>NC_083580.1:30151473-30751473 GCF_027579695.1 Neoarius graeffei
TTTTGTACAGTTTTTTCAATAGTCTCATAATCAATTAAACAAAATTCTGACATTGTGTTGAAGTTATCTATCTGTGTCATTGATGATTGCAGTTTTTCAATTTTTTGCAACTGAGATATATTATGAGAAATATTCTGCCGTATTTATCAATTTTACCTTTGAAGAAGGATGCAAACTCATTGCATTTATTAACTGAGAGAAGTTCAGGTGCTAATTGTGGTGGGGGATTAGTTAGCTTCTCTACTGTTGAAAATAGCACACGGGCATTGTTCATATTCCTGCTGATGATATTGGAGAAGAAAGACTGTCTTGCTTTACGAATTTCATAATTATAATTACAAAGCATCTCTTTATGGATTTGATAATGGATGTGAAGTTTAGATTTGCGCCATTTTCTTTCAGTCTTTCTACATTCTCTCTTTAGCAGTTTAACAGCCGGGTACTGCTTCCATGGTGCTTTCTGCTTATCATTGATTCTTTTGATTTTGAATGGAGCAATATCATCCATAATTTGGGTCATATTTAAATTAAAAAATTCCAGTAAATCATCTACAGAGTCTGACATTTTGGTTGAGTTCTGAGAGAGAGCTTGCTTAAAAAGAGCACGTGTTGTCGTTTATGACTCTCCTGCCTATAGTCGTTGAGCTATTCTGAATGTGAGGAGACATAGAAACTTCAGAGAAAACACAGAAATGGTCAGATAAGGCCAGGTCAACAACAGTATAAGAAACAGTAAGACCCTTTGTGATGACGAGGTCAAGAGTATGACCACGAGAGTGGGTCGGTCCCTGTACATGTTGTACTAGGTTAAAGTTATCAATAATTGCAAATAGTTCTTTGGCATAAATGTTATCAGTATTATCTACATGTAAGTTAAAATCCCCAGATATAATAAGACAATCAAACTCTAAGCAAATGACTGATAACAATTCACCAAACTCTTCAAGAAAGACTTTGGCTGAATGTCTCGGAGGCCTGTAAATAGTTAATAATAATATGTTAGGAGAGCATGTAACAAGTGCACATAAGTGTTCAAAGGACATAAAATCACCAAGTGAGGATTGTTTACATTGAAAAGAGACTTTGAAAATATTTGCGATCCCTCCACCTTACTGTGCGTTGTGCCCAGGCTGCCCATAGAATCTGCTCCTTCACTGTATAGTCGGCGAATCGAACTACTATGGAGCGTGGAGGGTCATTTTCTTTTGGTTTCTGCATAAGTGCCCTGTGAGCCCTGTCAATTTTGATGTCATCTTCAGTCAGAGGCAAATCCGTCAGCACCATCAGAAATAACTTTCTGACAAAGCCCACCATGTCACCTTTCTCGCATCCTTCTGGAACCTGATGCAGCCTCAGATTTTGTCATCTCGCTCAGTTCTGGAGGTCCTCGTATTGTTCCTTAAGTTGTTCCTCACGTTGCAGTAGAAATACGATGGCTTTTCCATGTACTGTGGTTGTCTCTTCCGTGGCCCTAACACGCTCCTCTGTGTCAACGACCCTCTTCTCCAACTTTGTCAATTAAGCACTCAGACCTCCAACTGAAGTTTCGAGTCTTGTGAATGAATCTTTCGTTTGTCCGTTAAGTTCTTGTACATCCTTCCTCATCTGTAGAATTTCCCCCCGAATTTCTTGGTTCGACTGCATGATAGGCTGCAAAATCCGCTCCATGTTATTATTCGCGTTAGCATCTGCCGCACCTGTGCTACTGTTAGCTGCGTCAGGTTTAGCCGCCGGCTTGCTAACTTCAGCCATTTTCGTCATCTTTTCCTCCCTTTCTGTTTTCTTGAACTGATATCTAGTGAGTCTATCAGCAGTGTTAGGCTTTATGGTGTCGTTGGGCATTATTTTGCCGAGTTTTAATTAGGTCGTTGTTTGGTAAGCTGGTAGGCTAGCGGAGCTCTAGATTTTACGTCTTACTCGAGCATGTCACCGCCGGAAGTCTCCCTGTTGCACCTATTGTACCTGACGTTTCCTCTGTAATGTCACAAGTTCCTGCTCATCATTGCTGTTTTTCCGTTATTGATCAGCCTTTGTTTGCCTTCATGCACAGGGGGAGACAGTATACTTGGACACGTTTGCCTTAAGGTTTTATTGACTCTCCTGCTGTTTTCTCAGCCGTAGTTCATGACGCACTCTGTGACCTCTCCCTTCCTCAGGGCTCTGTGGTCCTGCAGTACGCAGATGATCTTCTGGTATCTGCTGAGTCACCAGAAATCTGCCAAGACGCTTCCTTACGCCTGCTCCAACATCTGGCGCACAAGGGCTTTAAGGTTTCCAGGACCAAGCTGCAATATTGCATGGACACTGTTAAGTATTTGGGGTTTTGAACTTTCACAAAGTTGTCGTAAGCTGTCATCTGATCGGGTGTGGGTGATTCTAGACACAAAATGCCCTGCAACTAAACATGCACTGATGGCTTTTCTGGGTCTTATCAATTACTGCAGACAATGGATCCCTGACTGCTCTTTATATGACAAGATTCTCCGTTCTGCAATTTCTCATCACAATCAACTGCAGCACCCTTTGACCTGGACTGACGCTATGATGGACGCTTATCACTCCCTCAAAAGCGCTCTTTGTTCCGCCCCGGCCCTGGGTTTACCTGATTACTCCAAGCCCTTCCATCTCTATGCCTGTGAACACCAAGGCACAGCCTCTGCGGTGTTGGCCCAGGAGCATGGGGGGGGGGGGATGTGTCCTTGTGTGTTTTTATCCAAAACATTAGACACTGTTGCTCAAGGCTTACCTGCATGTCTAAGGGCTGTCTCCGCATGTGCTCTGATGGTTTTAGATGCGGAAAAATTGGTTTTGTCTCACCCATTGATTTTGCACTCGTCACATCAAGTTAAAAAGGTGTTGCAAAATTTACAGACCCAACATATGACGGCACAGCGCCACTCTGGATACAAACCATTCTCTGTTCTACTAACAATCTCGAAATTCATGCTACATCCTCTTTCGATACTGTAGGTCATGCTCTCGCATGCCTTCTTAATTCTCAGGATGGTCGCCTTTGTCTTCCATCCCATTGCCTTCCCTTCCTCGTGCGCGAATTTCAGGGCGTGACACATCGCGCACGAAGGGGGGTGAAGGGGGACATGAACAAACTGTAAAGAGTTTCAAGAAATATAACAAAAAATATATTTTTAAAAAAATTACCTACCTGAGCTTTAATTTGTACTTTTACTGTGACTTATGCTGAATGCTTTAATCTATAATTATTATCGAAGGACAGAATTAGTCAGTTAATAAACTAATAGTCATAATAAGTAATATTTATGAGTAATATTTACGCATACTGTATATGAATGATTTTCTGTTTACTTTCCACACGTCTTTGACTCACACGTGTATCGTAAAAGACTTTTTTAATTCGTACCCACTCAAAGTCTCCGAATATGTACATTCCATTTAGATTGGGGTATTTACAGCCTCGGTAGACATGGCCTCCTGTTACTGATTTTCCCATCTTATGAGGATATGCATAAATCGGAAGAACATCATCTGAAAAAAGAAAGAAAGGAAATGGCATTGTAACAATCTCGGTAACATAACAGAGCAAGAATGTTTCAGATCTAACAGTTACCGGAAACGTTTAGTTTCAGTTATTGCTGCACAAGGGGGTCACACCAGATACTGAAAGCAAAGGTTCACACACTTTTGCCACCCACAGACAGGCAACACTGGATCATTTTCCTCAACAAACAACCAACCAAGCATAATACCCCTGCCTCACCCGCTCAACTGGGCTCTCTTTATCTACTTTTAGGACTTGTGTGAAAATCTGATGATGTTTTAGGTCATATTTATGCAGAAGTAGAGAAAATTCTAAAGGGTTCACAAACTTTCAAGCACCACTGTAGATAACGAGTAAATTTGCATGACTGAGGAGGATTGCTATTTCTTTCCCCATTTTTCTCAATTCTCGAGAGATGCCTCATCTGTGCACAAAATAATCCCTCTAAAGCAGGCGTGGAACACGAGTGTTTACCCATACCTACATCTCCGTTCCTAGAATGGCAAATCGACTTCACAAACATGCCTCCCTGTGGGCCGTTTAAATATTTCCTGGTGATTGTGGACAAATTCTCTAAATGGGTAGAAGCCTTTCCCTGTTCTCGAGAAAACACGAAGGTAGTTACTCGTATTCTGGCAAAAGAAATAATATCTTGTTATGGGGTTCCAGACGCCATAGACTCAGGCTACATCCACACGACAACGGCAACGAGATGTTATTTAATAAAATATCGCGTCCACATGGGCAACGATCAGTAAAATATCAGGTCCATATGGCAACGCAACGCTTGCTGAAAACGATGCAATACACATGCCACACCTCTAGGGGCGCTGTAAGATGGTCCCTTCGGAGACACCAGAACAATAGAAGTAAGAACGCAATGCGCATAAACTATTATGCGCGAGACTTCATATTAGCCACAAAGTCAGAAAAATCTGTTCGTAAAATTACATTATAATGACCAAATACAATAAAAAGTATTTTTCCAGGCTCACCTGTGAAAGGTAATCCCATGTGATCTCGTTTGGACGGTAAACCTGTTGGTACAGTTAAACGCAGCACATGAATGAGGCATCTTTATTCTCCGCTTTGACCCATCCAATATGGCGGCGAGGATGATGTATGATTCTACGCGGAAGGCGGCATCTTTAATGGTCCGGAATAAATTGAATGCTACACGTTGATGGATTAATTTGTTCTTCTATGCCCTTTTTGAGGAATGTATTGTAGGACTTAAACCAACATCTGAAGAGGTGAAATCGCTCCTTTTTTTTCCCTATTTTTGCTGGCGGGATTGACTCTGCCCTAAGGGCTATTCTCTCTCTCTCTCTCTCTCTGCACCATTACACAATAAATATTCACAGTGAAAATATTTTGTAAGCGCGTTTCATGAACCAAGTTACAGGATTTGTTGACAACTCGCATCGAGTTCCTTACAGTTCTACCCGGCGTGAAGCACTCACAGTCATGTGGTTGTGACGTCATCGTAAACAAATTCGCTCTACTCATCCAGACGACTGCGCAACGGCAACGTTGCCAGATCTTTCCACTCTGGAACCCATTCTCAAAAGATTGCGTTTTGGGGCACCCAAAACGCCGGTGCCGTGTGGACGCCAGGCCGAAACGATAAACAATTGTATCGGATTCACCTGAATCCGTTGCCGTGTGGACAGGGCCTCAGACAAAGGTACCCCTTTTACCTCGAAAGTCACACAAAACCTTTGTAAGTATCGCTCACTAAACTGGCGTTTTCACATTCCGTACCACCCTCAACATTGAAAGATAAACTAACTAAGGCCATACAGGCCACAGGTTCAAAAAATTGGCTAGACTTATTGCCAGCCACTCTGGCTGAAATTCGTATGACACCAAAGACCTAGCCTAGGGGGATACTTCCCCTACGAAATTATTTTTGGAAGACCTTTCCCTCTCCCCTGGAAGAAGGGAACTCCGTCTCTGGGTACCTCTGATTTGAAAACACATATGGATGAGTATTCTGCAGCCCTTATAGATAAGTTGCATAAAATTTGTACCAAGGTCAATAGTACAATATTGTCTCCACCAGCAGCACCCACACATCCCTTTCACGTGGGAGACAAGGTGCTGGTGCGACTTTTTAAACGATTTGGACAATTGGGAGAACCTAGATATACTGTAGTGGGCCTGCAGAAAGTGTCGCCATTACTCATACTGCTGTTCTAACTGATCTTTTTCCACAGTGGATCCATGCCACGCGATTGAAGAAGGCCCCATAACAAAGCTGTGTTACAATGACAAGTTTGCTATTAACGTTTTTTCTGTGTCCTGCCCTAGTTTCTCCTCTACCTACACTCTGTACAGGGATCCTGTAGGAACTGAGGATCTTCAGATCACTTCCTGTAAGAAGCCGTGAACAAAGAGGGGATCTCGCGCCCCGTCTGGGACCAATCACCCTCACTACAACCATGAAAATCCTCATCACGAGCTTCGTGACCACTCTACTGCTGCTCGGAGTAGGGTTACCCGCTCGAGCTGGACCTCGAGACAACATCTTTTGGCAATTCGCTAACTGGACTGCACGAGCGCACACGAATGAAAGTTATGTCTGTCATCTGATGCTGCCTTCTATTATTACACGTCCACCTTTGCCTCTGTGCTCTGAAGCTCTGTATTCTTACAGGACTCTGTTCTCATTACTCTGCAGGTTGATATGCCCTCTAATTTCATTTTTCCTCACTGTTTTAGAACAAATTACTCTGAAGGAAGTAGCGTGTATTTGGGACAAATTAAGAGGTTTCAAGTTTTTCTAAGCTCCGGTGAGGAGGGCCGATAGGGCATGCCCGCCCTCTGAGCACCAATACACGTCAAGAAGAGCAAGGATTAACTCAAGCATACATCTAATCCTAATTCTCGATGTAATCACATATATGATCAGAATACTGGGGGTGTAATACTAGTTGTATCTAGTATCAAAGAGGGGAAATTGTAAGGATTTATTCTTAAGTGTAAGGATTTATTCTTAATTGTAAGGATTTATTCTTGATCTCAGTTTAACCAAGACTGACGTGCAAATATTTTGTGTTTAATCTTATGTGGACATTCCATTGCTATTGCTCTGTGCTATCTTAAGAACAGGCTGTGCGTAAGCAATGGCCTTTGATATTATAAGAACATTGCTATCATATCAGAACATTTTGCTTATTGATCAGAAATGTGTCTGAACATTCCAAGGTCTTCAATGATGTCACACTCATTCACACACACACAGCTGATGTCCCCCTCACGCACACTGCCCCCCCCCACATAGACACAGATATCAAAATGATGTCACTCACCCCCCCCCCCCCATATACAGTACACACATACAGACATATAAAACCCCTCTGTACCCTTTCATCTTTGGGGACTTGCGAATAAAGATTGTGAACTTATAGGGGTTCCTGTCTTTTTTCGCGACTCACCCCAGAGCGGCTCTGGGTGACACGGGGGGACTGATCTCAAGATGGTAATCGCTCTGGCTGAGGGCAAGAGGTGAAGAAACCTAACAAACCATTTCCTAGTAACACATTTCTTACTAGCTGCCAACAGTATAGTCAGCAGTTTTTTGTCTTTTATGTATGTTCCATGTTTCAAACATTATATTACCCAAGAACATCATTTCACATTTTAATGGAATGTTCACATTAAATATATTTTTAATATGGTTGTGGATCTCTTTCCAGTAGGATTTTATTGCTTAGCAATCTCAAAAGATATGGAAGTGGTTGGCTCCATTAAACCCACAGAGTCTCCAACAACCGTCCCCGCTACCTTGATGATGTTTTTGAATGGGTGTGATGAAAAATCTTGTTATACTTTTACAACATAACTCCCGCCATGTGTTTGACCCAGTTGAGATCCACTGTAGTTGACATATTTTCTCCCAGCTCTCCCCTGTAATCATTGTCCCTATTTCTGTTTCCCACTTCCTCTTTATGTATTCTGTATTCTCTTGTTTGGATAGTTGTATAGCATTATATAATTTGGAGATAATTTTGTTGCAAGATCTGGACCCAGTTAATGATAAGAATACCTCCATGAACCCTGACTCATCTTTTCCTAAAGCCTCTTTAATATTTTTGTTATAATAGTGTCTCACTTGTAGGTACCTAAAAAAATCTCTCCCTAGACCATGATCCTTCTGTAGGGCCTCAAAACTCTGAAATGCCCCCTTGTGGACAAATGAATAATAGGTAGTTAAACCTTTTGTGATCCATGTCTTAAATCTGCCGTCAGTTTTATTTGGCATAAATTCGGAATCATAGGCACACCACCTCATAATCTTAGATGTGTCTTAATCTGCAAATTTTGACTATTTCCTGCCAGGACTTCAGGAAGTTCCTTGTTATAGAGTCCTCTGGGATCTCCTGTTCCTCTTGTAGTTTATTGTCACTTAATAAAGCTGTTATTGGAATTCCCTTTATCGTCGTCCCTTCTATTTCCTTCCATGCTGCAGTGTACGGTATGTAGGCGAGCACAGGCAGACTAAAGGTCTCAACTGAGCTGCGTGGTAGTAATCCTGTAAGCAGGGAAGGCCCATTCCCCCCTTTTCTTAATTGCAACGTTTTAAATTTAATTCTGGCTTTTTTCCCTTGCCACAGATATTCAAGATTTTTGTCATATACACAATAACAGACACAGCGGTTTATTATTGGGTAATGAAATTCTTATTTTGCAACTGCCCGACCAAACTCTGCTTACCAATATAAAAAGAAATATATATAAAATATAAAGTGCATATGGAATGCAAAATATAAAGGTAGAGTGAAAAAAGAAGATAACATTAAAAAAAAAGGAGTGGCAAACAAAACAGTGTGCAAATATAGAGGTAGATATACTGTGCAATGTCTTTAAAAAAAAAAAAAAGGAGAGGCAAACAAAATGTGCAAACATAGACGTAGATATACTGTGCAATGTCTTGTGCAAAATTGCTAATATAATCTGTGGTTCAAAGCCTGATGGAAATATAGAGGTAGATGGTGATTATAATCCGTGCTTCAAAGCCTGATGGAAATATAGAGGTAGATGGGGATTATAATCCGTGGTTCAAAAGCCTGATGGCCTGGGGGTAAAAACTGTTTCAGTCTAGTAGTCCTTGCTTTCACACTCCTGTAGCATCTGACAGATGGTAGGAGCGTGAATAGTCTGTGTTGTGGGTGTGTTTGGTCCCTGATGATGCTCTGTGCCCTTTTTGTGACCCGGGTGTTGTAAATGTCCTGTAGTTGGGGGAGGACAGCTCCACAGATGAACTGTGCCATTTTAATGACACGCTGGAGAGCCTTTCTGTCCTGAGTTGTGCAGTTCCCGTACCACACAGTGATGGAATTT
The DNA here is from genome assembly GCF_027579695.1 of Neoarius graeffei. Taxonomy (NCBI): domain Eukaryota; kingdom Metazoa; phylum Chordata; class Actinopteri; order Siluriformes; family Ariidae; genus Neoarius; species Neoarius graeffei. The sequence goes on from NC_083580.1 coordinate 30,160,337, forward strand.
GTCAGGACGCTGTCCACTGTGCACCTGTAGAAGTTGCTGAGGAGTTTGGTGGACAGTCCAAATTTCCTCAGCTTCCTCAGGAAGAAGAGTCTCTGTTGAGCCTTCTTGATGGTCTGCTGTGTGTTGTGTGTCCAGGTGAGATCCTCGCTGATGTGAGTTCCGAGGAATTTAAATGTTTTCACCCTCTCCACCTGTGTCCCGTTAATGTGGAGCGAGGCGTGCTGGTCTCTCCTCCTCTTCCTCGGGTCAATAATCATCTCCTTGGTCTTCTCAGCATTCAAGGAGAGGTTATTTTCCTGGCACCACGAGACCAGCTGAGCCACCTCCTCCCTGTAGGTGCTCTCATCTCTGCCGGTGATCAGCCCAATGACAGTGGTGTCGTCAGCGAACTTGATGATGGAAGTGTTGCTCTGGGTGGGGGTGCAGTCGTAGGTGAAGAGGGTGTACAGGAGTGGACTGAGCACACAGCCTTGGGGGGGTCCCTGTGCTCACTGTCTTGGTGCTGGATATTCTGGTACCGACTCTGACAGCCTGGGGTCTGTTTGTGAGAAAGTCCAGGACCCAGCAGCAGAGGGAGGATGTCAGTCCAAGGGTGGAGAGCTTCTCTGTCAGTCTGCTGGGGATGACAGTGTTGAAGGCTGAACTGTAGTCCACAAACAGCATTCGAACATAGGTGTCCCTGTGCTCCAGGTGTGATAGGGCTGTGTGGATGGCTGCATTGACGGCATCATCAGTTGAACGGTTCTGACGATATGCAAATTGAAGGGGGTCTATTGTGACTGGGATGTCCTTTTTGATGTATGACATGAATATCCTCTCAAAACACTTCATTAAAACTGAAGTGAGTGCAATTGAGGTATTTCACCCACGTGACCAAGTCATGTGATGCTGCCATTTTGGACGGCACGGCTCGAATCAGTTTGAATGCGAGGAAGGCGACAAACGAAAAACATAAAAGAAAAAGGAGCGAGATGCAGAAAACACCTTCACTATCCAGCGACGTAGGGCATTTACAGGGTGAGCAGAGGGAGAGGTATTTGCAAAAATTGAGGTTAGCAGGCTTAGAGAACGACATTTACCTGCTTCCACCAGGATTGTTCACTGACGTATGGAAGTACACGAAGCCCTCGTCTTTACCTGACTTCGGCCCACATGATCTGTATACCTATGTCATTAAAAACCCATCGCCATACACAGGTATTGATCTGAAAGCGTATAAGAGTTTGGATACCTACAAATATTTTGTGTCAGGCTGGGTAACATGCCTACATCAGCGGGTCGTCCCTGGAGCCGGTGGTCGCCATCTTATTACAGCTAAGGTTTGTTCACATTTTCATTTACTTTCGGTCCTCAGGATAAACAAAATGTTATTAAATGTCATTGAAATAACTTCTTAGTCTGTTGAGACATGGCCCATTATAAATTTGCTGTTACCAGGCAATGACCAAGAACTGTATTATTAGGGTCGGTGTAGTTGTAACAGTGTATTAGCAACTAGCTGTTAGCACTAGCTAATGTCAACAACATCATAGCTGGTATGTTACTGTAGCAATGTTTACGTTCAGTCATTTGGATGACTGTTAAAACCTTTCAGTCTCAAGTTTTTCCTTTACTGGATTTACTAGTTTACTGAGCTAGCGCGCTCGGGCAAGCTGGGAGCTAGCGCGCGCTAGCCTGCCTGCGGCCGGCGCACTAGCTCAGTAAACTAGTAAATCCAGTAAAGGAAAAACTTGAGACTGAAAGGTTTTAACAGTCATCCAAATGACTGAACGTAAACATTGCTACAGTAACATACCAGCTACTGTTGTTGACATTAGCTAGCTTGACGTTCAAAATGGCGGACACCGGGGCGTCACGTGACCCTGTGACGTCAGGTGAAATACCTCAATTGGGCGATAGTCATTCAGGCATGTTATATTGTTTTTCTTTGGGAGGGGCACTATGGTGGTGGTCTGGAGGCATGTGGGCACAGAAGACATGGAGAGGGACAGGTTGAAAATGTCTGTGAAGACCTCTGCTAACTGTGTGGAGCAGGCCCTCAAAGCATGGCCGGGGATGTTGTCAGGGCCGGCTGCCTTTCGGGGGTTAGTCCTCCTGAAGACCTCGCTCACCTCGGTTATGGTCACAGTAGGTGAAGAGCTCTGTGCTGCCTCTGTTGGTAGAATCCTATTGTGTTGGTTGGTGTTGAGGGTGTCGAAGCAAGCATAGAACTCGTTCAGCTCATCTGGTGATGTGTTGTAGTTGGCTGTGACCCTGCTGTTCTTCTGCTGGAAATTGGTGATGTGTTGCAGGCCCTGCCACATGCATCTGGAGTCTGAGGTGTTGTAGTAACCTTCCAGCTTCAGTCTGTACTGCCTCTTGGCTTCCCTGATGGATCTGCGTAGGTCATATCTGGCCTTTTTATATCCATCTGCGTCGCCAGAGGCAAAAGCGGTGGTGCGGGCATGTAGCATGGAGCGTACTTCACTGTTAATCCAAGGTTTTTGGTTTGGATATATTTTGCAGCGCTTGGTGGGGACAATGTCATTAATGCACGTGCTGATGTAGCTGGTGACCACAGATGCATATTCCTCTAAATCCACAGAACAGTCTTCTCTCAAAGCAGCAGTCTTAAACACATCCCAGTTTGTAGAACTGAAGCAGTCCTGGAGCACCAGATCAGTCTCTTCATTCCAAACTTTAACAGTTTTACCCACTGGGGGGGCTTGTTTGAGAAGGGCCTTGTAAACTGGGTAGAGGAACACAGAGATGTGGTCAGACTGTCCAAAGTGGGGGCGGGGCACAGCCTTGTAGCCATTCCTCACGTTGCTGTAGACATGGTCCAGGATGTTGTCCCTTGTCGGAAAGCTCATGTGTTGATGGTACTTTGGTAGCACAGTCCTGAGGTTGCAATGATTAAAATCCCCGGCCATGATGAACACAACATCTGGGTGTGTGGCCTCGTATTTGCCGATGAGGTCATGTAATAATCCTAGCGCTGTAGTGCGGTCGGCCCATGGCGGGATGTAAACAGCCAGCATAAACACAGCACTGAACTCCCTCGGTAGATAAAAGGGCCTGCACTTCACCATCAGCACTTCAATGTCCGCACAACATAGACGTCGCCAGACCCATTTTAGGGTAGCTCCAGCCACCCTATCTTATGGCAAAGCCACCCTATATTTTTTGCCCTTTTTTAAATTATTTATATTTTTATTTTTTTTTCCCAAAAAAACAAAGGCAGTAAAGCACTGAACATGAGCCATCAAGAACGCAAGTTAATCCGAACAACAGTTTCTGCTTGCTTATTTATTGTTTAATGCAATATTATTAATATCGTTATGATTCCTCCTCATTGGCTCTGTGTCAAGCGTCACGTCGAGTGGTAGGCTAGTAGGACTTAAAAAACTACGCGGGCGTTCTGCAGCAGGCGCGGTGCGGGCTTCCATTGAGTTGGGTTTGCAGAGTCAGAATTCTATGCTTTCATTTGCAGACACACACGGTGAGATTGTAATTTGATGTCAGTGGTTTGCATTTGCTTAACTTTACCTAGGCTATATTGAGTCTTCTGTAGAATGTTTACATGATGATTTGTGAAGCACTTGCCCTCTTCAGTTTGCGCAGGAATGCATGACACCTACCATTGTTTTTTTCACATTTTTGTAGTTTAGCTGGTGAAGTTGCTTCAGCAAGCAATTAAATGATGAAAGCAATTTTAAAATAGAATAGAAATGGTGGGAAGTGTGTCCCCAAGGTGTGATGCTCTTGAAATAATGAATTGATTGACAGCCTTAGTAGGTGCTCTGAAAAATGTTCGGCGCGCGCTGCGCGCGCACAATACCTTTTCTCCTCTGGGTGCTAAGCTACCCCTGTCTCTCAAACCTAGTGACGTCCCTGCCGCACAACAGTGTTTTTCAACCACCTGTACGTCTGTACACCATCTGTTGTTAACATAAACACACACACTGCCACCTTTGTTTTTACCGGAAGCAGATGTGCGGTCTCCGTGGTGCATGGAGTGGGTCTGTAGTTCAATGGCCGGGTCTGGCAGGCTTGCAGTAGTCCAGGTTTCCGTAAAAATCAGGGCACAACAATCTCGCTATTAATCTGTCCCACTCTAAGAACTGTTTAGATGGTACTTTAACTGGTAAACATTGAAAAAGGTACAACATCCATGGAAGAATATTCATTTTTCAATTTTCATTGAATCTATCCGGGAGCTTAAACTTAAAAAGGGAATAATGTTCCGTCTTTGTATATCAGTTTTTATCTTTGAATTTAATGGGCCATAATTGATGCTATACAGTCTCTTGAAGTCCCTAGGTAATGAGACACCCAAATATTTAATGGACTCAGCATCCCACTTCCAATTGTACATGGTCTTAATTAAAGGTGGAGGGTCATAATTAAATGTTAATGCTTGGGTTTTATTAATATTAATTTTATAACCAGAAACTAAACCAAATTCCTCTAGCAATTTCATCAGTTTTGGGAGTGTCTGAGTAGGTTGTGTTATACTTATCAATAAATCATCGGCGAATAGGGCCAGTTTTTGCTCCCCAGATGCCATTCTTACCCCCTTTATATCAGTCCTCTGCCTAATTAGTTGACTCATGGGTTCTATAAACAAGGCGAAGAGGAGCAGTGACGCACAACACCCCTGCCTCGTTCCTCTTTCCAGAGTGAATGAGTTGGTTAAGTTTCCATTGATTTTGATTCTAGCTGTTGGTTTGTTATATAGTGCTGCAAACGTGTCAATTATAGTTGTATGGAAGCCAAATTTCGAAAGTACTTTATATAAGAATGACCACCTCACTGAGTCAAATGCTTTTTCAGCGTCCAAACTTAATATCAATGTCTCCAGTTTTTGATGTGTGACTTGTCTCATAACGTGCAGTATTTTCCTGATGTTATCTTGGGTCTGTCTTTGTCTGACAAAGCCAGTCTGGTCCTTGTGTATTAATACTGGTAGTATCAATTCTATTCGTTTGGATAACATGGAGGTGAATAGTTTATAGTCATTATTTAGAAGACTTATGGGACGGTAATTCCCACACTCCAATTTGTCTTTCCCTTCCTTAGGTATGATCGAAATCATTGCCTCCCTCCATGGGGGGGAGGGGGGGGGATATTTTTGTTCTCCAAAACCCAGTTGAATGTTTTTCATAATGTTGGAATTAGCTGATCTTGCATTGTTTTGTACCATTCTGTGGGAAAACCATCTGTCCCTGGAGACTTCCCCCCCTTTCATTCTCCTAATTGCTGTTTGAATTTTTTCCTTTGTTATTTTAGATATTAATTTTCCATTTTGTTCATCAGTGATCTTTGGAAAATTTACCTGGGCCAGAACGGCATCGATCTGGTTGTCGTTGCTTATCTGTGGTTGTGTATATAATATTTGATAGTACTTTTGGAAGCATTGTTGTATTTTCTCTGGGCTTGTTTCTACTACATTCGTTTCGGAGTTTCTTATTTTATTTATAGTTCTGTCCGCTTGTTGTTTTCTTAGCCTATACGATAGAAGTTTCAATGATTTCCCACCTGTCTCATAGTATTGTTGATTTGTAAAAAGGAGCTTTTTCTGAATTTCTTGAGTATTTATTTCATCTATTTTTTAAAATTCTTTAATCTTACATTTGTCATCTTTGAGAGACTTTGCGTGTTTTTTCTGTAGTCTCTTCAAGACCTCTTCTAATTTTTTGAGTTTTTGTTCCCTAATTTTCTTCTCATATGAGGAGATGGCTATTATTTTGCCCCTCAACACTGCTTTTAATGCATCCCAGAGAATGGGTGGGGTCACTTCATTATCGTTACTTTCCAAATACAATTTAATTTCGCTTTTCAATTTATCTTTAATAACTGGGTTATTCAGAATGTTTGAGTTCAGTCTCCAGAGAGTGGATTTCTTGTTATTATTCAGATGGATTGACATAGATGGGACCGTGATCTGAAATATTACTAGGTCCTATTTCACAGTTACTCACCCTGACAAGATCTCCTTTAAGCATAAAAAAGTAATCGATGCATGAGTAAACATTGTGAGCGCACGAATAATGTGAATAGTCTCGGCTCGTCGGGTTTCTCTCTCTCCATACGTCCACAATCCTCATTTCACGCATCCAAGTATTTAATTGTCTGCTAATGTTTTTTGCGTCAGAATTCCCGTTTGATGAGTCAATTCTGGGATTTAATCGGATGTTAAAATCTCTGCCACATATTAAAATCTCTTGACTTTTTGTCGTCATTAAATCAACCATATGTTTATAAAAGCTCTTATGAAGAATAATCAATCAAGAACCATGATATCGCCCGGTATGGCGCAGCCAGGGCCCCACCCTGGAGCCAGGCCTGGGGTTGGGGCTCGTATGCAAGCGCTTGGTGGCCGGGCCTTTGCCCACAGGGCCCGGCCGGGCTCAGCCCGAAGTGGTGACGTGGGCCCGATCTCCTGTGGGTTCACCACCCACAGAGGTAGCCGTAAGGGGCTGGTGCAGTGTGGATTGGGCGGCAGTCGAAGGCAGGGGCCTCGACGACCTGATCCCCAGACACAACGGCTAGCTGTTGGGACATGGAATGTCACTTTGCTGGGGGGGAAAGAGCCTGAGCTTGTGCGGGAGGTTGAGAGGTACCGGTTAGAGATAGTCGGGCTCACCTCCATGCACAGCTTGGGCTCCGGAACCCAGCTCCTCGAGAGGGGCTGGACTCTCCACTTCTCTGGAGTTGCCCATGGTGAACAGCGGCGGGCTGGTGTGGGCTTGCTTATAGCTCCCCAGCTCAGCCACCACGTGTTGGAGTTTACCCCAGTGAACGAGAGGATCGCCTCTCTGCACCTTCGGATTGGGGAGAGGGCTCTTGCTGTTGTTTGTGCCTATGGGCCGAATAGCAGTATAGAGTATCCAGCCTTCTTGGAGTCCCTGGGAGAGGTACTGAGAGGTGCTCAGACTGGGGACTCCATCATTCTACTGGGGGACTTCAATGCTCACGTGGGCGACGACAGTGACACCTGGAGGGGCGTGATTGGGAGGAACGGCCTCCCCGATCTGAACCCGAGTGGTGTTTTGTTATTGGACTTCCGTGCTAGTCATGGTTTGTCCATAACGAACACCATGTTCGAGCATAGAGGTATCCATAAGTGCACGTGGCACCAGGACACCTTAGGTCGGAGGTCGATCAACTTTGTCATTTCATCTGATCTCCGGCCCCATGTCTTGGACACTCGGGTGAAGAGAGGGGCTGAGCTGTCAACTGATCACCCCCTGGTGGTGAGTTGGAGCCGCTGGCAGAGGAGGAAGCCGGACAGACCTGGCAGGCCCAAACGTATGGTGAGGGTCTGCTGGGAACGTCTGGCTGAGCACTCTGTCCGGGAGGTCTTTAACTCCCACCTCCGGGAGAGCTTCTCCCAGCTTCTGAGGGAGGCAGGGGACATTGAGTCTGAGTGGACCATGTTCTCTACCTCCATTGTAGACGCGGCTGTTCGGAGCTGTGGCCGCAAGGTCTCCGGTGCCTGTCGTGGCGGCAATCCCCAAACCCGGTGGTGGACACCAAAAGTAAGGGATGCCGTCAAGCTGAAGGAGGAGTCCTATCGGGTCATGTTGGCCTCCGGGACTCCTGAGGCAGCTGACGGATATCGGCAGACCAAGCGTGCTGCAGCTCGGGCAGTTGCGGAGGCAAAAACTTAGAACTGGGAGGAGTTCGGTGAGGCCATGGAGGACGACTATCGGTAGGCCTCGAAGAAATTCTGGCAAACCGTCCGGCACCTCAGGAGGGGGAAGCAGTACTCTGCCAACACTGTTTACAGTGCGGGTGGGGAGCTGTTGACCTCGACTGGGGACATTGTCAGGCAGTGGAAGGAATACTTCGAGGATCTCCTCAATCCCACAGTCACGTCTTCCATTGAGGAAGCAGAGGCTGATGACTCAGGAGCGGACTCGTCCATTACCCAAGCCGAAGTCACTGAGGTGGTTAGCAAGCTCCTCGGTGGCAAGGCACCGGGGGTGGATGAGATCCGCCCCGAGTATCTCAAGTCTCTGGATGTTGTGGAGCTGTCTTGGCTGACACGCCTCTGCAACATCACATGGCGGTCGGGGACAGTGCCTCTGGAGTGGCAGACTGGGGTGGTGGTCCCTCTTTTTAAGAAAGGGGACTGGAGAGTGTTCTCCAATTATAGGGGAATCACACTTCTCAGCCTCCCAGGAAAGGTTTACTCCAGGGTACAGGAGAGGAGAATTCAGCCGATAGTCGAACCTCGGATCCAGGAGGAACAATGCGGTTTTCGTCCTGGTCGCGGAACACTGGACCAGCTCTATACCCTTCATAGGGTGCTTGAGGGTTCATGGGAGTTTGCCCAACCAGTCCACATGTGCTTTGTGGATCTGGAGAAGGCATTCGACCGTGTCCCTCGTGGTATTCTGTGGGGGGTGCTTCAGGAGTATGGGGTTCAGGGCCTTTTGCTAAGGGCTGTCCGGTCCCTGTACGAATGGAGCAGGAGTCTGGTTTGCATTGCTGGCAGTAAGTCAGACCTGTTCCCAGTGCATGTTGGACTCCGGCAGGGCTGCCCTTTGTCACCGGTTCTGTTCATAATTTTTATGGACAGAATTTCTAGGCAGCCAGGGGCCGGAAGGAATCCTGTTTGGGAACCACAGGATTTCATCTCTGCTTTTTGCAGATGATGATGTCCTGTTGGCTTCTGCAAACCAGGACCTTCAGCATGCACTGGGGCGGTTTGCATTTGAGTGTGAAGCGGCTGGGATGAGAATCAGCACCTCCAAGTCCGAGGCCATGGTTCTCGACTGGAAAAGGGTGGCTTGCCCTCTCCAGGTTGGTGGAGAAGTCCTGCCTCAAGTGGAGGAGTTTAAGTATCTCGGGATCTTGTTCACAAGTGAGGGAAGGATAGCACGTGAGATCGACAGGTGGATCGGTGCAGCCTCCGCAGTGATGCGGTCGCTTTACTGGTCCATCATGGTGAAGAAGGAGCTGAGCCAAAAGGCGAAGCTCTCGATTTACCGGTCGATCTACGTTCCGACTCTCACCTATGGTCATGAGCTTTGGGTAATGACCGAAAGAACAAGATCACGGATACAAGCGGCCGAAATGAGTTTCCTTCGCAGGGTGGCTGGGTGCTCCGTTAGAGATAGGGCGAGAAGTACAGTCACTCTGGAGGGACTATGTCTCTCGGCTGGCCTGGGAACGCCTCGGTGTTCTTCCCAAGGAGCTGGCCGAGGTGTCTGGGGAAAGGGAAGTTTGGGCTTTCATGCTCAGACTGCTGCCTCCGCAACCCGGCCCCGGATAAGCGGAAGAAGACGAGAGACATGTTTATAAAAGGACCAGTCACTGCCTGGTGGCACATACACGTTAAGGAGACTTGTCACAGTACCGTCTATTTTCCCTGTAGCCATAATAAATCTACCTTCCTTATCCTTATATTCTGATGTGTGTTCATAATTTACCGTACTGGATATCAGAATCGCCACTCCTCTCCATCTCCCCGATCCATGTGAAGAAAAGTAAACATGTTTAAATCCTGATTTATTCAATTTAGTATGTTCGGCGTCGTTGAGGTGAGTCTCCTGTAAGAGGGCTATTTGGATTTTATCTTTCTTTAATTTTGACAAGATCTTCCCCCTTTTAACTGGGTTGAGTACTCCATTTATATTAAATGACACCATTTTTAAAGCCCTGTTTTGCATCTATGTGATTTCCCCCTCCATCCCTCTCAAAAACCTGGTGCGCTTCCCCCTCCCTGCGAGAACCAGCAGGGAAAAAACAACTAACACTCTAAACAACATCAAACTGAACATTATTTGTCCGTGTGACTCCCTATGTAGGGGTCTGATAATCCGACCCTGTTGAGCCTCCCGAGGAGGCTCGAAGGGAACAGTCTCCCTCCTCAGACTGGAGGAAGAGGCCCTTACCTGCCACAGTCACATGTCGGAAAAAAAAGAAAATTAAAAAAAAAGTCCAAAGTGAAAAAAAAAATTGCCCCGAGCAAACTAATAGTGTATCTTCACCACTAATTACAGTCAGAACATTATGCGAGATTTCACAATTCATTCCACTGTCCTCGAGCGTGGATTACTTCCTTCAAGTCCTGGAGGGGGTCGGTAATGGTTTCCTGAAGGCTCGAAGCTTCTCCTTGTAGCTTTGTTCTCATTCGGCTGTGCCCTTCTTTGCTCGTCTGTCCACTCTCTTCCAGGTCAGCCGCTGCACCTGCTCCATGAGCGTCTCCGGAGGTGTGGTGGTTGTCACGGAGTAGCCTCTTCTCAGCAGGTCCTCTGATGCCTCCTCTACCGTCTTGTAGGTTTTGGTTCCGTCCTCGTGTCTCACGCGTAGCCTGGCATGGAAGAGGGTCTGGAACTGAACTTTATTTTCCTTCAGCATTTTGTGGATCTCTGTGTATTCTCTTCTTTTCTTGAGTATTAGAGGTGGATAGTCATGATCCAAATTTATATGGTTTCCTTGCCAGGTAAATCCCTTCTTCTGCCATGCCTTGTGGATTAATGACTCTTGTTTTAAAGCTTAGACACTTGATTATAATGGAGCGTGGCGGCGCGTCCCCCAGCGGCTGCGGTCCTAGCGAGTGAGCCCTTTCAATCTGCAGGTCGGGCATGTCGTGCGTTAGCTCGAGACCTTCGCAGAGTAAATTTTCCACAAATGAAACCATTGTGGTTGAGTCCTTCTCGGATCCCTCTGGCACCCCATAGATCCTTATGTTCTCACACCTGGAGCGGCTTTCCAGGTTCAGCAACTTGTCCTCCAACTTGGTGTGCAGCTTTAGCATAGCCGTGATGATGTCTTCTGTGTTTTGGATCCTCTCTTCTGCTTTCTCAATTTGTCCTTCCGCCTCGTCTAGTCTGGTATTCACCTTTACAATTTCGTCTCTTATTGTCTCTAATTGTTCTTTGTTTTCTTGGCGAAACCCTCTTAGTTCTTGCAGAATCAAATCCAAGTCGGCCATTTCTCCGCACTGCACCGCGTTGTTTGCTAGCTCAAATCTGTTAGTTACTAATTGTTGCTGCATTCCGTCTTTCTCTCCCACCTGTCTTCAGACGATGTTTACTGCTCAAGGTGGTGATATCGCTTTTTATCCCCTCTCTCTACGTTTTTTACGGAATGATTTGTTTGGTTTGTATGGGGGTATTTCTCTAATTGCTCTGGTTCAACCGGGAGCTCCCTCGCTATGCGGCCATTTTGCTGGTGTTCCGACCGGAAGTCCAGGTAAGCCTATTTTTAACAATATCAACTTTTAAAATGGATAGTTATCAAATTTTATTTTTAAACCTGCTGAGGGCACATCATGGCGTTTGTTTGGATTTTTTAAAAACCCAATTCCAGTAATTTCAGCAATCTCCTTAGTTGTTTCCTTTGCTTGACGTAGGCCAATAATTTCACTCTTCTGAAACAAGATAACATCTTTTGCATGACCATGGGATAAGTAGAGTTGAGCCAGTACCCTGCACTTGGAAAAGGGCTATTCGCCCCTTTACCAAATCCCAGCATGCATTGAATGCTGGGAACTTCCGGTGGCTCTGCTCACATTGCTGATAAACAAATAGTGGGCTATAAAATAATTTAAATGTTCAAATAAATATCAGATGTAAGCTGAAATGTGATTGCCTTTATTTGTCTAGTTACTGGTTCCATGGTATTTTTAGTCAGCACAGAAGCTTTTAAATCAGTCATTTGTATATAATCGCATTGTCTTTGGCTCTGACTGACTGCACTGTCACTGCATTCTGCAGACTCCACTGACTGACAGTATAGCTTTCAGCCATGTCTGTTCAGTTAATGTCAGTGATGAAATTTCTTTGAACATTTCTATGTCAGACCAGCAGACTGATACACATCTGGTGTCAGTGGGGTGACAGGTGTAATAGTATCTGATAGATGTTATGAGATTGCCTTTGTGTGTCTAGTTACTGATTCCATGGTATTTTTCGTCAGCACAGAAGCTAATCAGTCATTATTATCGCATTGTCTTTGGCTCTGACTGACTGCACTGCCACTGCATTCTGTGGTGCTCACTATTATAGTCTAACTATACTAGCAGATGTCCAGTGAGAAATAAATCCTATGATGTAGACTGTATATTAAAAACATGTAATGCTTAGCCAAGCTGAACAACAATCATCTTAGCTGCTAACTACATGTACATTTAACTAACTTAATGCCTTTTACCTCTTCTGCTTTCTGGTGCAACCAGAACATTGATTCCAGTGGTCCACAGTGGTGAATAAAATATTTGGACAGTAATTGCTGATGATTCACTTCATGAATTGAAGAGATCTCATCCATTTGTATGGGTGTAAAGCAGACCGGAACTCAGACATTTATTCTCAGATACTATTACACCTGTCACCCCACTGAAACCAGATGTGCATCAGTCTGCTGGTATGACATAGAAATGTTCAAAGAAATTTCATCACTGGAATTAACTGAACAGACATGGGTGAAAGCTATACTGTCAGTCAGTGGAGTCTGCAGAATGCAGTGACAGTGCAGTCAGTCGGAGCCAAAGACAATGCGATAATATAAAAATGACTGATTAAAAGCTTCTGTGCTGACTAAAAATACCATGGAACCAGTAACTAGACAAATAAAGGCAATCACATTTCAGCCTGCATCTGACATTTGAACATAAATTATTTTATAGCCCAATATTTATTTTTGTACCCTTTATCAGCAACGTGAGCGGAGCCACCGGAAGTTTCCAGCGTGCAATGCATGCTGGGATTTGGTAAAGGGGCAAAAACAGGAAAAGTTTCAAAACTTTTTGATCACACCACGTATTGAACTCTACTGCCATCTACTGGATTGTATGGCAAATGCAGTATCTTGCCAGTTAGTGAACCTTCGCCCATGCTACACCCTTCCACCAAGTTTCATGGAAATCAGGTCAATAGGTTTTGCACAACCCTGTTTACAGTCAGAAAAATCACACTGTACTGAAAACATAACCTTGGCATAGGTAAAGATACAGTGGCTAACTGAGGATAGAAACTGGTACAATCACAGTTGCTACATGCCCCAATACTCCTCGGTCTTCTTTTCGTACAAGTTATGAACGGAAAGATCCCAAAGCTTGGGGTTCCCATGTTAGAAGTCCTGTATTTCATAGACTGCCAGCTCCACGGCCAGTCTACCAACCTTATTTTGATCATGAATCAATAAAGATTACTTGGCCCAATATGTTATTCAATTCAAGTGAAAATATTGATCCAAACGTTCAATTTTTTTCAACTAGGAAGAAAACTTCCAGCCTACTCTGCTGGTGCTGCCATTTTGGAAATCACATGATGCATTGCTGTGTACTGATTGGTTGAAAGGTGAGTGACGTTGAATTCATCTGCAAGAAACCACGCACCAATATTTTGAATGGGGATCACGCAAGATGGTGACCTGTTCAGACGCTTTCTTCTGAGCTCTTCATTATCTCCAAGTACCAGACTATTTAAATGGTTAAGACGCTTTCAACCATAATTCAAGAAGTGAAATATTCTGTTTGTATTTTATATATCAAAGGTAAGCCTACACCACCTAACAAAAGACCAAGAAAATTTCATTACGACTACCAGAGCAGGTACTATTAGCTGGCTAAAAAGTTTTGCTAGTAACAAGATGCACATGCTAAGATGTCCAAGAGAGTTGCAAGGAATGGGAAAAAAAGGAGGACTGATATTGGAGGCAATTCCTGAGCACGCTTACTCAGGTTTGTGCACACCTTTACCTTACTCTCCTCTCCAAAGTCCCAACCCCCCAAAAAAATCTGCCCTGAAATGGAAGAAGCAGTTTTCAATGCCGATATCCTAAAAGCCATTAACTGTCTGAAAGACCGCTTCTCCAAGTTTAAAGAAATAGTAATAAAAACACAACTGAGATTGTTACTGTGAAAAAAAAATGTTAAAGGACTGGAAATCCAATGGAAAGGAACAGATGACTCTGAAGTTGAATGATCAATTCACTTCCCTGCGGGAGAAACAGGATGAGGTGGAAAGGTACAGCAGGAGGTGGAATCTCTGTCTTTTAAATCTCCTAGAGAACAACAATGAGGACGCGAGAAAAGAAGTGTTGGAGATTATTGCCAAGATGGTCCCAGAGGAGAAGAGCAAGCTTGGATTCATGGTCGACACTATGCACAGAGTCGGGCGCCCATGAAAGGATAAAAGCACACGCCCCATCATCATTTTAGGTGGTTTGCTTTCTAATCTCATGCCTATAATGTGGATTAAGCTATTATCTTCACTTCATTTGTTTAAAAAAAAAAGTTTTTTTAAGGTACTCAATATTCGTTTTCTACTTGAGTATCTAAATTCTCTGACAGTTTCCAGCTCAGAGCTTTGTTAGTTCATAGTATTTTTTTTTTTTTTTACAGACATCCAATTTATAGATCATCATTATTATTCTATTTATTTTTATGGCAGACTATTTTAGTTATTTAAAAATAATCTCAATGTTAGAGGTATCTGTGACAGTACTAAAAGGAAATTGATTTTTATGTTCTGGGTTGTTTTACAATCAGGGTACAAAGTTTGTGTCACACGGGTCCAAAATTCAAATTGATTCAAATTGGTTCTTGTACCAGTTTTTAAGTGAAGGACAAGTTAAAGAACAGATTTCAGGTAATTTTTTGACGTGTATTAGGGGTGGGTATTGCCAAGGACCTCACGATATGATACGCATCACGATACTTGAGTCACGATACGATACGCATCACGATACGATACTGCGATATATTGCGATATTCTACATAGTTCACTGAAAAATGTAAACGCATTATGCATCTTAAAATCCGAGTTGTATGTACATCAGATGATAGTGATAATTCATGGGACAAACTGAGTCAAAAACAATGTAATTCTAATTATCCATGCCATTTTATTGTAACTATACAAGCGCAAGTTACAACATATTTGCAGGAACAACACACTGTCTGGAACACATTGAAAAGTGCAGTGTGCATCTTAGTCTCCCTGAGCACAATTATGAAACAAAGTGCAGTGTGGGTCAGTGTCCACACACTGAAACTGAATTGAAACCTCAGTGAATCATGT
Source organism: Neoarius graeffei (assembly GCF_027579695.1). NCBI lineage: Eukaryota > Metazoa > Chordata > Actinopteri > Siluriformes > Ariidae > Neoarius > Neoarius graeffei. The sequence continues at coordinate 30,175,360 of NC_083580.1, forward strand.
TTCTTCTGAACTTTGAGTAAATACTCAAAATAAAATGCAGTGTCTCACACACACTAAAATTGAAAATGCAAAATAAACTGCAGCTTCTTGCCTTTGGTCTTAAATGACAAAATTAAGTTCACAGTTACAGTAAGTCACACATCACTGAAGTAGACGGGAGGACTTTGGCGCTGTCCAGTGTAGTTTGCTTCGGGTCGGGTTTCGGTGGCTCCGGCTGAGCTAATATGTCGGGGTGGTGTCGTGCTAAGTAAGTTCGTAAGTTTGTTGTGTTACCTGAATATCTAATTGGAGCAAAACAGGTTTTGCAAAGTGAGTACTCTTTGTCCAGCTCACTGTTTTTTTCTCTCCTTTCCTTTGGAATCCAAAGTGCCTCCAAACATCTGCCTTAAAGTTCAGCGGCGTCTCTAGGTTTACGTTAACAGCCATGCTTGCTTGTTTTTTTTTTCCTCACTGCAACCACCGGGAAAAAAAGAGAAGACGAAGAGTGCCTTGCAGTGAGGTAGCGGCACAGCGACACCTTGCGGAGCGGAGGTGTGGAAGTCGTACTGGATTTACAACCCGTCTGAAACATGATTTATTATTTGAAAAAATATCGATATTCAAATTTTGAGTATCGATATTGAATCGGAAGACAAAGTATCGCGATATATCGCCGTATCGATAATTTTGCCCACCCCTAATGTGTATGGTAGTTTTGTGTAATCTGCTATGAGATAAAGAAGATTAAGTGTAGCTTTAAGCAGGGCTGGGAGAAACAAATGAAGTGATTCTCGGAGAGGACATTTTTTTTGACAATTCAGAATCCACTACTTCCATAGTGCTTTTAAATAAAAGGCTGTAAGCTTTGTGTTAGTTGTCTCTAATATTTATGTCCCAATATCTTGACCACATTTTAGGACGAAAATAATCATTTTAGATATGTTATTTTATATTGAAAAATTAACTGTCTCGGAGAGGACTTTTTTTGACAATTACATACTAATTTGATCAAAATAGTCTGAAAACTTACTGGCATTCAACATTAAAACTTAACTATGTTTCCAATGATATGGAACCAAATATTTGTTTTATGGTATAAAGAACGATTTAAGTGCATCCCTTTTGGAGCTACCTGTGGTCAAAAAAAGCACTTTTTCTAAATGACACGAGTAATTTTGCTAAATATGACATACTATATTGCCATACAGTCACCAAAAATAACATTATCACCAATTTTTTTTTTGCATGGTAAATAGAGATATCACAGGGCTACAATAAACAACCAAGTTTATTTAGTCAAGCCTTTTGATATTGAAGATAATACGTGTTAAATGTGATTTTTAGCTTGCATACCCTGATTGTAAAACAACCCTTCTGTTAAATGCTGATCTAATTTTCTTACAAAAGAGACTCATGCGGTTGATAGTGATGTTAAGTTTTGGAAAGCACAATGGAGTTTGTGTTTGTTTTATCTGTAACCTCTTATCCCGTGCAGGGTCACGGGGGGCAAGCTGGAGCCTATCCCAACTGACCATGGGCAAGAGGCAGGGTATACCCTGGACAAGTCACCAGCTCATCGCAGGGCTGACACGCACACACACACACAAACACCCATTCACACTCACGGTCAATTTAGAGCCACCAATTATCCTAACCTGTGGGAGGAAACCCACACAGACACAGGGAGAACATGCAAACTCCACACAGAAAGGCCCTCGTCGGCCGCTGGGTTTGAACCCAGAACCTTCTTGCTGTGAGGCGACAGTGCTAACCATTACACCACCGTGCTGCCGTGCAATGGGGTGACCAATGTTATTTTTGTCATGCTTCTCAACAAATCAATGGGTGTCGCCATCCTCCTTAGGCCCCCGTCACACTTATTCGGAATTAGCAGGAATCAAGCAGAACCAGCTGGAACAAAACATTTTTCAAAATCTGTGCCACATTCGGGCGGGAATTTCAAACTGACCAACATTCTTACAGCTTTGTAAGAATGCCGTTCGAATACTTAATGCGCTTCGAACCTGCCTCGAATGATTCTTGCACATTCTGGGTGTATTAGCTTTCGAATGCAATTCAAATGTAGTTGGAACACAGTAGGAACACCTAGAATGCTGTTAGAATGCAGTAAGAATATTAAGAATGCACTTCGAATGCCGTACGAGTGCAGTTTGATTGCTGCCCGAATACCACCCGAAGTCTGGTCAGAAGGTGCCTCGAATGCTGTACGAATTCACATCAAATGCAGTCAGAATGCTCCCGGAATAGCCGCCGAATATGTTTCGAACGTCTAAAGAATTTAAAGAGAATGCAGCTTGAATATTTAGAATGTACTTCGAATATCCCGGACTATACGAAGAATTTTCATTCCGACGGCATTCCGGCTCATTCGAGACATTCTGGCAGGATTTGAAGTGGTTTGCCATTTCGATTTTTCCCTCGAACGCGATCAGAATGTTTCGAATGCTGTAAGAATATTTAGAATGCAGTCAGAATACACTTCGAATGCCGTTTGATATTTCTCCTCTTTGAATGCACCTCAAATGTTTTGAGCATGAGCAAAACATTCGGGCCGGCCACAAGAATGGGCCTGAATGTTTGGAATGCACTCAGAATGCAGTCACAATTTTTAGAATGCACTTCTAATATCCCGGAATATACGAAGAATTTTCATTCCGACAGCATTCCAGCTCATTCCGCCTCTAGTGTGCATTTAAACCATCTGAAGCAGTGAACACGCGCGCGCACACACACACAGCAGTGGGCAGCCACACCAGAGTGCCTGGGGAGCAGTCAGGGGTTAGGTACCTTGCTCAAGGGCACTTCAGCCCAAGGCCGCCCCACGTCAACCTAACTGCATGTCTTTGGATTGTGGGGGAAACCGGAGCACCTGGAGGAAACCTATGCAGACATGGGGAGAACATGCAGACTCCACACAGAAAGGCCCTCGCCAGCCGCTGGGTTTGAACTCGGAACCTTCTTGCTGTGAGGCGACCATGCTAACCACTACACCACCGTGCCGCCCCAGCTGCCTTTAAAAACAAGTACAAGGAAGCACACCATCAATGGAGGAGATTATAATGATGCACTGAATGATCTTATAGATAGAATCCCGGCAAGAACAATCCAACACTCAAAATTTTAGTACAGCATTTATTTCTGAGCAACTCTCAGTTATAGAGGTTTGGTGCTTCTTAAATTCTGATTTAAAAAACAAACAAACAAACAAAAAGTTTACTTGGAGTAATGCTAATAGATCCTTACAATCCAGAATTGACTTATGGTTTATATACAATTTGCTTCAGAATCCTCACACAATCATGCTCCTTTGTAGGATCATAATTTAATCTCCATTCATCTAGTAGGTAACAAACAGCAGACAAATAATTTACATGGCTACTGGAAACTAAATATTAATCTACTAAAATGATATACACTGAGTGCAGAATTATTAGGCAAGTTGTATTTTTGAGGATTAGTTTTATTATTGAACAACAACTATGTTCTCAATCAACCAAAAAGACTCAAATATCAAAGCTGAATATGTATGGAAGTTAGAGTGGGGCGTTTTTAGTTTTGGCCATTTTAGGAGAATATGTATGTGTTCAGGTAACTTTCACTGTGCAGAATTATTAGGCAACTTAATAAAAACCAAATATGTAGCCATTTCACTTATTTATTTTCACCAGGTACACTGATATGACAACTCCAGATTTGCAAATAAACATATCTGACATTCAAACACAAAACAAAAACAAATCAGTGACCAATATAGCCACCCTTCTTCATGAGGACACTCAAAAGCCTTCCATCCATAGATTCTGTCAATTTCTTTATCTGTTCACGACCAACATTGTGTGCAGCAGCAACCACGGCCTCCCGGACGCTGTTCAGAGAGGTGTACTGTTTTCCCTCTTTGTAGACCTCACTTTTTATAATGGACCACAGGTTCTCTATGGGGTTTAGGTCAGGTGAACAAGGGGGCCATGTCATTATTTTTTCACCTTTCAGACCTTTACTGGCTAGCCACGCAGTGGAGTATTTGGACGCATGAGATGGAGCATTATCCTGCATGAAAATCATGTTCTTCTTGAAAGATGCTGACTTTTTCCTATACCACTGCTTGAAGAAGGTTTCTTCCAGGAACTGGCAGTAGGTCTGGGAGTTGAGTTTGAGTCCATCCTCAACTCGAAAAGGTCCAACAAGCTCGTCTTTGATGATACCAGCCCATAGCAGTACTCCACCTCCACCTTGCTGGCGTCTGAGTCAGAGTGGAGCTCTGTGCCCATTACTGATCCAGCCACAGGCCCATCCATCTGGCCCATCAAGAGTCACTCTCATCTCATCAGACCACAGCACCTTAGAAAAATCAGTCTTAAGATATTTCTTGGCCCAGCCTTGACGTTTTATCTTGTGTGCCTTACTCAGTGGTGGTCGTTTTTCAGCCTTCCTTACCTTGGCCATGTCCCTCAGTATTGCACACCTCGTACTCTTTGACACTCTAGGAATGTTGCAACTCTGGAATATGGCAGAACTGGATGTTAATGGCTGCTTGTGAGCTTCACGCTTGATTTTCCGCAGATCATGTGCAGTTATTTTGCCCTTTTTTTTTCCACACGCTTCTTTCGACCCTGTTGACTATTTGCAATGAAACGCTTGATTGTTCGGTGATCACGTTTCAACATCTTCGCAATTTCAAGAGTGCTGCATCCGTCTGCAAGACATCTCACAATTTTATACTTTTCAAAGTCTGTCAGATCTCTCTTCTGACCCATTTTGCCAGAGGAAAAGAGGTTGCCTAATAATTATGCACACCTGATATAGGGTGTTGACGTCATTAGACCACACCCCCTCTCATTACACAGATGCACAGCACCTGATATACTTAATTGGTAGTAGGCTTTCAAGCCTAAACAGGTTGGAGTGGGACAACATGCATTAAAAGGATGTTGTGGTCAAAATACTCACTTGCCTAATAATTCTGCACTCAGTGTATTTTATGACTTAGTGAATACAACAGCAAAAAATATTTAATAATGAAAAAATGGGAATATTTTAAATTAAAAATTGGAGAATTAGCAATGAGATGCAGCAAAGAAATTAAAAATAACATGGCAAAAGAAATTAGTATCATGATGAATCGAACACTTTAATGATGAAAAATGCTTGTTCAAAACAACAACAAATAAAAATGAAAAGACTAAAAGACAGACAACACTGAAATGGCGGGGCATTTATATGGTCTAGAGCAAAAAGGCTGGAACTAGGGAGAAAAACACTAGTTGTTTCTGTGCATTAGAAAAACGGAACTGTAAAAGAAATAATATTGCTATCCTTAAGATTAATGATAACCCTCCAACCCTTTGGACATCTCAAAATGTGTCGGCTCATTTTACCCCCTTCGGACACAAGGAAAAATGCTATGGAACTTCACATAATGTGTCCACATTATGTCTGAAGGGGTTACAGTAAAGTCCAATTTTCAAAATATGATTGTGAAAATTATCAATTTAGTTAAATTCATTCCCTCTATATCAGAACAATTAAAGCAAAATTGTGATCAACCCATTACAAAACTCTAAATCTCAGAGGCAATTCGCTCAATAATAAAAGGGAAGTCACCTGGCATTGATGGGATTCCTGTCGAATTCTATATTCATTTTTGGAACATCATTGAAAACCCTTTAATGGAATTATTTACAGTGGTGCTTGAGAGTTTGTGAACCCTTTAGAATTTTCTATATTTCTGCATAAATGGGCGATTCTTCAACTACGGGCACTTTTGGCCTTGTGAACTTGAGGAAAAAAAAAAAAAAAAGTGTTCGGATCAAAATAGTCACAGTCTAAGAGGTTAGTATAACTAGTCTAGTTTGATGATCCATAAGAGAACGCACTAACATTACAAGACAAATTGGTGGGTTTTTTTTTTTTTTTTTACATATTTTCCGACCCGCATTGAACAAATGTAATTTCCATCACATGTACATTTGATATTTATTTTAAAATAGTATGATGTACATCATTTCTCAACAGCGTAAGACCACTTTCACACAGTTTTACCAGTTTATACCTATATTACAATTACCATACATTTGTGGATGAGGTAAATTAATTGTGATGAGGACCAAACACAAAGCTTACATCCACCACAACCTGAAATATAATATTGAAATGGTTAGATACATTTCAGGAAATAACTGTGTTTTTACATTAAGTGGAACATTATCTCAAACTATGCAGAAGTTTTTAATGAGTGATTAGAATTTTGTAACTATTTTTTAAAAAAGGTATGGGGTGGTGGAAATTACTGGGTGTTATGGAAATTACAGTGAATGGACCATATAGAAAAACAAGACATTTATTTTAAAACCTTCTTAAGCACACAATTTCATTAAACAAATCAATTTAGTCTGTTTGGTCTCTTACCATAAAAAGATGAACAGTACAGTCTTACTGTAAACAACTATAACCAAAAATAGCCAAAGTTGTGAATGTAAAATTGTAACATTGTTATTGGTTAGATGAACACTTATGAATTTCCAAATACTTTAAAAAAAAAAACTTAAACCTTTGTCATGTCAATGCATTGTAACATGAACTGTAAAGCATCTTGAGCGTCTGTAAAGCATCTTGAGCATGCATGCACACGCGTGTGCGGTATTGTAAAATTGTAATCAGTCTCTTAGATGAATACTATTCTGAAGATAACTTTTAAAAGACACCTTAAACCATATCATATCATATAACATGAACTGTAAAGTATTCTGAACACAGGGGAGAGAAAGAGTGAGTGAGTGAGAGAGAGAGAGGGAGGGAGGGAAAGAGAGTGGTTTGTCCAGCGAGCATTTAGAGTGACCAGACAGTATGTGTGAGAGAGTGAGAAAAACCGTGACAATCTAATTCAAGGCCAAATTTTGCAGATTTCTTTCCATACTGCCGTCTTAATCTCTTTGTGGCGCTTTGTCACTGGTATGGGCTTAGGGATGAGGCCTATTATATCCATGGGTTGGTACCAGATCACATCAAGGCAAGGCAAGTTTATTTATATAGCACATTTCATACACAATGGCAGTTCAATGTGCTTTACAGAAGTAAAAACAAAAACAGTAAATAGAGAAATAAAATTACATAAAATAATTTTATTTTTATTCTAATACAATTAATTAAAAGAATTAAAAGAAAATAAGAATTAAACAATAGTAGAAATAAAATAATAAAATGAAGTAGTAGTTCAAATAGGAGGAGAAAAAAGAAACCAGCAGAATAGAATAAAGAATAAAATAGAATAAAGTTAAAGTTGAAGTAAATTTAAAACATGCAGAGAAAGTAAAGATTATAAAAAATGTAAAGAAGACAATATTAATTATTTAACAGAAAGCATCTGAAAACAGCTTGGTCTTTAACCTAGATTTGAAGCTGCCAACAGCAGGAGCATTTTTGATGTCCTCTGGCAGTTGGTTCCATAGCTGTACTGCATAGTAGCTAAAAACTGCTTCACCATACTTTGTTTTAACAACTGGTTTTAATAGTAAATTTTTCTGTTTTGATCTGGTAGATCTGATTGGGTTAGGCCGCTGCAACATATCAGAGAGGTAATTGGGCCCTGTACCATTTAGAGATTTGTACACCAGCAGCAATGCTTTAAAGTCAATTCTGTAGCTTACTGGAAGCCAGTGAAGGGACCTTAGAATTGGAGTAATGTGCTCTGTTCTTTTTGTTCGTGTGAGAACCCTAGCCGCTGCATTTTGAACCAGCTGAAGTCGTTTGATGGTCTTTTTTGGCAGGCCTGTGAAAAGGCCATTGCAGTAATCAACCCTACTAGAGATGAAGGCATGTATTAGTTTTTCCAGATCATTTTTTGACATAAGTCCTCTTAGTTTGGAAATGTTTTTTAGGTGATAAAATGCCGTTTTAGTGATTGCTTTTTTAGTGACTGTCAAAGTTTAGCTCGCTGTCAATGAAAACACCAAGATTTTTAACCATTTCTTTAGTTTTAATCCCTTTTGTGTCAAGAATAGTGGTAATCCTGAGTCTTTCATCTTTTTTTCCAAATAGAATTACTTCTGTTTTATCTGTGTTCAGCTGAAGAAAATTTTGTGACATCCAGCTATTGATTTGATCGATACACTGGTAGAGACATTCAAGGGGGGGTATAATCATTAGGTGATAGAGCAAAATAAATTTAGGTGTCATCTGCATAGCAGTGATACAAAATTGAATTTTTATTGATAATTTGCCCAAGTGGGAGCATATAAAGGTTGAAAAGTAATGGTCCAAGAATCGACCCCTGGGGGACACCACAGATCAAGGACATTGACGTTGAGGAACAATTTCCCAGGGTAACAAAGAAGCTTCTATCTTTTAAGTATGAATTTAACCAATTGATAACTTTACCAGTCAATCCAACCCAGTGTTCAAGTCGATATAGCAGTATGTTGTGATCAACAGTATCAAAAGCTGCACTGAGGTCCAGTAATACCAGGACCGATGTTTTGCCTGCATCAGTATTAAGACGCATGTCATTTATAACTTTAATCACCGCTGTTTCAGTGCTATGATTGGCCCGAAATCCTGACAGAAAATTATCAAAACGGCTGTTTGATATCAAGAAGGCAGTTAATTGATGACAATTTTTTCAAGGATTTTCCCAATGAATGGTAAATTTGATATTGGCCTGTAGTTATTTAATACTGAAGGATCCAGATTATTTTTTTAAGAAGGGGTTTTACAACGGCTTTTTTTTAGGGACACAGGAACAACGCCAGTCTCCAAGGATGTATTTATAATTTGAAGCACATCTGTAATTATAAGATGAAGAACAGACTTAAAAAAGTTGGTGGGCAGAATGTCCAATTCAGATGTTGAGGAACTGAGATTTTGTGCAGTTTTTTCAAGAGTCTCAATCAATTAAACAAAATTCTGACATTGTGTTCTATCTGTGTCATTGGTGATTGCAGTTTTTCAATTTTTTGCAACTGAGATATATTATGAGGAATATTCTGCTGTATTTTATCAATTTTACCTTTGAAAAAGGATGCAAACTCATTGCATTTATTAACTGAGAAGTTCAGCTGCTAATTGTGGTGGGGGATTAGTTAGCTTCTCTACTGTTGAAAATAGCACACAGGCATTGTTCATATTCCTGCTGATGATGTTGGAGAAGAAAGACTGTTTTGCTTAACGAATTTCATAATTATAATTACAAAGCATCTCTTTATGGATTTGATAATGGATGTGAAGTTTAGATTTGCGCCATTTTCTTTCAGTCTTTCTACATTCTCTCTTTCGCAGTTTAACAGCCGGGTACTGCTTCCATGGTGCTTTCTGCTTATCATTGACTCTTTTGATTTTGAATGGAGCAATATCATCCATAATTTGGGTCATATATAAATTAAAAAATTCCAGTAAATCATCTACAGAGTCTGACATTTTGGTTGAGTTCTGAGAGAGAGCTTGCTCAAAGAGAGCACATGTGTTGTCTTTTATGACTCTCCTACGTATAGTCGTTGAGCTGTTCTGAATGTGAGGAGACATAGAAACATCAAAGAAAACACAGAAATGACCGGATAAGGCCAGGTCAACAACAGTATTAGAAACAGTAAGACCCTTTGTGATGACGAGGTCAAGAGTATGACCACGAGAGTGGGTCGGCCCCTGTACATGTTGTACTAGGTTGAAGTTGTCAATAATTGCAAGTAGTTCTTTGGCATAAATGTTATCAGTATTATCTACATGCAAGTTAAAATCCCCAGATATAATAAGACAATCAAACTCTAAGCAAATGACTGATAACAGTTCACCAAACTCTTCAAGAAAGACTTTGGCTGAATGTCTCGGAGGCCTATAAATAGTTAATAATAATATGTTAGGAGAGCATGTAACAAGTGCACATAAGTGTTCAAAGGACATAAAATCACCAAGTGAGGATTGTTTACATTGAAGAGAGACTTTGAATATATTTGCGATCCCTCCACCTTTCCCTTGTCGGATAACATTCAAAAAATTAAAATTTGGGGGAGCTGCTTCGATAAGGGTGGTAGCACTATTTGCTTGATCCAGCCAGGTTTCAGTTAGAAGCAAAAAATCAAGATTGTGTTTGCAAATAAGATCATTAATTAAAAATGACTTGTTTAAAAGTGATCTAATGTTCAGAAGAGCTAACTTTACAGAAAGTCTAGAAGTAATATCTGCTTGTGCACTCTGATGCTGTTTTAAAACAGGAAGGAGATTAGATTGGTTCACCCCCAGGGTTAAATGTGCTCTATGTTTTCGGTTTCTTATCAACACAGGAATAGAGAGTGGCATAGGCACATTGGGTCCCAGCTGGTTTTCAACACTACACCCATTTGCAGGGACCCAGAGTACATCAAACAAGACTTTCTAAATGTTCCATTTGGTTTGAGGGTGAAAGGATTGGAGATGACATGTATCTTTTGGATGGTGAAAAAGATTTGTAGCCAGCTGAAAGTCCTGGGTGAACACAATTTTGATGAACTGGGTACACTGCTTGTCGCGACAGATTTGGGCTGGAAAAAGAGAGTGTAGCCATTGGGAGCAATTTTTTCATGCTATTTGGGAAATCCATCCGAGGAGAAGTGGAGTCATCTGTCTTTGAATGTTGGGAGTCTTGCAGGTCAGATGTCTGTGTGTCCTTGATGACGACTTGCAAAGATGATTGTTTAGGCTTTGTAACTATGTCAGTCTGCGACATCTTATCAACTGTTTTCCTCAGTGCTGGCTGAGAAAAGATTGCAAGTCTGTAATGGTCTACTAAGACTTTGGCTCCAATCCAGCTGAGTTCAGTGCTATTTGGCTTGTAAAATTCTCTGCGATTCCAGAAAAGGTTAAAATTGTCTATGAAGTTCATACCAAATGAAAAACAAGTTTTTCCAAGCCAGGTGTTAAGACTGAAGAGTCGAGAAAAAGCAAAACTTCCTCTTGCTGGGAGTGGGCCACTGATAAAAGATTGAATTCCAGTCTTATAGAGCTCAGAAAAAAGTTTTCTGAAATCATCTTGGACAAACAGCTGTTCTCTGAAAACATCATTTGCTCCCACATGCACAACAATACGTTTAATAGTTTTATGCTCGGACATGAGTTTCAAAATGCTGTCTTTGGTGTCAGAGATGGATGCATTTGGAAGGCAACAAATAATCAACCCATAACCTTTTAATTGTCTTACAGTGGAATCACCAAGAACAAGGGTTGTGGGATCAGGTGGTGTTACGAGCTGCTTTTTGCCTCTTCTCACAGCTCTTCGATCTTGGTGCGATCTCTTTTTACTATGTGTTTGTCCGCTTGACAAATCCTCTTCCACATCCCTGAGGCATTCAAATTTGTTCTGAAGCTTTATGGGCTGTGGATTTTCCATAGGATTGTAGATCCTATTGTAATTTGTAGAACGAGCTGGTGTTGAAGTAATTACTCTTCTGTTTTTATTTTTGGGCTTACCACGCATCATTTGCCAGTTTTCTGTACTCACATTTTGCCCAGCTTGATTGATGAATTCTTCCACTTGATCTGCAATGTCCTCGGTCTGTCGGAGTGCAATCTCTGCATTCTCAGCCACTGTTTCTGTACTCCTTTCCTGAGATATCGCTTTTAATTTGTCCGTCTTTGGCAGAGCATTAATCTTTGATTCCAGAATAGAAATCCTCTGTTCTAGTTCCATGCATTTTCTGCGGGATTTTTTGCTCCCTGGCATTTTGTATTAAAAACTAACTTATCTTATAAAGATGAAGAAAAAAAAAAGAAAAAAAGTGGAAATTAAATTAAAATTAAATTAAAAGCTTATAAAGATGAAAAATAAAATGAGAAAAAAAGTGGAAATTCAATGAGAAAGTAAAGTATAGAAATAAAGATCAAGAAAGCAGGAGCAAAGCAAAGAAGCATCCTACTCGCTTGAGTAGGAGGAGCAGCTCCTCTCAGTGGCCAATAAAAGCGATTTTTCCCTGATACCAGTCATGGTTTTCACTTCAGCACCACTGTATAAGTCAACATCCTGAATAATACCTGGGTACACATCTCCATCATAGACCACTGCACACCACTGACCGGTAAGACCAAAATTGGTTGCAGACCTCCATCTTGGGATGTGTACTCGGGAAGTGTACTGGTTGAAGGGGTAGCTTCATCCCATGGTTGAAACCTGACCGTTTCCAGTGTGAAACGGTTGCAATTGTCGGGTGTTTCTGTGCTGATGCTGTTTTTTGGCTCCTTCCTTGTGTATGTTAGTGCTGCTGACCTCTTTTCATTATTTCTCCTTCTCTTGGCTGAGAAGCCAAATTCTGCTCTAGCAAGTTTCAGAAGGCGATACTTTAGTATCTTTCCAGCCATTATCTTCGAAATAACTTGTTTTTCTCTCTCGGAGGACAGATTTTGATATCTGTCTCAGCTCAGCAAGAAGAGCATTGTGGAAGACCAAAGTTCTCCTTAAGCCTAGGTCACAACCGGATGTACGATTTTTTGGCCGTGCGATTTTTGGCGTTTCCCAAATCGCTGCGTTTTTTTTGTTCATGGAGAAAGACGCACGTTGGCCGTAAGTTTGTATTGCAACCTGAAAAAAACGTAAGAGCCTGTAGAGTTTGTTTGACATGACAAAGAACCTCCGCGGCCGGTTTGCGGCTCGAAAATCAGCACGTCACGCGCGCCCTCCGTGCGTTTCTTGCACGTAGACCGGCCGTAGGAGCACGTACGGCTGGTTGTAACCAAGGCTTTAGTGTGTGTGGTGCTGTTGCCAGCTGCTTTTTAGACTTGGCATTCAGCGAGTCACAGGCATGTGAGCAAGGTTCCAAAAAAAAAAAAGAGGAAAATTTTTTAGTGTCAGATGATGACCCCAAAGGGGTCATCCCGACAACGCAAGTTGTCGTGGGGAGGGTATGGGAGGGTCCGGGGGGCCTCCCCTGGGAAAATTTTTGCAAAATGAAGCTTAAATGGTGCCATTTAAAGCATACTTGAGGCCTTATCAAGACAATTTAAAGAGCAATCTAAATGACAGAATAAAATATAAAATACGCCAATTTCAGTGAAAATACAACAAGTCTCAATAACCATTAAAACTTTTATTGACTGTAAAATGATTGAATCATTTAGCTTGAATTCAATTCAGATTTCTTAAACAACCATAAACAACCATCAATGAAAAATTGATAAAGCACTGTCAATCATTTCAATAACTCAAATTAAGAACACACTGTATGTTGCAGAATTTCTCAATATAATGTGACAAAAGGAATTGCCAGTTACATACACAACTTAACATTTATGTCCATCAGGATTAAATGTTTCAATCATATCAGCATAGTTAACATACAGCTAGTGAGACATGAAAAATACATCACTAAAAACATTGAACACTTAAGTACGTTTAAATTTTTAATTACTGATATTAATTTTATAACCTAAGAGAAAAAAAATTGCTTTCGGATTTCATGACACATAATACGAAAAATACGAGTAGGAATTGCAACAAAATATATTTAATTTTCTAAATAATCACGATAATATTAAATACGTACCTGGTAAAGCATAGTTGGTTTTCTGGATGTGGACAAGTTGTTTGTGTTTGGCTCCGGACACATGATCATCGAGAGCGACTGACCCACGCTTCCCATAGTTAATTTCCTTCCGACAAATCTTGCAAAGGGCAAATCCTGGCTTGTTTACTTTCTCAATCACAGTACTAAGTTGTGTTTTATCGATTATTTTCTCTCACCAGGCCCATCGCCATGGATTTTTCACCCCCTTATCAATTTTCGTGACATCGGACTTCCCCTCGACTTTCACCATGTTTTCATGTTGATGATGGCAAACTCCTCGCACCGCGTGCTTCGATAATGCTCGTCTTAGTCACTACAGCGTCGCTGTACGGAGCTTAGAATGGCAGGAAATCTCGTCGCTTCCGGGCCCAGTTAAAATCCGGAGAATACCAAACAAAATTTCGCGATAATTTTTTTTTTTTTTTAAAACGAGATTGAAATACGCGGATATGACATTTTTACGCGAAAATTAACTTTCAAAAGCGCGGATTTTCGCGGAAATTTCACATGCCTGGAGTCAGCCTGCCTCACTTTTTTCATTAATCGATCGTACCATTTGCAGTACTTCTCGGCCTTCTACAGAGCCTTCTCAAGCTTAACATTGCTTTCATACAATGCTGCATACACTTTTGAACGGTTTCTTAAAACCCTTTTCCTTCCCCTTTGTTTTTGAGTTGAAGGTTGGGCAGAGGGTGATACTGAGGGTGGTGTGGGAGGTGGAGAGACATCATGTTCTGGTTGTATCGAATCTGGAGAGTTTGGTGGTGTAGTGGTAGCAAGGTAGGCCTGTACCTTAAGAGCTTTCTTCATTTTCTCCCGATATTTTTTTATATTGATTCTCCCCTGTCTCCTTCTTTTGCGTTGTTCTCTCTTTGATAATTCTGCAATTGGCTTTACAACCCCTCTCTCTTTTTTTTCCTCAGATCTCTCTCCCTGTCTCTTTTCAATTGCTCTTCATATTTGACAGGGTCTTTTTTTTTATTCTGTAACTGTAGGCCTGGGACCTTTCTGCCATCGACTTCTGTGGCATCTTAAAAACAGATGAAAATACATTTCAACAAATATACATTTGAATAAATACATCAACATTGTACATTTTTATAAATAAATCATACATATGTAGCCTCACAATCTATAAATTGCACCTGTAAGCATAAATGTAATTTCCACCCAAGAAGGTAATGTGTTGGAAATTACGGAGGTGGAAATTACAATCCTACAGTATTTTGTGAAAAAAAAAAATCTAAGCTAGCATCGCATATTAGCTATGAATTGGTATCTAGCATGCATGCAAAATACATCTATGTACATTAAAAAAAATCGACTTATTTACAAACTCAATTGATGTGATGGCATGTTTGGAAATTACATACAATAAAAATATTTTCATTTCAAGCAATATTTACCTTGAGCTTTCTTCAAAAGTGTGTGAAGAAATTCAAAATCTCCTCCATATCAGACATGTGCTGTGATGTCAGTGTTCATCTCCATAGAAACTACCCAAACAATCTTTCATACAAACTTTTTAAAGGGGTATTACAGTGTTGTGGTGGAAATTATGGCAATACTGTGGGACAACTACATTTGGTATATAAAAATCACATAGTTGTTTGACCTTAAATACCCCAATTATGTTTTGATTATTTTACTGATACTTTATTCAGTCACATTTTAAACATTTAGATAAATCATTTTTTTACGCTTCATTTTTATTACTGAAGATCAGAAGTCTGGGTGTGGGACAGGCACAACACAGCAATATTTGCATCTATAACGATGTTGAAAAAGGTGAAGTCATCATAGACTACCGGTAAAAATTTCCTAAAGCACTTTCATTGTAAAGATAACTATGAAAGTGTGAAATTTCCTTTTTTTTTTTCAATAAAATACGATCAAAGGACATGAAAATGCCCGTCGTCTAAGAAATGCCCAAATATGACCTAAAACATCATCAGATTTTCACACAAGTCCTAAAAGTAGATAAAAGAGAACCCAGTTAAACACATGAGAAAAAAATTGTATACTTGGTCATTTATTTATTGAGGAAAATGATCCAATATTACATATCTGTGAGTGGCAAAAGTATGTGAACCTTTGCTTTCAGTATCTGGTGTGACCCCCTTGTGCAGCAATAACTGCAACTAAACATTTCTAGTAACTACTGATCAGTCCTGCACACTGGCTTGGAGGAATTTTAGCCCATTCCTCTGTACAGACCAGCTTCAACTCTGGGATGTTGGTGGGTTTCCTCACATGAACTGCTTGCTTCAGGTCCTTCCACAACATTTTGATTGGATTAAGGTCAGGAATTTGACTTGGCCATTCCAGAACATTTAACTTCATTCTTCTTTATCCATGCTTTGCTAGAACAATTTGTGTGCTTAGGGTCATTGTCTTGCTGCATGACCCACCTTCTCTTGAGATGCAGTTCATGGACAGATGTCCTGGCATTTTCTTTTAGAATTCGCTGGTATAATTCAGAATTCATTGTTCCATCAGTGAGGGCAAGCTGTCCTGGCCCAGATGCAGCAAAACAGGCCCAAACCATGATACTACCCCCACCATGTTTCACAGATGGGATAAGGTTCTTATGCTGGAAGGCAGTGTTTTCCTTTCTCCAAACATAACACTTCTCATTTAAACCAAAAAGTTCTATTTTGGTCTCATCCGTCCACAAAACATTTTTCCAATATCCTTCTGGCTTGTCTACATGATCTTTAGCAAACTGCAGACGACCAGCAATGTTCTTTTTGGAGAGCAGTGGCTTTCTCCTTGCAACCCTGCCATGCACACCATTGTTGTTCAGTGTTCCGCTGATGGTGGACTCATGAACATTAGCCAATGTGAGAGAGGCCTTCAGTTGCTTAAAAGTTACCCTGGGCTCCTTTGTGACCTCGTTGACTATTACACACCTTGCTCTTGGAGTGATCTTTGTTGGTCAACCACTCCTGGGGAGGGTAACAATGGTCTTGAATTTCCTCCATTTGTATACAATCTGTCTGACTGTGGATTGGTGGAATCCAAAATCTTTAGAGATGTTTTTTTTTTTAAACCTTTTCCAGCCTGATGAGCATCAACACTTTTTCTGAGGTCCTCAGAAATCTCCTTTGCTCATGCCATGATACACTTCCACAAACGTGTTGTGAAGATCAGACTTTGACAGATCCCTGTTCTTTAAATAAAACAGGGTGCCCACTCACACCTGATTGTCATCTCATTGACTGAAAACACCTGACTCTAATTTCACCTTCAAATTAGCTGCTAATCTTAGAGGTTCACATACTTTTGCCACTAACATATGTAATACTGGATCATTTTCCTCAATAAATAAATTACCAAGTATAATATTGTCTCATTTGTTTAACTGGGTTCTCTTTATCTACTTTTAGGACTTGTGTGAAAATCTGAGGTTTTAGGTCATATTTATGCAGAAATCTAGAAAACTGTAAAGGGTTCACAAACTTTCAAGCACCACTGTAAAGCAGGGGTTCTCAACCTTTTCTGCTTTGAGGCCCACCTATTCATACTTGTAATGAGTCGGGGCCCATTAAAAAGATCCCCAACTATTTTGGCTCATCTATTCTATTAGAATCTAATAATCTATTGTAAAGTGTATTAATGGGATGCAACATCACTATTACAGATGGGAATTAAATAAATACAATAAAGCAATTTTTTATATTGTAGGTATTGTGCTTAAAACTGTATGGATGTGCCAGGAGCCAACATAAAACCATGCATGCAAGGCACTCTCACTCAAAAGGGATTAATAATCCAAAAGTGGAGTCTGGTCCATTAACACAAGAACTTATTGCCATGTTTGTGTACAGCAAACAAGCAAATTATTAAATCCAACTAGTACACTCAAAAGAAGTGGATATGGAAACCACTCAGTGGGATAGATCCCTACATGCTAACGAAGAAGGATTTTATATTAAAAAAATTTACTACCTAAATTTGACATTAGCAGAATAAATTTTTGATCCTATTATAGCTGTAACTAAATACAAAGACAACAGTATGCATACTATTAACTTAATGTGAAGATAATTAGATAAACAGAATTTACTTTTTTTTTTAAATTGTGTATATTTTAGTCTTTTGTATTTGTAATTATTTCTCTCTGTACATGCACAACCCCACCAGCTCTGCTGATCAACTTACGTTTAAATAAAGTCATTCATTCATTCTGAGTTGGAAAATTATCCAGTGGTTGAGTTCCTGGCCATCTCAGACTACCTGGTGCTGCAGACATCATTCTACACGGACAAACAAATGAAAACCTGGAAGAGCATGGAGGAGTACAACTTTTTATATGTGGCTGGGTTAAAGATATGGGGATCAGGATACTACAAGATAAATCCTGTATCATTTTTGCCTGGGTAAATAGGAATTTCTGGGCTTTTGGTCCACATCTTTGCGATGATTGGTAGGACGCTACGAGTTTTGGTATTGGGTGTAAACAAACGGCAGCTGCTCAATTCCCAATCCTCCCTGCTGTTCTCTTCCAGCAGGCATCACAGATCCATAGAATTTACCCAAACATATTCATCTCTGTGTGTATACACACACACGTGCGCAAAGTGACAAAATAAAGGCTTGTTCGTCGTAATTTACCCACAAATATATTTTTCTACCCACAACTCAATTTATCGTCCAAATTGGAAAAGACAAACTATTTTAAAAATGTGGCTCTAAAGTGATCTGTCCATTATAGGAAGGATTCTGCTGACTAAAGCTGAGTTTCAAGATTTGTCTACCCTGCTCTCTCAATGTTTTGGACTCAACATGTCAAAGACATTAACAACACATTCACGAACTTTGTATGGAAAAATAATCATCTAAAGAAGGCGATACTGTCTGGATCCAAAGTTGAGGGTGGCTTTGAACTGCTGGACTTGAATTATACCTTTAAGGTGAAATGACTTAAAGAATGTTTAAAAGTACCTAACTCTTTATGGTACTTCATCCCTCACAATATATTTAAAGAAGTGGGTGGTCTAATATTTTTACTGATGTGTAATTACAATGTTACAAAGCTTCCTATAAAACTTTATCCAACAATTGGTTGGCATGTTACCTGTGCTATTCACATTATTGATTTGTGTGGAGAGAAATTATGTGGAATAATGAAAATACTACTAAAAGGAACAAATCTATCAAACTTGGTTTGACAAAAACAATCTTTATAAAAGAACTTTTTGATGACAGTCAAATACTGACATATGTCGAGATGAAAGTGGAGCACAGAAAAAAATCTTGAACTTTTGAAAGTCAAACTAAGGTGTGTGTGTGTTCGGGGCAACGTCCCCAGAAAAAATTAATAACACGCAAAACCCTGCATTATAGTACTTATTTTCACTAAAACAAGTTATAACTTAAGCCTTTTTCTTTCATGTACATTAATGATTAACATGTCAAAAATATCAAATTTAATTCCCCTAGTTAATGAGTAATTTTCAGGAGTGCATTGTTCTAAATTCAGAATTTTCACTATTGGATGTCAAAACTTAAAGTGATGCTGTCACATCTTATGTGCAATACTGCATATATATGTTTAGAAAATAATAATTCAACTGATATTAAATAGTTACACAAAAGAAAGACCGCGTTTTCTAAAGCATGATATCGCGATAAAATCTCATTCACATGACATGAGGTATGTATAAGCATATAAGGTCTCGTACACACCAGCAAGCATTGCGAGACTACAAAAATGGCGGCACCCTGTCGCCGAACGTAAACAAGCCGTGCTATTGCGAAACCGAATTTCTATGAAACAAAATGCGAAAAATCTGAAAAATACATTTTTCCATTCGGAAAACCGGAAATTTTCAAGTTTTGTCAAATATCCGGATTTCCGGGTAAATCCGGAAGACTTTCATCTATACATATGAGGCCTTCCCTTAAGGAGAAAGTGTTTCCTGCCAAGCCCAAAGAATATGGTTTAGTAGTTAAATCTATTCCTAATGGATTATTAGAACTAATGAAAGGATATAAAAAGCAACACAAGACTCCTAGCTCTCATTGTATGCTTTACATAAATGGCATCAAGTTTACGAGTAATAAATGTACCAACAAACATAAAAAAATGGTTTTACAACACAAAGAAAGTAAAACCACATGGAAAGTCTTTCTGGAATTCTCACTTTAAAAGATAAATTGACAGAGCATCGCTTGTTCCTTTTAAATTTTTAATATGAAACAAAATTAGAAAACATCTGAAAATTTTACACAACATCCATCAACAAATGTTTACCTTTCTAGATTTTTAGAAACAGATGACAAATGTTCTCTCTGTAAAACTGAAAAAAGGTGTCATTCATTTATTTTGTAATTGGTCATTTTGTGTTATATTTTAAACAATACTTCAAACAGGATTTGTAATGAAGGAACAACATTATTTCCAGTTTTGTGTTTCAAAATATTTGTAACATTGCAAACCTTTTTATTTTGTTAGGAAAATTTCATATGCACAATGCCAAAATATCAAAAACAACTCCATTTTATTTTTAATTGAAACAAAATATTCTGAGTCTCTAAAATACATTTTTAAAAATAAGTTTATCAAATTCTATTCAGATTTTTCCATGTCATAACTTGTAGGAAAAGAAGACTGAGGAGGATTGTGTATTGGGGCATGTCGAGACTGTGGTACAATGTGTGAACAGCTTTCAGGTTCTGCTAGCTTCCATTCATTATTACCTGACCTTGTTAATTGAAAATGTCGGTCACTTAGACCATTTTTTCTTGCTCTCTTTTGGAATCATTTTTTCTTTTTTATACTTCCTTCTTTTAATATTTTATTGATGAACTGGGATATCTGGTTGTTTGTATATTCTTTGCTTATTCTGTTGTATAAAAAAAACAAACAAAAACCCCAACGTTTTGAATGTGTACTGTCAAAAAGAGTAACAAAAACGAGACTAAAGGCGCTCAACACACCGTGTCATGGTCTGGAAGGGTTGGAAATTAAACAAGTAGTACAAAAAGTCCAAATTTATGATACACTATGTGGCTTCAAATCATTATTCTCAAGTTTAGTTGGGCGCGCTGATTGGTGGATACTGATAGGTAAAACAGCACGGCGCGTAAGGGTCACGAACATTGTTCGATCTTTGGCCAATCAGCACGCAGGAATGCAACCATGTGATTTTCAATTTTCAAACCTTTGTTGCCAGCAGAATAGATTAACTTTTTGGCTTGATTTGGAAATCGGCAGCAGGGGATAGTGATATTGATTTGAAGTTGCTGAAATGTTGATTCTGGAAACCTTTGTTGTTTTTGTGATCAAACGGAGACCGACAGATTGTATGCAGAGTGGACCGTTCATGAATTACAGCTTTGGGGATTTTTCCATGTCATAACTTGTAGGAAAAGAAGACCGAGGAGGATTGTGTATTGGGGCATGTCGCGACTTTGGTACAATGTGTGAACAGCTTTCAGGTTCTGCTAGCTTCCATTCATTATTACCCGACCTTGTCTAAGTATTCTTTTCCTAGTGCCCCCAGAAAATGCTAACATGGCTAATGGTGGATGAAAGCATGTTAGAGCCAGTTGGATACTGTTAACCATGTTAGCTGTGTTAAGTTTAAAACCGATTCACATGATAAAAGGAAAAAACACTAACATTTTTGAATAAGCATGAATGAAAAGAACCAAATCAACTTTCCTTCAGTTTTTTTTTTTTGCGCACTCTCGAAGGTTGTGTATGTGCATTAAAGTGTGTGGAGCTTCTTTTAGCGAGAATATAAAAATCAATGTAAACTGACACTTTCCCTCCATGTAAATTGACCAATGGCCCCAATTCTTTATTAAAATAGGCATCATAGCCATAGATCTCCACACGACACTGAAGGGACTACTTTAATTAACTTTAGGTACTGCCCAAAGCAAAATGCCAGGATTGTTTAACCTGAGCCCAACAACCCCCCCCCCCCCCCCCCCAATTTCTTTGGGTCCATGTATTTACTAGGGACAAAAACAATTGAAATCAGTCCAGTATTCCAGTAGAACGCTATAACCGGCCACTATAAAGGCTATACAGTGAAATTTGGCAGGGCAACCATCTGTGTCAAAGTAATGTCTGATAACATGGAAAGCATCCCTACAGAGATACACCTGTGTCTGTTTACCTCAATAACTGTAAAAAACTGTAGAAAATGACTGCTTGCCACATGTTGCCTGTTTTCTGATGTTTATAAAAGGGATCCTTTCCATGTTGTCAGACAATCACTCATTAGAATCAGCTAAATATGTGGGCAGTGTTTGGAAATGGACTTCATCACAACTTCTGCACGACCTCTCTTTTTGTAAACATCAGTTTTCCTTTAGGTTCTCTGCTAGTGGACAGAAAGCTATGTTCAAATCTCAGCACTAATAAAGCTTAGCCATCTGCTTGGATTTTGCCTCAGTAGTAGGTCACTTTGAATACAAGTATCTGATAGATGAACAAGTGCACATGTAATTCATCTGATTGACAAAATCCCATTGTTTAGCATAGTTAAACCAATCCCCCAAAGGTTAGCATTGTCCAGCTGGACTATGTTATTGGCTGATGCCAGCTCATGACTATTTCATATTGAAATGAATTACAAGACTATACAAATCTTTAGATTACTTTAGGGCCTGAATGTTTTCCAGCAGCAAAAATCTCAGTGACCAGTCGAAGATAGAGTTTGAGTTAGTGGTGGAGCTGTATCCAAATTTACACCGATGAGTAACCCTACCACTCAATATCACACAGTAAGCCATTTTTTTTTTACCTAATAGTGGTGTTCTTTATAAAATAAGATCAGGCTACTTAGAACAACCCCGTTTACAACGAAAATTCAATACGCATGTGCTAAACCTGGAAAAAATGTTTTCCATGACCCCTCCAACTATACTACTACATTATTATTCAGATTTCATGTCTTAAGAGAAGGCTGTATTCAAAATGAAGAATAAAACAAAACTGTTGGACAAAATTGCCACTGTGTCTGAAATACAAATAGATCTGGTGTGCATACACACGAGGAACATTTCCAAAAGGCTGCAGTAGAAAAATACACCTAGTACGGTTTCCACATTATTTACTTGCACTCACCCAAAGGCTTGTGTGTATAATCCTTGATGTTTAAACTGACCCCAAAACTGGAGACGCCATGATAGACTTTAATAATAAGACAGACAAAAGTGCTAGTAATGGTTTACTGCTAATTCTGCTTCATGTCATGCTTTGGAAACACTTGGAACTCTCCTCTTATTTTCTGTGGTGTATGCATACGTGTTTCAGTTTCAACTCCATTTCATTATCCCGGTGTTGTGGATTTGAGCTGTTCTCAAGTCAGCTTTTGCTCTAGGTTTGCGAGGGCTTTTCTGGGTAGTGGTCTGACCTCTGCTGGCTTTAAGCTCCACCTCCCACTTCCTCTTCACCAGTGTGTACAAACGCATGGCAGCCTGAGCATCCTGGACCTATAATACATACATGCAGGGATACACATACACAAAGCACAGTTAAAGTTACAAGTACACTCTCCTCTAAAATTATTGGAGCAGCAAGGCCAATTCTATTGGTTTTTGTGATAGCCTGAATACATTTTGGTTTGAGATCAAAAGATTAATATGAGATGATAGATCAGAATTTAATCTTTTACTTCCTGATACAGTATTCACATCTAGAACAACATATATGCCACCTTTGGTGGCAGATCACCCAATTTATAAGTAAGCAAAAGGTGTCAGAACAGGTAAAAAAGCCTCCAAGTAAATAATGCTTAATATTTGGTGGCATATTCCGTACTTGCAATAACTGCATCAAGGCAGAGACCCACTGACATCAAACAAATGCTGCATTATTCTTTTGCGGTGCTTTTCCAGGCTTGTACTGCTGTATCTTTCAGTTGTTTGTTTTGAGGGGTTTCCTTCCTCCATTCTCCTTGTCAGGAGGTGAGATGCATGCTTAACTGGATTAAGGTCTAGTGATTGACTTGGCCAGTCTAAAGCCTTCTGCTTTCCCCCCACTGATGAAGTCCTTTATGTTGGCAGTGTATTTTGGGTTGTTGTCTTGTTACATGACGGAAGTCCCTCCCCATTAGATTGGATGCATTTCTCTATAAATTGGCAGACAGAATTTCTGTAGTTTTTTTAAATTCATACTGCTGCTGCCATCAAGACGTGGCTAGCTGTCAATCCACAAGAGCATGATGCAACTGACAAGTATGTTCATGTGATGAGAGACATGCTCTCCCACAGTGTTGGCAGCAGAGCTCACTAGAGTTTGGTACACGATCTATAATACGAGCTCTTTGTGCAGTTTGGAGTCTTCTTGCAGTCTGGATTCAATCTTTTTGATTGATTGACATGCTGGTGCCAGGTAAAGCAGTCCATAGCAGCTGCCTCCCACGTTTTCACATTGATGTTGCTTGCCTTCAGATGTCACTTGATGCAATCTTTGTAGTGGTGCTTGGGCCTACCAACACTCCTCTTCCCTTGATGGAGTTCTCCATAGAATACAGCTTTGGGTAGTCCATCATCGTTCATCCTGACTACATGTCCAGTCCAGTGAAGTTGATGCTTGGTCAGCACTGCCTCTATACTTTACATACCAGCTCTATTACCAGCTCTATTCCAGACCTGCTGGCACCATAAGAGAGCCGGTTGCTTTGTGACTTTAGGTTGCCAGTTGGACCTGCACAGGAGTTTAAAAGTGGGAAAAGCATTGTGCTGGTATTTTTCCCACTCTCTGGCACACTCAACTGATGGATCCAGCAGTCGGAAAAGAATCCCGACAGCATGGTCAATGGAGTGACTGCCCCGCAGTGTCAGTTGTGACTGATGAAATTCCAGCTGACCACTACTGTGAAGATTTCTCAGGTGCACAGGCCAGAGATCCACCACCTGCTGCCATGGCTTCACTATTTACCCATAGACAGACTGCTGTAACCCCAGCAGAGGGAGGCTTAAGGGTATTACACCTTGCCCAAGGGTGACCCAGCACAGCAGTGATTAAGAGGTAATAACATTCTCCTCAAAACCATCAAGATGTCCATCAATAAAAGATTAGTGAGCCCATTCCAGAAGCAGCCATACAAGTTCAAGTCATGACATTCACTCCACCATGTGGCATAGCCATTTCTGTATTACTCTCAAAGTCTTCTTTGAATGGTGGCTTGTGTAACAGTCATCCCTGCCCTGTGGAGGTTGTTGACGTTTTTGGGTTTTTCTTCATAGCTCTCAATATTTCTGTCATCAGTTGATGTTGCTGACTTTGGCCATGTATATGATATGTGGTTGTTTGTACAACAGTGGTTTCTTTGTTTTTCAGGATATTCCAAATTGTGGAATTGGCCATGCCCAATGCTTGTACAATGGTGGCAATTTCCCTTTCTCTCAGCTTCAAAAGCTCTCTGGTCTTCATACTAGTTTCTTTTTTTTAAAACTAACCCCCTCCCAAAAAAACCCTCAACAAAACAAAACAGTAGTTTTCACAGGTGAAACCCAGGGCTCAAACCATGATGAGAAATTCAGAGCTATTAACTATTTAATCAATATAACAGAACACACCTTGACAATAAGAAACATGCATCTAATCACATAGTCCAATATTTTTGATGACATGGGGGGGTGGGGTGGGGGGGTTGGAGAAAAAAAAAAGGGTGTTCAAATGAAAGGTGCCATGTTCTAACCCAGCCTTTATGGGTGCCGTCTAGCTTAGTTAGAGGTGCCGTCAAGAAATTATATATTCTAACAGAAATAAATAAAATGAATTAAAATTCCAAAAAATGATAGTTACACTAATGCAGATCATCGCCACCTAATGCATCATCAAAATTTGTCTCACGGCCCCCTTTCCCATGTCACAACGTCACTGCCAGGGTCAGCGTATGGTCAGTGTGACTGCGTATATTTTATATGGGGGTGCCTTGAGAATTTGCATACTTCTGAAGGGTGCCGTGACTGAAAAAAGGTTGAGAAACGCTGTTCTAAGTCATCGTTTCTCAACTGGTGGGTCAAAGGCCCTTTAAGATTGGGTTATGGATTGCTGTGGAAAAAATGTTGCAAAATGATAAAATATCACGACAAGGAAAACCATGGAAAAAAAATGTGACAAAGCAAATTACAGTTTCAAAAAAAGGAAAAACAACGGTAAGCCCCGAGTAGCCAATTAAAATTTTTTGTTGTACATCCAAACAAACACTGTCAACTTTGGCACCAATTCATCTGTAAACAATTGGTGCCAACATTAAAAAAATGGAGTGAAATTCCCTCTTCTGAAAAAAGGCTGTATTAATAAAAAAAAAAAAAACGAAACCTATGCAAGGTCAATGAAAATATGACAAGCATAGTTTTTCCAGACCACTATATTTCGTTTGGTACGTTATACACTGTGGAAAGCATGACATTCATAAGCTATTTAGAAACAAAATACTCAAGCCATAAAAACAGGCCAGCTGAATTATTTTAAGACAAAGCAACGTCTCAGAAAAATGATCAAAAACATGTGCAATGTTCAGGAGCAAGTACTCTGCATATCATACAAACTCAAATCACCACATTTCAAAATACCAAAACAAACAAAAAAAAACCCCACACAACACGACAACCACCCACAACAAAAACACCTCACACTATTACAGAGCAGCTTATTTTATCTGCTGCCGAGTTGTGCATTTTTTTTTCATATTGAGTGCACAGTTTATAAGTCAATATTTGGGGCAGTGTTGGTTTTATTAAGCTAGGTAAATTGCACTTTGGATTATGTGGACACATTTATCTAGTGGCCCATTTTGTCATGTGAATAATTTTGCACTTGATTAAGCACATACATTGCATTTAATAAACCAATATTTTCCACCTAAGACCTTATAAGACCTATAAGGTACAACCTTAACAACCCAATATGCAATTTGATTTATTTCCTGATATCTGAGAGAGTAAATGAGGAGTATCCAACATTAGCCACAGGCAATTGATTATTATTAATATTAATAACAGTATTATGCAAAATTAATATGCATTTTATACACTTCCATATGATAAACAACTTGTGTAGTGTTGGACCACAACATGATGTCCAAAATAACAGCTTCAGGACCCACGTTTTAAGTTGTTTAACACATCTAGATGTAATCAGGTAATGAAAGCTGAAATGTCCATTTCTTCTGAAGCCAAACCCCAACGCCTTCCAAAACCAAGAGAATGGGCACTGCCGTTCCAATATTTTTTGGAGGGGACTGCAAGTCAAAATCCAAAGTAATTTACAAAAACACTGGGCAAGTGGAGTGCCTGAATAGTGCAACAGAAATGTGTACACCCCTGTAAGACTGTACATGTACTGTACTTTAATAGAACTAAAGAGGTACATACAGACGAGTGCTCTCCCTGCTGTACTTTCACATTCAGAATCTCTTGACACAAAACCCTCAGCGCTGGACGTCCACTCTACGTGCAAGATGGTGAGAGAGACATTTTCAATATTTATGTTCATGTCTATAAGTAGCTCAGTAAAGACTCTATTTGAAATATATTCAGAAAACTGTCATTACCTTTACAATCTTCTTAAATGGTTTGTACTTCTGAGTGTCTCTTGTATTTCTTTTTGGGTGATCCAGTAACAAAATCTGTATGAGAGAAAAGAATAAGCAAATCTTAATGACTTACATTTATATATAAAATTCACATTCAGCTTGAATTCAGTGGTGTACAGCACCTTCAGGTCATTATGGATGGCATGTCCCACTAATATTCGTCCCTCCAGAATCTTAGCTACTTCCTGTTGGACTATTTTGAAGTTTTCCCCTGTGAAACATGAATACGAATACCAATTATAAAACAAAATATAAACAGTAAGGTTGAAAGTTCCAAGTCAATATCAAGACTTGCTTTATTTTATGAGTAAAAAAGTGTGACAACTTTATTACATCATTTTTCAATAAAATAAATTGTAGTAAAAATGTAAGCAATATATGTTCTGCAGTTTGAACAAAATATAAATTGTCACTTAAAAAAAAATGCACATGATCAGCAGATAGGATAGTCACACTAACCTCTAAAATAATGTATTCTGTCTTAACTACTCAGTTTTTAAATAACTTATGAACTTGGCAGTGGATTACAACTGGATTTACATTACTATATACAGGAGTTCAATTTATTTTAACATATAGATACAATTAAAAATGGTCACGATATCTGGCCAGCCATGTGGTGATAATATGAAGGTGACTGTTGACTACTTTATAATGCTAAAAATATAATTTATTTTGCTTACCGTGTTCAATGTCACCAGGCCGAATCCCACTCACAGCTGTCCTGTAGTCAGTGACTTTCTCTGTTGGTTTAACATATTTGTCATAAACACACTTGCCAAAGTAGTTGACAATGGAGACGCGTGCCAACATGCTCTCCTCTCCTCCAGGCCCCACTCCTACCATCTCACAATCCATAGCAATGGTCCGTGTCAATCTGTCAGTCAATCGGGGGGTGGTGGTACGGACACAAACAAAAAAACCCAGAAAATATTAAAAATGGCTACAAATACCAGAACACACAGCATTTTCCAATAATGCTCTAGTGCTCTGGAAATTCCAATAAAATTTCTTCTGAAATAGAAAATGCAAGTTGTCCCTTCATCAGTGACTGTTTTTGTGTATAAATGTTTTAAAGAGGAGAAATAAGATCAAAAAGTCACAGGCTACATCCAAATTGCGATAACTACCATGTCTTTTGCCACCACAGGGCATCCCAGTATTCTGCAGTTTACATGACTCCTAGCACTCTAACCACAAACAAAAAAAGTGTTATAGCTGCTTTAGGATATGTACCACAGGATATTTAAGGATATGTACCATAGTAGCTGCAGTACATTAGCTTGTCTTCTGCCAGTAACACATAGCAGAAGACAAACTAATAGAACTCCAGAGTTCAAGCCAGGTATAATTTTGCATAATTTTCTTCTGTACCCATCACAAGTGCTCCCCTTGACCAGCAACTGTTCCGTGCTCCTTTGTGTAATGTTGGCATCTGCTTTAGTTACTCCATTCCTCTTCCTCACAATATTAGCAGCCTCTGAGCCCAGAGCGGCCTCAATGTCCTCAGGGTCGATGTCGTCAAACCAGATATCTGGCCTTAACAGGAAGAGAGAGCTTATTAGCGTTTTTTCATCAGATGTTCAGCACAGCTTGGCTTAGCAATATACCCAGTATCCTCCAAACAGCCAGTGCAGTACTAAAAGTACCCTGAATTTCCAGGCACTATATGAGTCAAGTTGGAACATACAGGTTGGGCTTTATTAAAAGAGTGCAGAAAATGAACTGCTCCATTACAATCTTACAGATGTCCTGATTAATATCTCTGGCTGGAATTTTTTTCTCCACCAGCACAAAAACCTTCAGTAGTTAGCAAAATGCAACATGTACAAAAATTTCTCACTCTTTACAGAAGGTCCTTTTTCTGACAGGCTTAGCAGCAATATACAAAGGCCAGTATTTTAAAAAAAAGCAGCTGTAATGTTTCTGATCAGATTTTATTTAACTACAGTAACAAGCTCATCATTACCGATGTAGCTTGATATTATGCTTCTTTCCTGTGATCCATAGACAACCCCAAATCAGAAGTTGTTGGGATGGTATGTTAAAATTAAAAACTGAAAACAATTTGGAAATAATTTTTGACCTGTATCATTTGATGTTTTACCTCACTGATTTGACTTTTTTTCAATTCTGATTCTTGCAACATATTTAAAAAAAATAAATAAATAAAAAGCCAGGACAGTAAAACATTTATCACCTTATAATATTGCCATTCCTTCTCACAACACTTAAAAGATGTTTAGGGACTGAAAACACTCAGTGTTTCAGGTGTTATGATGTCCCATTCTTCTTGCAAACTGATCTTAAGGTGCGCAAGAGTACAGGGTTGTTGTCATACTTCTCATTTCAAAATTTGCCAAACATTCTCTTTTGGGAATGGCAGGACAGGCACCCTCTTCTTCCACAACCATGCCTTTGTAATGTGTGCAGAAAGTGGTTTTGCATTGTCTTGTTGAAATATCCTTGGAAAAGATGTTGTCCTGAAGGCAAAATATATTGCTCCAAAATCTCAGTGTACATTTCTGCATTAATGTTGCCAAGTCAACCCCATACCATGACAGATCCTGGGTTTTGGACTTGTTGCTGGTTTCCGTCTTTGGTCCGGTAGTCAAGTCAAGTTTATTTGTATAGAGCTTTTAAAAATAAACAGTCACAAACCAGCTTTACAGAATTTAAGCAACTTAAAATACGAGCTCGTTTTATCCCTAATCTATTCCCAGTGAGCACGCCTGTGGCAACGGTGGCAAGGACAAACTCCCTCAGATGACAGGAGGAAGAAACCTTGAGAGGAACCAGACTCAAAAGGGAACCCATCCCCATCCGGGCAACAACAGACATCATGACTATAACATTAACAGTCCTAACATAAAGTCAGCTTCGTTGATGCTATAAACCCCCCACCGACGGTACACATTTCTTCCAAAAAAGATGTGGAATACCGATTTGTCTGACCACAATTCACATTTCCACTGTGTGATAGCCCATCCCAGATGTCGATGGCGCTTCTGGACACAGTTAACATAAGGCTTCATTTCCGTACAGCAAAGGTTTAATTGGCATTGCCGGCAGTAAGTCAGACCTGTTCCCAGTGCATGTTGGACTCCGGCAGGGCTGCCCTTTGTCACCAGTTCTGTCCATAATCTTTATGGACAGAATTTCTAGGTGCAGCCAGGGGCTGGAAGGAATCCTGTTTGGGAACCACAGGATTTCATCTCTGCTTTTTGCAGATGACGTTGTGCTGTTGGCTTCTTCAAACCAGGACCTTCAGCATGCACTAGGGCGGTTTGCAGTCGAGTGTGAAGCGGCTGGGATGAGAATCAGCACCTCCAAGTCCGAGGCCATGGTTCTCGACCGGAAAAGGGTGGCTTGCCCTCTCCAGGTTGGTGGAGAAGTCCTGCCTCAAGTGGAGGAGTTTAAGTATCTCAGGATCTTGTTCACAAGTGAGGGAAGGATAGAGCATGAGATCGACAGGCGGATCGGTGCAGCCTCCGTAGTGATGCGGTTGCTTTACCGGTCCGTTGTGGTGAAGGAGCTGAGCCAAAAGGCGAAACTCTCGATTTATGTTCCGACTCTCACTTATGGTCATGAGCTTTGGGTAATGACCGAAAGAACAAGATCGCGGATACAAGAGGCCGAAATGAGTTTCCTTCGCAGGGTGGCTGGGCACTCCCTTAGAGATAGGGTGCACAGTCACTTGGGAGGAGCTTGGAGTAGAGCCGCTGCTCCTCCACATCGAGAGGAATCAGCTGAGGTGGCTCGGGCATCTCTTTCGGATGCCTCCTGGACGCCTCCCTGGGGAGGTGTTCCAGGCATGTCCCCCCGGGAGGAGGCCCCGGGGAAGACCCAGGACACGCTGGAGGGACTATGTCTCTTGGCTGGCCTGGGAACACCTCAGTGTTCTTCCCAAGGAGCTGGCCGAGGTGTCTGGGGAAAGGGAAGTTTGGGCTTCCATGCTCAGACTGCTGCCTCCACGACCCGGTCCCGGATAAGTGGAAGAAGACGAGACGAGGTTTAATTGGCATTTGTGGATAACTCCATATTGTACTGCTTGACAAAATTTTGCCAAAGTAATCCTGAGCTTGTGGTTATATCAGCTATAAATGAATACTTATTGATGCAGTGCCATCTGAGGGATCAGAGATCACGGGTCTTTAGCTTAGGCAGCTTTTGACACCACTGATCATACTATTCTCCTTGATAGGCCAGAAAATGTAAGAGTTAAAAGAACAGCCCTCTCCTGGCTCAGGTCTTATTTAATTGATAAATCAGGTTTGTCAATGCAAATGATTACGTTTTTTATAATAATTTTTTTTTATGATACACACACACACGGACATGTTGGCGAGGGAAACAGAGGAGATAAGGGCATGATGGGCAGATATGGTGTCAGAGAGAGAAATGTGGAAGGGCAAATGGTGGTTGATTTTTCAAAGAGGATGAATTTGGCAAAAGTCAATACATAGAGAAGAAAGAGCAGCACAGGGTGACGTTTAAGAGTGGAGGAAGATCTACACAGGTAGACTACATGCTCTGCAGAATGGGTAACCTGAAGGAGATTGGAGACTGTAAAGTGATGGCAGGGGAGAGTGTAGCTAGACAACATCGAGTGGTAGTATTCAGGATGAGCTTGAAAGTGAAAAAGAGGAAGCATGAAATCGTGGCGCCAAAGATTAAAGTGGTGGAAACTAGAAGAGGTTGAACATCAGAAGGAGTTTAGGGAAGAAATGAGACAAGCACCGAGTGGTAATGGAAGTCTGCCAGAAGATTGGGATACTACCGCTATACTAGTAAGAGAGGCAGCAATGAAGGTACTAGGGTGGTCATCAGGAAGGAAGACAAGAAACGGATGGATGGAACCTGAAAACAGGTGGTTATACAGAGAGATGAGACAGAAGGCAAAAAGAGCAGTAATGAAGGCAGGTGCATACCAGGAGCTGTACAAAAGACTGGAGACCAAAGAAGGAGAGAAAGACCTGTACAGACTAGCTAGGCAGAGGAACAGGGAAGCGAGGGATGTACAGCAGGTAAGAGTGATGAAAGATGTAAATGGAAATGTGCTGACAGAGAGTGTATTAAGAAAGTGGAAAAAGAGTACTCTGAGGATTTATTAAATGAGGAGAATCCAAGAGTGAAAAGGTCAGAGTCGTTGGAGACAGCAAATCAGGAAGTAGAGTTGGTTAGTAAGGATGAGGTGAGGGCAGCCATAAAAAGAATGAAGACTGGGAAAGCAGTCGGACCAGATGGTATCCCGATTGAGGCTTGGAGATGTTTGGGTGAGACGGCTGTGGAGTTCCTAACGAGATTGTTTAATAAGATCCAAGAGAATGAGAAAATGCCAAATGAATAGAGTGCGCGCTAGTCCCAATATACAGGAACAAGGGAGATGTACAGAGCTGCAGTAATTAGAGGGATAAAACTGATGAGCCACACCATGAAGTTATGGGAAAGGGTATTGGAGGAGAGATTGAGAAGAGCGGTAGCAATCTGTGAACAGCAGTACAGGTTTATGACAAGGAAGAGCACGTCGGATGCAATTTTTGCTTTAAGAATGTTAATGGAGAAATACAGGGAAGGACAGAGCTACATTGTGTGTTTGTAGACCTGGAGAAAGCATACAATAGAGTGCCGAGAGATGAGTTATGGTATTGTATGAGAGTGGAGTGAATGAGAAGTCTATCAGAGTGGTGCAAGACATGTATGAGAACAATGAAACAGCAGTGAGGTGTGCAGTTGGAACAACTGAATGGTTCAAGGTGAAGGTAGGACTTCATCAAGGATCTGCTTTGAGTCCTCTCTTATTTGCCATACTGAAGAATAGCTTGACAGATGAAGTGAGGCAAGAGTCACCATGGAACATGATGTCTGCGGATGATATTGCAATAGGTGGTGAAAGTAGAAAGGAGGTTGAGCTGAGTTTGGAGAGATTGAGGTATGCATTGGAACGAAGAGGAATGAAGGTCAGCAGTAGCAAAACAGAATACATGTGCATCAATGAGAATAGGGATGAGAGTATAGTGAAGATGCAAGGAGTAGACGTAAAGAAAGTTGGTGAATTCAAGTACCTGAGGTCAACTGTGCAGGAAAATGGGGGCTGTGAGAGTGAGGTGAGAAAGACAGTGCAGGCAGGGTGGAGCAGTTGGAGAAGGATTTCAGGAGTCATTTGTGATAGGAAAGTCCCAGCAAAAGTGAAAGGTAAGATGTATAAGACAGTAGTGAGAGACCAGCTGTGATGTATGGATTGGAGACCATACCCTTAATGAAGAGACAGGAGGCAAAGTTGGAGGTGGCGGAGTTGAGGAGGTTAAGGTTTGCGATAGGAATGACCAGGTTGGACAGGATAAGGAATGAGCACATCAGAGGGAGAGCACATGTGGAGAGCTTGGGAATTAAGCTAAGAGAGATGAGACCGAGATGGTATGGGCACATCCTGAGAAGAGATGCAGAGTATGTTGGAAGGAGAATGTTGAGGATAGAGCTGCCAGGCACACGAAAATGAGGAAGGCCAAAGAGGAGATACATGGATGTAGTGAGAGAGGACATGAAAGTGGCAGGTGTGGTAGAGAAGGATGCGGAACACGGAGCAATGGAGACGAAAAAACCTTCATCCCAGTCTGAAACCTCTGGCTGACTCAAACAGGTTTTCCTCCGGAACTGCCCTGGATTTAGTAATCTTTCCTTCAGTCCTGACCAGCTTTCCTGTCCCTGCAAATGAAAAATACCCCCACAGCATGATGCTGCCACCACCATGCTTCATTGTAGGAATGGTGTTCTCAGGGTGTTGGGTTTGTACCACACATTGCATTTCCCATGACGGCCAAAAAGTTCAATTTTTCATCTCACTTGACCAGAGACTCATGTGTTTGGGGAGTCTGCCACATGATTTGGAGTTTGCCCAAAAGGTGTTTTCTTCAGCAATGGCTTTTTTCTGGCCACTCTTCCATAAAGCGCCACTCTGTAGGGTGTAGAGCTGAAAGTGGTCCTATGAACAGATACTCCCATCTCCGCTGTGGGTCTTTGCAGCTCCTTCAGTGTTATCTTTGGTGTCTTTGTTGCATCTCTGATTAATGCCCTCCTTGCCTGGTCTGTGTTTTGATGGGCGGCCTTCTCTTGTCAGGTTTGCAGTGGTGCCATGTTCTTTCCATTTTGCTATAATGGATTTAATGGTGCTCCCTGGGATATTCAAAGTTTGGGATTATTTTTTTTATAACCCAACCCTGATCTATACTTCTCCACAACTTTGTCTCTGACCCGTTTGGAGTGCTCCTTCGTTCTCATGTTGCTTGCCTCGTAGTGTAGCAGAGTCAGAATCCTTCCAGAACAGGTTGATTTGATTTATACAGACATCATGTGACAGATCACATGACACTAAGATCCATTTGTGTGCAATCAACTAATGTGACTTATGAAGTGAATTGGTTGGACTAGCTCTTATTTAGGGGTTTCATATGAAAGGGGGTGAATACCTATGCACACTCCAGATTTCTGTTTTTTCATCTTATTGTTTGCGTCACCCGCCAAAAAATTGCACCTTTAAAATGGTAGGCATATTGTGGAAATCAAATGGTGCTAATCCCCCAAAAATCCATTTTAATTCCAGCTTGTAATGCAACAAAACAAGATAAACACCAAGGGGGATGAATAATTTTGCAAGGCACTGTATGCATGCATGTTTAAAAAAAAAAAAAAATCTCTCTCTCTTTCTCATCCTTCTGTCTCAGAAGACAACGGAGAAGTGCCCGGATCAGTCTTTTGTTGAGTTGCAGTGTCGACTGTGACAGTACAGTCCAATCCTGGAGCGGCAGACTCTGTTGCAGTTGCTGCAGGTGTAGTCATCATTGTTTGTCTCTGCGGGTGCCGAGTCAGCCTTGAGTCTGTGCAGTCTTCTCTCCTCCCACTGCTCGACTCTCCTCTTCTCTGCTGTCTGGACTCCAGTATTGATGGTGAGACGCCAGCTATCACGGTCGGCTGTCACAGTCTCCAGGTCCACTGGGTTGATGTCGCCTGCTCAGAGGTCACATTTGCAAACATCTTTGAATCGAAGGACAGGCCTTCCTGCAGGTCTGGAGCCAGCAGCCAGCTCGCCGTACAGCACGTCTTTTGAAATATGGCAGTCGTTCATTCGGCTTACGTGCCCGAGCCAGTGCAGTCATCGTTGGGTGAGGAGAGCAAACAAGCTCTGTTTTAGCTTTGGCTAGAACTTCAGAGTTTGGAACACTATCCTGCCATGTGATTCCCAGTAGTCATCTGAGGCAGCGCAGGTGGAAAGTGTTCCAGTCTGCATTCCTGGCCAGACTGTAGGGTCCAAATTTTGCTTCCATGGGGGGAGTGCTCAGTACACAGGCCTGATACACTTTCATCTTTGTGTTGGTTGTCAACATGGAGTTGTCCCACACTCTTCTACAAGCGAGCCATTCCTGAGGATGCCTTGCCGATCCTGGTATTCAGCTCAACATCCAAGGAGAGGTGGCTAGAGATGATGGAGCCAAGGTAAGTGAAATTCTCCACCACTCGTATGGTCACCGATGGAGATACAGGGAGTGCTGGTGACGTCTTGGCCCAAGATATTGGATTTCTTTAAGCTGATGGTTAGACCAAACCCTGTGCAAGCAACGTCAAAGCTGGAGATGAGGCGTTGTAGGGCTTCCTCCATGTAGGTGGTCAGGGCAGTATCGTAAACAAACAGCAGCTCACGGATGAGAACCTGCTACACCTTGGTCTTTGCTCGGAGGCGGGCCAGGTTGAAGAGATTGCCATCACTTCTGGTGTGGAGGAAGACTCCATCATCCGAATGCTTGAAGGCGTGGCCGAGCAGCAGTGAGATGATGCCAAAGAGCGTCAGTACAAGCACGCATCCTTGCTTTACCCCATTCTTGATTGGGAAGGGGTCCGAGGATGAGCCGTCATACAGCAGCAGAGGATAAGCAGTCCCCTTCATCTCATCATGAAATGAAATGATCAACCTCAGGAGCTTTGGGGGACATCCAATCTTCTGGAGCAGGGTGAAGAGACCTTTTCTGCTGACTAGGTTTGCTCTCCGAACAGGTTTGCTCTCCTTAGTGATGCACCCGCTGAGAAACCTGAAAGAGCTCTGGTTATAGGGGATTCTATCATATGGCATGTGAAATTAGCTCAGCCTTTAGGAGCACCAGCAGCTTTAGTTAAGTGTATACCGGGAGCCAGGGTGCCAGACATAGCAGGTAATCTTAGGGTCCTAGGCAAGCACAGGTTCTCAAAGATAGTTATCCATGCAGGAGCTAATGATATACGCCTTCGTCAGTCTGAGGTTACCAAGAGTAACTTTGTAGCGGTGTTTAAATTAGCGAAGGCAATGTCCAATGCTGTAGTATGCTCTGGCCCCATCCCAATGTGGCATGGCGATATAGCTTACAGCAGGTTATGATTGATGGATGACTAAGGGAATTTGGCCTTTGTGTCATCTCATAGTTGTATCAGAGTTAATCAGGAAGTCAGGGATTACAGTTTAAAAGCTCCCTCACACTCCAATCAACTCAAAAATGTACAATTTAAATGGGAAACAAAGTTCAGTTACATTGTGTTCCCTATAATTTCCAGGGGTGCCAATAATAGTGTCACGTGTTTTTTAAAAATAATTATTTCTTGAGGGATTTGTTTTTTTTCTGAATAAATTTGTTTCAAAAATAGGTTAGATTTTTCAATTTTTTTTTCCCAGTGTGAGATGAAGCTGCTTTACCAAAAGGTGATTTTTTTTTTCTAATCCTATTTACTAATCTTTACAAGGGGTGCCAATAATCATGTAGGGCTCTGTATTCTAGATTGCTAAGACATAGTCTGTAATGCGATAGAGAGCACCACTCAGAGTTTGTTCCAGTAACCTAATCAATATAAAATTAGATCATACTGACTGTACAGCTGCTGCCAGCACCTTTGATCTAAAGGTGGGGCTATTAAATATTAGATCTCTTACATCTAAAGCGCTAATGGTTAATGAACCCA
Organism: Neoarius graeffei; assembly: GCF_027579695.1. Taxonomy (NCBI): domain Eukaryota; kingdom Metazoa; phylum Chordata; class Actinopteri; order Siluriformes; family Ariidae; genus Neoarius; species Neoarius graeffei. The sequence continues at coordinate 30,212,426 of NC_083580.1, forward strand.
TTACTGATCAGGAGTTTAATGTATTTTAACTGAAACATGGATTAAGCCAAATGAATATAGCGCATTAAATGAAGCGAGTCCTCCTGGATACAGTTCTATACATCAGCCTTGTCTAACTGGCAGAGGAGGCGGCGTTGTGTTTATTTATAATGATTGTCTAGGTGTAACACAAAAACCTGGTTATAAATTTAATACATCTGAAGTTCTTCATACTTATACAATGTATGTAGCCTCGAAAAATAAGTCTACCTGGTTAATTCCGTTACTTATTATTTACAGGCCCCCAGGGCCATATTCTGAGTTTCTTTCTGAATTTGCAGATTTTATCTCAGACCTGGTTATTTCCTTAGACAAAGCTTTAGTTGTCGGAGATTTTAATATTCATGTCGATAACCCAGAAGACCCTTTGAAAACAGCCTTTGTGTCCATTGTAGATTCAGTAGGGATTAATCAGAATGTCATAGGACCGACCCATAACGGTGGTCACACCCTTGATCTAATACTAACATTCGGGTTAAACATAGAAAATATAGTCATACTTCCATAGTCCAAAGTTCTCAGATCATTATCTCATCTCATTCAAACTATGTCTGAGTAATAATATATGCACCTCACCACGCTACTGTATTAAACGTACATTCACGTCAACTACTGCACAGAGCTTTATAGATGATCTCCCAGAGTTATCAACTTTGATTGGGTCACTGTCAGCCCCTGCAGAACTTGATCAGGCAACTGAATGCTTAGAGTCAACATTCCGCCATATCTTAGATAATGTAGCGCAGGGGTGGGCAATTATTTTTTCCATGGGGCCACATGAGAAACAGAAAATTTTGTGGAGGGCCGGACCAAAAGGCTGAACTAAATTCTGCATAATATTAATTGTATTTCTTTACATAAAGCAGTAAATAACATTGTTTTTACAAGCTGCTAAGGCTGGTAAGAGTATGGAAAAAACAAGGTTGCCTTACAAAAAATGTCATTTATTCAATCAAATTTCCCAAAACAATGGTTAACAAAATGTGAACGTTTGTACCATTTTTTTCAGTCACATTCACCCCAAAACACAATAAAGACATCACAATATTGTCTTTCTACTCCAAATATCAAACAAGATACATCATATTATAATAATGATACCCACATTTGCAGTCTAATCATTTGATGTTTTTCAGTTTATTTGTTCAGTGAGAGAAATCTAGTCTCTGTTGGTCTTTGACAAGTGCATCAAAGTCAGGTTGAATGAGGTGGAGATGCGAAGCACAGCTGACAAATGATCATTGGTGAGAGAGGATCTATACCTGGATTTGTTAAACTTCATCACTGAAAATGTTTGTTCACATATATAGGTAGAGCCAAAGAGAACAAACATCTGAGCATGTCTCCTCATGTTTGGAAACTTCTCCTCCTTGAGAGAAGAGTAAAAATCCAGCAGTGTTCCTGACTTAAAGTGCTCTGCCAGTATGCATGAGACTGCAGGTCAAGGAGTTCCAGCTGAACATCACTGGGTGCATTATCCACATCACAGGTTAAGGGACAGGAAATCATCTGCATCTCTCACCCTCCATTGTTCTGAAATCTTCAAATCGCCTTGAAAACTCACCATGCAGCGCTCCTAACATAGTTGAGTACCTGTGGAGGTGGTCAGCTGATGGTGTGACTTCCTTCAGGGTTTGCATGCGAGTGATATCGTTGCTCTCCAGTTGCCTTGAAAGAAACTGCAACTTTGTCATGAATGCCTTCACCAGGCTGTGCATTTCATGGACAAAAAGGCCCTTGCCTTGCAGTTTGGTGTTCAGTGCAGTCATCAATGCAGTCACATCAACAGCAAATGCAAAATCTGCCATCCAGTCCTCATCTGAGAGCTCTGGGATGCCTTTGCCTTTCTTTTCACAAAACTCTCGGATCTCTGTTTTCAGGTCCCAAAATCTTTGTAGCAGTTTGCCAAGGCTGAGCCATCTGACAGCTGTGTGGTAGCTGATGTCACTGTGTTCAGTCTCGTACTCCTAACAGTGCAACAAACTGCCTGTGATTTAGTGCTCGTGCCCAGATGAAGTTTACTGTTTTTGTAACACCAATTACATGGTTAACTTTTAGCACTGACTTGCACAACACATGCTGATGTAAAATACAGTGCAAAAATACCACTTTCTGATCGGCGTTGATTTCATTCACTTTATCTTGCAGACATTTCAAAAGTCCAACATTTTTACCCGTCATATTTGGACAACCGTCCGTTGTGACTCCTGCCAGTCTGTCCCATTTCAGTCCCAGTTTGTCCATGCACGCATTTACCTCCGTGAATAAATCGCTCCGTCATCATCCCTTTCAGTGAGCGCATTGCTGCCAGCTCCTCCGTAATCTTAAAGTCCGTTATCCCACGGGCGAATACGAGTAACTGGGCTGTGTCACAGACATCACAGCTCTTGTCCAAAGCCAAGGAAAAAAAATTCAAACACATGCCACTTCATGTTGCAGCTGAAGCTCCAGATTTCCCGCAATCTGGTCACGGTTCACCTGGACAGTGGGACTTGCTCAAATGCTTGTTTTTTTTTCAGGACATATTAGTGCTGCAGAGTCCACCAAGCACTCTTTCACAAATTCCCCCTCCGAGAATGGCTTACTGTTTTTAGCGATTTTGTGGGAAAACACAAAGCTGGTCTTGGTTGCTGCATCTACCTTTCTTCTTTTTGGGGGCTAAAGTCTTCTTGTGACCTGCTCGCAACAACGTCGATTCGGTGTAGGTATCAGATCTACAGATCGGCTCGGGCTCCGGTGCCTGCTGGTGACGTCACACTATGTGATTGGCTGGACCGTTTGAAGGATGACGTACAAGTTTGTGGTTGGTCTGGACAAATTACAGAAGTAGTTATCACAGGATTAAGTTTCGTGGGATTTCATGTCATGTTCATGTTGTGCGCATTGCGTTTTTGTTGAACACAACTTCAAAATAAAAGCAATGCACATTCAGTCCATGCATGAGGTAAAATTAGAAAATACATTTATTCTGTAATTTCTCATTAAACTTACGTGGGCCGGTCAGAATGAACCAAAGGGCCGGATGCGGCCCGCGGGCCGTAAAATGCCCAGGTCTGATGTAGCTCCTCTTCAAAGGAAAATGGTCAGAGACAAAAATCAGTACCCTGGTATAATGACACTCACATTAAAACAGACCACTCAAAAATTGGAACGTTAATGGTGTCAAACAAAATTGGTAGTGTTCAAATTAGCATGGAAGGAGAGCTTCCTGAAGTACAGAAAAGCTCTTAGTGCTGCGAGACCAACACATCTCTCCTCCCTAATAGAAGATAAAAAATAATCCTAGATTCCTGTTTAATACTATAGCAAAATTAACCAGACACATGCATACTTGTAGTATGTAGTAGCAATGATTTCATGAATTTTTTTTAATGACAAAATTGAGAATATCTGACAAAAACTTCAAACTACTAATTTAAGGCCAGACAATGCAAGTTACCCTTGCCCCTTTTCCACCAAAGCAGTTCCAGGGAGGGTTCAGGGCCAGTGCTTAGTTTGTAACCGGGTTTTCTGTTTCCACTGACAAAGAACTGGCTCTGGGGCCAGAAAAACCGGTTCCAGGCTAGCTCCAACTCTTTGCTGGGCCAGAGGAAAGAACCGCTTACGTCAGCGGGGGGGGGGGGGGGGGGGGGGGGGGGGGGGGAGTGTTATGAACAACAACAATAGCAAGACTGCGAAAGGTCGCCATTTTTAAGCGATGAGAAGCAGCAGCTGTACAAACACAAACGCAAAGTCATCCATTATTATTATTGTTGCTTTGATGTTTGCGCCAAGGTGTATGCAAACGCAGCGACGTAACTGACGTGGCTCCCCTTAGCACCCCGAGCTATGGAAAAGCAAACTGGTTCTCAGCTGGCTCGCAAGTTGAATGAGTTGTGAACCAGCATCGGCCCCGAACCAGCCCTGGAACTGATTTGGTGGAAAAGGGGTACCTGTAGTTAACAATATAACTATCAGATCATCAATTAGAATGTTTTACTCCCCTAAAAGAAACTGAATTACTTTCATTAATCTCGGCATCAAAAGCCTCAACTTGTGTACTAGATCCCTTACCTACGTCTATTCAAACAGATAATACCTGAAGTAATTGAACCGCTTCTAAAAAATAATCAATTCTTCTCTTATGATTGGCTATGTACCCAAATCCTTTAAACTAGCAGTTATCAAAGCCCTGATTAAAAAACCTGACCGTGATCCCTGTCAGCTGTCCAATTATCGGCCAATATCAAGCCTCCCCTTTATCTCCAAGATCCTTGAAAAAGCTGTGGCACAGCAGTTATGCTCCTATTTACATAGGAATAACATCCATGAAATGTATCAGTCAGGATTCGGACCTCATCATAGCACAGAGACAGCTTTGGTTAAAGTAGTAAACGACCTACTGTTGGCGTCTGATCAGTGCTGTGTCTCGTTGCTTGACCTTAGTGCAGCATTTGATACCATTGATCATTCCATTCTTCTAGATAGACTAGAAAATGTTGTGGGAGTTAAGGGAACAGCGCTCTCCTGGCTCAGCTCTTATTTAACTGATTGGTATCAGTATGTTGATATAAATGGTGATATTTCTAGACGTACTGAGGTAAAGTTTGGTGCTCCACAAGGTTCTGTCTTGGATCCACTGCTTTTTTCCTTATACATGTTACCTCTGGGTGATGGGATTCGTAAACACTATTAGTTTCCACTGTTATGCTGATGACACACAGTTGTATGTTTCTGCAAAACCTGATGAGAGACACCAGCTTAATAGAATTGAGGAATGTGTAAAGGACATTAGACACTGGATGCTTATTAATTTCCTTCTGATTAACTCTGACACGACTGAAGTACTGGTACTAGGACCACATGCAGCTAGAAGCAAGTTTTCTGATTACACAGTAACTCTGGATGGCCTTTCTGTTTCTTCACGTGCAGCAGTAAAAGACCTCGGAGTGATTACTGAACCCAGTCTTTCATTCGAAACTCACATTGATGATATCACCCGGATAGCTTTCTTTCATCTTAGAAATATTGCTAAGATAAGAAATTTAATGTCACTACATGACGCAGAAAAACTAGTTCATGCTTTCATTACCTCCAGGTTGGATTACTGTAATGCTTGACTGTCTGGATGTTCCAATAAGTGCATAAACAAGCTCCAGTTAGTTAGTTCAAAATGCAGCAGCAGGAGTCATTACGAGAACTAGAAAATATGATCACATCACCCCTGTCTTATCCACACTGCATTAGCTCCCAATCAAATTTCGTATTAATTTTAAAGTACTACTATTGACCTTTAAAGCACTGAATGGTCTCGCGCCACAGTACCTGAGTGAACTTCTGCTCTTCTATGACCCGCCACGCCTACTTAGATCAAAAGGTGCAGGCTATCTGCTGGTACCTCGTATAGTGAAGGCTACATCAGGGGGCACAGCCTTTTCTTACAAAGCCCCACAGTTATGGAACAGCCTTCCAAGTAATGTTCGGGAATCAGACACAGTCTCAGCATTTAAGTCTAGGCTGAAAACAGATCTGTTTAGTCAAGCCTTTTGTTAATGGTGTTTATAAGGTAAAAGGTGTAGATCTGGAGGATCCTCAGACATAGTGTGTTTTGGTAAACTGGGATGTATGACTGCTGTCAGTCCCCACTTGCTTGCTCACTCGAGTTTGACGACGGTGTAGTGGCTGGCTGCTTTATGTCCTGGGGCTCCCTCATGCCCGTGTTACCTTCTGGCTCTCCCCTTTTAGTTATGCTGTCATAGTTAGTTTTGCCGGAGTCCCTGCTTGTACTCAGTGCAATATGTATACTATTCCTACTTATTCAGGTGACATTGGGCATACTTAACCTGTGTTTTCTCTCCCTCTCTCTCTCTCTCTCCCCAAATCTGTCCCTCTGAGTTACATGTTGGTCCTGGGATCGAGATGCTGACCGCTTCTGCTCCTCGGACCTGCTTGATCTATTGTTGACGGTGTAGTGGCTGGCTGCTTTATGTCCTGGGGCTCCCTCATGCCTGTGTTACCTTCTGGCTCTCCCCTTTTTGTTATGCTGTCGTAGTGTCCTGGTGCCCTGTGTCTGGTTGGAGTCTCATCGCATCGCTCCTGTGGAGGACGGCCCCATGAGGACAGTTGAAAGTCACACCTGGAGGACGCTCTGGACTCTTAAAGTAATGCTTTTATGACTGAGGACTACAGTTGACTTGCTAACTTTAGGACTGCAGTTGTCATGAACAGTTTTGTACTCAAGTTTCCATCAATGAAGAGTTATAACATCAACGAAACTGACTTAATGTTAAAACTGTTAATATTATAGTCATGCTGTCTGTTGTTGCCCAAATGAGCATGGGTTCCCTTTTGAGTCTGGTTCCTCTCAAGGTTTCTTCCTCATGTCGTCTGAGGGAGTTTTTCCTAGTCACCGTTGCCACAGGCTTGCTCACAGGGGATAGATTAGGGATAAAATCAGCTAATGTTTTAAGTCTTTCAAATTCTATAAAGCTGCTTTGCGACAATGTTTATTGTTAAAAGCGCTATACAAATAAACTTGACTAGGTCAAACACCTTGGCCAGATCGATGAAAGCGATATACAGATGTACAGCAGTGTCAAAGGCAGTCCCCCCAGGATTTTGTGGGCCTTTGAGATTGTTGCGGGCTAAAATGTCTGATGTTGCGGGGGGTTTTCCAAAAAATTGCGATGAAAGTTGCGGTGTTTTTTAGGCTTTTGTTGTGATTACATTGCGGGAAGAAGTGAAAGTTGCGAGAAATTGTTGCGGTTTTCTCTTTTTGTGATTAAAATTGAGTGATATGTTAAATATTAAGTCATTACTGAAAAACTATTGATTAAAAAAACCAAAGACACTGAGAAATGGTTCTATAAACATCTTTACCAATATAAAAGATTACTAGGACTACAAAAATGTAGAAAAATAGACTTTACTTATCCAAATGCACCTGTTGGTTCAAAAGTTAAAGCGCATAGAACCTCACAGCACAACATGAAGTTACCTTAAAATATAATATAAATGCCTCAGCTTTCATGTAAGAAAAAAAAAAACTATTAATACTAGTACTGTGTGCAGGCAGACTCTCCTGAAGACTAAATTAAACAATAATTATAAACTAATAAAATAAATGGCTCAGGCTTCATAGAAGAAAAAAAAAAAACAATTTGAACAGAATCTCAGTATGATGCTGAAGCTGCCTTAACAATAGAAAATAAAATACGATTTTGGCAAAAACGTTGGCATCCATTAATTTCTTGTATTAAGTAAAAAAATAATAATGTAAAGTGCACACAGTGCTTCACTGTAAACATAACACACTTTCAGTAACAGAATTTAAGCCTACATAAACACTGACTCACATATGCAGTGTTGCCAGATACTGCTGATGCTTTCCAGCCCAAAATATGTTCATAACCCGCCAAAATGCACTATAAACCGCCCAATCTGGCAACACTGCGCACATGCTGCTTCTCTTGAACGTATACACGGAAGTAAGGCGGAAGGTAGTTTGTCGATGTCACCAAAGACTGGTCAAATTTGCGGGAAAGTTGCGGTGATTGGATATAATTGCAACACCGCCCTGAATTCGTGGGGATTGGTTGAATTTGCGTTGAAGTTGCAAATCGCAACATCGCGAAATCCTGGAGGGTCTGCAAAGGTGGTTGTAGGACTCCCTATGTGTGGGTGGAGCACAGAGGACGGCAGGACAGAGATCAGGTTTATCACTTGGCTTTATTGCCACACTTTTCAGTCTAACAATAATCACTCGAGCACAGACACACACAACCGGTGTCTGGTTCAGGGATGAGCTCCGTCCGCTCTCGCTCTCCCTCCTCATATAGGGCGCGGTCACTGGGAAGACACACCAACACAGGTTAATTGCTCTCAGGTGTAGTGATTCTGCCACTTACCTTCCCTGACTCCGCCCTCCTGTCACAGACTGGCGCTTGATCACGCCCCCGCTGCCACATACCCCCACCGCCCGACTCAGGCCGGGCGCCTGTCCGGCCTGCAGCCGACTCCCCCCCCGATGGGAGAGGAAGTCCACCACGACCATCTGCGCCCCCGGCCTGTGGACCACCTTGAAATTAAAGGGTTGGAGCGCCAGATACCAACGGGTGATCCGCGCGTTGGCATCTTTCGTGCGGTGGAGCCACTGGAGGGGCACGTGGTCTGAACAGAGGGTGAAAGGGCACCCCAGCAGGTAGTACCGGAGGGCGAGAACCGCCCACTTGATGGCCAAACACACTTTCTCTATTGTGCTGTAGCACCCCTCACGCACTGACAGCTTCCTGCTGATGTACAGGACCGGGCAGTCCTCCCCCTCCACCTCCTGGGACAAAACCACCCCCAGCCCTCTGTCCGATGCATCGGTCTGCAACATAAAAGGGAGAGAAAAGTCAGGGGAGTGTAGAAGTGGCCCCCCACACAGTGCAGCCTTTACCTCTGAGAAAGCCCGCTGGCATTGCTCCGTCCACTGGACCGGATCTGGTGCCCCCTTTTTAGTGAGATCAGTCAGCGGGCTGGTGACGTCCGAATAATTAGGTATAAGCCTACGATAATAGCCAGCCAGCCCCAGGAACTGTCTCACCCCCTTTTTGGTCTTGGGCCTCGGGCAGGCCGCAATTGCTGCAGTCTTATTAATTTGGGGATGCACCTGCCCGTTGCCCAAGTGGAAGCCCAGATACCGTACTTCCACCCGCCCAATCGCACACTTCTTCGGGTTGGCTGTGAGCCCCGCTCGCCTCAGCGACCTAAGGACGGCCCTCAGATGTTCGAGGTGCCGCTGCCAATCATTACTATAGATGATGTCATCTAAATATGCGGCCACATAAGTGGCGTGAGGGCGGAGGACTCTGTCCATCAGCCGCTGAAACGTAGCGGGCACCCCAAACAGCCCAAACGGAAGGGTGACGAATTGGTGTAAACCAAACGGTGTGGAAAAGGCCGTTTTTTCTCGGGATAGTGGAGTCAAGGGGATCTGCCAATATCCCTTCGTCAAATCCAGTGTCGAATAAAAGCGAGCAGTGCTGAGTCGGTCGAGCAACTCATCAATACGAGGCATTGGGTATGCGTCGAATTTAGACACCGCACTGACTTTTCTATAGTCCACACAGAACCGGACCGACCCGTCGGCCTTGGGTACCAAGACCACCGGGCTGCTCCAGTCACTGTGGGACTCCTCGACGATGCCCATTTCGAGCATGGTCTGAAGTTCTTCCCGAACCACCTTTTTTTTGTGTTCGGGTAGCCTGTAAGGGCAGCTACGCACTACCCCCCCCGGGGGCGTCTCTATGTGGTGCTCTATGAGGTTAGTGCGACCGGGCAGGGGTTAGAACACATCCGAAAACTCGGTCTGCAACTGGGCGACCTCCGTGAGTTGGGTCGGGGAGAGGTGGTCTCCACAGGGGACCGGAGAGGTACGTGATGCCAATGTCCCTTTTTGAACCTCCGGCCCCAGCTCCGCCTTCTCCGGAACCACTGACACCAACGCCACGGGGACCTCCTCGTTCCAGAGTTTAAGCAGATTGAGGTGGTAAATCTGTAGCGCCCCACCCCTGTCTGTTCGCCTCACCTCATAGTCGACGTCCCCGACTCGCCGTGTGACCTCAAAGGGTCCTTGCCACTTGGCGATCAATTTGGAGCTCGACGTGGGCAACAGTACGAGTACTTTATCTCCCGGTGTGAACTCTCTAAGGCGCGTACCCTTGTTGTACAGGCGGGCTTGCCGTTCCTGGGCCTGCCGCAAATTCTCCTGAGTTAGGTGGGTGAGCGTGTGGAGTTTTGCGCGCAGGTCCATAACTTACTGAATTTCGTTCTTACTTTGTGAAGGTCCCTCCTCCCAATTTTCCCGCAGCACGTCCAGGATGCCGCGCGGCTTACGCCCATATAATAATTCGAACGGGGAGAACCCCGTGGAGGCTTGGGGGACCTCTCGCACTGAGAACAGCAAGGGTTCGAGCCATTTATCCCAATTACGTGCGTCCTCGCTTACGAATTTCTTAATATTTTTGAGGGTGCGGTTGAACCGTTCCACTAAACCGTCCGTTTGTGGGTGATGTACGCTGGTGCGGATCGGCTTAATCCCCAATAACCCATACAGTTCGCGCAGTGTTCGTGACAAACGTAGTGCCTTGATCAGTCAGAATCTCCTTCGGGATTCCAACTCGGGAGATGACGCGGAAGAGTGCCTCTGCAATACTGCGTGCTGAGATATTGCGCAGAGGCACTGCTTCTGGGTATCGCATTGCATAGTCCACCAGAACTAGTATAAAGCGGTACCCTCGTGCTGACCGATCTAATGGCCCGACGAGATCCATCCCAATTCTCTCAAACGGGGTCTCAATTAACGGTAGAGGGCGCAAAGGCGCTTTTGGAATGGCCGCTGGATTTACTAACTGGCATTCGCGGCATGCCGTACACCACCTACGGACATCGCCGCGAATCCCCGGCCAATAGAATCAGGCCATTATTCGGGCTAGTGTTTTATCCTGCCCTAAGTGTCCAGCCATGGGATTAAAGTGAGCGGCCTGGAATACCAATTCCCGGCGGCTCTTTGGAATCAAAAGCTGCGTGACGCGCTCTTTAGTTTGAGTGTCCTGCGTCGCTCGGTATAATCTATCCTTCATAATCGCGAAGTAGGGGAAGGACGGGGTGGCATTCGGCTGGAGCGTTTGACCATCGATTACTCTCACTTGGTCAAACGCATGCCGCAGAGTCCCGTCTCGCGACTGCTCTAATGGGAAATCCGCGAGGGATTCCCCAATAGAGAGAGGAGGAGCCGGCGGCTCCTCACTCTGACGCGGAGATGACGTAGACGGCTCTGTGACAGCTGCTCCTGCCAAAGCGACACCGGGACCTCCCCCTGTCAACTGGCAGGACCCACTCTCTACTAGGCGCATCATTAAACCCCGAAATCCCGGCCAATCAGTCGCCAAAATTAAAGAGTGGGTAAGGCGAGGATTAACCGCCGCCTTCACTATAAATTTTTCCCCTCTGAAAATAATGTGGACCGACACCAAAGGGTAGCGGTGAACATCCCCGTGCGCACACAACACCTTCACCCCTTGTGCTCCCCCCAATGCCTCGTTTTGAACCAGGCTTTGGCGAATTGAGGTCTGATTACAACCAGAATCCACCAACGCCTGATATGTAGCCCCTTGGATCCTCACCGGTATGCGATACGCTCCGGCCCGATCGAGGGCGGCCTCTGGCGCGTCGGGGATCCGAACCACCGCGCCCACTTCCATTGCTGTGCACTGCTGTTGAAGGTGGCCCGGGCTTTCCCTCTGCACCGGTGATCTGGGGCTCACTCACCTGAGGTGGGGGAGAGACAGACACAGAAGGGAGAAACGTGAGGGCACCGCGGGTGCGGCGGGCCGGCTGGGGTGGTGCCGGCCCCCGCCTCCACGGTGGGGGAATGGGGCGAGGACAGGACACAGGAGGAGGGGGAGAGAGAGAGAGAAGAGGAGAGATGATGTCATCTGCTGTCCTGCCGCCGGGACAGCCGCCAGATGATCCTCCGCCAGCTCGACTGCCTGATCCAGCGACGCCGGGCGGTGGGACTGGACCCACTCCGCGGTTCCTGCTGGTAAGCGGGCGATGAACTGTTCCAGTACCACCTGGTCGACAATTCCCTCGGCGTCGCAATCGTCGGCCCTCAGCCACCGCCAGCAGGCGTCCCGGAGCTGCTGGCCGAACGCGAACGGCCGGCCGACTTCCTCCAATTGCAGCGCATGGAAGCGCTGGCGCTGTTGTTCCGGTGTGCGCCCCATGCGCTGGAGGACGGCCCGGCGGAGGTCTGCGTAGGCCAGCCGGCGGTTGGCGGGGAGCTGTAGCGCAGCCAGCTGTGCCTCTCCTGTGAGCAGGGGGAGGAGGCGCGCCGCGCACTGCTCCATCGGCCACCCCGAGGCTTCGGCGACCTGTTCAAACAACGTGAGGAACGCCTCGGGGTCGTCCTGCGGGCCCATCTTGGTGACGGTGAGGGGAGACGGGCCCGCGGCCGGAGCGCTGGTGGGCCCCGCCGACGCGAGGAGATGCCGGAACGCCTTGCGATCTTCCTGCTGGGCCAGCACCAGGGCTTCGAAGCGCCGCTCTTGTTCCTTTCGGAGTGTGACGAGCTCCTGGTGCTGGCTTTGCTGAGCCGTGGCGAGGGTGTGGACCAGGTCGGCGAACGGGGAGGATTCCATGGGGCTGCTGGGTTGGTGCTCCACTTTCCCGGGTTTTGGCACCACTGTAGGACTCCCTATGTGTGGGTGGAGCACAGAGGATGGCAGGACAGAGATCAGGTTTATCACTTGGCTTTATTGCCACACTTTTCAGTCTAACAATAATCACTCGAGCACAGACACACACAACCGGCGTCTGGTTCAGGGATGAGCTCCTTCCGCTCTCGCTCTCCCTCCTCATATAGGGCGCGGTCACTGGGAAGACACACCAACACAGGTTAATTGCTCTCAGGTGTAGTGATTCTGCCACTTACCTTCCCTGACTCCGCCCTCCTGTCACAGACCGGTGCTTGACCACGCCCCCGCTGCCACAGTGGTGTATACAGGTAGTACCTTTCCTGAGTTTTTTCAGACTGGTCCTCAAGCACCCCAAGGCTATGTGATGCGTACTAGCCACTAAAGAGCTAGCCACTCAGCCTCCCTATAGTCAATGCCCGTTGTGCATGGTGAAGAGCCACATCCTCCTCGAGGTGACACTGGTAACATAAGTTGGACCTGCAGCTAAACACAACGGAGCTAAAGTAGTAAAGCCTGACAAAATCCTGCTCATGCTCCTAGATTAGGAGTTGTTCCCTTGACGATTTTTGAGGACCTCAAAAAGCGTTCAGGCTGGAAAAGGTTACAAAACCATCTCTAAAGATTTTGGACTCCACCAATCCACAGACATATTGTGTACAAATGGAGGAAATTCAAGACCATTGTTACCCTCCCCAGGAGTGGTCAACCAACAAAGATCACTCCAAGAGCAAGGCGTGTAATAGTCGGCGAGGTCACAAAGGACCCCAGGGTAACTTCTAAGCAACTGAAGGCCTCTCTCACACTGGCTAATGTTAATGTTCATGAGTCCACCATCAGGAGAACACTGAACAAATGGTGTGCATGGCAGGGTTGCAAGGAGAAAGCCAGTGCTCTCCAAAAAGAACAGTGTTGCTCATCTGCAGTTTGCTAAAGATCACGTGGACAAGCCAGAAGGCTATTGTAAAAATGTTTTGTGGACAGATGAGACCAAAATAGAACTTTTTGGTTTAAATGAGAAGCGTTATGTTTGGAGAAAGGAAGACACTACATTCCAGCATAAGAACCTTATCCCATCTGTGAAACACTGTGGTGGTAGTATCATGGTTTGGGCCTGTTTTGCTGCCTCTCACTCCCTCAGGGGTGGTGGCGTGCAGCCATCCGTATTGACTCACCAAAAAACACAAAAAAAAGTGGTTTATTTGGCTTGCTGTGCTCAGTCCATAGAACATGACCTTGAGACAAATATTTTCCCATCTGGCCCTCCCACTCAGTCAGTAAGTACATAATATTGAGTACACAATTTGTAATTTGGTATTTGGGTCAGTGTTTGTTTTCTTTGTTAGGCTATGTAAATTGCACTTCCTCTGGATTACGTGTTTGCATTTATACAGTGGCCCATTTTCATATTAAATGTCATGTGAATTATTTTGCACATAACCCCTTCAGACAATGTGTACAATTGTACACATGAAGTTCCATAGCTTTTTTCCTTGTGTCTGAAAGGGTTAAGCATATGCATTTAATAGACCGATACTGTCCACTGTTAAGACTTAAAAGGTACAACCTTAACAAGCCAATATGAAAGTTGACTTATTTCTTGATATCCAAGATAGTAAATGAGTATTATCCAACTTTATTAGTCTTATGCAATTTATAATTAGTATTAACAACAATATTCTGCAAAATTAACATGTATTTATTCATTTACTTCCATCTGATAAACAGCTTATGTGGTGTTGGGTCACAACTTGATGTGACTGAATTCTAACATCAAATGTGGGTCCCAAAGCAAAAAAAAGTTGAGAACCACTTCTCTAAAAACCTTCTATTATTTCTATTTAAAGGGAATTTAAAAATATTCCTTAAAAACACTTTTTCCTTGTACAATACAACAATCATTAAGTTGATTGACCGACCATGTGTTTTCGAACCATAGCTGATCCAAAAGGCCATAAATTAATGGAAAATCAATAAGATCAACTGATTTTCATGGAATCTACCGAGACTGAACTGGAAGATCATGAAGGGGTGTGTGACATCACACGTAGCAATCCGGGTATTAATTTCATTCCCGTACGCAGCAGTGGTTAGATCAGTCTCAATATGGGATCACGTTTTGGAGAGAATTCTGATAGTGATTGGGATTCTTATATGTTGGATGAAGGGGCAGATGATTATCAAGGACATTCTGGAGTAAATGGTTATCTTTTTGAGCCCCCGAGATGAGATACTGTCAGTTCATGACCGTCCCATTCACTGCCAATAGCATACCGCCAGCCAGGGAGAATTGGAAACACAGATTGGTTTGCGAATTTTTATTCTAAGCTGGCCACTGCAAAATACAGAGAAAATATTTACATGTACCTCAATAAATGCAGAAATTTAATCTTTAAAACGTACACTTATTCAGTGTTCGTCCTTAAGCTAGGAACACACAGACACCAGCTCACGCAGCCCCACTTCAGTGATTAACAGACAGCCTGAGAGGTTCAGGTGCTCCAGCAGAGGAAGCCCTCCTCCCTGAGAGAGACACCTCAGGCTGAAGTCTGTGAGCTGATAGCATCCTGACAGGCTGAGGAACGTCAGAGCTCAACAGGCTCCTGACTGATCAGTCCTTAATTTGCCCTCAGAAGGGCATTTTAGTCCAAAGCTCAGTGAGGCCCCCTGGGGCTTGAGGGTCACACTGAGCTCCTTTCACTGTCCTTAAAGCAGTGTCTGAGCCGCAGCATGTAGAGTGACCACACTGCATTACCCCAGCGTGTCATACAGCTGCTGCAAGTAGGTGGAGCTAATGTCAGTCCTAAAGCTCCGCCTCATGCTCCTCTTACAGCAGCACAGTTTGTGTGCTTGAATGATCCTAGGAGCTATGTTGTTGGGGGCATTATGCCCCTATTAGGGTCTCCCAAGGCAGACAGGTCCTAGGTGACAGGCCAGACCAAGAGCAGTTCACCAAAACCCTTATGGATAAAATAAAAATCAAGGACCATGATGTCACCCATGCCCCTTTTCCACCAAAGCAGTTCCAGGGCTGGTTCGGGGCCAGTGCTTAGTTTGGAACCGGGTTTTCTGTTTCCACTGACAAAGAACTGGCTCTGGGGCCAGAAAAACCGGTTCCAGGCTAGCACCAACTCTCTGCTGGGCCAGAGAAAAGAACTGCTTACGTCAGCGGGGGGGGGGGGGGGTTGTTGTTAAGACCAACAACAATAACAAGACCGCGAAAGATCGGCATTTTTAAGCGACGAGAAGCAGCAGCTGTACAAACGCGAAGTAATTTATTATTAATTATTGTTGTTGCCGCTGCTGCTTCTTCCGTGTTGTTTTTGCTTTGATATTCGCGCCAAGGTTTATGCAAACGTAGCGCCATAACTTCCGTATACAGCGACGTAACTGACATATACAGCGACGTAATGACGTATGCAGCGACGTAATGACGTGGCTCCGCTTAGCCCCGCGAGCTATGGAAAAGCAAACTGGTTCTCAGCTGGCTCGCAAGTTGCACGAGTTGTGAACCAGCACCAGCTCCGAACCAGGCCTGGAACTGATTTGGTGGAAAAGGGGTACCAGTATGGCGCAGCCGGGGCCCCACCCTGGAGCCAGGCCCGTGGTTGGGGCTTGTATGCGAGCGCCTGGTGGCCGGGCCTTGGCCCATGGGGCCCGGCCAGGCTCAGCCTGAAGCAGTGACGTGGGCCCGACCACCTGTGGGTTCACCACCCACAGAGGTAGCCGTAGGGGGCTGGTGCAGTGTGGATTAGGCGGCAGTCGAAGGCAGGGGCTTCGACGGCCTGATCCCCAAACACAGCGGCTAGCTGTTGGGACATGGAATGTCACTTCGCTGGGGGGGAAAGAGCCTGAGCTTGTGCGGGAGGTTGAGAGGTACCGGCTACAGATAGTCAGGCTTGCCTCCACGCACAGCTTGGGCTCCGGAACCCAGCTCCTCGAGAGGGGCTGGACTCTCCACTTCTCTGGAGTCGACCATGGTGAGCAGCGGCGGGCTGGTGTGGGCCTGCTCCCCAGCTCAGCCGCCATGTGTTGGAGTTTACCACAGTGAATGAGAGGGTCGCCTCTCTGCGCCTTCGGGTCGGGGAGAGAGCTCTTGCTGCTGTTTGTGCCTACGGGCCAAATAGCAGTAGAGAGTATCCGGCCTTCTTGGAGTCCCTAGGAGAGGTACTGAGAGGTGCTCAGACTGGGGACTCCACTGTGCTACTGGGGGACTTCAATGCTCACGTGGGCGATGACAGTGACACCTGGAGGGGCGTGATTGGGAGGAACGGCCTCCCCGATCTGAACCCGAGTGGTGTTTTGTTATTGGACTTCTGTGCTAGTCACGGTTTGTCCATAATGAACACCATGTTCGAACATAGGGGTGTCCATAAGTGCATGTGGCACCAGGACACCTTAGGTCGGAGGTCGATGATCGACTTTGTCATTTCATCGGATCTCCGGCCCTATGTCTTGGACACTCGGGTGAAGAGAGGGGCTGAGCTGGCAACTGATCACCACCTTGTGGTAAGTTGGAGCCACTGGCAGAGGAGGAAGCCGGACAGACCTGGCAGGCCCAAACGTATGGTGAGGGTCTGCTGGGAACGTCTGGCCGAGCACTCTGTCAGGGAGGTCTTTAACTCCCACCTCCGGGAGAGTTTCTCCCAGCTTCTGAGGGAGGTGGGGGGGACATTTTGTCTGAGTGGACCATGTTCTCTACCTCCATTGTAGATGCAGCTGTTCGGAGCTGTGGCCGCAAGGTCTCCGGTGCCTGTCGTGGCGGCAATCCCCGAACCCGGTGGTGGACACCGGAAGTAAGGGACGCAGTCAAGCTGACGGAGTCCTACCGGGCCATGCTGGCCTCCGGGACTCCTGAGGCAGCTGACGGGTATCGGCAGGACAGGCATGCCGCAGCTCGGGCAGTTGCGGAGGCAAAAACTCGGAACTGGGAGGAGTTCGGTGAGGCCATGGAGGAGGACTATCGGTCGGCCTCGAAGAAATTCTGGCAAACTGTCCGGCACCTCAGGAGGGGGAAGCAGTACTCTGCCAACACTGTTTACAGTGCGGGTGGGGAGCTGTTGACCTCGACTGGGGACATTGTCGGGCAGTGGAAAGAATACTTCGAGGATCTCCTCAATCCCACGGTCACGTCTTCCATTGAGGAAGCGGAGGCTGATGACTCAGAGGTGGACTCGTCCATTACCCAAGCCAAAGTCACTGAGGTGGTTTTCAAGCTCCTCGGCAGCATGGCACAGGGGGTGGATGAGATCCGCCGTGAGTATCTCAAGTCTCTGGATGTTGTGGGGCTGTCTTGGCTGACATGCCTCTGCATCACCACGTGGCAGTCGGGGACAGTAACTTTGGAGTGGCAGACTGGGGTAGTGGTCCCTCTTTTTAAGAAAGGGGACCAGAGAGTGTGCTCCAATTATACGGGAATCACACTTCTTCAGCCTCCCCAGGAAGGTTTACTCCAGGGTACTGGAGAGGAGAATTCGGCCAATCGTCAAACCTCGGATCCAGGAGGAACAATGCAGTTTTCGTCCTGGTTGTGGAACACTGGACCAGCTCTATACCCTTCATAGGGTGCTCGAGGGTTCATGGGAGTTTGCCCAACCAGGCAACATGTGCTTTGTTGATCTGGAGAAGGCATTCGACCGTGTCCCTCGTGGTATTCTATGGGGGGTGCTTCGGGAGTATGGGGTTTGGCGCTCTTTGCTAAGGGCTGTCCGGTCTCTGTACGAACGGAGCAGGAGTCTGGTTCGCATTGCCAGCAGTAAGTCAGACCTGTTCCCAGTGCATGTTGGACTCCGGCAGGGCTGCCCTTTGTCACCGGTTCTGTTCATAATTTTTATGGACAGAATTCCTAGGCACAGCCAGGGGCTGGAAGGAATCCTGTTTGGGAACCACAGGATTTCATCTCTGCTTTTTGCAGATGATGTTGTCCTGTTGGCTTCTTCAAACCAGGACCTTCAGCATGCACTGGGGCGGTTTGCAGTCAAGTGTGAAGCAGCTGGGATGAGAATCAGCACCTCCAAGTCTGAGGCCATGGCTCTCGACCGGAAAAGGGTGGCTTGCCCTCTCCAGGTTGGTGGAGAAGTCCTGCCTCAAGTGGAGGAGTTTAAGTATCTCGGGATCTTGTTCATGAGTGAGGGAAGGATAGAGCGCGAGATCGACAGGCGGATCGGTGCAGCCTCCACAGTGATGCGGTCACTTTACTGGTCAGTCATGGTGAAGGAGCTGAGCCAAAAGGCGAAGCTCTCGATTTACCGGTCGATCTACGTTCCAACTCTCACCTATGGTCATGAGCTTTGGGTAATGACCGAAAGAACAAAATCGCGGATACAAGCGGCCGAAATGAGTTTCCTTCGCAGGGTGGCTGGGCGCTCCCTTAGAGATAGGGTGAGAAGCACAGTCACTCGGGAGGAGCTCGGAGTAGAGCCACTGCTCCTCCACATCGAGAGGAATCAGCTGAGGTGGCTCGGGCATCTCTTTCAGATGCCTCCTGGACGCCTCCCTGGGGAGGTGTTCCAGGCATGTCCCCCCGGGAGGAGGCCCCGGGGAAGACCCAGGACACGCTGGAGGGACTATGTCTCTCGGCTGGCCTGGGAACACCTCAGTGTTCTTCCCGAGGAGCTGGCCGAGGTGTCTGGGGAAAGGGAATTTTGGGCTTCCATGCTCAGACTGCTGCCTCCGCGACCCGGCCCCAGATAAAGCGGATGAAGACGAGACAAGAGACTTAGTGTAATTATTGAAAGAAAATATGAAGTGGGCGATAATAGGGGAATTGAACTGTCCAAATGTCAGATCAAATGTCATTTATGAAATAAATGGGTTTCTTTTTTGCTCCAATAATTCCCATGTGGTCGTTCTGGTGGTGGTGAATCACTTGATGAATCAAATTTATCATCAGCAGGTGAGACAAAATCTGCCCGCTTCTTTTGCACAAACCTCACCCACTGTCACTTTCGTGTCATTTCTCAGAAATTCATGAACTGAAATGTCTTGTATATGGATTTGAACATCCAAACAATGCAGCGCTTTGCCATCCTTATTTTTGTAAGATTCCAACAATATCCAATTTCAGCGAGTAAACAACCATGGAGTCCCATGAAACGAAATGACCCAGATAACCGGGGTTCCACGTGAAACGGCAAGATTAGCCGTGGGGCAAGGCTGCCTTTTTCCGAGATCCAGAAGCCATGATTTATCGATAGTTTTGTGCTTGATGAGGGAAAAAAAAAATTCTCCCCTGCTTTATTAATTCATTTTGGCCGTTACTAATGATATTCATTTTAAAGCATTATCAGAAGGCATTATATACACTTGAAAGCAGGTATACATACTCTCTTGGCTTCTTTTCCACCTCTTCAACTTTCTTCCTTTTGTCTGTCTGTTTCTTGTGTCCTCCCTCAGCATCATTCATTTTTCTCTTCTCAGTTTTGTGCTGTTTAGGATGATTCCCACTTTGTTCCATTCCAGCCACTTCGGATACCTTCGTTCTTAACCTGTTTAATGATTTATTTAAGTCTTTATGTCCTGGTTTATTTGTGCCGTCATTGGTGCTCTGTGCAGCTTTGTGAGATTCTTTAATTGGTAATAACTGAAGCTTCTTTGCATTTGAATTATCTGCTGAGTGGAGCACCTGCAACACAGAGAAACATCAAATTACACAATACATGCTATCACACTAAAGATACTAGAAATTAATCTCCATTTTTAACTAGTCTGTTAACATTTATGTTCAAGTTACTGTTAGCTCCTACAGTGTTTTGCAAAAAGTATTCACTCCCCTTGGTGTTTGTCCTCTTTTGTCACATTACAAGCTAGAAGTAAAATGGATTTGATTTACAAAATATGCCTACTACTTTAAAAGGTGTAAGTTAATTGTCACAAAAAAAAGTAAAATGAAAAAACAAACCTGGAGAGTGTGCATAGATCTTCCTCCCCCCAAAGTCAATACTTTATAGAGCCACCCTTTGCTGCAATTACAGCTGCAAGTCTCTTGGGTTATGTCTCTATTAACTGAGCACATCTAGCCACTGGGATTTTTGCCCATTCCTCAAGGCAAAACTGCTCCAACTCCTTCAAGTTAGAGGGGATGTGTTGGTGGACAGCAATCTTCAAGTTATGCCACAAGTTCTCAACTGGATTGAGGTCTGGGCTTTGACTAGGCCAGAGATTCTCAAACTGTGGTACGCGTACCACTAGTGGTACGCGGGCTCCATTCTAGTGGTACGCCAAAGAATCACTTAATTAAATATAAATTTAAAAAAAGTGAAATACTATCCATAATATCCGAATGGATGAAAATATCAACCGATGACAAGAAAATGAAAGGAAATACAAATTAAGTTAATAATTTAAAAAAGTTTGCAAGTGCTTCTGGGTAGCCATACGTAGCACACGTACGCATTCCCGCCGGTTCCGCTGACAGACAGTTATCCGCCATTGGTAGACTAGGCTGTGATGGGAAAAGGTGGAGGTGGCTTTGCTAATTATGACGAGTAGGACAAAATTACTGTCGTGGCTTAAATCCGCGAATGGGAGCGTGGATCAGGAGAGAGGGAGAACTGAAGAGGACGTGTGTGAGCTGAGCGCAGATGCTAACGACAGTGGCAAAAACAGCCCCAGAACTGCTAGCAAACAGCAGAAACCAGTGAGGAGGAAGTATGACGAAAAATACATAAAACTGGGATTCATTTGGAGCGGGACAGAGGAGCTGCCCAGGCTGCAGTGTGTTGTATGCGGGGACGTTCTGAGCAATGAGTCCATGAAACCATTGCATCTCAAACGGCATCTTACAACCAAACACAAACCAATGGATTTTTTTTTACGAAAACGTGATGAACTGAAGCAGTCCAAGTCCACCATTCTGTCCTATGGTACACCTGTAGCCAAAGCACAGGAAGCTTCTTATCGTGCCAGCCTCCTGATCGCCAGAGCCGGTAAGCCGCACACAATCGGGGAACTGCTGTGTTTACCATTAGCCAAAGAGATGACACATATCATGTGTGGAGAGAAAGCTGCCAGAGAGTTAAACTTTTATGTGCAATTAATTTTATTTGATTCATTATTTAAGTACAGTGTTTTATTTTCCTATATTTAAACACAGTGTTACTGTTCAAAGTACTGTGTGTAATGTTACAGTGGCCAACAATATTAAATAAATAAAACCTCCGCCTTCTTTTTAATGAATACTTAGACTTACTACGCTACTATATTTTCATGTTGGTCATTATGGTGGTACTTGGAGAGCCAAGTATTTTCTGAGGTGGTACTTGGTGAAAAAAGTTTGAGAACCACTGGACTAGGCCATTCCAAGACATTTAAATGTTTCACTTTAAACCACTCCAGCGTAGCTTTAGCAATATGCTTAGGGTCATTGTCCTGCTAAAATGGGAACCTTTGTCCCAGTCTCAAACCTCTGGCTGACTCAAACAAGTTTTCTTCAAAAACTGCCCTGTATTTACTGCAATCCATCATGATGCCGCCACCATGCTTCACTGTTGGAATGGTGTTCTCAGGGAGATGGGAAGTGTTGGGTTTGTGCCACACATGGCATTTCCCATGGCCAAAATGTTAAATTTTAGTCTCATCTGACCAGAGAAGCATCTTCCACGTGTGCTTCAGAGTCATCTTTGGTGTCTTTGTTGCACCTCTGATTAATGCCATCCTTGCCTGGTCTGCGAGTTTTGGTGGGCAACCTCATCAGGTTTGTAGTGGTGCCATATGCTTTCCATTTTGCTATAATGGATTTAACGGTGCTCTGTGGGATATTCAAAGTTCGGATTTTTTATTTTATTTTTATAACCCTTCTCCGATCTATACTTCTCCATAATTTTGTCTCCGGCCTGTTTGGAGTGTTCCTTGGTTTTCACGTTTGCTTAATACTGTTGCAGAGTCAGGGTCCTTCCAGAACAGGTTGGTTAATACAGACATCATATGACACCGACACAGGTGGATCTTAACTAATTTATGTGACTTATGAAGTTCATTGGGGGGCGGCACGGTGGTGTAGTGGTTAGCGCTGTCGCCTCACAGCAAGAAGGTCCTGGGTTCGAGCCCCGGGGCCGGCGAGGGCCTTTCTGTGTGGAGTTTGCATGTTCTCCCCGTGTCTGCGTGGGTTTCCTCCGGGTGCTCCGGTATCCCCCACAGTCCAAAGACATGCAGGTTAGGTTAACTGGTGACTCTAAATTGACCGTAGGTGTGAATGTGAGTGTGAATGGTTGTCTATGTGTCAGCCCTGCGATGACCTGGCGACTTGTCCAGGGTGTACCCCGCCTTTCGCCCGTAGTCAGCTGGGATAGGCTCCAGCTTGCCTGTGACCTTGTAGAAGGATAAAGCGGCTAGAGATAATGAGATGAGATGAAGTTCATTGGTTGGACCAGCTCTTATTTAGGGATTTCATATGAAAGGGGGTGAATACCAATGCATACTCCAGATTTCTTTTTTCCCCCTCCCCATTTTAATTATTGTTTGTCACCAAAAATAAAAATAAAAATTTGCACCTTCAAAGTGGTAGGCATGTTGTGTAAATCAAATGGTGCTCATCCCCATTAAAAATCTATTTTAATTCCAGCTTGTAATGCGACAAAACGGGACAAACACCAAGGGGATGAATACTTTTGCTAGACATTGCATATTGAACTACTATATTATTTAACAACTAGAAGTCTGAAATTGTCCATGACAATTTTGAGTCTTCATCTATTTCAAAACAAAGACAACATTCAGGGATGTGATTTGGGGCTGGTGAAATTATCTGAAAATTTTAGCCGGAGGTCTGGGGGCCGCAGGCCCCCAGCTGGTCCAGGGCAGCGCCCTGGTGGGGGGACAAGGGGGGCGAAGCCCCCCGAAGCTCCTGGGGTTTTCTGACTTAAAAATTGTACTAAAATGGCAAGCAAACACACAAGAAAAAACTTGTCATGATTAACAAATTCAAGCCAATTTAATGGTCAACATGCAACTCTGAGCCCCTATAGTAAATTCAATGATTCTTAACTGACAAAAAGCCAAAACATGAAACCTAAAAATGTCATTCTAAATTAAATCATCTGCATTAGAATAAATAGAAAATTGTATAAGGAAAAACAAAATTTATACTTTCAATTACTGTAGAAGTTGAACATACCTAAATGTGCCTTTTCAAATAAACATGATGCAACATAAGAATTCATCCACCATTATTTATTAAACTCTATTGCTCTTGGTAGTCTCCCGGTTTGCTTCTTATGTATGGCAACTTCTAATATTTGATTAAGTTACTGCACACCCCGTTTAGACAGGGATTGACACAAAAAAAATTAGTCATGCATAGACTACTTACCAAAACTGAAATTTTTAAGTAAATATTCTCAGATTCAGTTCATTCTGCCATCCATATAAAAGGTGAGAATATGTAGATCCTTGGCAACAAATAATTTCAATAATGGCTTTTGGGAGCATTTATTTTTGTTATGTGATTAATCACGGTAACAGAACTGACACAAACCTCTGGGACAGGTACAAAAATTAACAAAAAACATTGCAAAAATATCTTTTCTTAATGGCATTTTCAATTTGTGACATGTGTCCATTGTGGTTTCCACAGTCTTGTCGTTGAACATGAAAAAGTTTCAATTCCACCTTTGTCTAACATGAAGAATCATGTCTGAAAAAAAGTCTCTTTTCAGTGGGACAGCCGTTTTTGCTCATTTTCGACCCTAAAATTTGCTACAAAATACACATTTATGAACCAAAGTAGACAAATTTTGAAATGCAAGGTAGAAGAGATGTTTTATCATATGAGACCATAAAAAGGTTTTAGAAATCTCAAAATGTAAACAAGAACACGTCCGGACAAAAAAAAAAAAAAAAAAACATTTTCTGTGAAATTGACTCATATACAGAACTGTACAGTGTTCACTCACTTGAGGATTTTCATATGCAAGAATAAAAATCACTTTTTCACTAAACAACATTCACAAAAAATGTGTTTGCAATTAATTGGGATCCACTGTTATCATTTCAACCGCGCATCAGACCCTCAGCCAATTGAAAATGTCTTTCATGCACTTTTCTCCCTCATGAGAATTTTGAAAAGTTGGCAAGTATGTATTATTTGCACTAACATTTTAATATTGAATAAACAAATCAAAATTGTGTATAATTACCTTACATCCACGCTGTGGGAAAAGTTTTGAGCGAAAATTAAAACTAACTTCGAGTGAAAAAGGTGAAATAATCTGTGATGAAGTTGGCAGAGACTCCGAGGTAAAGTGAGAGGAGGCGGGAGGGGTCAAGCATCACTGCCGCCTCACAGACTCACTTTCCCGGGTTAAACTCCCACCACTCCCCCTCTCTCTAGCTTTTTTGTTTTCACTGAGTAACCATTTTGATTTGTAAACTAGAGCCGTGATTTAAACTGCTGTTTCTTAGGACGTAACTAAAACAAACAAATAAAAACCGCCCCTTCTTTTCTCCTCAGAAGGTTTAGCCTCCGATGCTAACCTTTTCACCACAGCTTTCATAGCGTGCGCATGCGCATCCAGGAAGCAACAGATGGCGCGAGGCCTCGTTGCCACGGCAACCTTCGTCACCCCGCGAAAACATACCCAACTGTCGCACGTGCAGTGACACCATCACCACTCACAGGTTTATTATGGGGAAAGAAATGAGCTGGGTTGTTTTTTTCTTCTTCCCCATGTTTATTTACTTTAAAAACACACACACCAAACTAATGATCAGGTGCATCTTTACGCTCGATCACGGAGGCTGACATCTTTCAACTCTTTGTTTGAAGCGAGCTTACGTACAGCTATCTAACAAGCGCGTTCATTGGTTGGTACAGAGCGATGGGCCAATCACGTACCTCGTTTCATCTCAATGACGGAATTACCGAAAGTCGGAACGAATAGGATATGAATGCGGATTTTTGAGTGAAAAATCGGAAAAAATTTTTTTTTTAATTTTGAGGTGAAAAAAGCGGAATTCCGTGAATTCGCGGAAAAATCACATCCATGAACATTAACAGCCTTGTGCTGTTTGCCTCGTGCCAAGCACCATTTGCCTCATGGACACTGATCTCACACTGAAGCGCCTCGCATCAATGGCTCGCAAGTCATTCTAGCCTCAGTTGAGGACGGTCGCCGCTATTGACGGCAAGTACAGCCCTGTAAGTGACCGTCTTTACAGACGGATTTATCACACATTTAGAAAAATGTATCCTCAAAGTATCTGTAGAACGGTTTCAGTTAAAAATTAATGAGTATTAAAATTAATTTAGGGTGTTAACCATTTGCATCATGTCAAGAATTAAAATGTCTGGTTACTGTATGAAGGGCCACATTTTTATTTATTATTAAAATGTTAAATATATTTAACATTTATAGAATGTTTGTGTTTGTCATTTACCTGTTTACATTAAAATCTTACTGAAATGAAAATAGTAACATGTATATAAAACCAAATAAAAATACAGTGTTTCCCACAGACCAGGTAGCAATTTGTGGTGCCCCACTGTGCCCATGAGGGAATCATGCACGGTGGTGTCGTGGCGGTCGGTGGAGTTGGTCATTGGGGTGTATGCAAAGTGTTTACAGCGGGCGGTGTTCAAACACACAGTATTTTTCTTCAGAGTCACCTGCTGGGACTATTTTAAAGCTACAAGAAGCATTTGAGATTATTCAGTTCAATCTAAATTCCTTTAAGAGAAGGCAGCTAAAACAATTTTTACCAGAACCCTTTCTGGTTTCATTCCTCGACCCAACTTTACATTACAGGGCAGGCCATTAGTTTGCTGGGCTTGATGTTGGTGGAAAACCTGTCCTTTTAAATTTATGAAAATTACTCACCAAAATTGAAGTTTATTTTTTACTAGAGATGCACCAATTGCAATTTTTTGGGCCGATTCCGATTTCCATGGAGTGTGACCTGCCGATACTGATTTTGGCCGATTCCGATTTCATTTTTTCAAACCACTTCACAGCACACACAAAGACTATTTTCTTTTTATCTTTTCTTTAATACAACATTCTGCCAGATTTTCAGTAATAAATTTTCAACACCTCAAAGGTTGAAAACAAACAAAAAGACATTGTTCTTTGTAAAATCTTTCTTCACGTTTGGTATTAACATATTAATTCTTGAAATAGGAAATTCACACAAACATATTTTCTTATCCCATCCAATATCTGGCACAAAAACAACTTCCCCCTCATATATTATTTGCCTACTGCTATGGAACACACTTTCATAAGCCTATTTAGATCTGAAAACTTATGCCTTATAGAACAACCCATTTCTTCATTCAATATCAAAATAATTTCCAGTCATACTTATACCATAGCCATTCTACCATCTTTGTCAAATGTGTATTTGTAGAGTAATTTCCAATGGAATCAAGTGCAACCAAGGTTGTAAAACAAACAAAAAGACATTTTTTTCTTTCTCTTTGTACAAATCTAACTAGATGTTTGGTAATAGGCTAACGTATTAATTCCTGTAATGGGAAATTCACACAACCACAAATGTTTTCTTTTCACATCCAATATCTGGCACAAAAAAAAAAATCACTATATTTGGATATCCAAATATAGTGAATTTTTTTTTTTTTGTTAACGGCACGTGCGCCGAAGCTCGTTAGGCGCACAGGACTGACTCTGCGCAAGCGCAACACAATCGCACTAGAAAGCATGTTCAAGCTGCCAGTGTAGCTGCAGTCTTTAGTTGCGAATTACGAGTATTTCCACTTTCATCTCTAGATGTGATACACAAGTTTTGATTGGTAGAAAATCGGCATATTTTAATTTTGACCGGCCGGTCGCCGGTCATGGCCGATCGCGTGAAAATCGGCCGATTCCGATCAGCAGCTGGTCAATCGGTGCATCTCTGGTTTTTACCTTAGTTTTTTGCCTTTTTGGTGGCAATCTTTCAATCATTCTTTAGTTGACATTCAAGGAATAAATTGCAAAAAACAAGCTGGAGGATTCATTTTAAATATTGAACTCAACACTTACCTCAACCAATACTAAAATGAAATAAATAGTATAATGTAACAAAATAATAAAATCATAATTAGATGTAAGAAACCACTTAAGGTAACACCAAGGCAACTAACAATAATGAAAAAGCATTACCCTAATTGGTGCAAAGCCTGCATGCCCTATCAGAACATTTAATTCTGCGTGGCTTCCTGAAAAACAAACAAACAAACAAACAAACAAACAAACAAACAAACAAACAAACAAACAAACTCCAGTGCCCTATCGTTAGGGAAGTCATTGCTGAAGCGGGATAAACAGGATAAGGCAATAAGGCCAGTTCCTCGCATCAAGCTGCTACTGTATGCATCAAAACTGGTTTATAGCCTGACTCAGGGATGTCCGTTTCCTGTAAGCCAAGAAGGCTATGATAAAGCTCATCATGAGCACGACGTAGGCTACCTTTTAAAATAAGGGGTCGGAAGGCGAATCGGGAAGGCTGCGTTATTTTTAATTAGCCTAACAGGCCTACTCGCAGTCTGCGTATGCGCAACGGAAGGCCTGTGGACACGCCTCTGTGTGTGGGTGTGCGCGCGCATGTGAACGAGAAGAAAGAGCACTATGAATGAACGGAACGATACACAATGGATTTTTTTTTTTCAAAATCGCGAGTCTGATTGTGTGGCGATAGGAATCCATTGTGTGGCGCTGTGCCACACAATGGTCTATGTATGGGAAACCCTGAAATAGCTTTAAAAAAAATTTACATGGCCAGACTAGCGACCAAATATGCTGTAGACTATATTGTACATTTCCAACTGCAAATGAAAATAAACCTTTTTTTTTTTTAAATAAAAGGTTACAAGGTGTTTCAAAAAATGTGATCTCATTTCACAATCCAATAACTGTCAATCCTCGTTCAATTGACCTCAAATTTTAACAGCATGCATGGAAACAGGTCAGATGCTTTTTGTTTTTATCTTTTTAGGTGCAGAAATGCCATTCACTGGGAAAGAAAAGGCATTTTATGTGTCACAGTATGCTCAAACACAGTCTAACAAGCTTGTGCTGCGTGCATTTACTATTTTCTAAAAATACAATTACAATTGTATTTTAAAAATTGTATTGTAAAAGTACAATTTTCTAAAAATGCACCAACTGCAATGCAGATTTGGACATAGCACAAAAAGTTCAAAAGAGGAAGGCTGTCTGTGTGTGTCTGTCTCAGGCGGTGCGCATATTGAAAATTTGTGAAATCGTTCACGGACTCCACATGCCTCTGAATTTCTCAATCAAATTTTAAGGAATAAATCTTACATTGCTCAACATTAAGCCTGTTCAGTATAATTTGCCTAGACTATGTAGTTTCTGGGATATTTACATCTCAAATAATATCAAAATTTTTTTGAAACACCCTGTACATTTGTCAGATATATTTCCTACAAATACAACATTGCTCACAACTTTCCTGAAATCTTTACAAAAAAAAGGCAAATATTCACAGAAAATCATGCCAGACAGTTACCCAGTTACAGACAGTTCTGTAAATGTTACTCTTCTTGCAAACACTACATCCAAATCTCCACTTTCACTGCACTATTTACCAGTTACACTTTTTAAAAGCCTGACAACAACTCTTCTGACATAGACAACCAAATCTGATATAGTTCTCTTTCCAAATAAAACTTTGTTCTGTATAATTTTATAGAAACTCCAACTGTTTGCCATTTATTTCCATTACAATATGCACTGAAGATTGTGTTTACCCCCTAAATTATCTGGACATGTAAACAGCAGACATTATTAGTGCATAAAAACTGAAAATGACCTGCCTGACCTCAGAAAGCAGGTCAAATCTGACCATTGATTCAGGTCGAAAGGGTATATACACAGTATTTGGGGTAGTTTATAGCATGTTATGAGCCAAAAACATTATTTCATGGTGAAAATTACATTTGTCTATTTTGATAGTTTTTCAGACTTTTGACCTTGACCTGAAAATATCAGAGAAACATGTGATTTGACAGTATGAATAAACAGAGCATATGTAAATTACATTTAGTGAATAATACATAACATTTATTTAGAGGTAACAGGCTGAAAATCGAGAAAGCACCAATGCAAAGTTTTCATGAAACTGCAGCTATGAAATATAATTTTGCCAGGGCAGCACGGTGGTGTCGTGGTTAGCGCTGTCGCCTCACAGCAAGAAGGTCCGGGTTTGAGCCCCGTGGCCGGCGAGGGCCTTTCTGTGCGGAATTTGCATGTTCTCCCCGTGGGTTTCCTCCGGGTGCTCTGGTTTCCCCACAGTCCAAAAGACATGCAGGTTAGGTTAACTGGTGACTCTAAATTGACCGTAGGTGTGAGTGTGAATGGTTGTCTGCATGGATTAAAGCGCAAAAAAAAAAAAAATCATCTGACTGAAAAAAAAACCTCCATGTCGTTGGCCCCTACCATGTCAGCGATGCGTCAAATTTTAAACACCGTGTTGTCCATTATCCCCTAGGCCCCTACTTAAAGTACATTTACATAATTTTAACAAATGACTAAAGCTAAGGCAAGACTTTACCACCGTCATTACTGGCTATTCATGATGAAACATCAAGTTTTCAGCGCAAAGTGCAAATTTATTTCAACAATACTTTAATAATGCACAACAGTGGTTCAGAGAAAAGTGCAAGTGCAGTCGAACTTGAACCATGCTTTCAGAAGAGTGGAACAGAAAGAAAAATAGGAAAATCTGTTGAAATAAAGACAGGACACAAGAAAAGTGAAAAGTTCACTTTTTCTGCTTCTTTGCAGTGAAGCCAAAGGCATCTAATTTGGCAACACCTGATGCCTGCTTTTGTTTCTTTTTCCTTGGCACAGCAGCAGGAGCTTGCCATTATCGCCCATTTCATTTCGCCAAGCCCATCTCCACTTATTTTTTACCGTTTTGTCGATGTCTGACACATCTGTGCCTTCATTTAAAAGAAGCGCGTCCATGCTGGCAAAACCGAAAGTAATTTGACGCGCTCTAGTGATGGAAATCGAAGGGCCTATGTCCGGTGAAATATGGCCTTATACGCAGTACTCGAGTTGAGAGGGGATGTGGGGGGATGGCATCCCCCTTCTGAAATAAAAATCTCAAATCATCCCCCTTATAAAATGGCCATCCCCCCCATCACATCCCTTGGGCCATTTTACCAATTAATGTGGAAATTAGCCTACTATTATTTTAACAAATATTACTACCATTTCAACATTAGAGGCTTTGCGCAGTGATAGCCTACATGTAGCCGGATAAAAAAAGACGCATATTTATTTATTCGGTTGCACCTCTCATTCACACCTATACGGAGGTTTCAGTCACTGAAAACAGCTACTTTCGCAAACTCTGGGCAGAGTGGAGATTTCTGAAAACTCCATCTTCAGACACTCGTGTAAATCGGGAAAACGAAGCAACAGTGGGCGAGAGGGCGCGCGCGCGAATTGTGAGTCATAGGTGTGAATCTTTCACTGAATGCCAATTGTCCCGGTTCTTCATGAAATCGCGCGCACAAATTCATTAGGTTAACTTTCAAATAACTGTTCTTGTGCACTTGCGACACCAGAGCCACTTTCCTGAATTTTGAGCTTCGGAGTATTCGCTTCTTTATCTATTTAAATCAATGAATTTGCGACATACATTAAATTACTAATGTAAACCATAAGTAGCCTATTTAAGCAATAGCTGTTTTCTCCACTGCTTTCTGACCTTTTGTGCTGAGTGAATGAGACACTTCATTACACTCCACTGACTGACTTCCAATTCCGGACTTTTTTGAAAATGTAAAATATAGGCCTACGAGATGGTTTTTTGAGACTTAATTCGCGTTGCTCCTTCACTATTAATTTTTGAGACTGACGAAGCACTAAATACTGTGGAATTATTTTCTCCTTACTATGAAGTTTGGCATCTTAAACAAGTGTCGGGAAATCTTGCAGCCCGACTCTGCAGTCTCCAATGTTTAAGCGAACTGCTGAAACCATAATGTTTAAAGATTAAATCATAGGCTAATCAAACCAAAGAAAAACACAGCCTTTCCAGAACGTTGTCTGCCGAAGCCTGTTTAACCTACAAAAGGCTTAATAGCATAGATCTTGCTGCGGCTTCAACAGGGCTGTTTAGATTTTTCACCTGATCACCTTTCAATATGCAAATATCATTATTATTATTATTATTACTACTACTACTACTACTACAACAATAATAGACCTAGTATTAGTAGTAGGCAAGTAGTTGCCTAGCAGTAGGACAGCCAAATTGTTTCATCAGTGGAGCCGCCGTTAAAAGGAAACTGATGCGGAGCGCCGCGGCTCGCCTCGGGGTGAATCGCGTCCCGAGGCGTGGGGCTGGCCCACCCTGGCAGCGCTGGTTCGTTGGGGAGAGGGCAGAGGTCGCTGGCTGCCAAGTTTCAGGGATGAGAATGAAAAATATTTAAAAAGTCTGAAAAAACCAGGGCAGGGCCCATGGCCCAGGGGCCCATAGCCCGGGGGGCGGGGCCCATAATGATTTTTGGCTATTTTTTTTTTTTTTTACCCCCAAATCATTAATTTTATCAGCAAAAAGTTGCAATGTATTTGGAAATAAATTCCCCTTCTTGGTGGACTACCAGGTGAAAATGATTAATATGGTACAAGAGACTTGTTTTTAATCAATTCACATTTGATGATTTCAAAAAATCAATGCACCTTTTAATATAAACGAGCTCTACAGTATTATATTTCTGCATTCTTGCTATTCATGTCTTTGAATACTCTAATCCTTTACAATGAAGTGCAAACCAGAAAAAAAAGTTCTGTCATAATTCTCTGAAGCTTTCTTCTGATGTTATCATGGTAGCAGGAGCTCTTGCATATTAAGCAGGCAACATTCAACATCACTCATCACTTCCCTTTCAACTGTTGTGTGTACTAACTAGGTTTTATCTGGACAGGATGTTGTGTAATGTAATGCATATGCCATACGGTCAATTTGAAGATCGAGGTGGTGATTTTGAGTTAAAGAACAGGCATGTACAATGGGCATTACAAATTGGAAATTTTTTTTTAAATCAAAAACTATAAGTTCATCTCGGCCTAAAAAAAATGTGGGCAGACGCTCCCGCGCGGCACATCCCAACAATTCCCCCCCCATGAAATGAGCAATAAGTAGGAGAGTTATACACGGTATCATACCTAAAATTTTATCAGAAATATAGATGTGATACTATGATTCTCCGCAACATGCTACATTAGACAAGCTAACCTCATTTATAAAAAGATACACACTTATATATGATGTGTATTTGATATACATGATGTATATTCATACATTGTTACTTTACGGAAATCTTCAATAAGTTTGGTCTTTTCATGACAGCCTGTTGTAGACCTATAATGCACATGAAATGACATTCCTCACCTCAACATGTCCTTTACAATCATTTAAGCCACCATGGGCAATGCTGAAATCACTGCTGCAAACAGTACATCGCGCGAAACTGTCATTATTTTCTACCCTTATTAGACAGGGAGATTCTTTTGTGTAATCTGAGCTGAAGTGGGTTTTGTACTTTCGTTTTTTGGGGCGCGCGCTCTCTCTCTGCTATGCCGGTCGGTCCTCAAGAAAAGGGATAAAAGCCCGCCCACACTGAAAGCTGATTGGCTTATTTTGCCGAGTAACCCAATCAGGATGCTCTTTGTCTGGCATGCGCTACATGAACAGGCACACAGGCAGTGTTGCCACATTAGGTGGTTTTAAGTGCATTTTGGCGGGTTTTGAACATATTTTGGGATGGAAAACATCAGCAATATCTGGCAACACTGCACACAGTCTCCCTCGCGCGCGCACATTCTAAGATGCGTGATGCAGACCTTAATGTTGCGCGCGCACGCTCTTGCTCGCTTCCATCAATATGCAGGAGACTCCCGGAAGCTCTGGGAGACTTGGGATGTCTGCGTTATAAGGTGACCACAGATCGTTAATCATACCCCCCCGAAAATTTCTCAACGGATTTACATCGATCTCAAAAACGATCATTTTGGTCTGAAAAAGTCAGAAATCCGCCGATCGGCGGAAAATTCTTATCCCTGCAAGTTTGGAGAGGCTGGGACCTCCCCTGGCCGAGTTACGAGTGTGCAAAGTCGGGCTGGAGCCACCGATAGAAACGAAACTCAAGCCGAGCACAGCGACTTGCTGCCTACGCCGAGCCTCCCCGGGACTAGACAGTAGCGTAGGCTGTATTTATTTATTTAGGCCTATCTAGCGCAACAACTTCTTCCTTTACATATACTCAAACATAGCACAAGAAAGGGGTCAACAACAGGCAATCACAGCAGCTTAGAGAAGTTCTAAATCACATCGGTGTCAGACCTATGGGCCTACCCCCCCCTTTTTCCTCGGATCTGCATCACTCTCATTATTGATCTTTAGCGCTCCCAGTTGACGGAAATCCGTCGTAGCGATGAAAAACTTTAATCCATGTGTCTGTGTCAGCCCTGTGATGACCTGGTGACTTGTCCAGGGTGTACCCCACCTTTTGCCCATAGTCAGTCAGTCTTTTGCCCACCTTTTGCCCACAGATACACACACACACATCGGCTTTCCCTAGTCTCACACACACACAAGGGATTCTCTTTTCCTCTTTCTCTCTCTCTCCTGCCCCAAACCTATGGCCCAGGTGTAATTGTTCCATTGTTGTGCCTTGTTATTACCTTTGCCCGACATTGAATGTATTTTGTGAGATTATTATTAGTGAGTAGTAGACAAATAAAAGCTAATCAAATTGAATTACATTTTACTTGTTCCTGTTGTTTATTCACAAGGTCAACTATTTAGAACTCCTTTTTCCTTCAAATTTAGCTTTTGTATACAACTGGGTTTCCCATCTAATGCAGAGTTACCATTAATCTTGAATGTAACCATTCACAGTGAATATTAAGATTAATAATTTAAGATTTTATGAGACTGATCTTTAATTATAAATTGATTAATTCAATTATCAATTACATAATTTATAATTTAATTAATCCCAATTCCACCTACACATTTAAAATGAAACAAAACTATTCCTTTCAGAAAACTGAAACATGGATTCTCGCTATAGCCATGAGTGCATGCATTCTGTAGAAGAACCACCTCTTCCATTCTGCCATCAACTGATTGTGTTCAATAAAGCTGCTGAGAAATCATTGATCTTGGTTTTATATAGTCTATGGACATGACCCTAGTGATTGGTTTTTTCGCACGTGACACTGAGACAGCCCATCACGTTTTAGAAAAAGGGGGAAAAAAAATCCACTTTCAAAGCAACAAGGACTTTGATAGAAAATGTAGTGGAGTGAATTTGTCTTTCAAATGTAGTGAAGTTAGTCATAAATTGCCAAAAAATTAATACACAAGTACAGATTAGAGCTGGGAATCGATTCAAATTTCAAGAATCGATCCGATTCTGAAGATTAAGAATCGATTCTTTTCGATTTTTTTTGGATTAAGAATCGATTCTTTTCGATTCTTTAAAATTCTATCCGATCCGATCCGATTCAGGTTAGTGTTCTTTAAAAAAAAAAAAATCTTTAATTTCATGACTACAGGTCCTTCTCAAAAAATTAGCATATTGTGATAAAGTTCATTATTTTCTGTAATGTACTCAAACATTAGACTTTAATATATTTTAGATTCATTACACAACTGAAGTAGTTCAAGCCTTTTATTGTTTTAATATTGATGATTTTGGCAAAAAAGTAAAGGAAAACCAAAAATCCCTATCTCAAAAAATTAGCATATTTCATCTGACCAATTATTAAAAAAAAAAAAAAAAAAAAGTGTTTTTAATACAAAAAAAGTCTCGTCTCGTCTTCTTCCGCTTTATCCGGGACCGAGTCGCGGAGGCAGCAGTCTAAGCAGGGAAGCCCAAACTTCCCTTTCCCCAGACACCTCGGCCAGCTCCTCGGGAAGAACACCGAGGCGTTCCCAGGCCAGCCGAGAGACATAGTCCCTCCAGCGTGTCCTGGGTCTTCCCCGGGGCCTCCTCCCGGGGGGACATGCCTGGAACACCTCACCAGGGAGGCGTCCAGGAGGCATCCGAAAAAGATGCCCGAGCCACCTCAGCTGATTCCTCTCGATGTGGAGCAGCAGCGGCTCTACTCTGAGCCCCTCCCGAGTGACTGTGCTTCTCACCCTATCTCTAAGGGAGCGCCCAGCCACCCTGCGAAGGAAACTCATTTCGGCCGCTTGTATCCGCGATCTTGTCCTTTCGGTCATTACCCAAAGCTCATGACCATAGGTGAGAGTCGGAACGTAGATCGACCGGTAAATTGAGAGCTTCGCCTTTTGGCTCAGCTCCTTCTTCACCACAACGGACCGGTAAAGCGACCGCATCACTGCGGAGGCTGCACCGATCCGCCTGTCGATCTCACGCTCCATCCTTCCCTCACTCGTGAACAAGATCCCGAGATACTTAAACTCCTCCACTTGAGGCAGAACTTCTCCACCAACCTGGAGAGGGCAAGCCACCCTTTTCCGGTCGAGAACCATGGCCTCGGACTTGGAGGTGCTGATTCTCATCCCAGCCGCTTCACACTCGACTGCAAACCGCCCCAGTGCATGCTGAAGGTCCTGGTTTGAAGAAGCCAACAGTACACAGCTTCACACCAGCCTTAACAATCTGATGTCCTATCATTATATTTATTTCATTAGCTTGGTTTAGTGTCACTATTCTCAAACCTTTTCTCCTGGCATCCCTGTGTACTTTATATGGGTTGCAACACTTCTTTTGTAGACTTGAGTACAAGTCTAAGTAGACTTTCTTGTAATGTAAACATATGACTGCCTCATCTGGGAGGGACTCCATATCAGGCCTAGTTAATTTCTGACATTCCAGAGCCAAGGCCAGGGAGCAGACAAACAGGCTAAACCGACTGTCTGCTAGCTGCACAGTGTCGTCACTCAGGGTCCATTACATCGAGACTGTGTCTGTTCCTCGAGCTAAACAAAAAGGTAGAAATATTCAGAGAGTTTGTTCCAGTAACATAATCAATAAAAAATTAGATCATACTGACTGTACAGCTGCTGCCAGCACCTTTGATCTAAAGGTGGGGCTATTAAATATTAGATCTCTTACATCTAAAGTGCTAATGGTTAATGAACTCACTACGAATCAGGAGTTTAACGTACTTTAACTGAAACATGGATTAAGCCAAATGAATATATAGCATTAAATGAAGCGAGTCCTCCTGGATACAGTTATATACATCAGCCTCATCTAACTGGCAGAGGAGGCGGCGTTGCGGTTATTTATAATGATTATCTAGGTGTAACACAAAAACTTGGTTATAAATTTAATACATCTGAAGTTCTTCATACTAAATGTATGTAGCCTCGAAAAATAAGTCTACCCGGTTAATTCCGTTACTTATTATTTACAGGCCCCCGGGGCCATATTCCGAGTTTCTTTCTGAATTTGCAGATTTTCTCTCAGACCTGGTTATTTCCTTAGACAAAGCTTTAGTTGTCGGAGATTTTAATATTCACTTCGATAACCCAGAAGACCCTTTGAAAACAGCGTTTGTGTCCATTTTAGATTCAGTAGGGATTAATCAGAATGTCATAGGACCGACCCACAATGGTGGTCACACCCTCGATCTAATACTAACATTCGGGTTAAACATAGAAAATATAGTCATACTTCTTCAGTCTGAAGTTCTCAGATCACTATCTCATCTCATTCAAACTATGAGTAATAATATATGCACCTCACCACCCTACTGTATTAAACGTACATTCACGTCAACTACTGCAAAGAGCTTTATAAATGATCTCCCAGAGTTATCAACTTTGACTGGGTCACTGTCAGCCCCTGCAGAACCGTTTTACTTTAGATAATGTAGCTCCTCTTAAAAGGAAAATAGTCAGAGACAAAAAATTAGCACCCTGGTATGACGACACTCACACATTAAAACAGAACACTCGAAAATTGGAATGTAAATGGCGTCAAAGTTGGTAGTGTTCAAATTAGCGTGGAAGGAGAGCTTCCTGAAGTATAGAAAAGCTCTTAGTGCAGCGAGATCAACATATCTCTCCTCCCTAATAAAAGATAAAAATAATCCTAGATTCCTATTTAATACTGTAGCAAAATTAACCAGGAATAAGTCCACTATAGACACATGCACACCTGTAGTATGTAGTAGCAACGATTTCATGAATTTTTTTTAATGACAAAATTGAGAATATCCGACAA
Source organism: Neoarius graeffei (assembly GCF_027579695.1). Taxonomy (NCBI): domain Eukaryota; kingdom Metazoa; phylum Chordata; class Actinopteri; order Siluriformes; family Ariidae; genus Neoarius; species Neoarius graeffei. The sequence continues at coordinate 30,249,866 of NC_083580.1, forward strand.
AAAACTCAAACTACTAATTTAAGGTCAGACAATATACCTATCAGATCATCAATTAGAATGTTTTACTCCCCTAAAAGAAACTGAATTACTTTCATTAATCTCGGCATCAAAAGCCTCAACTTGTGTACTAGATCCCTTATCTACACATCTATTCAAAACAGATAATACCTGAAGTAACTGAACCGCTTCTAAAAATAATAAATTCTTCTCTTACGATTGGCTATGTACCCAAATCCTTTAACCTAGCAGTTATCAAACCCCTGATTAAAAAAACCTGACCTTGATCCCTGTCAGCTGTCCAATTATCAGCCAATATCAAGCCTCCCCTTTATCTCCAAGATCCTTGAAAAAGCTGTGGCACAGCAGTTATGCTCCTATTTACATAGGAATAACATCCATGAAATGCATCAGTCAGGATTCAGACCTCATCATAGCACAGAGACAGCTTTGGTTAAAGTAATAAACGACCTACTGTTGGCGTCTGATCAGTGCTGTGTCTCGCTACTTGTGTTGCTTGACCTTAGTGCAGCATTTGATACCACTGATCATTCCATTCTTCTGGATAGACTAGAACATGTTGTGGGAGTTAAGGGAACAGCCCTCTCCTGGCTCAGCTCTTATTTAACTGATTGGTATCAGTATGTTGATATAAATGGTGATATTTCTAGACGTACTGAGGTAAAGTTTGGTGCTCCACAAGGTTCTGTCTTGGGTCCACTGCTTTTTCCTTATACATGTTACCTCTGGGTGATAGGATTCATAAACACTATTAGTTTCCACTGTTATGCTGATGACACACAGTTGTATGTTTCTGCAAAACCTGATGATGAGAGAGACACCAGCTTAATAGAATTGAGGAATGTGTAAAGGACATTAGACACTGGATGCTTATTAACTTCCTTCTGCTTAACTCTGACAAGACTGAAGTACTTGTATTAGGAACACATGCAGCTAGAAGCAAGTTTTCTGATTACATAGTAACTCTGGATGGCCTTTTTGTTTCCTTGCGTGCAGCAGTAAAAGACCTTGGAATGATTATTGACCCCAGTCTTTTATTCAGAACTCACATTGATAACGTTACCCAGATAGCTTTCTTTCATCTCAGAAATATTGCTAAGATAAGAAATTTAATGTCACTACATGACGTGGAAAAACTAGTTCATGCTTTCGTTATCTCCAGGTTGGATTATTGTAATGCCATACTGTCTGGATGTTCCAATAAGTGCATAAATAAGCTCCAGTTAGTTCAAAATGCAGCAGCAAAAGTCCTTACTAGAACTAGAAAATATGACCACATCACCCCTGTCTTATCCACACTGCATTGGCTCCCAATCAAATTTCGTATTGATTATAAAAATACTACTATTGACCTTTAAATCACTGAATGGTCTCGTGCCACATTACCTGAGTGAACTTCTGGTCCTCTATGACCTGCCACGCCTACTTAGATCAAAAGGTGCAGGCTATCTGCTGGTACCTCGTACAGTGAAGGCTATATCAGGGGGCAGAGCCTTTTCTTACAAAGCCCCACAGTTACGGAACAGCCTTCCAAGTAGTGTTCGGGAATCAGACACAGTCTCAGTGTTTAAGTCTAGGCTGAAAACCTATCTGTTTAGTCAAGCCTTTTGTTAATGGTGTTTATGAGGTAAAGGAGTAGATCTGGAGGGTCCTCAGAGTGCTTTGGTAAACTGGGATGTATGGATGCTGTCAGTCCCCACTCGCTTGCTCACTCGAGTTTGTTGACTGTGTAGTGGCTGGCTGCTTTATGTCCCAGGGCTCCCTCATGCCTGTGTTACCTTCTGGCTCTCCCCTTTTAGTTATGATGTCATAGTTATGGCCCTTTTCCACTACCCTTTTTCAGCTCACTTCAGCTCGCTTCAGCTCACTTCAGCCCGACACGGCTCGCGTTTCGACTACCAAAAACCAGCACGACTCCGCTCGCTTCAGCCCTGCTTAGCCCCTAAAACTCGCACCGTTTTGGAGTGGGGCTGAAGCAAGCCAAGCCGTGCCGAGTGAGGCTGGGGGCGTGAGCAGACACTCCCCTGTGCACTGATTGGTGAGGAGGAGTGTCCTCACACGCCCCGCGAGCGCGCTGGGATCTGTAAACACCGCAAACCCGGAAGAAGAAGAATTACGAATTACGAGAATTTCTGAAGCCTTATGCGCCTTGCCTCATCTATACGCTCTTGCCAGTATCTGTCCGCGTTGTCGGTGACAACAAGCCACAGCACCAAGACCAGCAACACTAACGACTCCATGTCCTCCATGTTTATTGTTTACTATTCGGGTCGTGAGACTACCGCTGAAAAGATCACTGAATCAGTGACATACAGAGCATCGTGGACGAGTTCGCGGAGCGCAAGGCTCGTCGTATGCCCTTCAAATAATGCGCGCAGTAGGCTACTGATGTTTTATTATGAGCCATGTACAGTATGTCGCCTAATGTTTTTTTTGTTTCTGAGTTACATGTTCGTTTGAAGGACTTAATGTACAAAATAACATAGTTGCACCCCGTAGTGTTGAAATTGGTAAACACAGTGCATTCAGTGAGGTTTGCACCGCCCTCCTTTTATTTCTGACTCTTCCTGTCACCGTTGCAACCTCTGAGCGCTCATTCGTATGCCCTTCAAATAATGTGCGCAGTATAGGCTATTGATGTTTTATTATGAGCCATGTACAGTATCCTAATGTTTTTTGTTTCTGAGTTACATGTTCGTTTGAAGGACTTGATGTACTAAATAACATAGTTGCACCCGGTAGTGTTGAAATTGGTAAACACCGCAGTTGCGGACATTTTGTAGCCTAAAATTATGTTATGATAAGCTTTAATAAAGGGCCCGGTCACTTGCCCCGCCCCCGGCCCGGCTCTGACTTGTTCCGCCACTGTCACTGATGTCACCGTTTGCGTTGCTTAACGACATCACATGACGTCCACCCACTTTCGCTAACTCCACCCAATGTGTCCACCCACTTCCAGCCAGCACGGTTCAGCGCGGTTGTAGTCGAAATGCAACTCCAACAGCCCCGCTCAGCCCGACTCAGCTCGACTCGGCACGGCACGGCTCAGCCGCGTTTGTAGTGGAAAAGCGGCATTAGTTGCCAGAGTCCCTGCTTGTACTCGGTGCAATAAGTATACTGTTCCTACTTATTCAGGTGACATTGGGCATACCTAACAACCTGTGTTTTCTCTCTCCCCCCCAAATCTGTCCCTCTGAGTTACATGTCGGTCCTGGGATCGAGATGCTGACCTCTTCTGCTCCTCGGACCTGCCTAGTCTATCCTGGTGCCGTGTCTGGTTGGAGTCTCATCGCATCATTCCTGTGCAGGGCGGCCCCATGTGGACAGTTGGGGGTTAGAGCCCTGCACTCCTGCGGGACCCGCCGCAAAGCAGTGCGGCACAGGACAAATTTTGAAAGCTCATTGCGGGCGCGGGAGTGCACAATGCGGGCGCGGTGATAAGCTGCAGTCCCGCTAACTAAAAACGTGTTTAAAATAAAATTTATAAATTATTAATTTATGTCTATCATATATAATTTGTGCTGGATATTTTATTTGGCATTAATAAAAAAAAACATTTTAAGATGCCTAAATTTGCAGAGAGAGTCAGACTGCCATTGATCACCCTAACGGGCGATCCTTTGATCACTCTAATGACTCGCCGTTCATACCCAGCCTCCAGTGACCCACACTAACATGATGCCTCACTCACTACGTTTACATGCACATAGAGAGAATCGAATTTCTGCCGTTGCTCGACTGAAATCGAAGTTCAAAATGCCATGTACAGGCATGCAAACTGGTCAGGGGTGAAAAAGGTGAGAAGGGCGCACGGACACACGGCACGTGCGCAAAAGTACATTTCGTAGTCTACGTTACAAAAAAAATTGCAACCAGTATTAAGCAGGCAACATTCAACATCACTCATCACTTCCCTTTCAACTGTTGTGTGTACTAACTAGGTTTTATCTGGACAGGATGTTGTATACCATACCACATATACCATACGGTCAATTTGAAGATCGAGATGGTGATTTTGAATTAAAGAACAGGCGTGTACAATGGGCATTACATATTGGATTTTTTTTTTTTAAATAAAAAACTATAAGTTCATCTCGGACTAAAAAATTTGGGCAGACGCTCCCGCGCGGCACATGCCAGCAATTCCCCCCGTCCCCCTATGAAATGAGCAACAAGTAGGAGAATTATACACGGTATCATACCTAAAATTTTATCAGAAATATAGATACGATACTATGATTCTCCCCAACATACTACATTAGATAAGCTAACCTCATTTATAAAAGATACACACTTGTATATGACGTATATGTGATATATATGATGTATATTCATACATTGTTACTTTATGGAAATCTTCAGTAAGTTTGGTCTTTTCATGACAGCCTGTTGTAGACCTAAATATAATGCACATGAAATGACACTCCTCACCTCAACATGATCTTTACAATCATTTAAGCCACCATGGGCAATGCTGAAACCACTGCTGCAAACAGTACATCGTGCGAAACTGTCATTATTGTTGACCCTTATCAGGCAGGGAGATTATCAGGCAGGGAGATTATCAGGCAGGGAGATTCTTTTGTGTAATCTGAGCTGAAGTGGGTTTTGTATTTTGGTTTTTTGGGGCGCGCGCGCTCTCTCTGCCATGGCATGCCATGTATGACTGGCAATTACCAACGCTGGCCACGAGGCGGTGTGTATGACTGGCAATTACCAACGCTGGCCACGAGGCGGTGTGTATGAGTGGTGGTACACGTACACACCACAAAAAAAATCGACTCGATGGGTTTACCATTTTTTCTTAGGTATGGTGCTCCGCTATTAAAAACCTTAAAGCTGTCATTATGTTTATGGTCTCCCACATTTCTAAATTTGGTTAAGAGCTAAAAATCCTCTCGTGTACATTAAGCCTTAGTGGCTTTCAGATGTTTTGACAGAATGGATGTGTTCAGGTCAAGAAAATTTTCTTCATGTTAGATTTTTGTGGCAGCCTCATCTAGTGGCCTGGAAATTAACTGTGTACCAACCAATCCCGCGCTCCCATAATTTCGTTGGCCTGCTTAAAACACGTATTTTTCACTTGTCAGTAAATGACTGCATGTCTGTCATTTGTGAAATACAGGGTTTCCCATACATAGACCATTGTGTGGCGCAGCGCCACACAATGGATTCCTATCGCCACACAATCAGACTCGCGATTTTGAAAAAAAAAAAATTCCGTTGCGTATCGTTCCGTTCATTCATGGTGCTCTTTCTTCTCGTTCACGCGCGCGCACACCCACAGAGAGAGAGAGAGAGAGAGAGAGAGAGAGAGAGAGAGAGAGAGAGGCGTGTCCACAGGCCTGCCAGTGCGCATATATCCGGACTGCAAATAGGCCTGTTAGGCTAATTAAAAATAACGCAGCCTTCCCGATTCGCCTTCCGACCCCTTATTTTAAAAGGTAGCCTAAGTTGTGCTCGTGATGAGCTTTATCATAGCCTTCTTAGCTTACAGGAAATGGACATCCCTGAGTCAGGCTATAAACCAATTTTGACGCATATAGCAGCAGCTTGACGCGAGGAACCGGCCTTATTGCATTATCCCGTTTATCCTGCTTCAGCAATGACTTCCCTTACGATAGGGCACTGGAGTTTTTTTTTTCAGCAAGCCACGCAGAATTAAATGTTCTGATAGGGCATGCAGGCTTTGCACCAATTAGGGTAATGCTTTTTCATTATTGTTAGTTGCCTTGGTGTTACCTTAAGTGGTTTCTTACATCTAATTATGATATTTTATTTTAGTATTATTTTGTTACATTATACTATTTATTTCATTTTAGTATTGGTTGAGGTAAGTGTTGAGTTCAATATTTAAAAATAAAAACCTCCAGCTTGTTTTTTGCAATTTATTCCTTGAATGTCAACTAAAGAATGATTGAAAGATTGCCACCAAAAAGGCAAAAAACTGAGGTAAAATTAGAGATGCACCGATTGACCGGCTGCCGATTGGAATCGGCCGATTGGAATCGGCCGATTTTCACGTGATCGGCCATGACCAGCGACCGGCCGGGCAAAATTAAAATATGCCGATTTTCTGCCGATCAAAACTTGTGTATCACATAGGGATGAAAGTGGAAATACTCGTAATTCGCAACTAAAAAGGCTGCAGCTACACTGGCAGCTTGAACATGCTTTCTAGTGCGATTGTGTTGCGCTTGCACAGAACAGCGTCAGTCCTGCACGCCTAACGAGCTCCGGCGCGCGCGCCGTTAACAACAAAATCACTATATTTGGATATCCGAATATAGTCAATTTTTTTTGTGTGCCAGATATTGGATGTGAAAAGAAGAAAATGTTTGTGGTTGTGTGAATTTCCCATTACAGGAATTAATACGTTAGCCTATTACCAAACATCTAGTTAGATTTGTACAAAGAGAGAGAGAGAGAAAAATGTCTGTTTTTTACAACCTTGGTTGCACTTGATTCCATTGGAAATTACTCTACAAATACACATTTGACAAAGATGATAGAATGGCTATGGTATAAGTATGACTGGAAATTATTTTTGTATTTTGATACTGAATGAAGAAATGGGTTGTTCTATAAGGCATAAGTTTTCAGATCTAAATAGACTTATGAAAGTGTGTTCCATAGCAGTAGGCAAATAATATATGAGGGGGAAGTTGTTTTTGTGCCAGATATTGGATGGGAAAAGAAAAAATGTTTGTGTGAATTTCCTATTTCAGGAATTAATATGTTAATACCAAAAATGAAGAAAGATTTTACAAAGAACAACGTCTTTTTGTTTGTTTTCAACCTTTAAGGTGTTGAAAATTTATTACTGAAAATCTGGCAGAATGTTGTATTAAAGAAAAGATAAAAAGAAAATAGTCTGTGTGTGTGCTGTGAAGTGGTTTGAAAAAATGAAATCGGAATCGGCCAAAATCGGTATCGGCAGGTCACACTCCATGGAAAATTGGAATCGGACCAAAAAATTGCAATCGCTGCATCTCTAGTAAAAACTAAACTTTAACTTCAATTTTGGTGAGTAATTTTCATAAATTTAAAAGGACAGGTTTTCCACCAACATCAAGCCCAGCAAACTAATGGCCTGCCCTGTAATGTAAAGTTGGGTCGAGGAATGAAACCAGGCAGGGTTCTGGTAAAAATTGTTTTAGCTGTCTTCTCTTAAAGAACTTAAAGGAATTTAGATTGAACTGAATAATCTCAAATGCTTCTTGTAGCTTTAAAATAGTCCCAGCAGATGACTCTGAAGAAAAATACTGTGTTTGAGAACACCGCCCGCTGTAAACACTTTGCATACACTCCAATGACCGACTCCACTGACCGCCACGACACCACCGCGCACGATTCCCTCATCGGCACAGTGGAGCACCACAAATTGCTACCTGGTCTGTGGGAAACGCTGAAATGTTTCACAAACCACATTGGTTAAATTAGAGATGGGTTTCAAGTCGTGGGAATGTTGGTGACATTAGAAGCATAAGAAAATAAATGGACCATCTGTTACAGCTGTTCCTTTTAATTTAAAACAATAATAAATTTTAATATTACACACACTAATGCCTTACCCAATTGAGGCAATTTCTTCCTATTTTCTGAATTCACAAATCAGCACTATCAAAATAAGCCATTAATCATGTTTATCTCTTCTTTTTGTGTGCGTGCGTGTACAAGACTTTTATAGCTTGTGGAATCAGCCGTTTCACAGATACCGCCATTTTGGATTTGGCGCGGTGCACTCTGGGACCGTTTGGGAACAAACAAAACATCCCATGCGAGATGTCAGCCTACGCGAACTTGTTGTAGACGTTGTGTTAGTAATTAAGCCATAAAAGCCTCGTACTCATTTGTCCTGCCAGTGTGTTTTACTCCTAGAGTGAAATGGGTGGTGCTGATCGATGTGCAGTTTATAAATGCAACAATGATCGACGGTATAAGGACAGGTGAGCGATATTATGAATATAATAGTACTATACTACATGTAGACTATAGCCATAATGGTATTATTATTATTAATGTTTTAGTATCATCGGTCAGAGGGGACTTTATAAACATGACATTACCATGGTTTACCCTTTAGTTGAAATTTTCGGATAAAAGGTTGCTTAGTTTAGAATCTACATCAGGCCGCAGGACTTCGGTTCAAAATGGTGATTTAAATATATGGACCAAGGCTTGTTTCGTTTGTTGAAAAACAGGTTAACTAAGTGAATGTATAAAAGTTATCAATCTTAAATTTATTAATCCTATTGGACTGTAGACCTATATATCTGATCTAAATCAAGACATAGATAACACACTTACCTGGAAGTACAGGTAAACACAGGTGTGCCCATAATCCTATCTTTTTTCACATGTGGCACATATCTGAGCTATGTTGATCTAAGCCAAGATATTGAAATTTATGTTTATTTTTCTTTTAAGATTAGTTATCAAAAGATCATGTAAAAGAACTTAAGTGGCATTCGTGTCCTGTCAAGTGGCGTCCTTTGTGGCTGCGGTTGATCAACCGGAGTGACCTAAAGATGCTATCAGACCACACAAGAGTTTGCAGCAACCATTTCGTCTTGCATTTGAGGTAAGAACACCTCGGGCTGACAAATATTCCTTCAAGGCCTCGACCGTCCAGGAAAGAAAATCAGGCACGGGTGGGGTGGTTTCTTCCATTGCAGCATCCATATATTCGGCTAATACATTCGGAAAGTAGGATGATTAAATCAGCCATGCTGCCTGGTTCAGGCGTTTGTGTGTCCCCAAACGGTCCCAGAGTGCACCGCGCCAAATCCAAAATGGCGGTATCCGTGAAACGGTCCATTCCGCAAATTAACTTTCCCGGCGTGAATTCACAAGCCATAATCCACGACACAGCTATATACAAAGTCACAACTACTCACCACAAGAAGGCTTTTCCAGTTCGCCGAAAACTCAGCAGCATCTCTGGGCGGGAGAAATAAGTTTTTCTTCGTTTCTTTCGGTTTAGGTTCCATGTGTTTGTAGAAGTATTTCCTTTTCTCGCCAGCTCTGGCTTTTCCTTTATCGCATTTAGTTTGCTTGTTTGATCTTGCACTAACAGCCGAAGTGGGTTGCTTTCGCTTTACTTGAGACATTTCTAAACAGTGGAGCAAAATGGAAAATCAACATACAATTTAACTTAGCTAAACCAAAATGTAAGATGCATTGTTAACACTAACATTGATCATCTGTCAAGATTTGTTTGTGAATATACGATGACCGATAACAGATTCCCAAGTAAAGCAATAGATATTTAAATGAACGCCCTTGCTAGTAAAAATATCTATTACACTAATTAAAATAGTAACAAGTTACATATAATTTACCACCTCCAGAGCATGTAACAACCATGCCGTCAGCATTTCCGTCTTATGTGTAACGCTTACGACAGGCTTCTTCTTCTTCTTCGGGTTTTGGTTGGCGGGTTACGCCCCTTACTGGAACACACACACAACCCTATACTCCTATCATACGTTTCATTCAAACTCGAGAATATAACCCCGTATCCCATAGAAAAATCAACAACTTTCAGATTCTCCCTTGAAATCCCAACACTGCAGCGAAAGCAGTGCTCCTTCTGCAGTTGTTGTTCTTCTTTTGGGTTTGATGGCGGTTGGCAAGCCAGCTTAAAGGTGCATTATCGCCACCTACTGGCCTGGAGTGTGGAACAGAAGCTTGGCTGGGGGGGAAGGAATCCCAAAAACTTAATTTACACTATTACACCTGTTCCTTTTATTTAAAAAAATATATATATATATATATCATCTCTCATATATACACACACACTAATGCCTTACCCAAGATATTCTCTAGTGTGATGTTAAGCTTTATTTCTTTAAGTGCTTCACTTAGTTTCTTTCTCTCCTCCTTATAGAAGTTACATTTCACTACCACATGCTGCACTGATTCTGGCTGATTACAGTGTCTGCATAACCCAGTTGGATGTTTTCCTATTACACGAAGTGTCTTGTTAAGTGCTGTATGGCCTATTCTTAGACATGTGAGGACGGTTTCTTCTCTTCTGTTTCTCCCCACCTTTCTTCCAACACCCACATGCTTTTGTATTTTGTAGATATGTCTTCCTGTATCACTGGTGTCCCAGTACTCCTGCCATATTTTTTCTGTTTGACTCTTAATGATGGTTTTAGCCTCAGCTTTTCATAATGGAGCTTGCAGATGAATTGTTTGTGATTTCACTGATTGTTTTACCAATATGTCTACTCCCTCATTTCCTTCTACCCCTACATAAGCAGGAACCCAAATGAAACATACACTTATTCTGTGTATTCTGTATATGATATATTTCATTTATGATATCTTGCCTGCATGATTTCCCTGACCTGATGCTCATGAGTGCTGATAAACTATCTGTTGCTATTAGTGTATTCTTTTGGTTGTTTTCCTCTACCCCTAGTAATCCTAGTATTATGGCCACAAGTTCTACTGTGTATACTGAAAGATGGTCTGTTGTTCTCCTTTTTATAGCTGTGCCATATTGATTTATTTATTTATTTATTCTGAACAGTAAAGAAGATATAAAAACAAAAAAACAAAAAAATTAAAAATGCAATAATCAAAACATCATCATAAACAAACAGAATAGCATAGCCACAAGGCAGTAACATAATAATGTTCGGAAAGGATTAGGAAGAAGTAAATAACTTATCAAATCCTAACCCTCTATACCACCACTAATCAAACGTCACTTTCTGCCATAATAAACTATATATACACACACAAAAGGAAACAAAAGCAACAAAAAAAGAAAACATACCAACATGGTATAATATCAACCAAACCAAATCATATATACAGATACTTATGTTAAGCATATCTACACACACAATACATACATATGCACATACCTATAACTATACACATTCATATCATAATTATGCTTATTATATACAATTATAGCACTGAGACTTTTCCTAGAGAAGAGCTGGGAATAGTCCACTGAACAGCACACATGTTTCCTTGACTTGGAAAAAGCGTTCGATCGCATACCGAGAGGAAAAATGTGGAAAGTGATAGGAGAAACCGGCATTAGTAATAGGCTCCTTAAAGCACATATGAGAACCAGCGCAGTACTGTACTGGGAGGCACTACTTACTTTGAAACCAACACCGGTGTACGCCAAGGAAGTGTTCTCTCTCCACTTCTGTTCATTGTCTACTTTAACCGTACTATATAAAATATAGAAAGGAAAGACTTCGAAATCGAACGCTTTGGGTATGCAGATGACATTGCACAAACCGGAAACAGTACACGAAAGCTACAAAGAGTTATGACCCAGTGGGACCAAGAGCTGATTACAGCAGGATTAAAACTCAGCTATGAGAAGTATATGAAGTATATGAGTATATGAGAGTGGGTCGAAAGCAAGGTGGAGGCAGCATTTCCATAAATAACCACATCCTCAAAAAAACGACTAGTTTTAACTACCTAGGTAGCAAAATGACTTCGGATAACTTGACCGAGGAAGAAATTAACAACAGGATCACAAAATTCACTAAATATTTGTGTGCCCTGTATCCTCTCCTGAAGGAGAAGAGTATACCCAAAGATGTAAAAATTTGTATATACACAACCATTTTAAGATCAGTCCTTCTGTACGGGAGCGAAGTCTGGACTCTAACTAAAAAACTGAAAAGTAGGCTACAAGCCACCGAGATGAGAGTGCTGCGACTCATCTTTGGGGTTACCAGAAAAGACAGAATCAGAAACGAAGTCATCTGCCAAACGCTGTCTGTTGAGTCCATACTGGCATTAGTTGAAAGAAATCAACTGAGGTGGTTTGGACACCTGTACAGTATGCCAGAGGACAGAGATGTAAAGAGAATCTTTAACTGGACACCCAAAAAGAAAAGGCCAGCAGGTAGACCAAGAAAAAGATGGCTGGATCAGATCACTGAGATAACCAGAAGAGAAGAACCAGACTTCCAAGCAGGCAAGAAAATGGCTGAGGATAGAACAGTATGGAGAGCATTCATAAAGAGGCTGACAACTTACAGGCCGTTGGCCTAAAGGTGTCAGGGTGAGAAGGTGAGTGAGAATATACATATATATACACACACACGGATATATATATATATATATATATATATATATATATATATATATATATATATATATATATATATACACACACACACGTGTGTATATATATATATATATATATATATATATATATATATATATATATTAGTGCTGTCAAAAATGTTGCGTTATTAACGCGTTAACTTGACTCAATTTTAACAGCGATAATTTTTTTATCGCGAGATTAACGCTCTGTGACATAATGTAGGTTTTTCATAAGCTTTTGAAACTGCCAGGAACTTGGAACAGAGACTTTGCTTAGAAAACCAATAGCAGCTAGACTGTAATGCCACGCCCCGCACAGCCAGAGTCCTCTGCCCCCCCCAGAACCAGCATGGGCAGGGCGCGCTAGTAGAGATGGGATTTATTGCTCTTTGATGGGATCCGCATCTTTGTGATCCATTCTTTGAAAAGAGCCGTTCAAAAGACTGGCTAATTTGGCTCTTTTTAAATATTTATTCAGTTTTAAGAAGACAGCGTCTAAAGAAGCCAGATCCCTCTGAACTGTAAACTCAATGCTATCCCAGAAATCCTTCCTGTAATATGCAAATTTGGCCGACTCTGATTGGACAGCGCGACGCATCAACAGGCAGAAAGTGTAAAAGTACAAAATGTGTTAAGTGAGCTGAAACAGTAAAGATCAGATTCAATGCAATATTTTTCAATGAACAACTTAAACTTAATATAATAGTGTACTTTATATTATAATCAAGCATGTCAAGCCTACCATCACTGTGTAACCTATCTCTCTGATTAGAGTTGTAGACTAACTCAAACAGTAGATCATTTCACTCATGGTTCTCTTGCTAGCCCCGGCACGGTGCTCGGCTTAGGTTTCACTTTGCAGTGGCTGTGTCAAGACGTGCTATGCTTTGCAATAAAAAAAAAAAAAACATTGGTACAAAGCAAGCCCATTCACTTTTTTATGCTGATAAGAGAATTACAATGGTTTTTTATGTGACAAAAATGTGCGATTAAATTGCGATTAATCACGAGTTAACTATGACTGTCGTGACATTAATCGCGATTAAATATTTTAATCGCTTGACAGCACTAATATATATATATATATATATATATATATATATATATATATATATACCCATACCCACATAGATACACTTATATTATCAATACAGTAGAATGTTATTGTAATTCCTCCTCCCTATACCTCATAAAGATCTGTTCCTTATACCTTTTTTTGAACTGGTTTATAGTTGTACATTTCATGAGCTCCACATTCAAACTGTTCCATAGCTTTACTCCACAAATAGAAATACTGAACATTTTTAATGTTGTCCTAGCACTGCGAATTTTAAATCTCAATTTCCCCCTAAAATTATAGAAACCCCCCATCCGACAGAGGTGGGACCAAGTCATTGCTTTGCAAGTCACAAGTAAGTCTCAAGTCTTTGCCCTCAAGTCCGGAGTCAAGACAGGCAAGTCCCGAGCCAAGTCCAAAGTCAAGACTGACAAGTCTCAAGTCAAGTCCTAAGTCCTGCAGTTTGAGTTTCGAGTCCTTTTAACCACAGAGTAATAATATATTTACACAGATCATGTATGCTTTTAAAATCTGTATTTATTTATTAAAACAAGTGCAACTGAAATTGCAGGAAAAAAAAATAGTGCTGACATTGCACTATTAACCAGTCATTAACATTTAACTCATATTTTGTAAGAATATTCTTCATTTTAAAACCACTCCTTTACAGAATAAACACATTTGAAAAAACAAGTGCAACTGTAATTATTTGTACAAAAGTGCTAACATTGTATTTCCATGGCATATTGCATTTCAACTAGTTCCACAGCAGTTTGTCCTGTCCTGTACTTATTTCATTTATCTCATTTCATATTGTCTGTGTGTTTATTTGTGTGTGTGTACACATGTGAGAAACAAATACATGAACATAACAATGAACAGGGTTGTGCTTTTTATATGTCAGAGCCCTATGCTGCATTGCATTTGCAAAAGACCAAATTGGCCAAAAGTCTGTCAGTCATTTGTGCATGATGGGAACATAGTATGATGCCACCATGGCTGAAAACTCGCTCTACGGGAGCACTGGAGGCAGGCACTGCCAAGACTCTGATGGCCGCCCAGAACAAAAGGGCGTTCTGTCCTTTGGCTATGTCAAGGTAGTGACTTAGCTGTAGTGATGGAGTAGTTCCAACATCCTTCTTCTGCCTCTTATGGTATGCAGCAAACAGCCCTTCTCCTTCTCTGAGGTCCTCTTGTTCTTCTTAATCAACAAAAGGCACAGGTTGCTCAGTCTCTGCAGCATCTTGCAGGATCAATTCTGGCAAAAAAAAAGTAAAAACAATAGCAGAGAGTCCTTATTACCATTTGTGTTGGTGATGCAGTGTGTTAGACTGAAATACTACAGAACACTTAATTATTGTTGCAGTCAATTAGATCAGATTATGAGGGAAAAAGTTACATTAGACTCAGTAACTCATTTTAACTTTAACTCGTTGTGCCATCTCTGCCTTGACGTCATGATTGACCAGCACATGGTGCTCCACCCACAACAGAGAAAAGGCTGGATCCAAGGCAGCTGCTTTGAGGTAGACTGGATCTGAAAAGGGAGCAGTGACCCCATCTTGTGTCCTGGCCATTTTCACGTTGATGAAGATTCCAAGAAATCTGTTCAGGGATGCCTGGAGACTTCTGACCAGGCTGCTCAGGAAACAGACTTGAGGCTTCAGCTTCTCAAGGTGGTGGTTGAGGGACAAGACGGATGGAACAAAGGCACTGATTGTGATGACCTTCTCCCCCTGTGTCAAATCAATTGCTTCTCCAAATGGCTTCAAGATGTCCACCAACTCCTTCAACAGATTCCACTCCCATGCTGTGAATGACAACTCCCTGTGCCCAGCCTTTTCTAGAACAGTGCAGAGCTTTAGATGATTGTACTGGAGAACTGCCTTCACTTGCCTCAGTGTTGAGTTCCATCTTGTGTTAACTGCAGCAGGGATGCCTTTCTGTTCCCCAAATTCAGCATCAAACACATCTTTGAATGTTGTGCTTGTGTGCAGCAGTGAGCTGAGTTTTGATAACTTTGAGAGAGGAGATACCATTTTTGTTTCTTTCAAACCATCTCCCACCACCAGCTGAAGAGTGTGTGCAAAACACTGCAAGCACTGTTTCTTTGCCATAGCAACATCTACTGTTTGCTGATCTTCCAGGGCTAAGTCACACCAGAGCTCAGGGTCATCAAGATTATCTCCATCATAGTCATCCTCTTGTTCACTGGGTAAGCATACAATGAATGCTTTTCGCATGTTAGCAGCATTATCACTAATAATGTAGTCCAGTTTATCTTTAATGTTGTATTCATCATATATTGACTCAAATTGGTCACAGATTCTTTCAGCTGTGTGTGAGCCTTTGAAGCGCTCACAGGCCAAGAGATTGGACTTCAGCTGTATCCTCTCTGCCTCTTTCTCTATCCAGTGCACAGTGACACCCAGGAATCCCCTCATCTTTCCAAATGTCCACAGTGACTGAAACATGGTCAGTGTTGCTCAATTGAGTTTTTAATTTTGAACGTCTCTCTTCAGTGAGATTCTCTGTTTTTGATGTCAGTTCTGTGACACACTGGGGTGTACCATACTTGCTGTCAAGTACTGTCAGAAAGTGCCTAAAACTCTTGTTTTCCACAATAGACAGGGGCAAGTTGCAATCAATAATCAGGTCGGACAGAATTGCATTAGTGATAGCTTTCTGCTGTGGATGACTCATGCTGTAATGCCCGACACGATTGTCCAGGAATTGTGAGATTGAAGGCTGTTGTGGTTCATTTGTGATGCTTTTGTTCATCTGGTATTCTTCAAATCTGTAAGAGGTAAGCATATTAAACAGATGTCAGAAAATCCCTTATAGCCACAGATGAATTGTATTGAAACTACTCTTTATTACTCATATTATTAATATCAATCTTAACATTGTGTTATGAATTGTATGTGTATGCATTGTACTGTATGTCTTTGTAGGTGGCTAAAATACGCGTTGCTACTGACTGCAGTCTACTGTGTGTGATACTGTACATTGACTAACATTATATATAAGTACCTCATACAACCCCGCTTCAAAAAAAAATCACTGAACAAATGTATAAGGGAATGAACTCACAGTGGACGCAACAGATTACCGTGTTTGCAATGTAACACTCACATGTAACCGTGAGTTTACAGCCTCATTGATTTAACTACACAGCAAAGAAAAGTTAGCCAATAAATGTTAGCTTTCATTCAGAACTTACCTTTCTTTGTGCAACTTCAAATGTCGAATGAAGTTGGAAGTTGTTGCGTCTCCATCTGTAATCTTCGACCCGTATGTTTTGCATACTGTAATTCATTTTTTGTTGACCACCTCGTAGTTTTTATACCCAAATGAAACTATCTTTGGGATCATTTTTCTAACTGGCGCGTTGTTTGACGGTTCCTCTTCATTGGTTGTCCTGCAATTTGATTGGATGGATGCTGTCGGATCAAAACAACGTGGATCTAATTTGATTGGATGTTGTGCCGACAACAAATACATGCACAGACGCACACATACACACAATGAAAGATACGTTCCTTAATAACATACTTTTTAATCTTTGGGTTTTGGGGAAAGCAGCAAGTCTTGTCAAGTCAAAAGGCTCAAGTCCAAGTGAAGTCACAAGTCACTGATGTTAAAGTCCAAGTTGAGTTGCAAGTCTCTTTACATTTCGTCAAGTTGAGTCTAAAGTCATCAAATTCATGACTCGAGTCCAAGTCATGTAACTCGAGTCTACACCTCTGCTATCCGAGAACATTGTTTGGATATTCCTTGGTACTTTATAATTCTTACTTTGTACATTATTAAGGCAGTTTTATATTCTATAATATCCCTGAATTTTTAAACATTTAGAATTTAAGAATAGTGAATTAGTATGATCTCGGTAACCAGCACTATGAATTATTATAGCTCTTTTTTGAAGTATAGTTATTGCATGAAGTGAACATTTATACATATTTCCCCACAACGCTGAGCAGTAATTTAAGTACGGTAAAACCAGGGAACAGTAAAGAATGTGGAGTAAATTATAGTCCAGGACATGCTTAGCTATACTCAACACAGATATGCTTCTTGATAGTTTAATTTGTATGTATTTTATATGCGATTTCCAATTAATTCTATCATCTATTATTACTCCAAGAAATTTATTATTAGAAACTCTTTCAATATCAACACCATCTACCTGTACATTTATTGCCCTATTTATTTTATAATTATTAAATAACATGATTTTTGTTTTAGACAGATTTAATGATAATTTATTTTGATCAAACCAACTTTTTAACCTGCACAATTCTGAAGAGATTATGTTTTCTAACTCATGTAAATTTGTTCCAGAACAAAACATATTTGTGTCATCTGCAAATAATACCATCTTAAATATCTTTGATACATTGCGCATATAATTTATTGTTAGGACTAGGACTGTTTTGGCCTCTAGAGGCCGCTGTTATTTCCTTTTCATGTCGTGTTTATTTTGGCCTCTAGAGGCCGCCACTGTTCCTGTGTTTTGTGTTTGTGTTAATTGCCTAATTATCTTCACCTGTGTCCTTAATTAGTTTGTGTATTTATACCCCTGAGTTCAGTCCTCTTGTCACGGAGTCTTTGTGCTGTTATGTTTATCTCCAGTTTCCTTTGTACTGTGTTTTTTGATCTTCTTAGCTTTTGAATTTTTGCACTTTGCTTTTCTTTTGGATTATACTCTTTGGTTTTTTTTTTGTCTTTTGTTTTGCCCTGTATATAGTGTATATAGTTTAAATAAACCTTTTGATTCTTTTTCTACTTCCGCCTCACGCCTCTGCATTTGAGTCATCCCCCTGGTGGCCTAGCCCCCACTAGAGACCCACTATTATCACACCAACGAACCAGGTTCGAATCCCAGCAAAACCCTAACATTTATATAAAGAATAAACAGTTTAGGACCCAATACTGACCCCTGGGGGACACTGCAATCAATATTCAAACAAGTTGAGACAGAGTCACCCAACTTCATAGCCTGGCAAGCCAGACTAAATGTGAATATTTAGTCTGGTCTCTGTCGTAGACATTTCCGAAGGGTGTGGGTAGGAACAACCCGTTGTCTTTCAAACTGTCTCTGTGCGTATAGGCCAACGCTCTGACCAATCAGGGTGACTGTGACATAGTCAGAGTGACAGAAAGCAGTAGGGGAGGGTAAACAAACAGGGCGAGACAATTACCACCATAGGGTTTTCACTTAGCCCCATCCTTTTGGCTACCAGCGGAGCCAGCTGGTAGATCAGACTTTTGCCATAGCCGGTCGGCAAAACAGCGAAAACATCCTTCTTGAAAAGGAATGAGCGGAGAGCCTCTTCCTGCTCATGTTTCAACGAAAACTCCAAGTCTAATTCTTCTAAAACTGATTCCAAAGCGGAGTCAAATGAGCACTGTTCAATAGCTGTAGCCATCTTTCCTGTTGTGCTTTCTCCAGCGTCGCACAGCCTTGTCGTCACTCCTGCAAAAGCCCGCCCAAAGAATCCAAACAAAAACCTTGTGTTGTGATTGGCGGGCACGATTTGATGCCCGGGGTGTGTTGTTGATATGGTCCGAGGCTAGACCCACTCGTAGGCAAAAATATTTTTGGCCACGAGGCGGGTGTGTCTAGTTTACTAGGCTACCAACTTCACAAATTGTGTCCTGTTGCTCAAATAACTTCTTATCCAATTTAATACAACTCCCCTTATCCCATATTGTTCCATCTTATTAATTAATATATCATGATTAATAGTATCAAAAGCTTTTTGAAGATCAATAAATATCCCAGCAACATATTTCTTATCATCTATAGTTACTGATTTCTTCAATTGATTCCATTAGTGCCATCTCTGTTGATCTATTTGCTCTAAATCCATATTGACTATCACTGAGTAGTTTGTATTTCTCAATGAATATATCTAATCTGTTATTGAATAGTTTTTCAAGAATTTTGGAGAATTGAGGAAGTAAAGAAAGAAGAAACCTTTATTCGTCACATGCACACTTCAAGCACAGTGAAATTCAACCTCTGCATTTAACCCATCTGAAGCAGTGAACACACTCACACACTCAGAGCAGTGGGCAGCCACACCAGAGCGCCCGGGGAGCAGTCAGGGATAGGTACCTTGCTCAAGGGCACCTCAGCCCAAGGCCACCCCACGTCAACCTAACTGCATGTCTTTGGATTGTGGGGGAAACCGGAGCACCCAGAGGAAACCCATGCAGACACAGGGAGAACATGCAAACTCCACACAGAAAGGCCCTCACCGGTCACTGGGTTCGAACCCGGAACCTTCTTGCTGTGAGGTGACCATGCTAACCACTACACCACCATGCCACCCAGGTCTGTAATTTGTGAAGTTGTGTTTGTCCCCAGATTTATACAATGGAATTACTTTTGCTATTTTCATATTGCTTGGAAATGTACCGGTTTGAAATGACAAGTTACAGATGTATGTTAATGGTTTAGAAATCCCCCCAATAATAGTTTTCACTAGTTTCATATCAATATAATTACAATCTGTGGATATTTTATTACTACATTTATTAACTAATGCCGCTTTTCCACTACCAACGCGGCTGAGTTGGGCTGAGCCGTGCCATGCTGAGTCGAGCTGAGAGGGGCTGTTGGAGTTGCATTTCGACTACAACCGCGCTGAACTGTGCTGGCTGGAAGTGGGTGGACACATTGGGTGGAGTTAGCGAAAGTGGGTGGACGTCACGTGATGTTGTTAGGCGGCGCAAACAGTGACATCAGTGATCTTTTAAGCGGTAGTCTCACGACCCGGATAGTAAACAATAAACATGGAGTCGTTAGTGTTGCTGGTCTTGGTGCTGTGGCTTGTTGTCACCGACAACGCCAACAGATACTGGCAAGAGCGTATAGATGAGGCGAGGCACATAAGGCTTCAGAAATTCTCGTAATTCGTAATTCTTCTTCTTCCGGGTTTACGGTGTTAACAGATCCCAGCGTGCTCGCGGGGCGTGTGTAGGCATGTGAGGACACGCCTCCTCACCAATCAGTGCACAGGGGAGTGTCTCCTCATGCCCCTAGCCCCACTCGGCTCGGTTTGGCTCGCTTCAGCCCTACTCCAAAACCGTGCGAGTTTTGGGGGCTGAGCAGGGCTGAAGCGAGCTGAGTCGTGCTGCTCTAATGCCGCTTTTCCACTACCAACGCGGCTGAGTTGGGCTGAGCCGTGCCGTGCTGAGTCGAGCTGAGTGGGGCTGTTGGAGTTGCATTTCGACTACAACCGCGCTGAACCATGCTGGCTGGAAGTGGGTGGACACATTGGGTGGAGTTAGCGAAAGTGGGTGGACGTCACATGATCTTTTAAGCGGTAGTCTCACGACCCGGATAGTAAACAATAAACATGGAGTCGTTAGTGTTGCTGGTCTTGGTGCTGTGGCTTGTTGTCACCGACAACGCCAACAGATACTGGCAAGAGCGTATAGATGAGGCGAGGCGCATAAGGCTTCAGAAATTCTCGTAATTCGTAATTCTTCTTCTTCCGGGTTTACGATGTTAACAGATCCCAGCGTGCTCGCGGGGCGTGTGTGGGCATGTGAGGACACGCCTCCTCACCAATCAGTGCACAGGGGAGTGTCTCCTCACGCCCCTAGCCCCACTTGGCTCAGTTTGGCTCGCTTCAGCCCTACTCCAAAACCATGCGAGTTTTGGGGGCTGAGCAGGGCTGAAGCGAGCTGAGTCGTGCTGCTCTAATGCCGCTTTTCCACTACCAACGCGGCTGAGTTGGGCTGAGCTGTGCCGTGCTGAGTGGGGCTGTTGGAGTTGCATTTCGACTACAACCGCGCTGAACCATGCTGGCTGGAAGTGGGTGGACACATTGGGTGGAGTTAGCGAAAGTGGGTGGACGTCACGTGATCTTTTAAGCGGTAGTCTCACGACCCGGATAGTAAACAATAAACATGGAGTCGTTAGTGTTGCTGGTCTTGGTGCTGTGGCTTGTTGTCACCGACAACGCCAACAGATACTGGCAAGAGCGTATAGATGAGGCGAGGCACATAAGGCTTCAGAAATTCTCGTAATTCGTAATTCTTCTTCTTCCGGGTTTACGGTGTTAACAGATCCCAGCGTGCTCGCGGGGCGTGTGTAGGCATGTGAGGACACGCCTCCTCACCAATCAGTGCACAGGGGAGTGTCTCCTCATGCCCCTAGCCCCACTCGGCTCGGTTTGGCTCGCTTCAGCCCTACTCCAAAACCGTGCGAGTTTTGGGGGCTGAGCAGGGCTGAAGCGAGCTGAGTCGTGCTGCTCTAATGCCGCTTTTCCACTACCAACGCGGCTGAGTTGGGCTGAGCCGTGCCGTGCTGAGTCGAGCTGAGTGGGGCTGTTGGAGTTGCATTTCGACTACAACCCCGCTGAACCATGCTGGCTGGAAGTGGGTGGACACATTGGGTGGAGTTAGCGAAAGTGGGTGGACGTCACGTGATCTTTTAAGCGGTAGTCTCACGACCCGGATAGTAAACAATAAACATGGAGTCGTTAGTGTTGCTGGTCTTGGTGCTGTGGCTTGTTGTCACCGACAACGCCAACAGATACTGGCAAGAGCGTATAGATGAGGCGAGGCGCATAAGGCTTCAGAAATTCTCGTAATTCGTAATTCTTCTTCTTCCGGGTTTACGATGTTAACAGATCCCAGCGTGCTCGCGGGGCGTGTGTGGGCATGTGAGGACACGCCTCCTCACCAATCAGTGCACAGGGGAGTGTCTCCTCACACCCCTAGCCCCACTTGGCTCGGTTTGGCTCGCTTCAGCCCTACTCCAAAACCATGCGAGTTTTGGGGGCTGAGCAGGGCTGAAGCGAGCTGAGTCGTGCTGCTCTAATGCCGCTTTTCCACTACCAACGCGGCTGAGTTGGGCTGAGCCGTGCCGTGCTGAGTCGAGCTGAGTGGGGCTGTTGGAGTTGCATTTCGACTACAACCGCGCTGAACCGTGCTGGCTGGAAGTGGGTGGACACATTGGGTGGAGTTAGCGAAAGTGGGTGGACGTCACGTGATCTTTTAAGCGGTAGTCTCACGACCCGGATAGTAAACAATAAACATGGAGTCGTTAGTGTTGCTGGTCTTGGTGCTGTGGCTAGTTGTCACCGACAACGCCAACAGATACTGGCAAGAGCGTATAGATGAGGCGAGATGCATAAGGCTTCAGAAATTCTCGTAATTCGTAATTCTTCTTCTTCCGGGTTTACGGTGTTAACAGATCCCAGTGTGCTCACGGGGCGTGTGTGGGCATGTGAGGACACGCCTCCTCACCAATCAGTGCACAGGGGAGTGTCTCCTCACGCCCCTAGCCCCACTCGGCTCGGTTTGGCTCGCTTCAGCCCTACTCCAAAACCGTGCGAGTTTTGGGGGCTGAGCAGGGCTGAAGCAAGCTGAGTCGTGCTGCTCTAAGGTAGTCGAAATGCGAGCCGTGTTGGGCTGAAGTGAGCTGAAGCGAGCTGAAGTGAGCTGAAAAAGGGTAGTGAAAAAGGGCCATAAGGTAGTCGAAACGCGAGCCGTGTCGGGCTGAAGCGAGCTGAAAAAGGGTAGTGGAAAAGGGCTATAAATCAATAATTTCCTTCTCATCTACTGGTGTAAGAAACATAGAACAAGAATTCCTCTTTATAATATTACCTATGCAATCATCATTTGTTACCGGATCAGAGATATTTTGAGCTAATCTTGGTCCAACATTAACAAAATATTATTAAAACTATTAGCAACTACATCCATGTTATAATTTTCGATACCTTTGTCATTAAAGTATTTAGGGTAATGTATTTGTCCAGAGCCATCTTTAATAATACTATTTAATATATTCCATATTCCTTTAATACTATTTTTGCTATTATATATATTAATTTACCATAATAATCCTTCCTACATCTCCTTATGATACTCGTTAACTTGTTTTTATATTTTTTATATTTATTTTCTGCCTCTTTGGTTCTTAATTTAATAAATTCTCTATATGGAGTGTTTTTCTTCTTACAGGCATTTTGTAATCCCTTAGTAATCCAAGGTTGGTCATTATAGTTTTGTTTTGTACTATATTGCTTCAGTGGGCAATTTTTATCATATAATAATTTGAATATACTTAAAAAGTTATCATATGCTCTATCAATGCTATTCTCTATATAAACTGATTCCCAGTTTTGCATTAATAAATCATTATTTAATGCAAACATGGCTTCCTCAGTCCTAACTCTTCTATACTTAAGTTTATGGTTTGTCACATTTCTCTTATGATTACAGTTATAAATTGTAAAAACTGGTAGATGATCACTAATATCATTGACTAATAGTCCACTTATAATGTTATTATCTATATAATTGGTAAATATTATCTATTAAGGTAGCACTATGGCCAGTAATTCTGGTGGGTCTGGTAATTTTTGGGTGAAGACTCATACTGTACATTGTATTAATAAATTCCTCAGTCATACTGTGCTTATTAGGGTTCAACAGATCAATATTAGTATCCCCACAAATGAAGATAACTTTTTTATTATCTACTGTAAATGTCTTTTCTACCCAGTCCTTAAACGCCTCTATACTAGTTTCTGGCGCTCTATATATACAGCTAATTAATACATTTCTACTTTTTTCAATATTAATTTCAATTGTTAAACATTCTAATAAGTTGTCAATCACCGTTGTCATGCCATCTATTAACTTATAATTCAAATTACAGTCCACATACACCGCCACTCCTCCTCCACCTTTATTTTTCCTGTTTATATAATTAAATTCATATCCAGCCAGTTCGAAATCTACTCCTTTCTCCAGGTCAATCCAGGTCTCCGATATGGCAATTATGTTGAATGGATGAGTAAACTGACTTAAGTATTTCTTGATGTGTTTGAAGTTAGCGTACATGCTTCTGCTGTTGAAGTGTATGATTGATAATTTTCCCACAGCCTTAGTGGACTGTACTGTTCCTCTGTGTAATAGTGGCAATTGTCATTAATGGTCGAGAAAAAGTTATTGTCTGGGTCTGTCATTTTCTGTATCCAATAGTTTATGGTCAGTGAATTCATGTGGTTTCAGTTCCAGATTTTCATAATCAACAAGCATTTGCGTTAGCCAAGTAATGTTGTGAGTAATGGATGAAAGAGTTATTTCGGTGTGTGTCATGGTTGAGTTTGGTGTAGTGTCACATCGGTATTGATTACCATACAGTCCTGATAGCCATCACTGGTATTTGTCCAAGTCCTCGATGCTCCGTATGACCAGAACTCTAGCCTCCTCCAGTGTACCATTCAGCATACTTTGCAGTTGGTGATCCATGTAGATTGAATTTTATTTTCTTTCTTCAGATGTCATGCTTTTCTGGCAATGTCAGCATTGCGTTTTGTCAGGTGCTCGTTGATGTAGATGTTTGTACCTTTCAGTTTCCTTCCTTGTTTCAGCAATGCAGCTTTATGTTTCTGGCTGATGAATCTCATGATGATGGCAGTGTTCTCCTGGTCTCTCCTGGGTAGAATGTGGCAGGCCTCGACGTTGTTGCAATCAATATTGATTCCCTTTGAGTGCAGGAATGCCAACACTTGTTGCTCCACGGAGTTGCTGCCCAGTTCGTCAGATTCTCCCTCCCTTGTCACTGCTTTTGCATATGACCGGGGTTTAATCTGAATCCCAGTGACGATGACATCGTTCATCCTGGTGTACTGTTCTAATTCAGCAACTCTGCTTTCCAGGTGGGCGAGACGCCGGTCCTTCTCAGCGTTCTGCAGCCTGAGCGACTTCACTTCCGTCACTAAGTCCATGATGGTTTTCTGTTGTTGTTTAATAACAGAAACTTCTTCTGCCAGAAAGTCGAGTGACTTTTTAATGTCCTCACCTTCCTCGGCTGTAAAGTTCTTTTTTGGTGGCATAATTCACCAATAAAGCCATCTAATTCGGTAAAATGTTTGGAGAGTCCTTTCCTCACCTCACTGCCTTTCTGAAATTTCCCGCCAGAGGAAGTGATGTAACTCCAATCAGAGAGGAACTGTCAGGGCCTTGTGGGATATATACTGCAGCACCAGTGCATCCAGATTCAGGGTTCTTTGAACCATCTGTAAATAACACCGTCTTATCTGCAAAGTGTTGTTGTACACGGAGTGCAGAATTATTAGGCAAGTTGTATTTTTGAGGATTAGTTTTATTATTGAACAACAACTATGTTCTCAATCAAACAAAAAGACTCATAAATATCAAAGCTGAATATGTATGGAAGTTAGAGTGGGGTGTTTTTAGTTTTGGCCATTTTAGGAGAATATGTATGTGTTCAGGTAACTTTCACTGTGCAGAATTATTAGGCAACTTAATAAAAACCAAATGTGTAGCCATTTCACTTATTTATTTTCACCAGGTACACTGATATGACAACTCCAGATTTGCAAATAAACATATCTGACATTCAAACACAAAACAAAAACAAATCAGTGACCAATATAGCCACCCTTCTTCATGAGGACACTCAAAAGCCTTCCATCCATAGATTCTGTCAATTTCTTTATCTGTTCACGACCAACATTGTGTGCAGCAGCAACCACGGCCTCCCAGACGCTGTTCAGAGAGGTGTACTGTTTTCCCTCTTTGTAGACCTCACGTTTTATAATGGACCACAGGTTCTCTATGGGGTTTAGGTCAGGTGAACAAGGGGGCCATGTCATTATTTTTTTCACCTTTCAGACCTTTACTGGCTAGCCACGCAGTGGAGTATTTGGACGCATGAGATGGAGCGTTATCCTGCATGAAAATCATGTTCTTCTTGAAAGATGCTGACTTTTTCCTATACCACTGCTTGAAGGTTTCTTCCAGGAACTGGCAGTAGGTCTGGGAGTTGAGTTTGAGTCCATCCTCAACTCGAAAAGGTCCAACAAGCTCGTCTTTGATGATACCAGCCCATAGCAGTACTCCACCTCCACCTTGCTGGTGTCCGAGTCGGAGTGGAGCTCTGTGCCCATTACTGATCCAGCCACAGGCCCATTCATCTGGCCCATCAAGAGTCACTCTCATCTCATCAGACCACAGCACCTTAGAAAAATCAGTCTTAAGATATTTCTTGGCCCAGTCTTGACGTTTTATCTTGTGTGCCTTACTCAGTGGTGGTCGTTTTTCAGCCTTCCTTACCTTGGCCATGTCCCTCAGTATTGCACACCTTGTACTCTTTGACACTCCAGGAATGTTGCAACTCTGGAATATGGCAGAACTGGATGCTAATGGCTGCTTGTTAGCTTCACGCTTGATTTTCCGCAGATCATGTGCAGTTATTTTGCGCCTTTTTTTTCCCCACATGCTTCTTTCGACCCTGTTGACTATTTGCAATGAAATGCTTGATTGTTCGGTGATCACGTTTCAACATCTTCGCAATTTCAAGAGTGCTGCATCCGTCTGCAAGACATCTCACAATTTTATACTTTTCAAAGTCTGTCAGATCTCTCTTCTGACCCATTTTGCCAGAGGAAAAGAGGTTGCCTAATAATTATGCACACCTGATATAGGGTGTTGATGTCATTAGACCACACCCCCTCTCATTACACAGATGCACAGCACCTGATATACTTAATTGGTAGTAGGCTTTCAAGCCTAAACAGCTTGGAGTGGGACAACATGCATTAAAAGGATGTTGTGGTCAAAATACTCACTTGCCTAATAATTCTGCACTCAGTGTATGTAGCTTTGGAAAATGTGACAAGCAGGCATTAGCTTGGACTTTCCTTTCATTTCATTTCTTTTTGTAAATTCAGATCAACAGATGGCATCACAAACATCCAGGGAGGGACAGCTGAAATTGGAACGGTTTTGCTGTACTAGTGACTGTGTAGACCTGCTTCACCTGCCTTGACATTACCAATCCATCCAGAATTATAACAGTTTGATTTGTTGTGTTCCCAGCACTCCTGCAGGATGGCTTTTGTTGGGTGCAATTCATTGTGCACCTGTAAGTTAACCCAGTATGCCAACATAAGCTTAACTCTCCCAATATGTAATGGCATTTCTCCCATTTCAATCTGCATGGCAGCCACTGGAGAGGTTCTGAATGCTCCGCAGCATATTCTTAGGGCCTGTGCTTGCTCTACATCTAATTTTTTAAGGTTGCTTTTTGTTGCTGACATATAGGCTACACAACCATGTAGGTGTAATTAATGATTTTGTGTATTCAAGATTGGATAAGTGATCACTCTTTAATAATTACATGAAATCAGTCTCATTAAATTTGAAGGTTAATAGTTAAAATGAATCAATCCTATTGAATCGTTTAATTTGACTCATTTGAATTGAATCATACCATAGAATCAGTCTCATTTGAATCGTTTGAAGTGAATCATTCAATGAATCGAGTCAGTGAATCGAATCAGTGAATCATTGGTTAATCGTTCAATGAATCATTTAGTGAATCAAGTGAATCATTTAAAGAATCAATTGAAGAATCGTTTAAAATTTGATAATTCAAATTTTTCACTTACCAAACTGCATCTAATTAATTATTCATACACCTTAGGAATTCTTTGACGATGTGGGCGACTTCAAGTATTTAGAACAACAGACAATGACACAATTTCAATAATAATGGAGTTTATTATTAAAAAGATAATAAAAATTCTAATAAAAAGAAAAGGAAAAATTTGAACAATCTAATAGCAGCGGAATTGAAATCTTCTGTAAACAGAGTGTGTGTGTGTGTGTGTGTGTGTGTGTGTGTGTGTGTGTGTGTGTGTGTGAAAAGAGAGAGAGAGCGAAACCTTGGCTCTCTCTCGAAGTTGGAATGTGTCCGTACCAGGACGGGCCAGGGTGTCTTATCTGCAATCTTGGAGGAGGGGAATCCTCAAAGTTTAGTGAGCACGTGTGTGTATAAGCAGTTTTAGCTTGTGAGCTAACTGAACAAAAGAATTTCTAACTAGCCATGTGCTTTCAGGCCTAGTGTGTAAAAGCTGAAGGCTTTAATTAAAAATTAAACATTCAAACAGTCATCTGTAGTTTATATGGCTTTAAATGTAAACAGGAGAATTACTATCAAGGTTGAATTAAACTCAGGACTTATGATGTTTATCTAATACTGAGATACAGGACCACGTGTTCAAAACTTAGGGTGTGGAGGCAGGGCCCACATCTGCTCCTTGGAGAACAAAGGAGCTGGCTCTGCTTTGCTATCTAAAACACGTGTGAGGCCCAGTGGAAGGAAAACTTTTCCAGCCAGCCAACTCTCTTAACTTCCTAGTATTACCCGAGTTACTGAAATCTTAATGAGATCAGGATATGAGTGAGTAATGAATTTAGGATGTTAAAAGGAGAGAGAGAGAGAGAGAGAGAGAGAGAGCATGCAACTTATGGATTAACCAATTTTTAAATCAACAAACAAATGATAGAGAACCAAGATTCAGTGTATACAGTTCATTTAACTTCATACAACTTCACATACTGTAGAATAACTAATTCTTAAGACTTAAACTTCTGTTTGCCCAATGCCTTTCTTACTGCAGAGGAAGTTTGTCTTCTGTCTGAAGTTGGAGGCTCGAGGAAGTTGCGCGTGCTTCCTGAGGTCAGAAGTCTTCGGTGAGGGAGAGAGAAGTTCTGAAGCTTTCTTTGGTGATCTTCGTAGTTGATAAGATGAAAAGTCTTTGTTCAACACCATGCACGGATTTAAAAGAAAGAAAAGAGAAGAGCTCTTTAGAAAACTGCCTTTGCTCGCAGCCGCGTACGCGTTAAAAGACAAGTAATACTTGCAAAAACTGGTTAATAACTCGCTTGAGTTGATGATCGCGTGTTTCTGAAATCTAACTTGATCAGAGTTAGATAAAGGAGGAAACGCGCGGTTCAGACATCTGATGGTGAGTTCTCTTTTTAGGTCAGTCTCGGTTAGAGTCCGACGCGAAAGAGCCAAGATGGCTGTGTTCCAAGTCCTTTTGTTGAAACCTGAGGAATGTGTACGTGATCCCGCCCAGGCGTGACGTAGTCAACGTGGAAGTTGCCTGGGAGTTGTAGTTCTGACACAAGATGGCGGCATGATACCTACATTCCCCCTTTTGGTCTCAGGGGTATGACGGAGTCGTAGCACTGAGAGCACCGTACCGTATCATCGCCGTGTCCATAGTCCTTGAGGTAGACTCGTTCTGCACAGTTCGTGGTGTCCTGTGAAGACTGTGTAAACTTGTGAGTTCCAGTGAGACAGTTGGAGGGAGAGGCATTTGAGCATATAATCACCATAGGCACTTTGGGCATATAATCACTATCTAACTAGATTAGGGTTACCTCAAAGTTCAAACAGTGACATTACATATTTTTCCAGTGAAGACTACATATATACTTCATTTCAGTGCAGGCTACATATATACTTCATTTCAGTGAACACTACATATATATATACTTCCTTTCCTACTCAAAGAAAATAATAAAACAAGAAAAGAGAGGAAGTGGAGTAGAGAAAAGAAGTGTTAGTGGTTAGGGGTTAACCGAATCTTCTGGCATGGTAACGGCAACAGATGGTCTGGCCAGAAAGCGTGCGCTACTATGGCCGAAGCTGTCAGGAACGTAGACTCCTTTATCCAGTTTGGCGTATAGCGTCGCTATTCGTTTGTGTAGCATGCATGCAATACCAGCAGAAAAGACCCAGCCACAGAGAAGAAGTCCCAAAACAATCAGACTTAGGGCAGATTCGAGGTCAAGTGACCCTCTGACCCGGTTTTGGGAGACTATGGTCGAAATTCCATTCTGATCTCCACTAAATTTCACCGTTTTGGTCCCTTCAACCAGCAGTTGCTGTTGGAGGGTGTTACTGATCTCCAGATCATAACCTTCGAATGCATCTATCATCTCGATTTCCGAATCGTACCTGTCAGTACTAAGATGGTGTAGGGTGATGTCATCTATGTGAATGGTGGCTCCCTGTGGTACACTAAGGAACACCGTTTGGTTTGGGATTTTCATTCTTGTGGCTGTGTGGTGCTGGTTGTATGACATCAAGATTTCAGTTTTTGGAGTGTTAACAACCCACCGACTACCAGCTCTTTCTACTCTAGTTTCCATATCCTCGTCCTTTGCGGACATTTGACCTACACACTTTTGTTCAGGCGCTTTCGCCCTCAGACCGCACAGGCGATCCGTAGTGTCTCTAATAAATGGGTTGCTTGGGCATACCCAGTGGACGTCTTTAGTGGAGGTGCACATCTCTAGGTTGGGAATAAAATAGACAGAGGGGTTGTCGTCATGGTATGCTACCATGGGTGGTGTTTGTATGCATATATGGACATTATCCTTTCAGAAACCTACGTTGAGGACAGACTTGAGTCTATATATGTTGTTTCTCTCAATGATGGGTAGATTTAGTATGAAACCTATCTCAAAATCTTGTGGACTCACAAAAATGGGAATAGCACTACCGAGACTATATGCCAGGTGTATTTGCGAGGAATGCACGTCTCTAGTAGTAGTGGATTTTAGTACATTCTCTACCATGTCAAGGGTGTGAGATACGATGGGACCTTGCCACTACTCAGGGAACTGATTGAGTCACCTACTTCTCTAAGCAGGTCTTGCATTAAATCCCTTACTACTCTGACGTATTTGATCTCGTTCTTGATTCTTCCAGCCAATTTGTCTACAGTCTGCATAGTGTTATGGATTAGATCAGTATGCAGGTTAACGGTTAGTATAGTTCCCTGCAGGGATCTGCCTAAGCCCTGCAGCTCGAATTGTTGGATAAGCAGTTTCTCTCGGATCTCTGGCATTTCCTTTTGCAGAATGCTAACTTCCTTTTTCAGCATATTCAAACTGACGGTGTTGGCTGCAGAGAGACCAATAGAAAACAAGGATCCAATGGCAGAGGCACTGATAATTAAACCCCCGAGGAACCTTTTCTGACGTGTTTTACCACTCAGTTCTTCCTCGGTGACTATGAATTTCTGTAACTGTTCTAGCATGTGGGTAGTGGTGCGTTTAGCGTGTACAACTACATTAGATATCTCGCCATTTGGTCCGTTATCGTCGCTCGAAGGTATCAGTGACCTTGACCCGAAGTGTTTGCGGTATACGGCCCATGGGTCTAGTCGGGCGTATACCCATTGAGTGTGGATGAGACAGTTTGTAAGAAGAAGCCCAGGAGCCTCTTGCAGGATGATGCCAGCTGGGGGGCCAGGCTCCACCACCTCACTTGACTGACTCAGTTGTAGGGTGAGGAGGATGCACAGGATTCCGAGGGAGTCCATTCTGTAACATACAGAAGGATCTTCTTTTATTTTATTGGGTTGATAAATATGATCAGGAGTGTTAGCATACGCTTAAAGATAAGTGATGCATACAAGCTAAGTAGACAGGATGGGCCTAGCTATCGTCCACCCCCTTTTGGAGTGAGGACTGTTCAAAAAGTTTGCTTCGATTATTATGGACCCATTGATATGAGAGCGTTTGATTAGGTCGGGGTGTCCTAATGTGATACACGATGGGGAATGGTTTTCCCACGATCGAAAGGTCTCAACCAGGATGGTAGGAACTTCTCTGAGATTCGGGCGTAGTAGGCTTTGTGTCCTACACTCGAATCGAGATTCTTTTGGGCACCTGTAAAGGTTGACTGTAGGTGGCGTTGTAGGTCGGCGACATGTTGATATGCGGTGTATGCAGTTGCGATGCTCATGGCCTCTGGTTCATATAGGAGATGCGGGGGAAGAACCGTCTCTCGCCCAGTCATCATCCCAAAAGGTGTGACTCCAGTGGTGCACTGAGGGGTGGACCGAATGGCCCTTAGCACCAAGGGAAGTTTCACATCCCAATCTTTACCATGGTTTGTGATATACTTTCGCAGCATGCTCACAATGGTTTGAATGGTTTGTTCAACCTGACCAGAGGATTGAGGTTGGTACGCGATATGGGATTTCGCCTCGACGCCTAATATGTTCCACAGCGCAGCCATTACACCAACAGTGAAATGGGTGCCTGTGTCTGAGTCGATGGTTTGAGGGAGGTTTTCAAAGAGTTGTGGCCACTAGGGGGAGTCGCGATGTCGGATGTTTCGACACCGGACTCGGTGTGCAAAGACATGAACTGAAGTTCATCAGAAATTTGATCTCGTGTGGCACTTGGTTGATTAGTGTTCACACTAATCTCATTGCAACGAGTTTGTGCATGTTTTGTGGGATCCAACGACTGTGGGATTTTGATTTGTGTAAAGCTGACTAAGTTTATATTGCAGGGCTTGGTTGGGATTGGGTCGCCTTGTGAGAGCCGTGTGTCAGAGATGGTGGTGGAGACTTTAGCGCATGTGAGAGGTGCATTTTGTGTGTTTGCCTTTGCCACCAGGGGGGGCCCTACATCCTGACCCTCGCCTGCTGTTTCAGAGGGATTTCCTCCCCCTTTCACGAGATCTACTCGTGGTTCCTGGCCTAGTCATGCTAGTGGATAGCTTTTGTCATTTTTCTCGGGCTCTTTGGTTTTATCGGTTGAGGAATTTGACTGTTGTTGTAACAGCTTCCTAAATTCAGCCAAGCAGGCGTTCAAAGAGTCCAGTTCTGAGTGGGACTCATCAGGTTGGTCCGAGTCACTGTCTCGGTCACCTCTACCCCTACGTGGGTAGCTACGGTCGGAACGCTCCTGCCATCTCTGGTCAGAGCGGGAATGACGGTTTTGCTGTTTACCGTTTTGTCCCTTATGACCATTCTCATCTGATGAGCGGTTGCCATGGTCACTGTGGCCTTTCCATCGGTCTCTCCTGGCCTTACCTTGCCGATTCTCCCACTCACCTTGGTGATGGCTCGGCAAGGATCGGGCTGGACTGGGATTTTTCCAGGTGGGTCCCCCTTTCGGTGCTTCACCTCCTTCTAAGGTTAACGGGGGCTTGTCCTCACCTTGGAGGCTAAGGACTCTGGGTTCATCATCGTTTCCGTCTGCGGGTTTGACGATGGTCTCCCAGGTCATTTGGGCTAGCTGCCTAGTTTCCTTCATCGAGTAGAAACCTTGTTGACACGTCAGTGTGACATGATTCCGCACGCTTGGGTGGAGGTTATATAAGAAGAGGGATTTGAAACCTCTATCTTCTTCCAAGCCTGGTGCGCTACTACCCTGGAAGTAGGCAGTACGTAGCCGTCTATAATATTCATGAGGTGCCTCAGACTGTTTCTGCCTAATTTGTATTACACACAACGTCGCAGAGGTTTCATCTGTGTACGGCGCATATTCTTCCCGCATGTAATTGTGAAGTTTTGAATAACTATCGCGAACGTTTGGTGGTAGTGTCTCTAAAAAGGCACGGACGCTACTACTGGAGGTTTTCCAGATTAGTTTGAGTTTTTCTCGCGTTGTGGCTTTCGGTAGGTCCAATAGGCATCGGTCAATTTCTCGTAAATAATCATTTACGTTGGTTCGTTTATTATCGGGATCGAATCGCTCGATATCTTGGGCAAGTAGGTCAGTTTGCCGTAGGCAGAGGGCTTGGTGCACATCCTTACGCGACTTCTTTTGCTCTCCTGAGTACTCACTGTCTGAGCTACTCTGGAATCGCTCCCGCTTCGCACGAGATGCGTGGTCTGATTCATCTGAAGATGGATCAGGGAAACTGTAGCGCACTGACCTAGGTGTGCTACAGGCCTGGGCTCGGGATGAGTGCAGGACAGCTCCATCCTGGCTAGACGACAACGGAGTCGTGTAGCGAGTTGATGGAGTTTGGCAGGATGTCTGGTTCTCAGCCAGGTAATTCACGGTGTCCGGTTCGGACGCTGCTTCCCGCTCTAAGCTTTGACGCATGGGTGGGGGTTTCTCGCGCCCCCCACGACCTTCGTCAGGGGTCTGCTCTTCAGCAGCCCTTACGGCACCTTTCTCAGCCTTCTCTAGCTTCTCGGCGCACTCATCAAGGGAGTCCTTTAAGAGGTTACGTTCCCTATGTAAATCGTTGACCTCGACTACCAGCTTGGCGTTACAAGCGGTCAGCCTGTCAACCTCTCTGCAAAGGGATCTGATCTCTCGATCAGTATCCTGGCGTATGGATCTGATCTCTCAATCAGTTTCTTGAAACTGTAAAAGGAATAGTCTACCTAGTGCATCTGGAACACTGATTGTTGTTCTCTTTGGGTCTTTCATTTGTGTTATTGAGTTGATTATGCTAGCTTGGCACTCCTGCCTACTCAAGCCCCTAATAAGTGCCCTATCGGAGTCAGAGCAATGAATGAGGTCTGCGATGACCTCAAAAAGAGACACGTCTTGGCCGTTGTCTTCAGTTTCTGAGGCACGAGGGGATGCCATTTTAGCTAGATGAGGTATTGGGTAATTAATCAATCAATGAGTTCATTATTAATCAATTATTATTAATTAATATTAACTATGTAATTAATTAATTAACGATTTATTTGTTTGGAGATGTTCTCTTATCCTAAGTTATCAATAGGTTGTGAGAATTTGTGATATGGTTATCACACTCCTGTTTTAACACACCTGGGGTTAATCAAACTGGTAGGTTATCTGTTGCACAATACTTAAGAAGTCGACAAACCAATTGGCCTCACACGGGGCACCATTTATGTAGGTGTAATTAATGATTTTGTGTATTCAAGATTGGATAAGTGATCACTCTTTAATAATTACATGAAATCAGTCTCATTAAATTTGAAGGTTAATAGTTAAAATGAATCAATCCTATTGAATCGTTTAATTTGACTCATTTGAATTGAATCATACCATAGAATCAGTCTCATTTGAATCGTTTGAAATGAATCATTCAATGAATCGAGTCCGTGAATCGAATCAGTGAATGATTTGGTGAATCGTTCAATGAATCATTTAGTGAATCAAGTGAATCATTTAAAGAATCAATTGAAGAATTGTTTAAAATTTGATAATTCAAATTTTTCACTTACCAAACTGCATCTAATTAATTATTCATACACCTTAGGAATTCTTTGACGATGTGGGCGACTTCAAGTATTTAGAACAACAGACAATGACACAATTTCAATAATAATGGAGTTTATTATTAAAAAGATAATAAAAATTCTAATAAAAGAAAAGGAAAAATTTGAACAATCTAATAGCAGCGGAATTGAAATCTTCTGTAAACAGAGTGTGTGTGTGTGTGTGTGTGTGTGTGTGTGTGTGTGTGTGAGAGAGAGAAAAGAGAGAGAGAGCGAGACCTTGGCTCTCTCTCGAAGTTGGAATGTGTCCGTACCAGGACGGGCCAGGGTGTCTTATCTGCAATCTTGGAGGAGGGGAATCCTCAAAGTTTAGTGAGCACGTGTGTGTATAAGCAGTTTTAGCTTGTGAGCTAACTGAACAAAAGAATTTCTAACTAGCCATGTGCTTTCAGGCCTAGTGTGTAAAAGCTGAAGGCTTTAATTAAAAATTAAACATTCAAACAGTCATCTGTAGTTTATATGGCTTTAAATGTAAACAGGAGAATTACTATCAAGGTTGAATTAAACTCAGGACTTATGATGTTTATCTAATACTGAGATACAGGACCACGTGTTCAAAACTTAGGGTGTGGAGGCAGGGCCCACATCTGCTCCTTGGAGAACAAAGGAGCTGGCTCTGCTTTGCTATCTAAAACACGTGTGAGGCCCAGTGGAAGGAAAACTTTTCCAGCCAGCCAACTCTCTTAACTTCCTAATGTAACCAGTAGGAGGTGCTACTAAGCATGAAACAATTTCACCTACTAATTGCCTTAGTGCAGGCTGTTCACATGAAGGAACAATTGGAACTGATGCAAACTGTAACAGATATTTGTTGACATACAGTAGCCACAACACATACAATAACAATAAACAAACAAATATTGGCCTACTGATACTCATGCACAGGTCTAGCACTGCAAACACACACTAGCCTCAAATAAATATACTGTGTATATAAATAAATATCTCATCTCATTATCTCTAGCCGCTTTATCCTTCGACAGGGTCGCAGGCAAGCTGGAGCCTATCCCAGCTGACTATGGGCGAAAGGCGGGGTACACCCTGGACAAGTCGCCAGGTCATCACAGGGCTGAAACATAGACACAGACAACCATTCACACTCACACCTACGGTCAATTTAGAGTCACCAGTTAACCTAACCTGCATGTCTTTGGACTGTGGGGGAAACCGGAGCACCCGGAGGAAACCCACGCGGACACGGGGAGAACATGCAAACTCCGCACAGAAAGGCCCTCGCCGGCCCCGGGGCTCGAACCCAGGACCTTCTTGCTGTGAGGCGACAGCGCTAACCACTACACCACCGTGCCGCCCATAAATAAATATATATATATATATATATAAATATATAATCCCCAAGACCCATATTTTATATTTCCAAATTTTTGTTCTGTGTCTCTCAAGTATTTTTAAACTACAGGGGTTTAAAAAATCAATTTTCACCAAATTCGAATTTTTGATATATATTTTCATATAACTGATTGTAGCGCGTATTGAGTGTGGGTGGAGCACAGAGGACGGCAGGACAGCGTTTGGAGGCAGACGAGGTGATTTATTCTTATAACTTTTCAGTCTCAAAATCTTAGTTATACGTTTATTCACTCTCTCTCTCTCACACACACACACTCGTCTGGTCCCGGGTTGCGCTCCTCTCCTCTCTCTCTGCCTCCTTAAATAGGGAGCGGTTACTGGGAAAACACACACACAAACACAGGTTAATTATCCTCAGGTGTCGCGATTCTGCCACTCACCTTCCCCGGCTCCACCCTCCTGTCACAGACCGGCGCTTGACCACGCCCCCGCTGCCACATACCCCCACCGCCCGACTCAGGCCGGGCGCTCGTCCGGCCGGCAGCCGACTCCCCCCCCCCTCGACGGGAGAGGAAGTCCGCCACGACCATCTGCGCCCCCGGCCTGTGGACCACCTTGAAGTTGAAGGGTGGGAGTGCCAGATACCAACGGGTGATCCGCGCGTTGGCATCCTTCATGCGGTGGAGCCACTGGAGGGGCGCGTGGTCCGAACAGAGAGTGAAAGAGCGCCCCAGCAGGTAGTAACGGAGGGCGAGGACCGCCCACTTAATCGCCAGGCACTCTTTTTCAATGGTGCTGTAGCGCCCCTCACGCACCGACAGCTTCCGGCTGATATACAGGACCGGGCGGTCCTCCCCCTCCACCTGCTGGGACAAAACGGCCCCCAGCCCTCTGTCCGACGCATCGGTCTGCAACACAAAAGGGAGAGAGAAGTCAGGGGAGTGTAAAAGTGGCCCCCCACACAGTGCAGCCTTTACCTCAGAGAAAGCCCGCTGGCACTGCTCCGTCCACTGGACCGGATCTGGCGCCCCCTTTTTAGTGAGGTCAGTCAGCGGGCTGGTGACGTCCGAATAATTAGGTATAAACCTACGATAGTAGCCAGCCAGCCCCAGGAACTGCCTCACCCCCTTTTTGGTCTTGGGCCTCGGGCAGGCCGCAATCGCTGCCGTCTTATTAATTTGGGGACGCACCTGCCCGTTGCCCAAGTGGAAGCCCAGATACCATACTTCCACCCGCCCAATCGCACACTTCTTCGGGTTGGCAGTGAGTCCCGCCCGCCTCAGCGACCTAAGGACGGCCCTTAGGTGTTGTAGGTGCCGCTGCCAATCATTACTATAAATGATGATATCATCTAGGTAAGCGGCGGCATAGGTGGCGTGGGGCCGGAGGACCCTGTCCATCAGCCGCTGAAACGTAGCGGGCGCCCCAAACAGCCCAAAAGGAAGTGTGACGAACTGGTGTAAGCCGAACGGTGTGGAAAAGGCCGTTTTTTCCCGGGATAATGGAGTCAAGGGGATCTGCCAATATCCCTTCGTCAAATCCAGTGTCGAGTAAAAGCGAGCCGTGCCTAGTCGATCGAGCAGCTCATCAATACGAGGCATTGGGTACGCATCAAATTTAGACACCGCGTTGACTTTTCTATAGTCCACACAGAACCGGACCGAGCCGTCGGCCTTGGGAACCAAGACCACCGGGCTGCTCCAGTCACTGTGGGACTCCTCGACGATGCCCATTTCGAGCATGGCCTGAAGTTCTTCCCGAACCACCTTTTTTTTGTGTTCGGGTAATCTATAAGGACGGCTCCGCACTACCACCCCCGGGGGCGTCTCTATGTGGTGTTCTATGAGGTTAGTGCGACCGGGCAGGGGCGAGAACACATCCGAAAACTCGGCCTGCAACTGGGCGACCTCCGTGAGTTGGGTCGGGGAGAGGTGGTCTCCACAGGGGACCGGAGAGGTACGCGATGCCAATGACCCTTTTTGGACCTCCGGCCCCAGCTCCGCCTTCTCCGGAACTACCGACACCAACGCCACGGGGACCTCCTCGTTCCAAAGTTTCAGCAGATTGAGGTGGTAGATCTGTAGC
This sequence comes from Neoarius graeffei, assembly GCF_027579695.1. NCBI lineage: Eukaryota > Metazoa > Chordata > Actinopteri > Siluriformes > Ariidae > Neoarius > Neoarius graeffei. Next base: position 30,288,311 of record NC_083580.1, read on the forward strand.
GCCCCCTCCCTGTCCGTTCGCCTAACCTCATAGTCGACGTCCCCGACTCGCCGTGTGACCTCAAAGGGTCCTTGCCACTTGGCGATTAATTTGGAGCTCGACATGGGCAACAGGACGAGTACCTTATCTCCCGGAGTGAACTCTCTAAGGCGCGTGCCCTTGTTGTACAGGCGGGCTTGCCGTTCCTGGGCCTGCCGCAAATTCTCCTGAGTTAGGTGGGTGAGCGTGTGGAGTTTTGCGCGCAGATCCATAACGTACTGAATTTCGTTTTTGCTCGGTGAAGGTCCCTCCTCCCAATTTTCCCGCAGTACATCTAAGATGCCGCGCGGCTTACGCCCATATAATAATTCAAACGGGGAGAACCCCGTGGAGGCTTGGGGGACCTCTCGCACTGCAAACAACAAGGGTTCGAGCCACTTATCCCAGTTACGTGCGTCCTCACTTACGAATTTTTTGATAATATTCTTGAGGGTGCGGTTGAACCGTTCAACTAAACCGTCCGTCTGTGGGTGATAAACGCTGGTGCGGATCGGCTTAATACCCAGTAGCCCATACAGTTCGCTCAGTGTTCGTGACATAAACGAGGTGCCCTGGTCAGTCAGAATCTCTTTCGGGATTCCAACCCGGGAGATAACGTGGAAGAGGGCCTCCGCAATACTACGTGCTGAGATATTGCGAAGAGGCACCGCTTCCGGGTATCGCGTTGCATAGTCCACCAGAACCAATATAAAGCGGTACCCTCGTGTTGACCGATCTAATGGCCCGACGAGATCCATCCCAATCCTTTCGAACGGGGTCTCGATTAATGGTAGGGGGCGCAAGGGCGCTTTTGGAATGGCCGCTGGATTTACTAACTGGCATTCGCGGCACGCCGTACACCACTTACGGACGTCGCCGCGAATCCCCGGCCAATAGAACCGGGCCATTATCCGGGCGAGTGTCTTATCTTGCCCGAGGTGTCCAGCCATGGGATTAAAGTGAGCCGCCTGAAATACCAATTCCCGGCGGCTCTTTGGAATTAGCAATTGGGTGACTCGCTCTTTCGTCTGAGTGTCCTGCGTCACTCGGTATAACCTATCCTTCAAAATGGCAAAATAGGGGAAGGACGGGGTGGCGCCCGGCGGGAGCGTCTGACCATCGATTACTCTCACTTGGTCAAACGCGTGTCGCAGAGTCTCGTCTCGCGATTGTTCCAGTGGGAAATCCGCGAGGGATTCCCCAATAGAAAGAGGAGGGGCCGGTGGCTCCTCACTCTGTCGCGGAGATGACGTAGACGGCTCTGCGACCGCAGCTCCAGCCAAAGCGACACCGGGACCCTCCCCTGTTAACCGGCAGGACCCACTCTTTATTAGGCGTGCCATTAAACCCCGAAATCCTGGCCAATCAGTCCCCAAGATCAAAGAGTGGGTAAGGCGAGGATTAACCGCCGCCTTCACTATCGATTTCTCCCCTCTGAAATGTATGTGGACCGACACCAACGGGTAGCTGTGAATATCCCCGTGCACACACAACACCTTCACCCCTTGTGCTCCCCCCAATGCCTCGCCTTGCACCAGGCTTTGGCGGATTGAGGTCTGATTGCAACCTGAATCCACCAACGCCTGATATGTAGCCCCTTGTACACTTACCGGTATGCGATACGCTCCGGCCCGATCGAGGGCAGCCTCTGGCGCGTCGGGGATCCGCACCACCGCCCCCACTTCCATCGCTGCACACTGTTGCTGCAGGTGGCCCGGATCCCCGCAGCGCCAGCAAACCAGCCCGGGCCTTCCCTCTGCAGCTGTGTTCTGGGGCTCACTCACCTGAGGGGGGGGAGAGACAGACACAGAAGGGAGAAACGGGAGGGCACCACGGGTGCGGCGGGCCGGCTGGGGTGGAGCCGGCCCCCGCCTCCGCGGTGGGGGAATGGGGCGAGGACGGGACACGGGAGGAGGGGGGGGAGAAAGAGAGAGAGAAGAGGAGAAAGAAGATGCTGTCGTCCGCTGTCCTGCTGCAGGAACAGCCGCCAGATGATCCTCCGCCAGTCCCACGGCCTGATCCAGCGACGCCGGGCGGTGGCACTGGACCCACTCCGCGGTTCCAGCTGGTAAGCGGGCGATGAACTGTTCCAGCGCCACCTGGTCGATGATTCCCTCGGCGTCGCGATCTTCGGCCCTCAGCCACCGCCAGCAGGCGTCCCGGAGCTGCTGGCCGAACGCGAACGGGCTGCCGACTTCCTCCATCCGCAGCGCGCGGAAGCGCTGGCGCTGCTGCTCCGGCGTGCGCCCCACGCGCTGGAGGACAGCCCGGCGAAGGTCGGCGTAGGCCAGCCTGCGATCGGCGGGGAGCTGTAGCGCGGCCAGCTGCGCCTCTCCCGTCAGGAGGGGGAGGAGGCGCGCCGCGCGCTGCTCCATCGGCCACCCCGAGGCTTCGGCGACCTGTTCGAACAATGTGATGAAAGCCTCGGGGTCGTCCTGCGGGCCCATCTTGGTCACGGTGAGGGGAGACGGGCCCGCGGCCGGGGCGCTGGTGGACCCCGCCGACGCGAGGAGACGCCGGAACGCCTCTCGATCTTCCTGCTGGGCCAGCACCAGGGCTTCGAAGCGGCGCTCCTGCTCCTTTCGGAGCGTGACAAGTGCCTGGTGCTGGCTCTGCTGAGCCGTGGCGAGGGCGTGGACCAAGTCCGTGAACGGGGAGGATTCCATGGGGCTGCTGTGTTGGTGCTCCACCTTTTCCCGGGTTTCGGCACCACTGTAGCGCGTATTGAGTGTGGGTGGAGCACAGAGGACGGCAGGACAGCGTTTGGAGGCAGACGAGGTGATTTATTCTTATAACTTTTCAGTCTCAAAATCTTAGTTATACGTTTATTCACTCTCTCTCTCTCACACACACACACTCGTCTGGTCCCGGGTTGCGCTCCTCTCCTCTCTCTCTGCCTCCTTAAATAGGGAGCGGTTACTGGGAAAACACACACACAAACACAGGTTAATTATCCTCAGGTGTCGCGATTCTGCCACTCACCTTCCCCGGCTCCACCCTCCTGTCACAGACCGGCGCTTGACCACGCCCCCGCTGCCACACTGATATTTGAGGGTTAATAAATGCTTCAATAAGGCTCAAGTAGGTTAGGAGACATGTTTCTTCCTCAATTTTAAATAAAATTTCAATTAATGCTCAGTATTAATTATTTGTAAATTGATTTTAATCTAAGACTGTGTAACATTAGCAATCAATAACCAGCTATTGTGTACCAGTCAACAGCCAGCCTTATCAATATTAACACAGCACAATAGGTGACCTTTGATACCAGAACAGGTGGCTCATATCTTATAGTTTTAGAGTCTGTAAACTGCATACTTGTTCAGATAACATTATATTGCTTGGATTATATTAAATACATTGTAATACAGAGCACTGAGAAAATTTACCAATGTTATTAACTGAATGTGTTTCTTTGCAATGATTGGATATTTTGAATAGTTGACTAGGGAATTTAATTGTAGTTGCTTTCAATTTGAGATCAGTATAAATGAGTTTGTTCTTAGACATCTAGAAATGGCTGAACTTCCTCCCTGTTCTATAGGAATTGGACTAAAGAAAGATTCTGACTGCCATAAACTAACATACAACAGAAATTGTAAGTTAAATACACTCTCTCAGTATAGTTTGGAGCAAATTTCATTAATTAATAAAATTTCATTTTAGAACGTAAAGTTTCTTCTACTCATTGCAGCTTTGCTTTGCAATATGCAGCTTTCTGTTTGTGGCTATACTTGGCAATTTTCAGTGGAGAGCAACCAATTGACACAAGGCTTTTGTCAAGTGATTCAGCTACCTCACCAGTGTATGTTGGATCCACATCTACACACATGCTCTCTTGTTCTGATTCTGTAGAACCTGCTGAATCTGCTTGGCTTAAATGTTCTTTCACTCTCTGTGAACATTTAGAACACAATTTTTGTCCAGGTTTAATATTTTTATTTATCAGTTTTGAAAATGAATCTGCTGTTTCAGGAAGAATTGAACGTAATTCTGTTTTAACTTTTTTCTTGTGCCTTTCATATGGATCACAACAACTTTTCTGTAGCTCTTCATATTTCATCAGAAACAGTTTCTCATGATGCAGACATACTGTGTCTGTGCTTGAAATGTTCTCAAGTTCAGTTCTCTGTTTAATTAATGAAATTTGCTCCAAACTATACTGAGAGAGTGTATTTAACTTACAATTTCTGTTGTATGTTAGTTTATCGCAGTCAGAATCTTTCTTTAGTCCAGGGGTTTTCAAAGTGTGGGAGAGTCAGCCCCCCCTCGGAGAGCAAATAAACAACAGCGCCCCCCCTTACAATTTTTGTTGTTGCTATACTTAATGTTCCATTCGTATTTTTAAAAAAATGGTTGTTGTACACATTTTTTTCTTTTTCACATTTTAAACATCTGTGCTTTTTAAAACATCTTGTTTTACACATTTTAAACATCTCATAGCATCGTTAGCTAGCACCTCTTGGCAGACAACACACTGTGGCAGTGGAGCATCTTCAGATCCAGTCCATGAAAATCCAAACTTTAAATAATCGTGGTCATACTTCCTTGTTTTTTCAGTCCCCCCAGGATTCCGCGGGCCTTTTTTGTGATTGTTGCGGGCTAAAATGTCTGATGTTGCGGGGGTTTTCCAAAAAATTGCGATGAAAGTTGCGGTGTTTTTTAGGTTTTTGTTGCGATTACATTGCGGGAGGAAGTGAAAGTTGCGAGAAATTGTTGCGATTTTCTCTTTTTGTGATTAAAATTGAGTGATATGTTAAATATTAAGTGATTACTGAAAAACTATTGATTAAAAAAACAAAGAGAAATGGTCCTATAAACAACTTTACCAATATAAAAGATTACCAGGACTACAAAAATGCAGAAAAATAGGCTTTACTTATCCAAATGCACCTGTTGGTTCAAAAGTTAAAGTGCATAGAACCTCACAGCACAACATGAAGTTACCTTAAAATATAATATAAATGCCTCAGCTTTTATGTAAGAAAAAAAACTATTAATACTAGTACTGTGTGCAGGCAGTCTCTCCTGAAGACTAAATTAAACAATAATTATAAACTAATAAAATAAATGGCTCAGGCTTCATAGAAGAAAAAAACAATTTGAACAGAATCTCACAGTATGATGTTGAAGCTGCCTAAACAATGGAAAATAAAATACCAGTTTGGCAAAAATGTTGGCATCCATTAATTTCTTGTATTAAGTAAAAAAAAAAATAAAGTGCACACAGTCCTTCACTGTAAACATAACACACTTTCAGTGTTGCCAGATACTGCTGACGTTTTCCAGTCCAAAATATGTTCAAAACCCGCCAAAATGCACTTGAAATCGTCCAATCTGGCAACACGACGTGCATGCTGCTTCTCTTGAACACACGGACGTAAGGTGGAAGGTAGTTTGTCGACATCACCTCAAGACGACGCCAACGATTGGTCAAATTTGCGGGAAAGTTGCGATGATTGGATATAATTGCAACACCGCCCTGATTTCGCGGGGATTGGTTGAATTTGCGCTGAAGTTGCAAATCGCAACATCCTGGAGGCTCTGTTTTTTTGCTTGGCCCAGACTTTGTCTCCTCACTCACTGTAGCTTTAGGTACTAAAAACCATAGACAGCTAAAAACCGATCCATTTTCTCTCTCACGTTGCGCCCCCCCCTGAAGAACTCTGGTGCCCCCCAGGGGGGGCGCGCCCCACACTTTGAAAAGCCCTGCTTTAGTCCAATTCCTATAGAACAGGGAGGAAGTTCAGCCATTTCTAGATGTCTAAGAACAAACTCATTTATACTGATTTCAAATTGAAAGCAACTACAATTAAATTCCCTAGTCAACTATTCAAAATATCCAATCATTGCAAAGAAACACATTCAGTTAATAACATTAGTAAATTTTCTCAGTGCTCTGTATTACAATGTATTTAATATAATCCAAGCAATATAATATTATCTGAACAAGTATGCAGTTTACAGACTCTAAAGCTATAAGATATGCGCCACCTGTTCTGGTATCAAAGGTCACCTATTGTGCTGTGTTGATATTGATAAGGCTGGCTGTTGACTGGTACACAATAGCTGGTCATTGATTGCTAATGTTACACAGTCTTAGATTAAAATCAATTTACAAATAATTAATACTGAGCATTAATTGAAATTTTATTTAAAATTGAGGAAGAAACATGTCTCCTAACCTACTTGAGCCTTATTGAAGCATTTATTAACCCTCAAATATCAGTTATATGAAAATATATCAAAAATTCGAATTTGGTGAAAATGGATTTTTTAAACCCCTGTAGTTTAAAAATACTTGAGAGACACAGAACAAAAATTTGGAAATATAAAATATGGGTCTTGGGGATTACTGAAAAAAATTTACAAGTTCCTAACTGCTATCCCACATTGGATTTCTTGCTACTGAAAATGGCATGTTTTAGAAATCGGCGAATTTCAAAACCCTATTACAGACAAACTAGGAATAGTGGAGACTTGGTAAAACTGAAATTGGTAGATATTTCTGTGTAGATTTGAATAACATTCTTAGTTTAAGCATTACTGCCACAGGCAAGCTTCCAGAATGAGTTAAAAATGCAAAAAATGCAAATTTGTCTTTTTAATTTCCTTGTTAAAATCACCATCTAATATACAATGACCATTGAAATTCTAAGTTGAAGCTTGTAGTACAAGACATTGAGTCTCTCTATGCAAAATTTTAGGTTTCTATCTTGCATAATAAAGATTATATTGCACTTTGAAATATGTATGTTTTGAGCAAAAAACAAAAAAATCGACAAATTCAAATGCCTGTATCTCTGAAACTATTGGTGATAGGAAGCTCAAGTTTTGGGGATTAACTTCTTTCAATAGTATCTCTGAGCCCTCCAAATTTCATTGAAATCTGAGATGGTCGAGCATAACCTCTTGTTGATTTGGCATGGAATGACCCAGAAGAAAAAAAAACAATTTGAACAGAATCTCACAGTATGATGCTGAAGCTGCCTAAACAATGGAAAATAAAATACAATTTTGGCAAAAACGTTGGCATCCATTAATTTCTTGTATTAAGTAAAAAAAATAATAATGTAAAGTGCACACAGTGCTTCACTGTAAACATAACACACTTTCAGTAACAGAATTTAAGCCTACATAAACACTGACTCACATACATGCTGCTTCTCTTGAACGTATACACGAAAGTAAGGCAGAAGGTAGTTTGTCGACGTCACCTCAAGACGACGCCAAAGATTGGTCAAATTTGCGGGAAAGTTGCGGTGACTGGATATAATTGCAACACCGCCCTGAATTCGCGGGGATTGGTTGAATTTGCGTTGAAGTTGCAAATCGCAACATCGCGAAATCCTGGCGGGTCTGACTTTACCCTGCAGCTGTCCACCAATAACATTTAACATGTCTTTAGTCAACCTTTTACAAGGGTTATAATTAAATGATTGATATCTTCTCTTGTCCTGTCCAGATCTTAACCGTTATTAATTCATCTTCTTTCCCTTTAATAATGATTACATTGTACCTCATCCCATTCTGCACAAATGTTACTACCCCTCCACCTTTACCATATTTCCTGTCATTTCTAATAGCAGTGTATCCATGCAGAATAAAATCCCATTTTGGTTTCAGCCATGTTTCTTTTATGCAGATTATGTGTGGTTTATCTTGTAAATTTATTAAGAAATGTTTAAATTCCTGACCAATATTTTTGTTTTCACACATTTCCAAAAATCTATGATCTTTGGACAATCCCTAAATATATGAGTGAAGTCACCCAACATGCCACAGTTCCTCCAACATAAATCTGATGTTTTACTATATTTTGCGGTGACAGATGGGGTGTTAAAGTAATGCATCTTTACTTTCCATTCAAACTCCTTCCATGTTGGACTGTTAGTTAATTTATGTCCAGATCTGAATGTTTCTTCCCAATCATCATTTGTTATTATTACATTTGCTTCCAATTCCCATCTTTCTTTAACATCCATATTATTATCATTGGATTCATATTGTAGTGCTTTATACATTGTTGAAATCAGCCCTTTTTTTGACTCTTCTTCTGTAAATGACATGAGCAGCTCTTCGACCTTGGTTGGTTCTTTGCTTATTCTTTCCCATTCATTGTGTTTCTGGAGGTAGTGTCTCAAATGCAAATATTTATAAAAATCATTATTTGGTAAATTAAATTCCTGTTTGATTTGTTCAAATGATTTCAAAATTTGCCCTGTAAAAATCTGTGCTACATATATTAACCCTCTATTAGTCCATTTCTCAAATCCTGCATCCATAGTACACGGTACAAAGTCTGGGTTTTTGGCTATTTTTGTAGCTTTACTTACAGAGCTTGGTATATTTAATTTCTTTTGTGTTGTCAACCATATTTTCATTGTTTCTATAATCAGATCATTTTTAATTTTAAGCTTCCTTTGCACCGGCCTGGTTACAAATGGGAGTGACTCCAAAGACACAGTAGGGCAGGCCCTTTGCTCCATCTCCACCCATATTGCATCTTTGTCTTTTGTTATCCATAATATAAGAGCTCTAAGTTGAGCGGCCCAGTAATAGTTCCTTAGATTTGGTAAATTTAGCCCTCCCTTATTTAATTCTTGCTTTTTTGTTTTGCCATAAAAATCTTGACATACTTTTGTCCAGCATTTTAATGGTGGAACCAGAAACCATAACTGGAAGTGATTGAAAGAGGAACAATAGTCTTGGCAAGATATTCATTCTAATAGTTTCTACCCTCCCAATGAGAGTCAGGGGTAAAATCGCCCATCTATCCAAGTCTTTTTTAATTTCCTTTATCAATTTTCCATAATTCGCATCATATAACTGTGAAACATTAGGAGTAATAATAACACCCAGATATCTAAACCCTTTGTCGGTCCATTTAAACCCAACCTTTTCTTTTAACTCTGCTGGACATTTACCTGAGATCATCATAGCAATTGATTTTGCTTTCATTGGTCAGATACCCTGAAATTTTCCCGTATTCTCTAAGATTCTCCAACAGGACTGGTATCGATAGGGATGGGTCATTTAAAAGTATTAGCAAATCATCTGCAAACAGTGATATTTTATGTTCCACCCCCCTTTCATCCCTTATTCCCAATATTTGATTGTTTTGTCTTATTGATTCGGCCAATGGTTCAATACTTATAGCGAACAACAGTGGACTCAAACAATCACCTTGTCTGACTCCTCTTTTGAGGCAGAAGAAATCTGAGCAACATCCGTTAGTTCTGATCCGTGATTTGGGGTCTTTGTAGATTATTTTTACCCATTCTATATAATTCTGGGGGAATCCAAAAGCTGATAATGTCTGGTACAAGAAGCTCCATTTCACCCTATCGAAAGCCTTCTGGGCATCAAGACTAAGCATCATTGAAGCCCGAGATTTGTATTTTGAACTTGAAATAATATTTAGTATTCTCCTAATGTTGTTTGCTCCCTGCCTACCAGGAATGAATCCAGTTTGATCTATGTTAATTAATTTAGTTATATATTTTTGCATTCGTTTTGCCATTATGCTTGTAAGAATCTTTAAATCATTGCAGAGTAAACTCACAGGTCTGTATCCTTCACATAGAGTTGGATCTTTTCCTTCTTTATGTAGGACTGATATGGCTTCTGACCAGGGGTTAAATTGGGATTGGTTATGTGGGGGGGCTCTGCCTCGTACCCGCCCCTGCCCCCGCCGCCCTGCCCCAATATACTTTTTGGAAAATAACCCTCTAACTTGATAACCATATCATATTGCACAGAGATATACACCTTATCTGTGTGTTGTAGGCCTATGTGTGTCTTGTAGTGCCCCCCTACACATTATGGCAGTTTGAATGTAGATTGGGTGGCCAATGTAACAGATTGTACAGGTTGTTGTACATTGGTTTGAAGGAAATGATTAGTGGGGGGTCTGGGGGTCCTCCCCCAGAAGTTTTTTATTATCATACATGTTATTTGCTGAATTCTGGTGCATTTTAATAAGTTGTTAGCTGACTTTACAGAGGTCGGTTGAGCAATATCATGTTAAATCTTGTCACATGCCTACAGGTGAAAAATGTGAAGGAGAAATGTTCAGTGAGAAAATTTGAAGGCTTGCACAATCTTAAACCAAAACAGTTGATTTATTTTGGAGGATAAATGTTAAATATGCCAAAACACTGTCAGTCAAATTGTCAATCAAATATATTCATGCAGTGAATGCAACCAAATACAAACAACACTATAACATTGGAAGCATTTATTATTATTGTTATTATTATGTATTCAATTATTTATTTGGCATGTGGTGCTTTTTGTATTGTCTAGAACATACATAAGATGAGCATATTATAGCAGCAAAATAGAAGCACAATCATTTGAATGCAGCAAAAGTTTTGCTGCATTCAAATGATTGTGCTTCTATTTTGCTGCTATAATATGCTCATCTTATGTATGTTCTAGACAATACAAAAAGCACCACATGCCAAATAAATAATTGAATACATAATAATAACAATAATAATTACACTAATAATACACTAATAATATTAACAATAAATAATAATAAATTAACATTAAATTAAATATTAACAATAAATAATAAAACACTAATAATATTAACAATACAGTGAACATAATCATTATCATATTTTTTATTATTAAAAACAAAATATCAAATACTGAAGAGGGGAAAAAATACTGATCTAAATATGTTGTGTTTTTATTTTTAGACAGTATGTGTTTTGCTAAACACATACTGTCTAAAAATAAAAACACAACATATTTAGATCAGTATTTTCCCCCTTCAGTATTATTTGATATTTTGTTTTTAATAATAAAAAATATGATAATGATTATGTTCACTGTATTGTTAATATTATTAGCAGTAGTTGTAACAGCAGTAGAAGTATGTGACTATTTTGTAGCGCACTATCACTTCCAGAAAAAATTCTGATAAGCAACGAAAGCAGAATTTATGCATAGTAAACAAGATAGGCTAGCTACTTCATTAAATCCCGATGGATTAGGATCGTATGCAGGTAAAAGGGGAGACGGTGTACGGAGAAAATTATAAACAAGTCACAACGCTGAAACACAAGCCCAAAAACCCGCAAACCACGACTTCTGATTTTTTTTTAAAGCGAGCTCACAAAAAAAGAAACCCCAAAGTCGCTTATAAAAAGCGGAATTGGCAACCCACGCAGTGTTCCAGAAACCAGAATCTCTGATCGCAAGTTCTGTTCTAAATAGCTTTGACAGGTCGTCTTGTTATCAGGAAAACTATGATCTATCTCATAAAAGTCATGGGTTTATTGATTAATAAAACGATATTTAATTATTCAGAACTGAAAATCGTGAAAAGGGTTTGTTGCTTTTGATGTGTGTGTGATCATATGCCATCCGCTCCGAGCTTATGTGCCGGGGCTCAGCCCCGGACAGCCTCGGCCCAATTTAACCCCTGCTTCTGACCATGACTTGGGTGGGTCCCCAGATGATAGAGCATAATTAAATACTTTATATAGCACAGGTGTTATCTCCTCTCTAAAACTTTTGTAAAACTCTCCTGGAAACCCATCAGTCCCAGGTGATTTATTATTTTTGAGAGTTTTTATAGTATCCAATATTTCCTGTGTAGAAACTGGCCAAATCAATTCGGATGCTTCTTTCCTTGACAGGGTTGGTAATTTTTTTTTTTTAAAGGCTTGTATGTCACTATCATTGCGGTCAGATTCAGAGTCATCATATAAGCTTTTATAATACTCCGCAAAAGCCTCTGCAATTTCTTTAGGTTTTAATATAGTTTGTTTAGATGTGGGGTGATTTATTTTTGATATTATTCTATTTGTTTGGGCCTTTCTAAGTTGAAATGCTAATAAGCGACTGGCTCTATTATCCATTTCGTAGTATCTCTGGCTTGTAAAACATAGGGACCCTTCTGCTTTAAATGTTAAGAGATCATCTAATTTGCCTCTGATTGTTTTTAAATCATGCAAAAATGGATTTATCTGTTCTTTTATGTTCCATCTCTAATTCTTTAATTTTGTTCTCCAATTCTTTGTTTTTTTAGTCGAGCTTTCTTCAGTTGAAATTATATTTCTATTATTTTCCCTCGTATCACTGCTTTCCCTCCTTCCTATAATATTGATGGTGTTACCTCACCATTATCATTTTTTTGGAAGTATTCCTTTAAATTCTGCTTTATTTCTTTTACTAGACTTTCACTCGACAGAATAGATACATTCATCCTCCAATATCTGAAAAGGGGCTCACTACCAAGGTCTACGGTTAAGGTAATGGGTGCATGGTCACTTATAGTTATATTTTCTATTCCACAGTTCAATACTTTGTGTATATGTTGTTGTGACACATAGAAAAAAAATCTATTCTCGAATAGTTACCATGCAGGTTTGAACAAAATGTATAATCTCTCCTCTTTGGATTGTTATCCCTCCATGGATCAGTAAGACTGAGCTCTTTAGTCATGTTATTCAATACTGTAGATTTTTTTTGTGCTTAGTTCCTGGTCTGGAGGAAACCTGTCTAATCTGCCATTTTGTATTACGTTAAAATCTCCCCCCATCAGTACCATCCCCTTTGCTTCACTGGATATTACTTTAGCTATCTGTTTAAAGAATGTGTGGTTGGTAGAAGAAAGCAACTGGACTTGCTTGAAAAGTCTTGAAGACGTTTCGCCTCTCGTCCGAAAGGCATCCTCAGTTCTGTCTGTCTAATAGGGAGTATCAAGTATTTATCCTCTCATGGATCATCATAGAATCGAATTCGACTGGTGCGGGAGTATGAGAGGACTTCCAGAAAACTGGCAGACATCTTAGCCAGAGAGGATCATTCATTTTTGTCAACTTGGAACGACCATCACTGAACAGAGGTGGGTGTCTATGACATCTATCAGCCACCTACAATGCCATCAGCATTCTGATTCGGATTCTATGATGATCCATGAGAGGATAAATACTTGATACTTCCTATTATATAGACTGAACTGAGGATGCCTTTCGGACGAGAGGCGAAACGTCTTCAAGACTTTTCAAGCAAGTCCAGTTGCTTTCTTCTACCAACCACAGATTACTATGTACCTGGATGACTGAGTATCTTCACAGATATGTTTCTATGCACTTTGGGATGAGTTCCCTTCGACTGGTGGGGGAGTATGAGAGGACTTCCAGAAAACTGGCAGACATCTTAGCCAGAGAGGATCGTTCATTTTTGTCAACTTGGAACGACCATCACTGAACAGAGGTGGGTGTCTATGACATCTATCAGCCACCTACAATGCCATCAGCATTCTGATTCGGATTCTATGATCCATGAGAGGATAAATACTTGATACTCCCGATTAGACAGACAGAACTGAGGATGCCTTTCGGATGAGAGGCGAAACGTCTTCAAGACTTTTCAAGCAAGTCCAGTTGCTTTCTTCTACCAACCACAGATTACTATGTACCTGGATGACTGAGTATCTTCACAGATATGTTTCTATGCACTTTGGGATGAGTTCCCTTCGACTGGTGCGGGAGTATGAGAGGACTTCCAGAAAACTGGCAGACATCTTAGCCAGAGAGGATCGTTCATTTTTGTCAACTTGGAATGACCATCACTGAACAGAGGTGGGTGTCTATGACATCTATCAGCCACCTACAATGCCATCAGCATTCTGATTCGGATTCTATGATGAACCATGAGAGGATAAATACTTGATATTCCCTATTAGACAGACAGAACTGAGGATGCCTTTTGGACGAGAAGCGAAATGTCTTCAAGACTTTTCAAGCAAGTCCAGTTGCTTTCTTCTACCAACCACAGATTACTATGTACCTGGATGACTGAGTATCTTCACAGATATGTTTAAAGAATGTCTCTTTCTCCTCATTTGGGGCATATACATTTAGTACTGAAACAATCATGTCTCCTATAGATCCCACAATCATTACATATCGTCCAGTGTTATCCTTAATCTCCTTTTCAACCTTAATTGGTGTACCTTCACCAATTAAAATAGCTACCCCTCTCCTTTTGCCACATGAGGCATAAAATACCTGATTCACCCATTCCCTTTTTAATTTTCTATGTTCAGTGTCTGTCAAATGTGTCTCTTGTAGTAAAGCTATTGAACATTGTAATTTTTTCAGATGGCTCAGTATCTTCTTCCTCTTAATGGGATGATTTAGACCATGTACATTGTATGACACAAGATTAAGCTTATTCATATTATTTTCAAATGTGACCCACAAGCTCTACACCTCACACAAAAGTAAGAAATTGCATAAAACCTTGCATAATTAAGAAAACAAAAAATGTACATCTTCATCAGAACCAGAACCAATGTATAACAGGAACATGAATGTATGTCTTCCAAAAATCCCATCATCAGAGAGTCGTGGCGTTTTCTCTTTGAGGAAAAAGCACTATGTGCATCCACAACCTATTCTCTAAGGTTGTTAAGAACTCAAAGTTTTAAATTCACTCTGAATAAAACCAATATTTCTGTCAGTTTAACAAGTAGTGCCTAAACTAGCTTCTCTCGTCTTTCACCAGTCCTTGTATTGAAGGCAGATATAAAAATAATTTCCTATTCTTAACTATTCCTTATTACACTTCACTTTTTTTTTGTCCTTACTATATCAGTAGAGGTGTTGAGTGTTGAGTTTACTCCATGAGGGCCTGTCCATCTGCTTCTGTGATGTGGGGCTGTCTCTGCCTCCCTCTCTGTCCTGTCGCCGTGTTCCAGCTGCTCTGCATCATCACTCTCTGCAGCCTCTCCATCCTGTCTTCATCCACAATAATCCCCATGTCTTTTAACATAGGTGCCGCTTCCGTTAGTGTGGCAAATGTCTTTGTCCCTGAGTCCAAAAACACTTTAAGCTGGGCTGGATAGGGGGACTGTGCCTTCATGTTTTTCTCCTTCAACTTTTTGATGACATCCCTCACCTGTTTCCTCTTCTTTTGAACCTCCGTCGTGTAGTCTTGATTAAAATAGATGGTTTGTCCCTCGTATGTTGTCTTCTGTTTCCAGGCTTGCCGTATCACATATTCCTCAACTTTGTAATCCAAAAAGCGTGCAATGATCACTCTCGGGGGGGGGGCGGCGCCGCTGGTTTAGCCACCAGTGACTGGTGCACCCTCATCTCATCTCATTATCTCTAACCGCTTTATCCTGAATCTGGTGTGACCCCTTTGTGCAGCAATAACTGCAATTTAATGTTTCCGGTAACCATTTATCAGTCCTGCACACCAGCTTGGAGGAATTTTAGCCCATTCCTCCATACAGAACAACTTCAACTCTGGGATGTTGGTGGGTTTCCTCACATGAACTGCTAACTTCAGGCCCTTCCACGACATTTCGATTGGATTAAGGTCAGGACTTTGACTTGGCCATTCCAAAATATTAACTTTATTCTTCTTTAACCATTCTGTGGTAGAATGACTTGTGTGCTTAGGGTTGTTGTCTTGCTGCATAACCCACCTTCTCTTGAGATTCAGTTCATGGACAGATGTCCTGACATTTTCCTTTAGAATTTGCTGGTATAATTCAGAATTCATTGTTCCATCAATGATGGCAAGCCATCCTGGCCCAGATGCAGCAAAACAGGCCCAAACCATGATACTACCACCAACATGTTTCACAGATGGGATCAGGTTCTTATGCTGGAATGCAGTGTTTTCCTTTCTCCAAACATAACGCTTCTCATTTAAACCAAAATGTTCTATTTTGGTCTCATCTGTCCACAAAACATTTTTCCAATAGCCTTCTGGCTTGTCCATGTGATCTTTAGCAAACTGCAGACGAGCAGTAATGTTCTTTTTGGAGAGCAGTGGCTTTCTCCTTGCAACCCTGCCATGCACACCATTGTTGCTCAGTGTTCTCCTGATGGTGGACTCATGAACATTAACATTAGCCAATGTGAGAAAGGCCTTCAGTTGCTTAGAAGTTACCCCGGGGTCTTTTGTGCCCTCGCAGACTATTACATGCCTTGCTCTAGGAGTGATCTTTGTTGGTCGACCACTCCTGAGGAGGGTAACAGCAGTCTTGAATTTCCTCCATTTGTACACAATCTGTATGACTGTGGATTGGTGGAGTCCAAACACTTTAGAGACGGTTTTGTAACCTTTTCCAGCGTAATGAGCATCAACAATGCTTCTTCTGAGGTCCTCAGAAATCTCCTTTGTTCGTGCCATGATATACTCCCACAAACATGTGTTGCGAAGATCAGACTTTGATAGATCCCTGTTCTTTAAATAAAACAGGGTGCCCACTCACACCTGATTGTCATCCCATTGATTGAAAACACCTGACTCTAATTTCACCTTCAAATTAACTGCTAATCCTAGAGGTTCACATACTTTTGCCACTCACAGATATGTAATATTGGATCATTTTCCTCAGTAAATAAATGACCAAGTATAATATTTTTGTCTCATTTGTTTAACTGGGTTCTCTTTATCTACTTTTAGGACTTGTGTGAAAATCTGATGTTTTAGGTCATATTTATGCAGAAATATAGAAAATTCTAAAGGGTTCACATATTTTCAAGCACCACTGTATGTCATTGATGAAGTTATCTGCGCATGACAAGGTAACGTCAATGGGTAAAGAAGCATTACATCACTGGTCAGAATAACCTTATGGAAACAGAGTAAATGTGCGAGTGAAGATAAATCTCAAGGATTTAATTTGCCAAAAAAATTAACAATCAGACCAGCCTGTACCAGTTTCAGGCATGTCAGACACATATCTCTATCAATGCTGTCTTAGATTCTGAAAGGATCTGATGCATGCATGCTCACACTGGACTTTCCTTGTTTTTAAGTTTGAGGTCTTGCAATGGTACAGCTATATAAATGGCATTCACAACTCATGTCAGTATATAGGTCAGAAGTGATTGTTCTAAGAAAGCTAATGCAAAAATTACTATAGTGTGTATGTGAGAAGAGGTCCCTTATAAACATGTCTGCAGGCCTGATTGTTGTATTGCCACTGTCTTTTTGGGTGAGATGAGAAGAAATAAGGATGATGGAGGACATGTTTTCTGATAACTTGTATGTAGCCACTGTGGTTGGGAGTCAGTGAGGATGGCTGGGTTTTTTTTTTAAAGATTTTTTTGGGGCTTTTTTTCACCTTTATTAGATAGGACAGTGTAGAGACAGGAAATGAGCAGGAGAGAGAGACAGGGAGGGATCAGGAAATGACCTCGGGTCGGAATCGAACCCGGGTCCCCGGATTTATGGTATGGCGTCTTATCCACCTGAGCCACGACGAAGAAGGGTCCGAGTACTGAACTGGCCAGCCTGCAGCCCAGATCTTTCACCCATTTGGCGCATCATAAAACGGAAGATACGACAAAAAAGACCTAAGACAGTTGAGCAACTAGAATCCTACATTAGACAAGAATGGGTTAACATTCCTATCCCTAAACTTGAGCAACTTGTCTCCTCAGTCCCCAGACATTTACAGACTGTTGTAAAGAGAAAAGGGGATGTCTCACAGTGGTAAACATGGCCTTGTCCCAACTTTTTTGAGATGTGTTGTCATGAAATTTAAAATCACCTAATTTTTCTCTTTAAATGATACATTTTCTCAGTTTAAACATTTGATATGTCATCTATGTTCTATTCTGAATAAAATATGGAATTTTCAAACTTCCATATCATTGCATTATGTTTTTATTTACAATTTGTACTTTGTCCCAACTTTTTTTGAATCGGGGTTGTATCAAATAAATAGGTGATTCAGAAACATGTACAGTGCCTTGCAAAAGTATTCATACCCCTTGAACTTTTTCACATTTTTCCACCTTACAACCACGAACTTAAAAGTTTTTTATTGAGATTTTATGTCATAGACCAACACAGAGTAGCACATAATTGTGAATTGCAACGAAAATGATAAATGGTCTTCAAAATTTTAAACAAATAAAAATCTGAAAAAATGTGGTGTGCATTAGTATTCAGCCCCCTGTACTCTGATACCTCTAAATACAATCCAGTGCAATCAATTGCCTTCAGAAGTCATCTAATTAGTTAATAGAGTCCTACTGTGTGTAATACTCTCAGCATAAATACACTTGTTCTGTGAAGGCCTCAGTGGTTTGTTAGAGAACACTGAAGAACAAACAGCATCATGATGACCAAAGAACTCACCAGACAGGTCAGGGATAAAGTTCTGGAGAAGTTTAAAGCAGGGTTAGGTTATAAAAAAATATCCCAAGCTCTGAACATCTCAAGAAGCACTGTTCAATCCATCATTCAAAAATGGAAAAAGTATGGCACAACTGCAAACCTACCAAGACATGGCCATCCACCTAAACTGACAGAGCGAGCAAGAAGAGCACTGGTCAGAGAAGCAGCCAAGAGGCCCATGATCACTCTGGAGGAGCTGCAGAAATCCACAGCTCAGGTGGGAGAATCTGTGCACAGGACAACTATAAGTCGTACACTCCACAAATCTGGCCTTTTTGGAAGAGTGGCAAGAAGAAAGCAATTGTTGAAAGACAGGCATTTGAAGTCCCGTTTGCAGTTTGCCAGAAGCCATGTAGGGGACACAGTAAACATGTGGAAGAAGGTGCTTTGGTCAGATGAGACCAAAGTTGAACTTTTTGGCCTAAATGCAAAGCGCTATGTGTGGCGGAAAACTAACACTGCTCATCACCCTGCACACACCATCCTCACTGTGAAACATGGTGGTGGCAGCATCATGCTATGGGGATGCTTTTCTTCAGCAGGGACAGGGAAGCTGGTCAGAGTTGATGGGAAGATGGATGGAGCTAAATACAGGGCAATCCTGGAAGAAAACCTGTTGGAGGCTGCAAAAGACTTGAGGCTGGGAAGGAGATTCACCTTTCAGCAAGACAATGACCCTAAACATACAACCAGAGCTACAATGGAATGGTTTAGATCAAAGAATATTCATGTGTTAGAATGGCCCAGTCAAAGTCCAGACCTAAATCCCATTGAGCATTTGTGGCAAGACTTGAAAATTGCTGTTCACAGACGCTCTCCATCCAATCTGGCTGAGCTTGAGCTATTTTGCAAAGAAGAATGGGCAAACATTTCAGTGTCTAGATGTGCAAAGCTGGTAGAGACATACCACAAAAGACTTGCAACTGTAATTGCAGCAAAAGGTGGCTTTACAAAGTATTGACGCAGGGGGGCTGAATACTAATGCACATCACATTTTTCAGATTTTTATTTGTTTAAAATTTTGAAGATCATTTATCATTTTCATTTCACTTCACAATTATGTGCTACTCTGTGTTGGTCTATGACATAAAATCTCAATAAAAATCTTTTAAGTCCGTGGTTGGAAGGTGGAAAAATGTGAAAAAGTTCAAGGGGTATGAATACTTTTGCAAGGCACTGTATGCAAAGTTTACCCTCTTTGGCTGCCCACTTAGCGACTTGATCTGCTAAGTGGTTCCCACAGACCTGAGACAAGTCATTAAAGTCCTGACCTTTGGTTTTGATGATGGAAAATTGTTTTGGTAAGGGAACATGCTTCTAAAAGAGCCACAGTAAGAGAGGCATGTGATACAAGTTTACTGTCAGTGGCCTTAAAGCCATGTGAGTGCTAGATTTTCCCAAAATCATAACTTACCCCAAAGGCATAATGGGAATATGCAATATTACATATCTGTGAGTGGCAAAAATATGTGAACCTTTACTTTCAGTATCTGGTGTGACCCCTTGTGCAGCAATAACTGCAACTAAATGTTTCCGGTAACTGTTGATCAGTCCTGCACACCGGCTTGGAGGAATTTTAGCCCATTCCTCCATACAGAATAGCTTCAACTCTGGGATGTTGGTGGGTTTCCTCACATGAACTGTTCACTTCAGGTCCTTCCACAACATTTCCATTGGATTAAGGTCAGGACTTTGACTTGGCCATTCCAGAACATTAACTTTATTCTTCTTTATCCATTCTTTGGTAGAACAGTTTGTGTGCTTAGGGTCATTGTCTTGCTGCATGACC
This sequence comes from Neoarius graeffei, assembly GCF_027579695.1. NCBI lineage: Eukaryota > Metazoa > Chordata > Actinopteri > Siluriformes > Ariidae > Neoarius > Neoarius graeffei. The sequence goes on from NC_083580.1 coordinate 30,308,295, forward strand.
CACCTTCTTGAGATTCAGTTCATGGACAGATGTCCTGACATTTTCCTTTAGAATTCGCTGGTATAATTCAGAATTCATTGTTCCATCAATGATGGCAAGCCGTCTTGGCCCAGATGCAGCAAAACAGGCCCAAACCATGATATTACCACCAACATGTTTCACAGATGGGATAAGGTTCTTGTGCTGGAATGCAGTGTTTTCCTTTCTCCAAACATAATGCTTCTCACTTAAACCAAAAAGTTCTATTTTGGTCTCATCCATCCACAAAACATTTTTCCAATAGCCTTCTGGTTTGTCAACGTGATCTTTAGCAAACTGCAGATGAGCAGCAATGTTCTTTTTGGAGAGCAGTGGCTTTCTCCTTACAACCCTGCCATGCACACCATTGTTGTTCAGTGTTCTTCTGATGGTGGATTCATGAACATTAACATTAGCCAATGTGAGAGAGGCCTTCAGTTGCTTAGAAGTTACCCTGGGGTCCTTTGTGACCTCGCCGACTATTACACGCCTTGCTCTTGGAGTGATCTTTGTTGGTCGACCACTCTTGGGGAGGGTAACAATGGTCTTGAATTTCCTTCATTTGTACACATTCTGTATGACTGTGGATTGGTGGAGTCCAAACTCTTTAGAGATGGTTTTGTAACCTTTTCCAGCCTGATGAGCATCAACAACGCTTTCTCTGAGGTCCTCAGAAATCTCCTTTGTTCATGCCATGATACACTTCCACAAGCATGTGAAGATCAGACTTTGATAGATCCCTGTTCTTTAAATAAAATTGAAGGTGAAATTAGAGTCAGGTGTTTTCAATCAATGGGATGACAAGCAGGTGTGAGTGGGCACCCTAATTTCACCTTCAAATTAACTGCTAATCCTAGAGGTTCACATACTTTTGCCATTCACAGATATGTAATATTGGATCATTTTCCTCCATACATATATGACCAAGTATAATATTTTTGTCTCATTTGTTTAACTGGGTTCTCTTTATCTACTTTTAGGACTTGTGTGAAAATCTGATGATGTTTTAAGTCATATTTATGCAGAAATATAGAAAATTCTGAAGGGTTCACAAACTTTCAAGCACCACTGTATTTGCCTTTACTTTTAAGTGGCAACAATATACATGGACCCACCTATCCCAAGGCTTCATTGACTCCCCTGTAGTTTTCGCCTTTTGTTGTTTGAAACTCACTGACCCTCATTGATGGCTGCACATTGCTCAAATACGTGGACAACATTCTACTCTCAGCTGAAGACAAGTGTGAACAAGGCTCTTCTCGTGCACCTGGCTCAGTATGGATTTAAAACCTCATGGTCCAAGTTGCAGTTCTGTCAGCCCTTGGTATGATACCAAGGCTTTGACATTTCTCAAGGTGAGCGTCTGTCATCTGATTGACTCTTGATGATACACGAGGTGACTTCTCCCTTGAATAAGACTGCCATGTTGCATTTTCTCAGTGTGGCAGCGGGGGCGTGGCCAAGCGTCAGTCTGCGAATGGAGGGCGGAGTCAGGGAAGGTGAGTGGTCATATCGCTATGCCTGTTGTCAATTAACATGTGTTTGTGTGTCTCTTACAGTGACGGCGCCTTATAGTCCACTTGCATGTGATGTCACAGCTGATCCAGATTGTAAACAGACGCCATCTTGTCGGTCAAACGCCATATTTCCGCCATCGCAATTTAACGACACTGACTTTTGTTGTTTTTCGCCCAAATCTGCAAATATTACCATGCCACAATGCCGGAGAGTTGTATGGCATATAATTACCCCTGTGGGAAATTGTGAGAGTGATGCAGTGTGTGTAGCAGCCGCAAGTGCAGGAGCTCCACTAAACTGTGTGAATGTGTGACTTGCCCTGATGCTACAAGCCTGTGTCTGAGAGCGAGCAGCCTCTCCCTCCTGTGTGTGTGTGTGTGTGTGTGTGAGAGAGTGAGCAGCTCCTCCCCCACCCGCGCGCTGCGCTTAGAGACACAGAAAGGCACACAGAAAGGGCAGTATTTGCTCAGAGTGCACCCTCCAAACAACGGGGATTTACACGAAATCGGAAGGAGATATTCACAAAATTCTTTCACATTGAGTACCACAAGGCTCTCCTGAACACGTTGATGTAATTTTTTGTCTGTAGTGTAAAAAACTGAGGACGCTAGAGCGAGTTAAAAACGAGTGACTTTTCTGATTTTGCAGTACAAGCACTGCCACGTTTATAATGGGAGTCTATGGGAAAGCGCGCCTGTCCTCTCCTTACTTTAAGGCTTCTCATTTAAAAACTGTAGGGGTAATTGATAAGGGTCACTAATCTGTAGGTCGTTTATTTTAGACATATATCTAGTTATCTGTTCATTAGAAAAATGAGCCGTGTAGTCCGTCGGTTGAAATTGATCCATTTTGTATACGAGTGCAACAATATTCAGCTGTGTTGTTGACCGACAAGATGGTGGCTGCTTACATTCCAGCTGGGATTCGGTCACGTGACTGCATGAGGCCTATAAAAGGAGTGAGAGGAGGAGAGATCAGGAGAGAACACGATAGTAGTCTGTGTGTATCCCCCACGGACAGAGTTGTGCTGAAAAGCAAAAATAACTCGGAAGCAAATAACAGCCTGCCGTACTTCTGTGCTCCGCCCACATCCGGAACGTTTCTACACTCAGATTTACAGTACTGTGCAAAAGTCTTAAGCACATGTAAAGAAATGCTGTAGACCAAAAATGGCTTAAAATAATGAAATGTTTCAACATTAAAAAAATACTATAAACAGCAGTAAGCCATAATGAATGAAATAAAGCCAATATTTGGTGTTGGACAACCTTTTGCTTTAAAAACATAAAGCAAGACAAAAAAAAAACCCAGTAGTCTCAGGTATAATTGGTGCAGCTTTATAAGGAAATGAGCTGTAGGTTTTACTGAGCATCTTGCAGAACCAGCCACATTTCTTCTGGATACTTGACACTTGCTTCTTAATTTTGCAGCAAAGCCCAGTAGCCTTCATTATGTTTTCTTTTTTAATCTAAAAAGTGGTTTCTTATGTAATATGCTGCTCAGATACAAACTTTTTTTTCCTGTAACATTTAATTTTATGCTGGAAAATTAATTATACAGGTTATTGCCCTGTAGCTTATCTATTACACTACAAATTATTTGGAACTTGTCAAGATTTAAAATCTCATTTTTAGACAGGATAATTTACCTTGTTTTAAAAGTTATTTACTTATTTTTAATCATTGACATTACAGTATAATCTTAAATTGAGCATGAACATGACTTTTTTTCTCTATTAGTCCAGGAATCTTAAAACTGAGTGAATAACTTAAAATAAGCTAAATTAGTTCTCTCATCAAAGTCTCACCAAAATAAAACTTGTTTCAAGATTCAGTAACAAACTCAAGTTGCTTGATTTAAGAATTGCATATCAGGCATCTGTTGAAAATACAATTTATTAAATAGAATGGCTCTGACTTTAAACATGTACAAAAAACATAAAACAGAAACCATACAACCTTAACAACAACTCATGATACAGTTACACATTTTCAGTAGAGATGCAACAATTGTAAAAATCAGGCCTGATGTTTAAAATATTTGATAGCTTATTCTATATTTATTTCATGTCCTATTTGGCATCTGTTTTTCACATCAGCTATGAGATTTTATTTACTGAAATAGCTGCTAGTAGTGACTGAAACTTGTCTTACACACTGCATGTCTCAGTGTTATACTCCCACACTGCTGACAATTTCTTTCATGTGACCATGAAAACAAAGAGTTTGTCAAACATAGGACTTCTTCAGCCCAGTAAAGAAATCCCTTTTCAGAATCAGCTGTTAGCTATACTAGCATGCCAGCATTAAACTGATGTGGCACAACAGATACACATCACCTACTGACATTGATTCATGGAACATTTTTTTGTTGATAGCCGATGTTCGTCAACAGGGCTGATATCGGCAGATGCCTATGTTCAGCAGATACATACAGTGGTGCTTGAAAGTTTGGGAACCCTTTAGAATTTTCTATATTTCTGCATAAATATGACCTAAAACATCATCAGATTTTCACACAAGTCCTAAAAGTAGATAAAGAGAACCCAGTTAAACAAATGAGACAAAAATATTATACTCGGTCATTTATTTATTGAGGAAAATGATCCAATATTACATATCTGTGAGTGGCAAAATTATGTGCACCTCTAGGATTTGCAGTTAATTTGAAGGTGAAATTAGAGTCGGGTGTTTTCAATCAATGGGATGACAATCAGGTGTGAGTGGGCACCCTGTTTTATTTAAAGAACAGGGATCTATCAAAGTCTGATCTTCACAACACATGTTTGTGGAAGTGTATCATGGCACAAACAAAGGAGATTTCTGAGGACCTCAGAAAAAGCGTTGTTGATGCTCATCAGGCTGGAAAAGGTTACAAAACCATCTCTAAAGAGTTTGGACTCCACCAATCCACAGTCAGACAGATTGTGTACAAATGGAGGAAATTCAAGACATTGTTACCCTCCTCAGGAGTGGTCGGCCAACAAACATCACTCCAAGAGCAAGGCATATAATAGTTAGCGAGGTCACAAAGGACCCCAGGGTAACTTCTAAGCAACTGAAGGCCTTTCTCACATTGGCTAATGTTAATGTTCATGAGTCCACCATCAGGAGAACACTGAACAACAATGGTGTGCATGGCAGGGTTGCAAGGAGAAAGCCACTGCTCTCCAAAAAGAACATTGCTGCTCGTCTGCAGTTTGCTAAAGTTCACGTGGACAAGCCAGAAGGCTATTGGAAAAATGTTTTGTGGACGGATGAGACCAAAATAGAACTTTTTGGTTTAAATGAGAAGCATTATGTTTGGAGAAAGGAAAACACTGCATTCCAGCATAAGAGCCTTATCCCATCTGTGAAACATGGTGGTGGTAGTATCATGGTTTGGGCCTGTTTTGCTGCAGCTGGGCCTGGACGGCTTGCCATCATTGATGGAACAATGAATTCTGAATTATACCAGCAAATTCTAAAGGAAAATATCAGGACATCTGTCCATGAACTGAATCTCAAGAGAAGGTGGGTCATGCAGCAAGACAACGACCCTAAGCACACAAGTCATTCTACCAAAGAATGGTTAAAGAATAATAAAGTTAATGTTTTGGAATGGCCAAGTCAAAGTCCTGACCTTAATCCAATGGAAATGTTGTGGAAGGACCTGAAGCGAGCAGTTCATGTGAGGAAACCCACCAACATCCCAGAGTTGAAGCTGTTCTGTACGGAGGAACAGGCTAAAATTCCTCCAAGCTGATTTCCAGGACTGATCAACAGTTACCGCAAACGTTTAGTTGCAGTTATTGCTGCACAAGGGGGTCACACCAGATACTGAAAGCAAAGGTTCACATACTTTTGCCACTCACAGATATGTAATATTGGATCATTTTCTTCAATAAATAAATGACCAAGTATAATATTTTTGTCTCATTTGTTTAACTGGGTTCTCTTTATCTACTTTTAGGACTTGTGTAAAAATCTGATGATGTTTTAAGTCATATTTATGCAGAAATATAGAAAATTCTAAAGGGTTCACAAACTTTCAAGCACCACTGTAAGTGCACCCCTAATCCTCAGGCCGATTTCTCTGGGCAATAATATCACAAAGACTATATTTTATTGGCACAAACACACTTTCTCTGAAACTAATAGAAAAATATGAAGTGTAATCAATGAGCTCATGAACTAATTATGTAGCCTGGGCAAGAGTGGGCACTGCCACTTCATATGCCAGTAAGTTTTGATTCAAATTCAAAAAGTTTCTTAGCACTGGTACTCAAAAGCAATAAAAGAGGAATCAATAAAAAAAAATATCCTTTATCAGTCCAAACACTGGGAAAGTGTCATTCACAGCTGTAATAATCATAGACTTCCCACTTATGTACTTATTGTCATTGAGGATATACCATTTCACTGAGACAACAGATTGCATGACCTCTACTCCCAAAAACTCTTTGACTTTTCTCTTAACGTGTTCAGTATTTGTAACAGCTGATATAGGCCCTGATTCTTTTTCATTTGCAAAAATTGGATGCTCAATGCCTATTTAATTCTGACAACATTCAAGAAACTGATTGTGGTTTGCTAGTAATTTACAAACATTTTTAAAATCTAACTTAGAAGCCCACTGCTTAAAATAGCAGTGCTTTGCCTCAAAGCGCATGCACATACTCCTTATTAAAGGACCAAGGGATTTGATTTGACTAGGAAGATGCAACATGTAATGCTGCGTGGGTATTATATTGGCTTCAGGGAAAAGTTGTTTGAACTGATACAGGTGTTGCTCAATCATACTTTTGAGCTGCAATACGGTTTGTAAAGAAATAATGGGAGCAAGGACTATCTGAACTCTCTCAATTAACTTCATAATAAATTTAACATATTGTCCACATCATTCAAAAGAAAATGTAATATTTTAAAGAGTATTAACGTCTGCCCACAAGACTGTTTCAATCTGTTATCGTTAGCTGCTAGAGTGCTGACACTAACAGGACAAGGTTTATCCTGTATATCGAGAGGTGAGTAAGGAAATTTTTGAATGGCTGAATTAAACTCATCTAATTGCATCTGTCCTGACAGAATAAGGTGTTTTAATACAAGCTTAACTTCCACTGGTGTGACACCTTCAAAAATTACATGCATTATGTCCTGTGGAGTTTGTTTTATCATGTCAAATGCAGGAACATCAACTAGTCTGCTTCTTCTGTTAATGCCATAAGTGGTTTTGAGGGACACTTTCAAGAAATCCGTTTGCTTTGTCTATTTCAAGACACTGCCAGATGTGCTTTTCCAAAGTTCTTTCAACAAACCTATTCTCAAAAATACTTTGCATATCCTCAAAAGGTGCATTCACAGTGTCTACATTTGTTATAAGCAAAACCAACACCTTCTTTAAAGCCAGCAAGCTCATGGGCAAATGTGTCTCCACATACAGCTATCACAGCACCAGACAACTCAATTTCACCCTTTGGCATTTCAATCCTTACACCACCATAAAGCAGTGTTAGCTCATGAAGAATTATTTTTAGTACATTAACACTCCCCTGAGAAATATCATTAGCCTTAGTAATAGCAAGGAGTCGTATTGCAGCCAACTTTGACCTAAAGTTTTGATCAATGTTACCTAAACTATAATAAACATAAGCAATTTATTTGCAGAAGCATGGATCCCTAAAGGGTTACATATTTCAATTTCATCTGTGTAGAGAATTATTTGCAATATATTCAGCCTTTGAGAAAATAAAGGATGAGATGTAAAGAGGGCCCCATCAGTAAAATCATACAAGAATCCCTCTCTGCTTCTTTGTGGTACAGTGTTCAACATGGTGAAGATTCTGGAATTGGTCAATAACTGCTTTAGACTTTGAATTAGGGGTACACAGTAAAAACATGACCCTTGAAAGACCTTGCTTTATCCAGCAAATCTTCTGGGACACTACTACTGCCTCTAGGTTGACTGGATTGAATAGTCCTATTCTGTCCATATGCAGTGGTGGAGAAAGGATCTATGAACGTATCAAACGTAGCCAAAAGCCTCATCTTGTAGCTGAGTGGTCGTCTCGGGATGCTCTTCAAACACCCTTCTCATTCTCTCCCCTCAGTGTATCCAGGAGAACAACTTGGTATTGTTGCACCCCTGAGATGACACTTGACTGTTCTCTGTGAAAATATTTGAAATTCATATTAAATTTCTCTCAGCACTATTAATAGTTGCATGCTTTCTCTATCCCTTCCTAACACCTTTAATTTCATTATTACACATATTTTGACCTCATCAAGATTTCAGTGGATTTAGTAATGTTATAAGCTAGTGTTAGCTTATAGAGTTAGCTACCACGGCTAATTCTTTTGTCTCATTAGCAACAGGGCTAATCCTTTTGTCTCCACCACGTGGTCACCTCCCCCACACACAAACACACCTTAGATAACATTCCAAGGCCTGTTTTATTCCAAACTTTATGGCTCATTTTCCCGCGCTCACATTCAAACCCTCTTTGTCTCCTCCTTCCCATACCACGCAGTCGCGCACAGGACACACCCCTTTTGTTCTCCTTAACACCACGAGGAAGAATTCTTTTGCCTTAGCTAGCAATCAAGGCTAGTCCTTTGTTTTAGGCCACGAGGCCACACACACATGCGCTCACTCACACACACACACACACACACACACACACACACACACACACACACAACCACAGATATCACTGACAACCATTTGAATGTATTTCAACTGCTATTACTCATTTTTATCTTTGTTATAATAAATTCAATTAATTGTTAAACTGTAAATTGTTAAACTCTACATACTTGAAGTCACCCAATCTCAAAGAATTCCAAATTGCCTTCAGTGTACCATTGGCTGTAGCTTTATGTAGCTTGGTAAGTGATACATTGCTGCATTGGAAGTGATCATAATAATTTGGAATATACCATAATTTGGCTGTTTTGTAATTTATTATTAAGCACCAAAATTAATGGTATTACTAATGAGACTGATTTAATGAGACTGATTTAATGATTTGATGAGACTGATTTAATGAGATTGATCACTTAAGACCAATTGCCCCTACAATGCCCAAGCCATCACACTGCCTCCACCGTGTTTTACAGATGATGTGGTATGCTTTGGATCATGAGCTGTACCACGCCTTTGCCATACTTTTTTCTTTCCATCATTCTGGTAGAAGTTGATCTTGGTTTCATCTGTCCAAAGAATGTTCTTCCAGAACTGTGCTGGCTTTTTTAGATGTTTTTTAGCAAAGTCCAATCTAGCCTTTTTATTCTTGAGGCTTATGAGTGGCTTGCACCGTGCAGTGAACCCTCTGTATTTACTTTCATGCAGTCTTCTTTTTATGGTAGATTTGGATATTGATACGCCTACTTCCTGGAGAGTGTTGTTGACTTGGTTGGCTGTTGTGAAGGGGTTTCTCTTCACCATGGAAATTATTCTGTGATCATCCACCACTGTTGTCTTCTGTGGGTGTCCAGGTCTTTTTGCATTGATGAGTTCACCAGTGCTTGCTTTCTTTCTTTCTTTCTTTCTTTCTTTCTTTCTCAGGATGTACCAAACTGTAGATTTTGCCACTCCTAATATTGTAGCAATTTCTCAGATGTTTTTTTTTCTGTTTTTGCAGCTTAAGGATGGCTTGTTTCACCTGCATGGAGAGCTCCTTTGACCACATGTTTTCTTCACAGCAAAATCTTCCAAATGCAAGCACCACACCTCAAATCAACTCCAGGCCTTTTATCTGCTTAATTGAGAATGACATAATGAAGGAATTGCCCACACCTGCCCATGAAATAGCCTTTGAGTCAATTGTCCAATTACTTTTAGTCCCTTTAAAAACAGGGTGGCACATGTTAAGGAGCTGAAACTCCTAAACCCTTCATCCAGTTTTAATGTGGATACCCTCAAATGAAAGCTGAAAGTCTGGACTTTATGCCCATGTCCATTCTATAACTATAACTTGAATATGTTTCAGTAAACAGGTAAAAAAACAAAATTTGTGTCAGTGTCCAAATATATATGGACCTAACTCTGTGTGTGTGTGTGTGTGTGTGTGTGTGTGTGTGTGTGTGTGTGTGCACGCATATGGCCTATAGTGTAGGCTATCGTGTTGTTTAAAGGCTTATTAAAATTCACTTCATTTGAACTTTCTTATTTACATGTTGAAAGCTAAGACTTTAAAATAAGTGATGATACTTTTGATAAGGGTTACAGTAATTATCATGTAAACTTAATAACTCAGTTGATGGATACTGTTGGAGCGCTATCTGTTGAGTTCACGCTGATTAGTTGCTCCCCAATATTGTGGATCAGCATCTTCCAAATCCACCTTGATTCCAGGGGAGGGGTAGGCATTTTACAAAGGAAATGCCCATGTTTAGTACGGGGTTGTTTATATTAGGTTCAGTGTGTATGAGTGCTTGAATGTATGTGTAAATTTGCATCTCTATAATAAGGTTTCTCCTTTTTTTCCCTTTTTTTCATTATTATTATCCCAGACGTACATGAATAATGTTATAATTGTATATGGAGAGGACTAAACAGGAAAATGGTCTGATTGCTAATATTACAAGTTGGAATGTCAGGGGATCGAGGAAAACAACTAAATTAAAACAAGTATTAAACAGGATAAAAGATCTAAAATCTAGGATTATCTTTATACAAGAATCACATCTGACCACAACAGATATACAAAGGCTAACCAAAAGATGGCCTGGTCAGGTTTTTCATGCTTCCCTTAATAGTCAAGCTAGAGGGGTTGCTATTTGTGGCAGCGGGAGCATGGTCAAGCGTCGGTCTGTGACCGGAGGGCGGAGTCAGGGAAGGTAAGTGGCAGAATCACTGCACCTGATGTTAATTAATGTGTTTGTGTGTCTTCCCCAGTGACCGCGCCCTATTTAAGGAGAGAGCGAGAGCAGAGGAGAGCTCTCTCCCGATCCAGACACCAGATGTGTGTGCGTGTGCGAGTGTCTGTATGTTAGTCTGAAAAGACCACTGAAAAGTGTATAAAATAAAAAAGGATTTCAAACTTAGTTCTGTCCTGCCGTCTTCTGTTCCATGGGAGGTTTCTGTCCTCCCCGAGCTTGCCTTAGGACACCTGCATTATGCTTTGACAGGTGTACCACCCCAGTCAAACTCCCCACCTGCCACTGTCCCCGGAGTGGGTCGCCGCCCCAGACAAGAGTGATCCCCAGCTATAAGTCGTACACTCCACAAAACTGGCCTTTTTGGAAGAGTGGCAAGAAGAAAGCCATTGTTGAAAGACAGGCATAAGAAGCCATGTAGGGGACACAGCAAACATGTGGAAGAAGGTGCTTTGGTCAGATGAGACCAAAGTTGAACTTTTTGGCCTAAATGCAAAGCGCTATGTGTGGTAGAAAACTAACACTGCTCATCTCCCTGCACACACCATCCCCACTATGAAACATGGTGGTGGCAGCATCATGCTATGGGGATGCTTTTCTTCAGCAGGGACAGGGAAGCTGGTCAGAGTTGATGGGAAGATGGATGGAGCTAAATACAGGGCAATCCTGGAAGAAAACCTGTTGGAGGCTGCAAAAGACTTGAGACTGGGAAGGAGATTCATCTTCCAGCAAGACAATGACCCTAAACATACAGCCAGAGCTACAATGGAATGGTTTAGATCAAAGAATATTCATGTGTTAGAATGGCCCAGTCAAAGTCCAGACCTAAATCCCACTGAGCATCTGTGGCAAGACTTGAAAATTGCTGTTCACAGACGCTCTCCATCCAATCTGGCTGAGCGTGAGCTATTTTGCAAAGAAGAATGGGCAAAAATTTCAGTGTCTAGATGTGCAAAGCTGGTAAAGACATACCACAAAAGACTTGCAGCTGTAATTGCAGCAAAAGGTGGCTCTACAAAGTATTGATGCAGGGGGGCTGAATACTAATGCACATCACATTTTTCAGATTTTTATTTGTTTAAAATATTGAAGACCATTTATCATTTTCGTTTCACTTCACAATTATGTGCTACTCTGTGTTGGTCTATCACATAAAATCTCAATAAAAAACTTTTAAGTTTGTGGTTGGAAGGTGGAAAAATGTGACAAAGTTCAAGAGGTATGAATACTTTTGCAAGGCACTGTAACTGTGTGGCAGCAGGGGAGTGGTCAAGCGGCGGTCTGTGAATGGAGGGCGGAGTCAGGGAAGGTAAGTGGCGGAATCACTGCACCTGACGCAGAGTATTTTTTAACATAGTTACTGGGAGACCAAATGGTCTCCCAGTGGCCAGATTTGGTCTCCTAGTCAATGCCAAACCAGCTTCACTGGGAGACCAAATTTTAAACCAAGTTATGTCTTATCATTTGGTTCAATCAGTTGCAATTAATTAACCAAGTACCATGTAAGTATACATTTAACAAAGAAAACTTGGCATTGCATTAACTATGTTGCTATTATGCTGGCTGAAACGAGGATTCGTAATGCGGCAATTTGCATCACAGAATATGCCACAGTGGTGCAGCCGCATGGACTCTGGGGCCTGTGATTGTTTTGCCCAGACCAGTTGGTCTCCTAGTGGAAAATCCTTAAAAAATGCTCTGCCTGACGGGAATTAACCTGTGTTTGTGTGTCTTCCCCAGTGACCACGCCCTATAAGAGGAGAGGGAGAGCGGAGGAAGGGAGCTTCTCCCCAACCTGGATACTTATATGCATGCGTGCGTGTGTGTGTGAAATATTAAGCTGAAAAGCTGTGATAAACGAGTCTGTTGAGAACTCAGTTCTAGCCTGCCGTGCTTCTGTGCTCCACCCACTTAGACACTTGTTACAAACTGTGTCCAGGAGGACTAGCTTCATTTAATGCTATATATTCATTTGGCTTAATCCATGTGTAACAGTTCCTATAAGTGGGTGGAGCACAGAAGGACGGCAGGCCAGAACTGAGTTCACAAAACTCTTTTTATTTGCACTTTTCAGTAGCAAAACGCACACTCTCCCAGCCACACGCATACACACACAAGTCATCTAGTTGGGGAGAGAGCTCCCTCTGCTCTCGCTCTCTCTCCATAAATAGGGCACGGTCACTGGGAAGACACACAAACACATTAATTAATGACAGGTGTAGTGATTCTGCCACTTACCTTCCCTGACTCCGCCCTCCGGTCACAGACTGATGCTTGACCACGCCCCTGCTGCCACATACCCCCACCGCCCGACTCAGGCCGGGCGGCTGTCCGGCCTGCAGCCGACTCCCCCCCCCCCCCTTGACGGGAGAGGAAGTCCACCACAACCATCTGCGCCCCCGGCCTCTGGATCACCTTGAAGTTAAAGGGTTGGAGTGCCAGATACCAACGGGTGATCCGCGCGTTGGCATCCTTCATGCGGTGGAGCCACTGGAGGGGCGCGTGGTCCGAACAGAGGGTGAAAGGGCGTCCCAGCAGGTAATACCGGAGGGCGAGGACCGCCCACTTGATCGCCAGGCACTCCTTCTCAATCGTGCTGTAGTGCCCCTCACGCACTGACAGCTTACGACTGATATACAGTACTGGGCGATCCTCCACTTCCTGGGACAAAACGGCCCCCAGCCCTCTGTCCGACGCATCCGTCTGTAACATAAAGGGGAGAGAAAAGTCAGGGGAGTGTAAAAGTGGCCCCCCACACAGTGCAGCCTTTACCTTAGAAAAAGCCCGCTGGCATTGCTCCATCCACTGGACCGGATCTAGTGCCCCCTTTTTAGTCAGATCAGTCAGCGGGCTGGTGACGTCCGAATAATTAGGTATAAACCTACGATAATAGCCAGCCAGCTCCAGGAACTGTCTCACCCCGTTTTTGGTCTTGGGCCTTGAGCAGGCTGCAATTGCTGCGGTCTTGTTAATTTGGGGACGCACCTGCCCGTTGCCAAAGTGGAAGCCCAGATACCGTACTTCCACCCGCCCAATCGCACACTTCTTCGGGTTGGCTGTGAGACCCGCTCGCCTCAGCGACTTAAGGACAGCCCTCAGATGTTCGAGGTGCCTCGGCCAGTCATTACTATAGATAATAATGTCGTCGAGGTAGGTGGCCGCATAGGTAGCGTGGGGGCGGAGGACCCTATCCATCAGCCGCTGAAATGTAGCGGGCGCCCCAAACAGCCCAAAAGGAAGTGTGACAAATTGGTGTAAGCCGAACGGTGTGGAAAAGGCCGTTTTTTCTCGGGATAATGGAGTCAAGGGGATCTGCCAATAACCCTTTGTTAAATCCAGTGTCGAGTAAAAGCGAGCCGTGCCTAGTCGATCGAGCAGCTCGTCAATACGAGGCATTGGGTACGTGTCGAATTTAGACACCGCGTTGACTTTTCTATAGTCCACACAGAACCGGACTGACCCGTCGGCCTTGGGTACCAAGATCACCGGGCTGCTCCAGTCACTGTGGGACTCCTCAACGATGCCCATTTCGAGCATGGCCTTGAGTTCTTCCCGAACCACTTTTTTCTGGTGCTCGGGTAACCTGTAAGGGCGGCTATGCACTACCACCCCCGGGGGCGTCTCAATGTGGTGCTCTGTGATGTTGGTGTGGCCAGGCAGGGGCGAGAACACATCTGAAAACTCAGTCTGCAACTGGGCAACCTCCACGAGTTGGGTCGGGGAGAGGTGGTCTCCACAGGGGACCGGAGAGGTACGTGATGCTACTGTTCCTTTTTGAACATCCAGCCCCAGCTCCGCCTTCTCCGGAACCACCAACACCAACGCCACGGGGACCTCCTCGTTCCAGAGTTTGAGCAGATTGAAGTGGTAAATCTGTAGCGCCCCACCCCTGTCCGTTTGCCTCACCTCATAGTCGACGTCCCCGACTCGCCGTGTGACCTCAAAGGGTCCTTATCACTTGGCGACTAATTTAGAGCTCGATGTGGGCAACAGTATGAGTACTTTATCTCCTGGTGCAAACTCTCTAAGGCGCGTACCCTTGTCGTACAGGCGGGTTTGCCGTTCTTGGGCCTGCCGCAAATTCTCCTGGGTTAGGTGTGAGAGTGTGTGGAGTTTTGCACGCAGGTCAATAACGTATTGAATTTCGTTTTTACTTGGTGAAGGTCCCTCCTCCCAATTTTCTCGCAGCACATCTAAAATGCTGCGCGGCTTATGCCCATATAATAATTCAAACGGGGAGAACCCCGTGAAGGCTTGGGGGACCTCTCGCACAAGGGTTGGAGCCATTTATCCCAGTTACGTGCGTCCTCACTTACGAATTCTTTAATTATGTTCTTGAGGGTACAATTAAACCATTCAACTAAACCGTCCATTTGTGGGTGATACACGCTGGTGCGGATCGGCTTAATACCTAATAACCCATATAGTTTGTTCAGTGTTCATGACATAAATGAGGTGCCTTGGTCAGTCAGAATCTCTTTCGGGATTCCAACCTGGGAGATGACGTGGAAGAGGGCCTCCGCAATACTGCGTGCTGAGATATTGCGAAGAGGCACCGCTTCCGGGTATCGCGTTGCATAGTCCACCAGAACCAATATAAAGCAGTACCCTCGTGTTGACCGATCTAATGGCCCAACGAGATCCATCCCAATTCTTTCAAACGGGGTCTCGATTAATGGTAGGGGGCGCAAAGGCGCTTTTGGAATGGCCGCTGGATTTACTAACTGGCATTTGCGGCACGCCGTACACCACTTATGGACATCGCCGCGAATCCCCGGCCAATAGAATTGGGCCATTATCCGGGCTAGTGTCTTATCCTGCCCTAGGTGTCCAGCCATGGGATTAAAGTGAGCCGCCTGAAATACCAATTCCCGGCGGCTCTTCAGAATTAAAAGCTGCATGACTCGCTCTTTAGTTTGAGTGTCCTGCGTCACTCGGTATAATCTATCCTTCATAATCGCGAAGTAGGGGAAGGACGGGGTGGCATTCGGCTGGAGCGTTTGACCATCGATTACTCTCACTTGGTCAAACGCATGCCGCAGAGTCTCGTCTCATGACTGCTCTAATGGGAAATCCACGAGGGATTCCCCAATAGAGAGAGGAGGGGCCGGCGGCTCCTCACTCTGACGTGGAGATGACGTAGATGGCTCTGTGACAGCTGCTCCTGCCAAAGTGACACCGGGACCTCCCCCTGTTAAATGGCAGGACCCACTCTTCACTAAGTGTGTCATTAAATCCCAAAATCCCGGCCAATCAGTCCCCAAAATTATAGAGTGGGTAAGGCGAGGATTAACCGCCGCCTTCACTATAAATTTTTCCCCTCGAAAAAGAATGTGGACCGACACTAAAGGGTAGTTGTGAACATCCCCGTGCACACACAACACCTTCACCAATTGTGCTCCCCCCAATGCCTCGTCTTGCACCAGGCTTTGGTGGATTGAGGTCTGATTACAGCCAGAATCCACCAACGCCTGATATGTATTCCCTTGGATAGTCACCAGTATGCGATACGCTCTGGCCTGATCGGGGGCGGCTCCTGGCGCATCGGGGATCCGAACCACTGCGCCCACCTCCATTACCGAGCACTGCTGTTGGAGGTGGCCCGGCTCTCCACAGCGCCAGCAAACCGGCCCAGGCTTCCTCTCTGCACTAGTGCTCTGGGGCTCACTCACCTGAGGGGGGGGAGAGACAGACACAGAAGGGAGAAACAGAAGGGCACTGTGGGTGCGGCAGGCCGGCTGGGGTGGTGCCAGCCCCCGTCTCCGCGGTGGGGGAATGGGGCGAGGAGGAGACACAGGAGGAGGGGAGAGAGAGAGAAGAGGTCGTCTGCTGTCCTGCTGTCGGGACAGCCGCCAAATGGTCCTCCGCCAGCTTGATTGCCTGATCCAGCGACGCCGGGTGGTGGCACTGGACCCACTCTGTGGTTCCTGCTGGTAAACGTGCGATGAACTGTTCCAGTACCACCTGGTCGATGAGTCCCTCATCGTCGCAGTTGTCGGCCCTCAACCACTGCCAGCAGGCATCCCGGAGTTGCTGGCCAAACGCAAACGGCCGGCCGACTTCCTCCAAGCGCAAAGCACGGAAGCGCCGACGCTGCTGCTCAGGGGTGCGCCCCACACGCTGGAGGATGGCCCGGCGAAGGTCCGCGTAGGCCAGCCGGCGGTCGGTGGGGAGCTGTAGCACAGCCAGCTGCACCTCTCCCATTAGCAGGGGGAGGAGGCGCGCCGCGCGCTGATCCATCGGCCACCCCAAGGTCTCCGCAACTTGCTCAAAGAGCGTGATGAATGCCTCGGGGTTGTCCTGTGGGCCCATCTTTGTTAGGATGAGGGGGGACGGGCCCGCGATGGGAGCGTTGGTAGACCCCGCCGACGCGAGGAGGTGCCGGAACGCCCGACGATCTTCCTGTTGCGCCAGCACCAGGGCCTCAAACCGTTGTTATTGCTCCTTTCGGAGGGCGAGCAGCGCCTGATGCTGACTCTGTTGGGCCGTGGTGAGGGCGTGGATCAGGTCTGTGAATGGGGAGGACTCTGTGGGGCTGTTCTCTTCTGTGCTCATACCCGGGTTTCGGCACCACTGTAACAGTTCCTATAGACCCCTTTCACATGACGTCACCGCGCCGCGAGATTTTGTTAGGCGCCATATTGGAAGACCAAGTACATGCACTCACAATATAAAACAAAGTACGAGCGAGAGTAAAGTGACACGATGGATGATAATTCTGGTTATGTGAGTACATTACCAGTTGCAGAAAGAGCACGGTATGTGGAGAAACTGGCTGTGATTGATGGGTTTGACCCATATGATAAGACTCGCGGCAAGGGAGAATGGAAACATAAGGAGGACCTGACACCAATTCTGCCATCTGTTTGCTACCCAGACATTGTAAACTATTTGTTGTTTACACCCAGTGCCTACACTCAGTGTTCGAACTATGCCGATATTTTCGGGGGGCCCCTTTTTTTCCCTTGGGGGTGTGTGTGCTTGTGCTTGTCTCGGAGCGCGGATCTCCAAACACATGAGAAGCCTATCTTACACACATATCACGCGGACTCCACACCTCCACACACGCATCGCATCTGAAGTCCTAACTCATCAGGGGAAATCATGTCCGCATTGGCATGTTCAAAAAACAACCTCGCGTCAACAATGATACCACATGCAAGGAAAAAAAAAACAGTCAGGCTACTCAACAACCAACCTGGCAGCAGCAAGCAAGCCCCAAACCATCCTAAATTATTATTATTATTATTATTATTATTATTAAATTGTAGAAGTCTGGGAGGCTTGCTCCTCATACAGTTATCAACTTGGGGCCACTTTAGCATGTTTTAAATCTGAATTTCTTGCGTTTGCTTACCTCAAAGTGTCCACAGATCATGCACAGACTTATCCATTATATCCACAGTTTTTTGCCAAGTCTCACACAGGTTTCTTTCAAGTCTACTGTTGGGCCAATAAATCATAAATAAAACAGCTCAGATTTGTTTGTTTAAGTCATTTGCCACTCCACTTTATTCTCGTGGGTTCACATACCGCTGCCGTTATTATCCCCTTATCACGAGTTTGTTGGTCTTCCAAAATGGCGCAGGGTCTGTTTACTTCCGGTTTCGGGTGACGTCAGTGAAAGGGGTCTATAGGTGGATGGAGCACCGAAGGACAGCAGGCCAGAACTGAGTTCACAAAACTCTTTGCATTTTTCAGTTGCAAAATGCACACTCTCCCAGCCACACACATACACACATATAAGTCATCTGGTTGGGGAGAGAGCTCCCTCTGCTCTCACTCTCTCTCCTTAAATAGGGCGCGGTCACTGGGAAGACACAAACACATTAATTAACGACAGGTGTAGTGATTCTGCCACTTACCTTCCCTGACTCCGCCCTCCGGTCACAGACCGATGCTTGACCACGCCCTCGCTGCCACACCATGTTTCAGTTAAAGTACATTAAACTCCTGATCATTAATGAGTTCATTAACCATTAGCACTTTAGATGTAAGAGATCTACTAGCCCCACGTTTAGATCAAAGGTGCTGGCAGCAGCTGTACAGTCAGTATGATCTCATCTCATCTCATTATCTCTAGCCGCTTTATCCTGTTCTACAGGGTCGCAGGCAAGCTGGAGCCTATCCCAGCTGACTACGGGCGAAAGGCGGGGTACACCCTGGACAAGTCGCCAGGTCATCACAGGGCTGACACATAGACACAGACAACCATTCACACCTACGGTCAATTTAGAGTGACCAGTTAACCTAACCTGCATGTCTGTGGACTGTGGGGGAAACCGGAGCACCCGGAGGAAACCCACGCGGACACAGGGAGAACATGCAAACTCCGCACAGAAAGGCCCTTGCCGGCCACGGGGCTCGAACCCGGACCTTCTTGCTGTGAGGCGACAGCGCTAACCACTACACCACCGTGCCGTCCAGTCAGTATGATCTAATTTTATATTGATTAGGTTACTGGAACAAACTCTCTGAGTGGTGCTCTCTATCGCATTACTGACAATGTCTTAGCAATCTAGAATACAGAGCCCTACATGATTATTGGCACCCCTTGTAAAGATTAGTAAATAGGATTAGAAAAAAAATCACCTTTTGGTAAAGCAGCTTCATCTCATACTGGAAAAAAAAATTGAAAAATCTAACCTCTATTTGAAACAAATTTATTCAGAAAAAAACAAATCTCTCATCAAGAAATAATTATTTTTTAAAAACACGTGACACTATTATTGGCACCCTTGGAAATTATAGGGAACACAATGTAACTGAAGTATGTTTCCCATTTAAATTGTACATTTTTGTACACAGAGTCCATTAAATGCCAGGACATTTTAAATCAAAATCTGGCTGCCTCTGCCAGGAAACTAAAACTGGGTAATCACTGGATCTTCCAGCAGGACAATGATCTGAAGCATATGTCCAGATCAACAGAGAAATGGTTCGCTGAATCAAGAATCACAGAACCACAGAATCAAGTTTCTGCCATGGCCATCTCAGTCCCCTGACCTGAACCCGAATGAAAACCTGTGGGGTGAGCTGAAGAAGAGAGTGCACAAGAGAGGGCCTAGGACCCTGGATGATCTGGAGAGATTCTGTAAAGAGGAATGATCTCAGATGCCCTGCTCTGTATTCTTCAAACTTATAAAATGTTATAGGAGGAGACTCAGTGCTGTTTTACTGGCAAAGGGAGGCTGTACAAAGTATTAAATTCAGGGCTGTCAGTAATAGTGTCTATTAGTAATTTTGTAAATAATTGTGTTTTTGTTGAAAATTATTTCTTGATGAGGGATTAGTTTTTTTCTGAATAAATTTGTCAATTAAAGGTTGGCTTTTTCTCATTTTTTCAGTGTGAGATGAAGCTACTTCACCAAAAGGTGGATGTTTTTCTAATCCTTTTCACCAATCTTTACAAGGGGTGCCCATAATTGTGGAGGGCATGATAGATTTTTGGTTAATTTCAGTCACATTAGATAATTATGTGAAAAGCATTTCAATTGAACCATCCATTCTGAGTGATGATAAAGCAATCAAGCATTTAACTTCAATAATAATCATATCAACAAGTAAAATAGAGTTTATTGGAAGTTAAGTTATATGTTATTGTATGACAGTAAACTTCAGATAGAAATAAAAATGTAATTAATAAATACTGGACTAGAGTACATACAACAAAATCATATGCAAAATTCTGGGAACTGATGAAGTATGAAGTCAGAGAAGCAGCTATGAGGAGATGTAAAGAAATCGCATGTATGAAAAGAATAAGGAAAGATAATCTGATTAATTATTTCTTGAATCTCGTGGCTTTAGAAAACCTCACTGAAGAATAAAATTTTATAAAAATCTCCAGAAAAAATCTCCAGAAAAATCTATTCTC
This sequence comes from Neoarius graeffei, assembly GCF_027579695.1. Taxonomy (NCBI): domain Eukaryota; kingdom Metazoa; phylum Chordata; class Actinopteri; order Siluriformes; family Ariidae; genus Neoarius; species Neoarius graeffei. Next base: position 30,328,566 of record NC_083580.1, read on the forward strand.
TTGAACTTGAGCTGGAACAAATATACAGAGAAAAAGCAAAAGGAGCTTTTATTCACTCAAGGTGTACAGTAGATGGATGGAACAAGGAGAAAAGAATAGAAAATACTTCTATAGTTTAGAGAAAAGGAATGCAGAAGTTTCTTATCCTCATAAGCTTTATGTAAATGGTGTGGACAGCCAAAATCAAAATGACCTCTCAAAGTGTGTATAAACTTTTATTAAAAGTTTTATACGAGTAATGCATGTCCTACTAACTTCTTAGATCTGATTAAACATAAAAGGAAATCAACTGGGGGCGGCACGGTGGTGTAGTGGTTAGCGCTGTCGCCTCACAGCAAGAAGGTCCGGGTTTGAGCCCCGCGGCCGACAAGGGCCTTTCTGTGTGGAGTTTGCATGTTGTCCACGTGGGTTTCCTCTGGGTGCTCCGGTTTCCCCCACAGTCCAAAGACATGCAGGTTAGGTTAACTGGTGACTCTAAATTGACCGTGAGTGTGAATGGTTGTCTGTGTCTATGTGTCAGCCCTGTGATGACCTGGCGACTTGTCCAGGGTATACCCTGCCTTTCGCCTGTAGTCAGCTGGGATAGGCTCCAGCTTGCCTGCGACCCTGTAGAACAGGATAAAGTGGCTAGAGATGATGAGATGAGGAAATCAACTGATGGAGATTTTAAAAAGGGTTGTGATAAGCCTATATAAAAGACTGAAATTATTACATGTATAAACAAACTGATTTCCTGTTGCATGGATTTAAAGAGGCAATAAAACTAAGAACACTTGCGCACACACACACACACACACATATATGTTGTCTCAGGTACAATTAGTGCAGTTTTATAAGGAAATGAGCTGTAGGTTTTGCTGAGCATCTTGCAGTCTCTTATATAACAAGTGTTGCCAGGCAAAACAAACCTTGTCCGGTAGCACTTATGATGAATATGAAGGAAGATATCGCAAAAAAATGATTTTGGCCTTTTTGGTAACCTTGACCTTGATTTTGACCTTGTGTGTGAACATACTTGGCCAATAAACATGGTTCTGATTCTGATTCTCTGATGCTCTTAGCCAATCAGAACACACCATACTGCTGTCACACCGTATTGCGTGATTGTTGCACTCTTACATTCTGACAGCACGATGACATAGTGGCTACCGCCTCTATATGAGGCAGTAGCCACAAAAACCTTGACCTTGACCGGATGACCCCCAAAATTTTTGAGGTTCTATTTGAGACCAATGGCCAGCTATCATAAAAGGTTCATGAAGATTGGTCCAGCCGTTTTCCCGTAACATCATTAACAAAAACACAAATAAAGAAACAAATAAACAAACCTGACCGAAAACAATACCTCACCCCCTGGTGGACTCCATCCCGGGCGAGGTAATTATGTCTCTTATGTAATATGCTGCTCAGACACAAACATCTTTTTTTCTGTAACATTTAATTTTGTGCTGGAAACAAACATTTGGAACTCTAAAATGTTTTTGTACTGACTCAATATTGTAGATGTTATAAAATAGAACTCTATACCAAAGTTTGCATGAAAAAAAGGAACCTAAGACTTTTGCACAGTATATATATGCCCTGTGATGACCTGGTGACTTGTCCAGGGTGTACCCTGCCTTTCGCCCGTAGTCAGCTGGGATAGGCTCCAGCTTGCCTGCGACCCTGTAGAAGGATAAAGCGGCTAAAGATAATGAGATGAGATGATATATAATGTGTGTGTTTGTGTGTGTGTGTGTGTGTGTGTGTGTGTGTGTGGTTCCCGTTGCCTTCTACTGGAGTATGATAGAGGTTTTTTCTTCTCAGTTTAGACTATTGCTGGGTTTCAGTCACGTGACTTTTCTTAGCGGTTTTACCAGAACTGAAATAGCTGGTGGCTTAAATGGCTGCCTAGTGCAAACAACTAGCAATAACTTATCAGAGTATACTCGTAATCTCGAAGCCACTGCTCACTTTAGATATATTCAGGAGATTTCTATGTGCAATGGAATAGACCCCTACAGTGTGGGAAAGAAGGATTTGTCATACAATCTCGAAAACTACCCTTCAGTCGAGTTCCCCGACATCTCGAACTATCTGGGGTTGCAGACATCCTTCTACACTGCAAAACAGATGAACGCATGGAAGAGTATGGAGGCTTACAACTTTTTTGTATGTGGCTGGGTAAAGGACCTCAGTATCAAGTCACTGCCGAATGAATCCTGTATTGTTTTTGCCCATGTATGTTTTTTTAAGCTTTTCATTCACGTCTTTACAACAAAGCCCTGCAAGCTGAAGTGTAAACAAACAACAGTTCACTTGATTCTCATTTGTGTTCGCTCTTATCTCTCAGGTAAATCATTCACAAATATCATCAGAAACCCCTTTAAAGTCCTGGATCTTAGTTCAACAAGACGGAGAAGTGATCATGGCACATTGTGACTGTATGGCTGAGAAAGAATTTTTCGCGACCTTCATGCATATAGACTTTATGAGGAGTAAGGAGTAAACAAAGGAACAGCTGGGGACTTTAGTGCTTTGTGACTAAAAAAAGAACCATAAAATAATGACACATAGCAAGTAAAGTACTTGGAAAACGCTAATGACATAGCTGAGAGGGATATACAAACCTTTCACGAAGTGATCACTGCAAATTCAAGCATGCTTCGACTCTGATCCTTTCTATTTCAGTGAGAGGTTCAAAAGCCACCTTTCTTGACATCTTTTTGTGAAATCCTGTGTTCGTTCACCCTTTGTTATTAGTTTACTGGGAACCCTGAAGAAACTTTTATCAGTTTCATGGTTTGATTGATTCGAACAACCTAAAACAATGCAAGCGCAAGGCATTTTTCATGTGAGCAAGACACCTTCTCCATACAAACGCTTTGTCAGCTGAGCTTTGGTAGATCACCAGCGAAAGTTTTGAATAACTAATGAGGCGGTTGTAACGTCACATGAAACTCAGCAATAGACAATTTAGAGTAGCCAGTAAACCTAACTGCATGTCTTTGGACTGTGGGGGAAATCAGAGCACCCGGAGGAAACCCATGCAGATATGGGGAGAGCATGCAAACTCCACACAAAAAGGCCACTGTAGGCCACTGAGCTCAAACCAGAACCTTCTTGCTGTGAGGTGACAGTGCTAACCACTACACTGCCAGATATGTACACAAGTGTTTTACTGGGAAATATACCACTTGTATTTTTCATACAAGCTACATCTAGGACACGGGGAACCAAAACTGTGACATAAATCTGCATATGTTACTTGTGAGGATTTCAATGAATTATTTTGATAAATTGGGGTACTTTTTGTTTGTGAATGTGTCTAGATAATTGTAGAGTAAATGTTAGTGTCATACTGTTTTGTAATTTTCCTTTTCACTGAGCGTTGCCTCTTCAAGGACAAACAACTTAAAACATTCTGTACCGAAACATGTTCATCTTATCATGCTCGTTACATGCGTAGCAGATGTGCAAGCAAGCCAGTGATTAGAAGAGAACCAATCAGCTTGAGAGCTGATCATGCTCCCGGAACATGATCAGGGCATGTAATGCAATAGATGTCTCCTTTTTATCTAGTAAAGAGTATATATAGATTTGAGAACAAAAGGACGGTATGAGTGGTGTGCTGAACCCTCATCACTGTGTGTCCGTTTCTGCAATAAACCTTCTTTCACTTGCAAAAGGACAAGACTGGTGTTGGCGTTTGTCATTTTTTCACGACAATAATAAAAAGAACATCACACATTGGCTTGAAGGTATGAAGCTTATCTTCTTGTGTCGAAAAATTTGCATTTTTCATATGAAATACATTGCAGATCTGAGTGACATTTAAATAATATTGGCTGGCTTTGAATGGTATATCAGATATATTCAATTCAGCTAACATGATACTGAACGAGTTAAAAGATGGGGTCAATATCATGCTGGCTGAATGGAATATATCTGATACACCATGAAAAAAAGCCAGCCAATATTATCGTTATTATACCTACACATTCCTTTTGGGTGTTCAACGTGTCTTTCAAAATTCTCTCAAAATCTTTCATATTTAACCAAGCAAACCTGGTGGCCATGTTTGTTTACAAATTGTCACAGTTGCTCACTCGCACGGAAGTTGTACATCTCCAGCGTGTGATGTCATGTTGTCTTGACAACTATGTAATAACGTAAACCATATTCAATGCTCATTCTCCAATGGGTAGAGTGACGTAATACATGTAGGATAAGCAATGTGCTAACAATACTGCATGCTAGCAAACCAAATGAATGGAAACTGCTATTAAGGGAATAGAATAAATGTTTTTATTCCATTAAAAAAAGTGTCCTGTATATATATATATATATATATATATATATATATGTGGCAGCGGGGGCGTGGTCAAGCGCCGGTTTGTGACAGGAGGGCGGAGCCAGGGAAGGTGAGTGGCAGAATCACTACACCTGACGGTAATTAACCTGTGTTTGTGTGTCTTCCCAGTAACCACCCCCTATTTAAGGAGGCAGAGGGAGAGCAGAGGAGAGCTCTTCCCGGGACAAGAACACAGCGTGTGTGTGTGTTTATGAGAATAACGCTTTTTGTTATACTGAAAAGTCTGGCAATAAAAGCCTATTTCGTACCTGAAGCTTTGTCCTGCCGTCCTCTGTGCTCCACCCACACCTCAGAGAGCTTACAGTGGTGCCGAAACCTGGGACAAAGGTGGAGCACCAACCCCACAGCCCCATGGAATCCTTCCCGTTCACGGACCTGGTCCACGCCCTCGCCACGGCTCAGTAAAGCCAGCACCAGGCACTCGTCACGCTCCGAAAGGAGCAAGAGCGGCGCTTCGAAGCCCTGGTGCTGGCCCAGCAGGAAGATCGTGAGGCGTTCCGGCATCTCCTCGCGTCGGCGGGGTCCACCAGCGCCCCGGCCGCGGGCCCGTCTCCCCTCACTGTGACCAAGATGGGCCCGCAGGATGACCCCGAGGCGTTCCTCACATTGTTCGAACAGGTCGCCGAAGCCTCGGGGTGGCCAATGGAGCAGCGCGCGGCGCGCCTCCTCCCCCTCCTGACAGGAGAGGCACAGCTGGCCGCGCTACAGCTCCCTGCCGACCACCGGCTGGCCTACGTGGACCTTCGCCGGGCTGTCCTCCAGCGCGTGGGGCGCACACCAGAACAACAGTGCCAGCGCTTCCGCGCGCTGCGGTTGGAGGAAGTCGGCCGGCCGTTCGCGTTCGGCCAGCAGCTCCGGGACGCCTGCTGGCGGTGGCTGAGGGCTGACGATCGCGACGCCGAGGGAATCATCGATCAGGTGGTGCTGGAGCAGTTCATCGCGCGCTTACCAGCCAGAACCGCGGAGTGGGTCCAGTGCCACCGCCCGGCGTCACTGGATCAGGCCGTAGGACTGGCGGAGGATCATTTGGCGGCTGTTCCGGTGGCAGGACAACCGACGATGTCTTCTCTTCTCTCCTCTTCTCTCTCTCTTTCTCCCCTCCCTTCTGTGTCCCGTCCTCGCCCCATTCCCCCACCACGGAGGCGGGGGCCGGCTCCACCCCAGCCGGCCTGCCGCACCTGTGGTGCCCTCCCGTTTCTCCCTTCTGTGTCTGTCTCTCCCCCCCCTCAGGTGAGTGAGCCCCAGAGCACAGGTGCAGAGGGAAAGCCCGGGCCGGTTTGCTGGCGCTGCAGGGAGCCGGGCCACCTGCAACAACAGTGCGCAGCAATGGAGGTGGGCACGGTGGTACGGATCCCTGACGCGCCAGAAGCTGCCCTCGATCGGGCCGGAGCGTATCGCATACCGGTGAGTGTCCAAGGGGCTACATATCAGGCGTTGGTGGATTCTGGTTGCAATCAGACCTCGATCCGCCAAAGCCTGGTGCAAGACGAGGCATTGGGGGGAGCACAGGGGGTGAAGGTGTTGTGTGTGCACGGGGATGTTCACAGCTACCCTTTGGTGTCGGTCCACATATATTTCAGAGGGGAAAAATCTATAGTGAAGGCGGCGGTTAATCCTCGCCTTACCCACTCTTTAATTTTGGGGACTGATTGGCCGGGATTTCGGGGTTTAATGACACGCCTAGTAAAGAGTGGGTCCTGCCATTTGACAGGGGGAGGTCCCGGTGTCGCTTTGGCTGGAGCTGCTGTCGCAGAGCCGTCTACGTCATCTCTGCGACAGAGTGAGGAGCCGCCGGCTCCTCCTCTTTCTGTTGGGGAATCCCTCGCGGATTTCCCATTAGAACAATCGCGAGACGAGACTCTGCGACATGTGTTTGACCAAGTGAGAGTAATCGATGGTCAAACACTCCAGCCGAACGCCACCCCGTCCTTCCCCTATTTTTCTATTATGAAGGATAGATTATACCGAGTGACGCAGGACACTCAGACGAAAGAGCGAGTCACACAGCTGTTAATTCCAAAGAGCCGCCGGGAATTGGTATTTCAGGCGGCTCACTTTAATCCCATGGCTGGACACCTAGGGCAGGATAAGACACTAGCCCGAATAATGGCCCGATTCTATTGGCCAGGGATTCGCGGCAATGTCCGTAAGTGGTGTACGGCATGCCGCGAATGCCAGTTAGTAAATCCAGCGGCCATTCCAAAAGCACCTTTGCGCCCCCTACCATTAATCGAGACCCCGTTCGAAAGAATTGGGATGGATCTCGTCGGGCCATTAGATCGGTCAACACGAGGGTACCGCTTTATATTGGTTCTGGTGGACTATGCAATGCGATACCCGGAAGCGGTGCCTCTTCACAATATCTCAGCACGCAGTATTGTGGAGGCCCTCTTCCACATCATCTCCTGGGTTGGAATCCCGAAAGAGATTCTGACTGACCAAGGCACCTCATTTATGTCATGAACACTGAGCGAACTGTATGGACTATTAGGTATTAAGCCGATCCTCACCAGCGTTTATCACCCACAAACGGATGGTTTAGTCGAACGGTTCAATCGCACCCTCAAGAATATAATTAAAAAATTCGTAAGTGAGGACGCACGTAACTGGGATAAATGGCTCGAACCCTTGTTGTTTGCAGTGCGAGAGGTCCCCCAAGCCTCCACGGGGTTCTCCCTGTTTGAATTGTTATACTGGCGTAAGCCGTGTGGCATTTTAGATGTGCTACGTGAAAATTGGGAGGAGGGACCTTCACAAAGTAAAAACGAAATTCAGTACGTTATGGACCTGCGCGCAAAACTCCACACGCTCACACACCTAACTCAGGAGAATTTGCGGCAGGCCCAGGAACGGCAAGCCCGCCTGTACAACAAGGGCACACGCCTTAGAGAGTTCACTCCGGGAGAGAAGGTACTCGTACTGTTGCCCACGTCGAGCTCCAAATTAATCGCCAAGTGGCAAGGACCCTTTGAGGTCACACGGCGAGTTGGGGACGTCAACTATGAGGTAAGGCGAATGGACAGGGAGGGGGCGCTACAGATCTACCACCTCAATCTGCTTAAACTCTGGAACGAGGAGGACCTCCTCGTTCCAGAGTTTAAGCAGATTGAGGTGGTAGATCTGTAGCGCCCCCTCCCTGTCCGTTTTGGCGTTGGTGTCGGTAGTTCCGGAGAAGGCGGAGCTGGGGCCGGAGGTTCAAAAAGGGACATTGGCATCACGTACCTCTCTGGTCCCCTGTGGAGACCACCTCTCCCCGACCCAACTCACGGAGGTCGCCCAGTTGCAGGCCGAGTTTTTGGATGTGTTCTTGCCCCTGCCTGGTTGCACTAACCTCATAGAACACCACATAGAGACGCCCCTGGGGGTGGTAGTGCGTAGCCGCCCTTACAGGCTACCCGAACACAAAAAAAAGGTGGTTCAGGAAGAACTTCAGGCCATGCTCGAAATGGGCATCGTTGAGGAGTCCCACAGTGACTGGAGCAGCCCGGTGGTCTTGGTACCCAAGGCCGACGGGTCAGTCCGGTTCTGTGTGGACTATAGAAAAGTCAACGCGGTGTCTAAATTCGACGCGTACCCAATGCCTCGTATTGACGAGCTGCTCGATCGACTAGGCACGGCTCGCTTTTACTCGACACTGGATTTGACGAAGGGATATTGGCAGATCCCCTTGACTCCATTATCCCGGGAAAAAACAGCCTTTTCCACACCGTTCGGCTTACACCAATTTGTCACACTTCCCTTTGGGCTGTTTGGGGCACCCGCTACGTTTCAGCGGCTGATGGACAGGGTCCTCCGGCCCCACGCCACCTATGCGGCCGCATATCTTGATGACATTATTATTTATAGTAACGACTGGCAGCGGCACCTGCAACACCTGAGGGCCGTCCTTAGGTCGCTGAGGCGGGCGGGTCTCACTGCCAACCTGAAGAAGTGTGCGATTGGGCGGGTGGAAGTACGGTATCTGGGCTTCCACTTGGGCAACGGGCAGGTGCATCCCCAAATTAATAAGACAGCAGCGATTGCGGCCTGCCCGAGGCCCAAGACCAAAAAGGGGGTGAGACAGTTCCTGGGGCTGGCTGGCTACTATCGTAGGTTTATACCTAATTATTCGGATGTCACCAGCCCGCTGACTGACCTCACTAAAAAGGGGGCGCCAGATCCGGTCCAGTGGACGGAGCAGTGCCAGCGGGCTTTCTCTGAGGTAAAGGCTGCACTGTGTGGGGGGCCACTATTACACTCCCCTGACTTCTCTCTCCCTTTTGTGTTGCAGACCGACGCGTCGGACAGAGGGCTGGGGGCGGTGTTGTCCCAGGGGGTGGAGGGGGAGGACCGCCCCATCCTGTACATTAGCAGGAAGCTGTCAGTGCGTGAGGGGCGCTACAGCACTATTGAGAAAGAATGCCTGGCGATCAAGTGGGCGGTCCTCGCCCTCCGTTACTACCTGCTGGGGCACCCTTTCACCCTCTGTTCGGACCACGCGCCCCTCCAGTGGCTCCACTGCATGAAAGATGCCAACGCGCGGATCACCCGTTGGTATCTGGCACTCCAACCCTTCAATTTCAAGGTGGTCCACAGGCTGGGGGCACAGATGGTCGTGGCGGACTTCCTCTCCCGTCAAGGGGGGGGGAGTCGGCTGCGGGCCGGACGGGCGCCCGGCCTGAGTCGGGCGGTGGGGGTATGTGGCAGTGGGGGCATGGTCAAGCGCCGGTTTGTGACAGGAGGGCGGAGCCAGGGAAGGTGAGTGGCAGGATCACTACACCTGACGGTAATTAACCTGTGTTTGTGTGTCTTCCCAGTAACCGCGCCCTATTTAAGGAGGCAGAGGGAGAGCAGAGGAGAGCTCTTCCCGGGACAAGAACACAGCGTGTGTGTGTGTTTATGAGAATAACGCTTTTTGTTATACTGAAAAGTCTGGCAATAAAAGCCTATTTCGTACCTGAAGCTTTGTCCTGCCGTCCGCTGTGCTCCACCCACACCTCAGAGAGCTTACACTATAATAATTAAATAATACTGGCTGGCGTTGAGTGGTGTATCAGATATATTCCATTCAGCAAGCATGATATTGAACTCATCTTCGACTCGTTCAGTATCATGCTAGCTGAATGGAATATATCTGAGATACCACAGAAAAAAGCCATTATTATTATTATTATTATATTACATACCATTTGGGTGTTCAAAGTGTCCTTCTCTTTCAAAATTCTCTCGAAATCTTTTGTATTTAATGAAGCAAACCTGGTGGCCATGTTTGTTTACAAATTGTCACAGTCACTCACTCACTCACTCACTCTGCGAGCCTACCACACAGATTTAATACTTGTCATTTTTAGGGCATACCTAACAACGTGTGTTTTCTTCCCCCCCCCCCCCAATCTGTCCCTCTGAGTTACATGTTGGTCCTGGGATTGAGATGCTGGCCTCTTCTGCCCCTCGGACCTGCTTGATCCATCCTGGTGCCCTGTGTCTGGTCAGAGTTTTATCATCGTTCCTGTGGACGGCCCCATGAGGACAGTTGAGGGTTATACCTGGAGGATGCTCTGGACTCTTGCAGTAATGCTTTTATGGCTGAGGACTACAGTTGACTTGCTAACTTTAGGACTGCAGTTATCATGAACAGTTTTGCACTCAAGTTTCCATCAATGAAGAGTTATAACATCAACGAAACTGTCCTCATATTAAAACTGTTAATGTTATAGTCATGCTGTCTGTTGTTGCCCAAATGAGGATGGGTTCCCTTTTGAGTCTGGTTCCTCTCGAGGTTTCTTCCTCATGTCATCTGAGGGAGTTTTTCTTTGCCACCGTCGCCACAGGCTTGCTCATTGGGGATAGATTAGGGATAAAATTAGCTCATGTTTTAAGTCATTCAAATTCTGTAAAGCTGCTTTGCGACAATGTTTATTGTTAAAAGCGCTATACAAATAAACTTGACTTGACTTGACATGGAAGTTTTATGTCTCCGACATGTGACGTCATGTTGTCTTGACAACCATGTAATATCGTAAACCATATTCAACGCTCATTCTCCATTCAGTGGAGTGATGTAATACATATAGGATAAGTGATATACTCACAATATTGCCTGCTGTCAAACCAAATGAATGGAACCCACTAGAAGAGAATAGAATGCATGTTTTTATTCCATTAAAAAAGTGTCCTGTATGTATAATAATGTCCGATATTTCACTGATTATGTCACTCCCAGCAGTGGCACAGTGGTGTAGTGGTTAGCGCTGTTGCCTCACAGCAAGAAGGTCCGGGTTCGAGCCCCGTGGCCGGCGAGGGCCTTTCTGTGCGGAGTTTGCATGTTCTCCCCGTGTCCATGTGGGTTTCCTCCGGGTGCTCCGGTTTCCCCCACAGTCCAAAGACATGCAGGTTAGGTTAACTGGTGACTCTAAATTGACTGTAGGTGTGAATGGTTGTCTGTGTCTATGTGTCAGCCCTGTGATGACCTGGCAACTTGTCCAGGGTGTACCCTGCCTTTTGCCCGTAGTCAACTGGGATAGGCTCCAGCTTGCCTGTGACCCTGTAGAACAGGATAAAGCAGCTAGAGATAATGAGATGTCACTCCCAGTGTTTTCCCTCTGATTGGACACACATTATCAAAATGGAGAACCAGTTCAAAATGAAAATTCTTTTGATTATTTTGCTTTTTTCTTTGGATTATCTTGTGTTTTTCTTTGGATCATATGAAGAATGGCATGCAGATAGGAAGTTTATCTTCTCGTGTTGAAAAATATATCACTCCTTGGCTTCGTCCACCACTTGAAGAGAAACTTCATATCTTCATGCATCCGTGTGTGTGTGTATATATATATATATATATATATATATATATATATATATATATATATATATATATATATAATACACACACACACACACACACACACACACACACACACATATATATGTATGTATGTATGTATGTATGTATGTATATATGGAGGAATAAACCTCAGTATCTACGAAAAGAAACTTTAGGTGGTGGTCAAAAAGACGGTGGTATGAATGCTTTAGATTTTATCCCCTCAAATAAAGTATATACAGTTGTGGTCAGAAGTTTGCATACAGTGACATGAATGTCATCTTGGATATGAATGTCATGGCAATATTTGGGTTTTCAGTAATTTCTTTGAACTGTTCTTTTTCCTGTGGCAGAATGTACAGCATAAATCTTTAATTTAAAAAAAAAACACTAAAATTTGGTGCACAAGTTTTAATTTTCTTTGGGTTTCCTGAAATCAACACAGGGTCAAAATTATACATACAGAGTCAAAAATGTATATATGCTCACTTAGATTATTAATTCAGAGGTGCTGAAACTTCCAAAATGTCTTTTATCTTGCCAAGGCCTCTTAACTTCCTGTTAGTGATCATGATTGACTACAGCTGGTAGCTGCTCTGTGCTTTCTTAAAAATGGTTTGTTTACAGCACTTACTTATGCAATACAATGGGAAAGTCCAAGGAGCTCAGTGCAGATCTGAGAATGAGGATCACAGATGTACATAACTCAGGAATGTCTCTTGGAGCCATTTCTAAACAACTGAAAATTCCTAGATCAGTTCAGACAATTGTATGCAAGTTATTGTGAGGTTTAGTCACTTTGCCAAGCCACTTTGCTTCAAGAAAACCCAAACTGTCACCCTCAGCTGAAAGGAAATTGGTTTGGATGGTCAGGAACAACTGGGTACCATCATGGCACAGCCCTGCCATGAACTGGAAGCTGATGGATCACTGTCTACAGTTCAGTAGACATCACCATGGACTAAAAGGCTGCTGTTCAAGAAATAAACCCCTGCTCCAAAATTGGCACCTTCAAGTTTAACTAAAGTTTGAAGCTGACCACACAGACAAAGAAAAAGCCTTCTGGAGGATTGCTGTATGGTCAGATGAGACAAAGATTGAGTTGTTTGGACACAACGACCACCATGTACTATGTACTGTACCAACTGGTGGTGGTGGCAGAATCATCATGCTCTGGGACTGTTTTGCAGCCAGTGAAACTGGTTCATTGCACAAAGTAGATGGAATAATGGAGAAGGAGAACTACCTTAGAATTCTTCAGCATAAACCTGAACACGACTTGGGAGTTACAACAGGACAATGAACCCAAACACGCATCAGAGCTGGTTGTGGAGGATAAAGCAGGCTAACATTAAGCTTAAAACAAGTCCTGACTTCAACCCTATTGAAAATACATGGACCACGCTTAAAAGTCGAGTCCATGCCAAGACAAAAAAAAACAATTTAATTGAACTACCAATTCTACCCTGAAGAGTCATGAAATATCCAACCAGAATTCTGCCAGAAGCTTGTTCATGGTAAACAAAAATGTTTGGCCATGGTGAATCTTACAAAGAGATATTTTACCCAAATATTAGGTGTGCTGTATGTATATTTTTGACCCTGGATGTATAATTTTGACCCTGTGTTGATTTCAGAAAACCCAAAGAAAATTAAAACTTGTGCACCAAATTCGTGTGTGTGTTTAAATTAAAGATGTATGCTGTACATTCTGCCACAGGAAAAATAGCAATTCAAAGAAATTACTGAAAGCCCAAATATTGCCATGACATTCATATCCAAGATGACATTCATGTCACTGTAAACTTCTGACCACAACTGTAAAGATAAATGGATACAAATTTATTTCCAACATCTCATCTCATTATCTCTAGCTGCTTTATCCTGTTCTACAGGGTCACAGGCAAGGTGGAGCCTATCCCAGCTGACTACGGGCAAAAGGCAGGGTACACCCTGGACAAGTCGCCAGGTCATCACAGGGCTGACACATAGACACAGACAACCATTCACACTCACACCTACAGTCAATTTAGAGTCACCAGTTAACCTAACCTGCATGTCTTTTGAACTGTGGGGGAAACCAGAGCACCCAGAGGAAACCCATGCGGACATGGGGAGAACATGCAAACTCCGCACAGAAAGGCCCTCATCGGCCACGGGGCTCGAAGCCGGACCTTCTTGCTGTGAGGTGACAGCGCTAACCACTACACCACTGTGCCACCCTATTTCCAACATAAAAACACCATTTGGTGTTTTTATTCCTCGCTTATTCCTCGCTTAATTTTTCAAGAAGTTGGTGGTTTAGAATTTTTGTTAAAATACCCCTTTGACACTGTGAAAATCCCAATAAAACTCTCCAATTTTCATAGATAGTTGCTTCAAATTTGGAATCTCATATACAAACATAATTTCTCTCCTCATACATACACAATTTGGAACAATCGGAATATAACATACAAAAGCAAATTTATTTTCTCCCAATAATCCCAGGATGTAATATTTGTTAAACAATTTATTAATAATATAGATGAATTATTCAGTGATGGAAATTTTATAACCAAGTATGATGTCCTTTTACACAGCAGGAATTCCAAACCATAATTGAAGCTATTCCTCTTGGTAAGATTCACCTTTTAAGGAATGATGAAGACACCCCTTCTCTTTTCACACAAGATTTTACTGCTACATTAAAGTTAGAAGAAATTTACTTTTTAAATATTAATACTAAGTGCAATAACAAATACTTATAAGGTCTTATTCTGAATAAGTGTATTATAGGAAGTAAAGGAACTATAGGGAGTGACCATTACCCAGTGTGGTGCAAGATAAATATTCATACCTCACTGACTGTAGAGAGAGCAGGTGGAAAGTTAATTCAGAGAAATTTCTGGAAAAAGTGATAGATATCTAGAACAAGTTAACAAAGGAATGAAAATAGATACACTTGACTGCAAAATAAAGCAAGGTATAATATTGGCTGCATTAGAATCCATTCCTAAAAGTAAAGGAGGAATAAACAATAAAGTAGTGCCATGGTGGAATGACCAATGTAAAGAAGTAGTAAGGAATAGAAATAAAGCATTCAGGCAACTTAAAAGAACTCATAATTATTAACATATGATTCACAACACACAGGCTCAGGCGATAGGGACAAGAGGGAACGGAACTACCCAGTTCTGGCAGATGGAAACAAATTTGCAGTAAAAAATGAGGAAAAGGCAGAGTTGTTGGCTAACTCTTTTGTCAAGGTTCATAGCTCTAATAATCTGTCTGAAGAAGGAAGGCGAGGCAGAGAGAGAGAACAAAATCAGAAAACATAGAGGCTTGATATAAAAAGAGTAATAATGGTGGACAAAAAGCCCCTTTTAGCATGGGAGAATTAAAAAGGGCACTAGATAAAACGGGAAAGTCTGCACCAGGTAAAGACAAAATATGTTACAGCATGTTAAAATATCTAAGTGTAGGGTGACTTCTGGTGGTGCCATGTTGTAGACAGCAGCGGGAAAAGTAGCTCTACAGAAAACCAATTAAAACTAGCTATTAACTAAAGCAAAAATGGCATTAAGTACGGAAATCTGGAAAATAAGTCAACAAACAAAGTTGATGGAAAATATGGTTAAGTTAGGGAAGACTGGACAGGGGGACGGTGCAAAGGGAAGTTGTACCGAGTCGGCGGGAGTGAGTCCAGAGATGGAGCAGCTAGGATCAGCTAGCAGTGAACATGATGCGGTCATATTAATTGAGCTATGCAAATTAAGACAGAAGCATGCCGAAGCAGCAAGTGACAACAAGAGAGTGATGGCTAGACTCGAAATGAACATAAAAGAGCTTATAGAAAGAATGGCGTCCCTCGAACAAAGAGCGGGGCATATGGAGGAACGAATTGGAAATACTGTACAGAGGACAGGGCGACACGACTGGAGCGCTCCGCAGCCTTCTTACTGCAGCAAATGGCCAAACTATCTGTTAAGTGTGATGACTTGGAGTGAAGAATGAGACACAACAATATATGGATACACGGCATCCCAGAGGGCGCAGAGAAGAATGATACCATAGACTTCATTACGGGACTTAAGTCCAAAATCCAAATCACAAGCGACATGGAAATATGCATTGAGAGGGTGCACCAGTGGGTGGCACGGTGGTGTAGTGGTTAGCGCTGTTGCCTCACAGCAAGAAGGTCCAGGTTCGAGCCCCGTGGCCGACGAGGGCCTTTCTGTGTGGAGTTTGCATGTTCTCCCTGTGTCCGTGTGGGTTTCCTCCGGGTGCTCCGGTTTCCCCCACAGTCCAAAGACATGCAGGTTAGGTTAACTGGTGACTCTAAATTGACCATAGGTGTGAATGTGAGTGTGAATGATGGTCTGTGTCTATGTGTCAGCCCTGTGATGACCTGGCGACTTGTCCAGGGTGTACCCCACCTTTCGCCCATAGTCAGCTGGGATAGGCTCCAGCTTGCCTGCAACCCTGTAGAACAGGCTACAGATAATGAGATGAGACATTGTCGCAAAGCAACTTTACAGAATTTGCCACTCACATATGTAATATTGGATCATTTTCCTCAATAAATAAATGACCAAGTATAATATTGTTGTCTCATGTGTTTAACTGGGTTCTCTTGATCTACTTTTAGGACTTGTGTGAAAATCTGATGTTGTTTTAGGTCATATTTACACGAAATTTTATATATATATATATAAAATTCTGGGGCGGCACGGTGGTGTAGTGGTTAGCGCTGTCGCCTCACAGCAAGAAGGTCCTGGGTTCGAGCCCCGGGGCCGGCGAGGGCCTTTCTGTGTGGAGTTTGCATGTTCTCCCCGTGTCCGCGTGGGTTTCCTCCGGGTGCTCCGGTTTCCCTCACAGTCCAAAGACATGCAGGTTAGGTTAACTGGTGACTCTAAATTGACCGTAGGTGTGAATGTGAATGGTTGTCTGTGTCTATGTGTCAGCCCTGTGATGACCTGGCGACTTGTCCAGGGTGTACCCCGCCTTTCGCCCGTAGTCAGCTGGGATAGGCTCCAGCTTGCCTGCGACCCTGTAGAAGGATAAAGCGGCTAGATATAATGAGATGAGATGAGATGAGATATAAAATTCTAAAGGGTTCACAAACTTTCAAGCACCAATGTACGGGTTGAATCTCAACACTCATGGGGCCACTAAAAATGTACTGCAAAGATTAACAACAGTAAAGTGGGTATGTTGACTAGCAATAGATGATAACATTTAGAAACTATTTCTGGTACAGGAGGGCCAACAGATATAACCAAATGATTAATGCATACACAGGAACAGATGTTTTCAGACTGGCAGTATATGGGGTACCTGTACATGTCCGACCTCATTGGGGTGTGATGCCCTGACAGTTTGAGGCACCTGATTAAAAATCTGAAGAACAGAGACTTCAGCATCTGTGTCATCCTTCAGGTTATACTCAGAGAAAACAGCAGAAGCAAAAGATAGGTCATCTGGTGTGCACAGAACAGTATGGCCTTGTTCAAAAGAGATGGAACAGTTGAGCTGAGTCAAAATATAATACCCTAATAGTTTAAAAGGGGAGCTAGGAATAATAATAAAGCAATGGACACTTAATATAAGATTACTGAAGTGATGTCTAATTTATAATGAGTATGCTTTTGTGGTGTTCATTCTTTTATTCTTATTTTTTAATATTTCTGAATATCAAGTACAATAACTGTTAATGCAGCATCATAGAGAGAAATCAAGAAGTCTTTTTTTTCATCTTCACATTAGAAGCTGTTCTACAACAAGATTGTATTTTAATTGTAGAACTTTTTTTTTTTTTTAAAGCAGAAAATATTACAACTTCAAACTCTGGTCCAAGTTTCAAGTCTTGTGGCTCACCTCCTCAATGGTCATGTCATTGAGGGCACCTGCAGTGGAAATTCTCAAAACATGAGCATTTCCATGAAGCAAGTTATTAAAAAAGATTGTTAAAAGCATGCTCATTTTGAAACGCATAAAAAAAGCATTCATTCTGACGTTGTTTAACACCTGTTACTTGAAAGAGGTCAGAAGCAGATTGAAATGTAATCTTAACTGCTCAAAACATTACATCTCATGCTGAATAAAACTCACATATTTTTAACACAGTAGAGCTGAAAGAGGCAGTGAAGCCTGCACACACACATTTACAGATTTAGTCAACTTTACACTTTTTGAGTTACTCTTTTCTCTGTCAGTGTTATCAACCTTTTTTCTTACAAGTATGGCCACAGCAGCTTATCATTTACCATCAAACTAATACTTAAAAAAATCACTCACATCAAAAGTACCAAGGATAAGTTGACCCTCCGTCCATCCGGCCAAATTATCAATGAAAAGTTGCACAAAATAAACAAAGCCCTTGCCCTACATGACTTAATTTGGAGTCCAATATTCTTCTTAGACTGTCCACTTCCACCCATTTTGACACACAAAATACATAAGGAGGGGAATTTCCTAGGCGTAGTGAGGTAAAATTTTCAATAAATTAAAATATTGGGAAATAATTCTCAGCTTAGAGTGTATAAACCTCTCAACCTGTCTCTGGGAACACCACTGAGAATATATCCATACAGTATATGGCAGCTTCAACATATACTTGGCTGAGTAAGACTGAATGACCTTCT
This sequence comes from Neoarius graeffei, assembly GCF_027579695.1. Classification (NCBI taxonomy): domain Eukaryota; kingdom Metazoa; phylum Chordata; class Actinopteri; order Siluriformes; family Ariidae; genus Neoarius; species Neoarius graeffei. The sequence continues at coordinate 30,346,351 of NC_083580.1, forward strand.
TATTCCCAGTAACTCTCGGAGATAAGGATAACTTGGACAAATCAGACAGATCACAATCACAGAGTCTTTCAATCGGCCCTAGGAAACATCATAGGACTATTTATATGATGCATGTATCTATGTGACAGGGATAACCAGAAACTACTTCATCCAGTCGACCCTAGGAAACATTGTCGGACTATTTATCAATGTATGTGTGTGACTGGAATAACCAAATCTATTTCATCCAATTGGCCCTATGAAACACCATAGGACTATTTATATGATCAACGTATGTGTACGATTGGGATAACTGAAAACTACTTCATCCAGCCCGAGGAACCACCATAGGACTATTTATACAATGTATGTATGTGTGTGATTGGGATAACCAGATTCCAGATCTCCAGATGAAAGAAGAGAATCCAGTGTACTTGATGAAAAAAAATATCTTACCTTCCACATGGAGGTCCCAGACACGAGCCCCCAGTAAACTGATTGGTTTTGATCTGTCTGTATTAAGGGGAGGTTAAATTGACAAAGTATGATCTAGGAATGTAGACCTCTGCTGCCTAAGAGATTCTACCTCACAAATCTGGGAGCAACGGTTACTGACACAGATACAGCTGTTCAGAGATGTTTCTCAGTTTATTGTAGGACAAACATGAGTATGTATCCACATTCAAGAGTGTGTTGTAGCTATATGATTGGATGATGATGATGATGTCATTGATGAAGCTAAGTTATCTGTGTATGGCAGGGTAACATCAATGGGTAATGAAGCATTACATCACTGGTCAGAATAACCTTATGGAAACAGAGAGTAGGTGTGCGAGTGAAGATAAATCTCAAGGATTTAACTTGCCAAAAAAATTAACAATCAGAACAGCCTGAACCACTTTCAAGCATTGATACACTTATCTGTATCAATAACTCCATTCTATAAGTGTTCTATATAGTCACAAAGTACAATTGTGTGACTGGGAAATTCATTATAGTTCTAACATTAAGTCTTTTTTTTGGTTGAAGTTAAACAGTTCATTGATGGTGACTTGAGTGCAAGACTGTTCATGACAACTGCAGTCCTAAAGTTATCATGGGTATTGTAGCGGAGCTCTTCATGTGCATGGAGCAGAGCCCTATACTTAAGAGAATATGGTAATGCATCGACCTGATTTTTGATGGCTTTGACCATATGACGTCTGTACATATGAATGCCAAACGTGTACCACCACAGGGGACCCGACTGTATGTGCAAGGCAACATATCTCTCAAACACTTGACCACTGGACAATGAAATTTATATATTATTTACATAAGATAGTTGGGTTTTTATCCAGTGGTTATTTTAAATTTGCCTTTTAAAAAATAAAGTGGAATTATTTACTAACATCTTTTATGGAAAATATTCACAACAGTTTTATATAAAACTAAAACAATTGTATTAGTCCACTAGCTTGTTAGACAATTGACAGTTTCTGTCATGTAAGGGTAGTAGATCGATGTAAGTGCAGGAAGAGTTTTACTGAATGCATGCTAGCAAACAGATCCAAAACGTAGACAAAAAAACAGAGTTGAACAATAGGCAGTGGTCGAGTGAGGCACAGAGAGTATATCAGAGGTAATATAAAACTCAAAGTCCAAAAACTTAAACAAGGTCAAAACCAGAAAAGTGATACAAAATGCAAGGCTTTTGCAAAGTCTATGTGTTACTGAGATTCCTTATATGTATGCGCTGTGATTGTGCTCTAATCAGTAACAGGTGCATGGTAATTAGTCCTAATGGCAATCTTGCAATCTGCGTCTGGATGCTCCAAACTCCAGCACACATGGATGTGAGAGATATAATGAGACAACTGTTTCACATATCAAGTGAAACTATATCCAAAACTATATATTCAATCATAAAAATATCGTAATGATGTAAAATGAAAGTGCTGGTTCACTGCTGTCTACCAGGCACCCAGCAGAAGCAAATCAAAATAAATGTTGTGGTGTTGTTTCTGATACATATATCAGAAACAACACCACAACATTTATTTTGATTTGCTTCTGCTGGGTGCCTGGTAGACAGCAGTGAACCAGCAGTTTCATTTTACATCATTACGATATATTATTCATTTGTTTGACATGCAGTGTCAAACAAATGAATAAATATGTATCCGTAACTGCAATGCGTATCTTATTATCGGTATCACTGTCACAAGACAACACGGCAATTTATTGACGTGAACTACATTACACATTTCAATAATTCATATGCTATATTATTATTCTATTCAGGGTGATTTTGTATTCTTGCAAATATTTTGCTCATACACTCATCAAGAGCTTTTAGGCAGTGCCTAAATATCTATATTAGTTTGAAGCCATCGTAGCAAAAATGTACGTGGCCAGAGTCATCTTCTAAGTGTATCTTTAGACTGTCCATATGGGGCCATCCTTCACAGGAGCAACATAATGAAAAGTCCAGGGAGAAATAGGGCATCAGGATGGACCAAACAGGTCTGAAGAGCAGGAGAGGCCAGCATCACGGGTACCTCAGGACTGATGAGTAATGTGAGAGAGAGAGATTAAGTTTCAATTTTTAAAGATGATTTACATGATTTAAAGGTAATGTAATTGTCCTTTAGCTCTTTTGGGATTAATGATATATTTGACTATACTACACTATGTAGTTATGAAGAGTAATGAAGCATAATGTTAACAGACTGAATAGAAGACTTCATTATGAGCACTATCAGAACAGAAGGTGGCAGTGTGCACACTAGCGTGTGTAAGGTAAGTGACCTTGGTAATCAGTGCAAAACAAATAGGATGGAGATCATTTTTATGAGTGTTACTGCAATTATGTTTTAGATAATTTAATCAATAAGATGGCTTTTTCCAGCATTGTAACACAAGTCTTGTTTTGTGCTTGTTTATTATTTGTGTGTTTATTATTCATGAATTAAGATTCACTTCTTGTCTCATCTCATCTCATTATCTCTAGCCACTTTATCCTGTTCTACAGCGTCGCAGGCAAGCTGGAGCCTATCCCAGCTGACTACGGGCGAAAGGCGGGGTACACCCTGGACAAGTCGCCAGGTCATCACAGGGCTGACACATAGACACAGACAACCATTCACACTCACATTCACACCTACAGTCAATTTAGAGTCACCAGTTAACCTAACCTGCATGTCTTTGGACTGTGGGGGAAACCGGAGCACCCGGAGGAAACCCACGCGGACACGGGGAGAACGTGCAAACTCCGCACAGAAAGGCCCTCGCCGGCCACGGGGCTCGAACCCAGACCTTCTTGCTGTGAGGCGACAGTGCTAACCACTACACCACCGTGCCACCCCTTCACTTCTTGCATTTAACAAAATATCTTTCATTACTTTTTATACAGAACAAAGATATGGAAGCAATATTAACTTTGTATAATGGATTTTCCAGACATAGCGGTAATATATAAAAGAACAAAATTATCCCAACAGCCAGCCGCTGTGTCCGGGGGTCAGGTCGTCGAGGCCCCTGCCTTCGACTGCCACCCAATCCACACTGCACCAAACCCCTACTGCTACCTCTGTGGGTGGTGAACCCACAGGAGGTCGGGCCCACGTCGCCTCTTCGGGCTGAGCCCGGCCGGGCCCCATGGGCAAAGGCCCGACCACCAAGCGCTCGCATACGAGCCCCAACCCCGGGCCTGGCTCCAGGGTGGGGCCCCGGCTGCGTCCTACCGGGCGACGTCACGGTCCTGGATTTTTTCTCCATAGGGGTTTTTTGGTGAACTGCTCTTGGTCTGGCCTGTCACCTAGGACCTGTCTGCCTTGGGAAACCCTAACAGGGGCATAATGCCCCCGACAACATAGCTCCTAGGATCATTCAAGCACACAAACCCCTCCACCACAATAAGGTGGCAGTTCTAGGAGGGGTGGTTCCTGGGGAGGTGTTCCAGGCATGTCCCCCCGGGAGGAGGCCCCGGGGAAGACCCAGGACACGCTGGAGGGACTATGTCTCTCGGCTGGCCTGGGAACGCCTCGGTGTTCTTCCCGAGGAGCTGGCCGAGGTGTCTGGGGAAAGGGAAGTTTGGGCTTCCATGCTTAGACTGCTGCCTCCGCGACCCGGTCCTGGATAAGCGGAAGAAGACGAGACGAGACGAGACGAGACAAAATTATCCATCCATCCATCCATCCATCCATCCATTATCTGTAGCCACTTATCCTGTTCTACAGGATCACAGGCAAGCTGGAGCCTATCCCAGCTGACTATGGGCGAGAGGCAGGGTAAACCCTGGACAAGTTGCCAGGTTATCGCAGGGCCGACACAGAGACAAACAACCATTCACACTCACATTCACACCTATGGTCAATTTAGAGCCACCAATTAACCTAACCTGCATGTCTTTGGACTGTTTATTTCACCTTAATTAGCCATAGTATATAATTGATTCTAGTTGTTGTTGTTGTTGTTGTTGTTATTGAATTAGGAGTTTATAAATTACAAAAATCTATAATGGAAGTGACCAAACAACTGCATCAAATCAATAGAATGTGTTAGAAATTAAATTATTTGCTAAATGACTTCAGTTTAGCAGCTAATTGACCATGAGGTACAGTGGTGCTTGAAAGTTTGTGAACCCTTTAGAATTTTCTATATTTCTGCATAAATATGACCTAAAACATCATCAGATTTTCACACAAGTCCGAAAAATAGGTAAAGAGAACCCAGTTAAACAAATGAGACAAAAATATTATACTTGGTCATTTATTTATTGAGGAAAATGATCCAATATTACATATGTGTGAGTGGCAAAAGTATGTGACCCTTTGCTTTCAGTATCTGGTGTGACCCCCTTGTACAGCAATAACTGCAACTAAACGCTTCCGGTAACTGTTGATCAGTCCTGCACACCGGCTTGGAAGAATTTTAGCCCATTCCTCCATACAGAACAGCTTCAACTCTGGGATGTTGATGGGTTTCCTCACATGAACTGCTCACTTCAGGACCTTCCACAACATTTCAGTTGGATTAAGGTCAGGACTTTGACTTGGCCATTCCAAAACATTAACTTTATTCTTTTTTCACCATTCTTTGGTAGAACGATTTGTGTGCTTAGGGTCGTTGTCTTGCTACATGACCCACCTTCTCTTGAGATTCAGTTTATGGACAGATGTCCTGACATTTTCCTTTAGAATTTGCTGGTATAATTCAGAATTCATTGTTCCAGGAATGATGGCAAGCCGTCCTGGCCCAGATGCAGCAAAACAGGCCCAAACCATGATACTACCATGGTTCATACTGTGAAACCATGTTTCACAGATGGGATCAGGTTCTTATGCTGGAATGCAGTGCTTTCCTTTCTCCAAACATAATGCTTTTCATTTAAACCAAAAAGTTCTACTTTTGTCTCATCCATCCACAAAACATTTTTCCAGTAGCCTTCTCTCTTGTCCACATGATCTTTAGCAAACTGCAGATGAGCAGCAATGTTCTTTTTGGAGAGCAGTGGCTTTCTCCTTACAACCCTGCCATGCACACCATTGTTGTTCAGTGTTCTTCTGATGGTGGATTCATGAACATTAACATTAGCCAATGTGAGAGAGGCCTTCAGTTGCTTAGAAGTTACCCTGGGGTCCTTTGTGACCTCGCCGACTATTACACGCCTTGCTCTTGGAGTGATCTTTGTTGGTCGACCACTCTTGGGGAGGGTAACAATGGTCTTGAATTTCCTTCATTTGTACACATTCTGTATGACTGTGGATTGGTGGAGTCCAAACTCTTTAGAGATGGTTTTGTAACCTTTTCCAGCCTGATGAGCATCAACAACGCTTTCTCTGAGGTCCTCAGAAATCTCCTTTGTTCATGCCATGATACACTTCCACAAGCATGTGAAGATCAGACTTTGATAGATCCCTGTTCTTTAAATAAAACTGGGTGCCCATTCACACCTGATTGTCATCCCATTGATTGAAAACACCTGACTCTAATTTCACCTTCAAATTAACTGCTAATCCTGGAGGTTCATATACTTTTGCCACTCACAGACATGCAATATTGGATCATTTTCCTTAATAATTCAATGACCAAGTATAATATTTTTGTCTCATTTGTTTAACTGTGTTCTCTATCTACTTTTAGGATTTGTGTGAAAATCTGATGATGTTTTAGGTCATATTTATGCAGAAATATAGAAAATTCTAAAGGGTTCACAAACTTTCAAGCACCACTATAACACGTTTTAACATAACTCATACATAAATATGGGGCATGACTGTAATATAATACATTCTTATAATGCCAAGAATGTCAGAAACAAAAAAAAAGTTTTATATTTTTACTTACTTTTGAGCTTTTAGCTCAGTAATTCGATAAATGAAGAGTAGCACAGGACTAAACACAGGATTCGCACAGTAAATCAAAACACGAAACGTAACACTTAACAACTCTAATCACAAAATGCTAAACACAGGATTAGCACAGTAAATGCAATTTATCTCTGTACAGTGGTAGGAAAAAGGCTTCTGGCAGTTCTTCTATGAATCTTAAGTTGTGCTATCACTGGATTTGGAGAAGATTTTTTTTTTGTTAAATCTTTAAATGTAAACTTTGGATTTTGTTAATATAGTTGTTTTCTTTCTATCCAATTAAGCTTTGTATATTTTCTGTTTTAGGTGTTTAAAGTGTAAAGGTTTTGATCCATGGATGACAAAATAATTTTTCATGTCTTGTCATGTTTGTATCCCACTGGAAACAAGGAGTCACAAAGTACACATAGGACAAATTGAAACTAAAATATAACAGTTTTTATCATTAGTTAATATGCATTTATCAATACTGTGTCTTCTTTTCAAAACTTCACACAGTTAGTACAATTGCTTTGATACAAAAAGCATTGAAGAACCTTAGCTTTGAAAATTCATGAATACTGTACTTTTTTCACTTAAACTCAACTGCCAAAAACCTCTTTGTATCTCTTGTTTACAGATAGTTTTCAAAACTATTCAAGAAAAGTTCAAAACCAAACAAAATGTAATTTTCAAAATGAATTCAGAATGAAATACACAAAACAAGCAAATAATCACAACTCAGGTGTTTTGTTCCCCATTATATTACCATTTATACAAAAGGGGACATCCAGCTTGGTCCATAAGCATTTGGACAGTGACACAATTAAAAAAAAAAAAAAATTACCTCTGTAAAATTATAAAATCACACAGTGATTTTGAAATGAAGCAATCAAAATGTGAATAAAGTGCAGATTTTCAGCTTTAATTCAAGGGGTTTAACAAAATTATTGCATTAATTGTTTAGGAATTACAGCGTTTGTTACAGAGTCATTTCATTTTCACAGGCTCAAAAGTAATCGGACAATTGCCGAATAAACAGCTTCATGGCCAGGTGTGGCCTGTTTCCTCATTATTTTATGACATATTAAGGAGATAAAAGGTCTGGAGTTGATTCCATGTTGAATTTGCATTTGTTAGTGTTTGGAAATTCTTTGGGAATTTTTTTTTTCTCAGAACAGGTTCTATTGTGAAGTGTTGTCTCCTAGAAGATATGAAGAAAAATTTGAGACGAATTTCTTTCTTGAATAGTTTACTGAAATTCTCTCAAGATCATGTAAATGACAAACGACTTTCTCAAAATACAAAACAGAACACTCTTAGCTCACAAAACAGAACAGATCCATTTGGGAAGATATTCTTGAAGAGTTTTGCTAGAGTGTTCTTTTGCAAGACCTTTATAGACTGACTGTCCATTCCATCTTACAGCCATAACCAATCCAATTCTTTAGATCCAATTTTTTACTTTTTTTTCCGGGGGGGTGTTGTCCATGTCCTCATCCTCAACTGGTGACAATTTACTGCCCATATAATTATTCACATATGTAAGTGTGTATCTATATGTATGTATACAGTGGTCCTGCAGGAACCTAAAGCCTCGGTCACAACTGGCCGTACATGATCCTACGGCCGGTCTACGTGCAAAAAACCGCAAGAAACGCATGGAGGGCGTGCGTGAAATGCACGGAGGGCACGCGTGTGACGTGCTGATTTTCGAGCCGCAGACCGGCCGCAGACACGGTGGTGTAGTGGTTAGCGCTGTCGCCTCACAGCAAGAAGGTCCTGGGTTCGAGCCCCGGGGCCGGCGAGGGCCTTTCTGTGCGGAGTTTGCATGTTCTCCCCGTGTCCGCGTGGGTTTCCTCCGCGTGCTCTGGTTTCCCCCACAGTCCAAAGACATGCAGGTTAGGTTAACTGGTGACTCTAAATTGACCGTAGGTGTGAATGTGAGTGTGAATGGTTGTCTGTGTCTATGTGTCAGCCCTGTGATGACCTGGCGACTTGTCCAGGGTGTACCCCGCCTTTCGCCCATAGTCAGCTGGGATAGGCTCCAGCTTGCCTGCGACCCTGTAGAAGGATAAAGCGGCTAGAGATAATGAGATGAGATGAGATGAGACCGGCCGCAGAGGTTCTTTGTCATGTCAAACAAACTCTACGGGTGCTTACGTTTTTTTCAGGTTGCAAGACAAACTTACGGCCAACGTGCATCTTTCTCCACGAAAAAAAAAAGCAGCGATTTGGGAAACACCAAAATCACACGGCCAAAAAATCGTACGCCCGGTTGTGACCTAGGCTTAAGGGATCTCAGAGGCCTGCTATTGTAGACAAAGAGTGTCTATGTATATGTGTGTAAGGTACCCCTAGCCACAACTAGTTTGAATTAATTCATTTCAAACCAAACGGAAGCAGTGAGATACTACATCTCACCAGAGGTGGAAAAACTGGATTGACAAAGTAAAAGTCCTGCTTAGGTTTTCCTTCTGCCTGTGCTCTCAACACAGGTGATTTCACCAATTATCAAAATCAAAATCAAATCAAGTTTATTTGTATAGCGCTTTTAACAATAAACATTGTCGCAAAGCAGCTTTACAGAATTTGAACGACTTAAAACATGAGCTAATTTTATCCCTAATCTATCCCCAATGAGCAAGCCTGTGGCAACGGTGGCAAGGAAAAACTCCCTCAGACGACATGAGGAAGAAACCTCGAGAGGAACCAGACTCAAAAGGGAACCCATTCTCATTTGGGCAACAACAGACAGCCTGACTATAATATTAACAGTTTTAACAGGTATAACCCTCAACTGTCCTCATGGGGCTGTCCTTCACAGGAGCGGTGCGATAAAACTCCGACCAGACACAGGGCACCAGGATGGATCAAGCAGGTCCGAGGGGCAGAAGAGGCCAGCATCTCAATCCCAGGATCAACATGTAACTCAGAGGGACAGATTGGGGGGGGGGGAGAGAGAAAGAAAACACAGGTTGTTAGGTATGCCCTAAAAATGACAAGTATTAAATCTGTGTAGGCTCGCGGGAGACGAGAGTCTTTACATCAGGCATAACACACAACAATGGCATGCTAATATGGTAAAAAATATCATGACCTGCTCTGGCTGGATGCTTGATTGGGTGATGGGAGCACACTCCTCAGCAATGATGAGATGCAGATGGGACCCTTAGGGCTGGCCAAGACAATTCAGTTACATTTCACCGGGTCTGGGACATGCGACAGAATGTCTGACGGCCGATTCCCTGCAGGCTACGATAGCCAGTCGAGGTCTCCACCCTCTCCACCAAAAGATTTCCTGTTGACTCCATGTAACTCAGAGGGACAGATTTGGGGTGGGGGGGAGGGAAAGAAAACACAGGTTGTTAGGTATGCCCAATGTCACCTGAATAAGTAGGAGCAGTATACATATTGCACCGAGTACAAGCAGGGACTCCGGCAACTAACTATGACAGCATAACTAAAAGGAGAGAGCCAGAAGGTAACACAGGCATGAGGGAGCCCCGGGACATAAAGCAGACAGCCACTACACCGTCAACAAACTCGAGTGAGCAAGCGAGTGGGGACTGACAGCATCCATACATCCCAGTTTACCAAAACACTCTATGTCTGAGGACCCTCCAGATCTACTCCTTTACCTCATAAACACCATTAACAAAAGGCTTGACTAAACAGATATGTTTTCAGCCTAGACTTAAATGCTGAGACTGTGTCTGATTCCCGAACATTACTTGGAAGGCTGTTCCATAACTGTGGGGCTTTGTAAGAAAAGGCTCTGCCCCCTGATGTAGCCTTCACTATACGAGGTACCAGCAGATAGCCTGCACCTTTTGATCTAAGTAGGCGTGGCGGGTCATAGAGGAGCAGAAGTTCACTCAGGTACTGTGCTGCGAGACCATTTAGTGCTTTAAAGGTCAATAGTAGTATTTTATAATCAATACGAAATTTGATTGGGAGCCAATGCAGTGTGGATAAGACAGGCATGATGTGGTCATATTTTCTAGTTCTAGTAAGGACTCTTGCTGCTGCATTTTGAACTAACTGGAGCTTGTTTATGCACTTATTGGAACATCCAGACAGTAAGGCATTACAATAATCCAACCTGGAGGTAACGAAAGCATGGACTAGTTTTTCTGCATCATGCAATGACATTAAATTTCTTATCTTTGCAATATTTCTGAGATGAAAGAAAGCTATCCAGGTGATGTTATCAATGTGAGTTTTGAATGAAAGACTGGGGTCAATAATCACTCCGAGGTCTTTTACTGCTGCACGTGAAGAAACAGAAAGGCCATCCAGAGTCACTGTGTAATCAGAAAACTTACTTCTAGCTGTATGTGGTCCTAGCACAAGTACTTCAGTCTTGTCAGAGTTAAGCAGAAGGAAATTAATAAGCATCCAGTGTCTAATGTCCTTAACACATTCCTCAATTCTATTAAGCTGGTGTCTCTCATCAGGTTTTGCAGAGACATACAACTGTGTGTCATCAGCATAACAGTGGAAACTAATACAATGTTTACGAATAATATCGCCCAGAGGTAACATCTCATCTCATTATCTCTAGCCGCTTTATCCTTCTACGAGGTCGCAGGCAAGCTGGAGCCTATCCCAGCTGACTACGGGCGAAAGGCGGGGTACACCCTGGATAAGTCGCCAGGTCATCACAGGGCTGACACATAGACACAGACAACCATTCACACTCACATTCACACCTACGGTCAATTTAGAGTCACCAGTTAACCTAACCTGCATGTCTTTGGACTGTGGGGGAAACCGGAGCACCCGGAGGAAACCCACGCGGACACGGGGAGAACATGCAAACTCCGCACAGAAAGGCCCTCGCCGGCCCCGGGGCTCGAACCCAGGACCTTCTTGCTGTGAGGCGACAGCGCTAACCACTACACCACCGTGCCGCCCAGAGGTAACATATATAGAGAAAAAAGCAGTGGACCCAAGACAGAACCTTGTGGAACACCAAACTTTACCTCGGTACTTCTTGAAATATCACCATTTATATCAACATACTGATAACGATCAGTTAGATAAGACCTGAGCCAGGAGAGGGCCATTCCCTTAACTCCCACAACATTTTCTAGTCTATCCAGAAGAATGGAATGATCAATGGTATCAAATGCTGCACTAAGTTCAAGCAACACAAGTAGCGAGACACAGCCCTGATCAGACGCCAACAGTAGGTCATTTACTACTTTAACCAGTGCTGTCTCTGTGCTATGATGAGGTCTAAATCCTGACTGATACATTTCATGGATGTTATTCCTATGTAAATATGAGCATAACTGCTGTGCCACAGCTTTTTCAAGGATCTTGGAGATAAAGGGGAGGTTTGATATTGGCCGATAATTGGACAGCTGACAGGGATCAAGGTCAGGTTTTTTAATCAGGGGTTTGATAACTGCTAGTTTAAAGGATTTGGGTACATAGCCAATCATAAGAGAAGAATTTATTATTTTTAGAAGCGGTTCAATTACTCCAGGCATTATCTCTTTGAATAGATGTGTCGGTAAAGGATCTAGTATGCAAGTTGAGGCTTTTGATGTAGAGATTAATGAAAGTAATTCAGTTTCTTTTAGGGGAGTAAAACATTCTAACTGATGATCTGATACAGTTATATTGTTAACTACAAGGTCACTTTCATTGTCTAACCTTAAATTAGTAGTTTGAATTTTTTGTCGGATATTCTCAATTTTGTCATTAAAAAAAATCATGAAGTCGTTGCTACTACATACTGCAGGTGTGCATGTGTTGATAGTGGACTTATTCCTGGTTAATTTTGCTACAGTATTAAATAGGAATCTAGGATTATTTTTGTTATCTTCTATTAGGGAGGATAAATATGTTGATCTCGCAGCACTAAGAGCTTTTCTATACTTCAGGAAGCTCTCCTTCCAAGCTAATTTGAACACTACCAATTTTGTTTGATGCCATTTACGTTCCAATTTTCGAGTGGTCTGTTTTAATGTGCGAGTGTCATCATTATACCAGGGTGCTAATTTTTTGTTTCTGACCATTTTCCTTTTTAGAGGAGCTACATTATCTAAAGTATGGCGGAATGTTGACTCTAAGCATTCAGTTGCCTGATCAAGTTCTGCAGGGGCTGACAGTGACCCAATCAAAGTTGACAGCTCTGGGAGATCATTTATAAAGCTCTGTGCAGTAGTTGACGTGAAAGTACGTTTAATACAGTAGCGTGGTGAGGTGCATATATTATTACTCAGACATATCTTGAATGAGATGAGACAATGATCTGAGATAACTTCAGACTGTGGAAGTATGACTATATTATCTACGTTTAATCTGAATGTTAGTATTAGATCAAGGGTGTGACCACCATTATGGGTCGGTCCTATGACATTCTGCTTAATCCTGACTGAGTCTAAGATGGACACAAACGCTGTTTTTAAAGGGTCTTCTGGGTTATCGAAGTGAATATTAAAATCTCCGACAACTAAAGCTTTGTCTAAGGAAATAACCAGATCTGAGATAAAATCTGCAAATTCAGAAAGAAACTCAGAATATGGCCCCAGGGGCCTGTAAATAATAAGCAATGGAATTAACTGGGTAGACTTATTTTTCGAGGCTACATACATTATATGAGTATGAAGAACTTCAAATGTATTAAATTTATAACCAGGTTTTTGTGTTACACCTAGATAATTGTTATAAATAACCGCGACGCCTCCTCTCCTCCTCCAATTAGCTCATCAACCTGGCTTAGGGGATGTGGTAATTAGGATCAGCTGGTTCATTGAATTGGCTGGAGCAAGAATGTGGCAGGGTTTTTACTTTCTGCACCCGGGTTTTTCCACCTCTGCATCTCACGTTAACAATTAACTTCATATTCCATATCCAATATTCAATTAATTACACAAAAGAAAAACATCCTTTTAATGAAACCTCTTCAGTAGCTGTTCAAGGGAACTCTATGTGGTCCAAAGCTGTGTCAATGCAAGTGAAGGAGGTCGTCATTTGGCAAAAACAAAAAAAACCCAAAAGACTTATCAGAGAGATAGCAGTAACTAGAAAGTTAAGAGTGTGCGGTAAATAGAAATTTTAAGAGTGGCCAAATCAACAATTTTGTACATTCTTAAAAAGGATGAACTGAGCAACACCAAAAGGTCTGGAAGATCATGGAAGACAACTAAGGTGGATGATTGCAAAATTCGTTCTTTGGTGAAGCAAAACTGCTTCGCAAAATCTTGCCAAGTCAAGAGCACTCTTGAAGAAGTAGGCATACTATTGTCCAAGTCTAAAATCCAGAGATGCCTTTATGGGTGTTGAAAAGGGTTTACCCCTCAATATGCAAACCACTGATAATACTCAAGAACAGAAAGGCTAGATTAAACTTTGCTAGAAAACATTTTTTAAAAAAAGGCTGGAAAGAACAAGATTATTTGGACAGATGAAATCATGATTAATTTGTACCAGAATGATGGAAAGAGAAGAGTATGGAGAAGGAAAGGTAGGGCTCATGATCCAAAACATACCACATCATCTGCCAAACATGGTGGAGGCAGTATTATGACATCGGCATGTATACCAATGGAACTGGATAACTGGTGTTTACTGATCATGTGTTGATAGAAGTAGCAGAATGATTTCTGGAGCATATAGAGCTGTACTTTCTGCTCAGATTCAGTCAGATGCAGCAAAACTGATAGGATGATGCTTCACAGTACAGATGGATAATTACCCAAAATATATTGGGAAAGCAACCCAAGAATGGCAAAGAAATGGAATGTTATTAAACAGCTGAGTTAGTCACCTGACTTCAACCCAATTAATCATGCTTTTCACTAACTGAAGGCAGAGAGACTCACAAACAAGCAGCAGCTGAAGGCAGCTGAAATAAAGACCTGGCAAAGTATCTTAAGTGAGGAAACAGCATTTGGTGATGTTCATGGATTCCAGACCTCAGGCAGTCATTGGGTGCAAAGAATTTGCATCCAAGTATAATCCTTATATTTATCATTGTTAGCTTGTCCAATTACTTTTTAAGCCTGTAAAATGAAGGGACTATGTAAAAAAAACAGCTGTCACTCCTGGAAGAAGAAGAAGCCTTTATTTGTCACATGTACACTCAAGCACAGTGAAATTCGTTCTCTGCATTTAACCCATCTGAAGCAGTGAACACACATATGCACATGCACAAGTGAGCAATGAGTACACACATGTACCCAGAGCAGTGGGCAGCTATGCTACAACACCCAGGGAGCAGTTGGGGGTTAGGTGCCTTGCTCAAGGGTACTTCAGCTCAAACTCAGGCCATGGCTGCCCCATATTAACCTATCTGTATATCTTTGAACTGTGGGGGAAACCGGAGGAAACCCATGCAGACACGGGGAGAGCATACAAACTCCACACAAAAAGGCCCTTGTCAGCCACTGGGCTCGAACCCAGAACCTTCTTGCTGTGAGGTGACTACTACACCACCATGCCATCCATATGTATCATTGTTAGTTTGTCCAATTACTTTTGAGACTATAAAATGAAAAGACTATGTTAAAAAAATAGCTGTAACTGCTAAATGGTTAAGGCAATAGTTTTATTAAACCCTTTGAATTAAAGCTGAAAGCTTTACATCTTGATGGCTTAATTTAAAATCTATTAATGTGGTATACAGAGGCAAAATATTATGAAAATTGTGTCACTGTGAAAATACTTATGGGTCCTACTGTATTTTGGATATACAAACAACATGGTTATACAGAGGGTAGAGGTGCCACCTCACAACTCCTGCAAACTTGGTCTACTGTTTATGTGGAACTTCTTTGTGCATGTTCTCTGCATGTCTCTAGGTTTCTTCCTGGTTGTCTGGTTTCCTTCCACTTCCCAAAAACATGCTGGTAGGTGGATTGGTGACTCTTACCAGTGTGTATTCTCAGAATTGTGTTGTGTTGATATGTTGGTGATGTAGGAATGATTTACTCATTTGAATGAAGTAAATTCTTTTTTTTAAACTTTAATTTTTATTTGATTTTTTTCATTTAAATACACAAAAAACAAACAACAAATAGAAAGAAAAAAAAACCCTTCCATTAATAGCTTATAGGTCCTTCCATTCGGTCACAGTGCAACAATTCTGTCTTGTTCAGTTGTCATTACTATAATGACATCCTTAACCTTTCTGTAATAATTCAATTTCTCCCATTTCCCTTCAAACTGATCCTCCCTCATTCTCAAGGTATGTGTGAACCTCTCCATATCATAAATCTCCTCCACAATACTCAGCCACTGATCTCTAGTTGGGGGAGTCTACCTTATACCAGGCCCTTGTAATTGCCTTCCTGCTAGCCACTAATAATACTTTCACCAGGTATTTATCTTCTCCTTGTACCTCCTCTTGTGGGATGTTCCCCAGATATAATACCAAAGTCTTTGGTATATCATATCCCAGTATCTCCCTCAGCACACTCCAGACTCCCTCCCAGTATCCCTCCATCTTTTGACATTTCCAAAACACGTGTATGGACTGCCTCTGCTTGACCACACAACCGCCAACATGATTTCTGATCTGGTGTGTATCTCCCCTTAATCTTTGGTGTTATGAAAAACCTTATAATGTTCTTCCACCCAAATTCTCGCCATACCCTAGAGCTAGTGGCTGAGTGTTGAACCTTGCACACTTTATACCAGTCATCTTCTGTTATTTCTATTCCAAGCTCTTTTTCCCATTTTTCTTTAATATAGACAGTTGAATTACCCCCAATGGCACCTATAGCTTGGTATAGAGCTGAGATTACTCTACATTTTCTCCCTTCGTATGCATTTATCATTATTTTAATAATCATATTCTGTTCTTTGGGTTCTTCTAACTTTATTTCCTTTAAATAATAATCCCTCACCTGAAAATATCGAAAAAGTTTGTTTGCCTCCAAATAAAATTTCTCCCTTAAAGCCTGAAAACTCTGCATTTCCCCCCTCTCAACTAGTGTACATATTGCTGTAATACCCCTATGTGCCCATCTCTCAAAGCCCCAATCACTAATTCCTGGTTTGAATCTCTTGTCATGGGTTATCCACCTCAGAATCGTTGCTTCAGTCTGTAGTCCATACTTTCTCACTACCAAGTACCAAATCCCCAATGTGAATTTAGTTATTGGGTCCAACAGTCCCTCTTCCCTCTTAAACAATTCCCTATCAGTTATTAATATTTGTACTGGGCTAGCCTCTACTTTCATTTCTATATTCTTCCACCTAGCTACATATTCTCTATTACACCAACAAGTTACAGCCCTAAGCTGTGCAGCATAGAAGTAGTCTTGCAGATTTGGTACTGCCATGCCCCCTTTGTCCTTGGGGAGCTGCATGGTGCTATATCGGAATCCTTGGCCTCCTACCCCCCCCCCCCCCCCCCCCCCAAATGAACCTGGATATCCATCTATCCCACTCCATAAACTGTTTCTGTGGTATCATTACTGGCAGAGTTTGAAACAGGTACAGTAACCTCGGTAATACATTCATCTTAATTATTTCTATCCTTGAACTAAGATCCAATTGTAGTATTGCCCATCTTCCTATGTCCCATCTGAATTCTTGGTTAATCTGAATGTAATTTGCAGTGTACAACCTCCCCACTCCCCTTGTGATGTTCACTCCCAGGTATCTAAGTGAGCTGAAGCGAGCTGAAGTGAGCTGAAAAAGGGTAGTGGAAAAGGGCCAGTGCCCTTTTCCACTACCCTTTTTCAGCTCACTTCAGCTCGCTTCAGCTCACTTCAGCCCGACACGGCTCGCGTTTCGACTACCAAAAACCAGCACGACTTGGCTCGCTTCAGCCCTGCTTAGCCCCTGAAACTCGCACCGTTTTGGAGTGGGGCTGAAGCGAGCCAAACCGTGCCGAGTGAGGTTGGGGGCGTGAGCAGACACTCCCCTGTGCACTGATTGGTGAGGAGGAGTGTCCTCACATGCCCACACACGCCCCGCGAGCGCGCTGGGATCTGTAAACACCGCAAACCCAGAAGAAGGAGAATTACGAGAATTTCTGAAGCCTTATGCGCCTCGCCTCATCTATACGCTCTTGCCAGTATCTGTCCGCGTTGTCGGTGACAACAAGCCACAGCACCAAGACCAGCAACACTAATGACTCCATGTCCTCCATGTTTATTGTTTACTATTCGGGTCGTGAGACTACCGCTTAAAAGCTCACTGATGTCACTGTTTGCACTGCTTAACGACATCACCTGACGTCCACCCACTTTCGCTAACTCCACCCAATGTGTCCACCCACTTCCAGCCAGCACGGTTCAGCGCGGTTGTAGTCGAAATGCAACTCCAACAGCCCCGCTCAGCCCGACTCAGCACGGCACGGCTCAGCCCGACTCAGCCGCGTTTGTAGTGGAAAAGCGGCATAATTGTTTCTGAATTCCACTTAATTTTGTATTTCTCTTCTAAATCTGGTGTAGGGGCATAGCTTATAGCCAAGATTTGTGTTTTGGAAACATTAAGTTTGTATCCTGAGTAATATTCATATTCCTCCAGTAGGTTCATCAGTGCAGGGAAGGACTCACTGGGTCGCTCCAAGTAGGCTACCACATCATCTGCACACAGCCCTATCTTATGTTCTCTACCATTCACCTCCACCCCTTTGATGCCCTGGTTCTGCCTAATCGCCTGTGCCATTGGCTCTATAAATATTGCAAAGAGAGTTGGAAAGAGACTACACCCCTGTCTAGTAGACCTTCCAAGACAAAAGGCGTCCGTGAGACTACCATTCACCTTAATCCTAGCCATCGGTTCTTGATATACTGTAACGCCTTAATACACTGGACAGATTCCTCATTGAAACCAAATCTTTCTAACACCTTATATAAGTAAGTCCAATTGACACTGTCAAAAGCTTTCTCTGCATCTACACTAACTAAAATTGCACTATTCTTCGTTCGTTGAGTCTCTTCTACAATATGTATCATCCTCCTAATATTGTCCTATGTCTGTCTTCCTGTAATAAAGCCGGTCAGGTCTTCATCTATAATGTCAGTCATGAATGTCTCAAATCTTTTGGAGATTATTGAGGTGTACATCTTGTAGTCCACATATAGTACTGATATTGATCTATAGCTGCTACAGTCCTCTTTATTCTTGCCCTCTTTGGGTATGGTTGTGATAATGGCCTCCCTCCATGAGGGAGGGGTTTTCCCTTCTTTAATTGTGTGTCTAAATGAGGCCATCAGTGCCAGGGTCAACTCTTGTCTAAAGGTTTTATAGAATTCTGAGGGGAATCCGTCACTGCCAGGAGATTTATTGTTCTTCATCTTAGAGATCGCCCTTTCCATTTCCTCCTCTGTGATGTCTGCAGTCAATAATGTATTCTGCTCTTCCCCTATTGATGGTAGATCCAGCCTGTCCAGGAAATTTCTCATATCATGTTTGTCTGCCATTGCTGGTTGTATGTATAAGTTTTGATAATATTCCCTGAATACTCTATTTCGTCTGGTTCAGTAAGCAAGTCATTAGTTTGGGGATCTCTAATTTTGTATATGGTGTTCAATGCTTGTTGTTTTCTTATACATCTAGCCAGTAATCTGCTTGCTTTGGGACCTCCCTCATAATAGGCTTGTTTGACAAATCTACCCTTCTTTTCCACTTCTGACCGTAATATATTATCAATTTTATTCTTTGTTTCTTTCACTTGTCTAAGTACCTCTGGGTCACTTGTGGCATTATGTTTTCTCTCCAAATCCTTTAAGTGACCAATTTGTGTCTGGTAGTTCACTAGTCTGGATTTCTTGCGAAGCGTTGTCTGTGCCATCAAATTCCCCCAATGACGGCCTTAAGCACATCCCAAAGAACAGTTGGATCTACTTCCCCATTATCGTTTTCCACTATATACCTATTTATATCCATTTTCATCCTTTCCACCAGGTCTTTGTCATTCAGTACCCTCACATTCATCCTCCACACTGTAGTCCTCCTTCTCTTGTTTAATTTTATTGTCAGGTAGACTGCGTTATGGTCTGATATTTATCAGACCATAACGCTACCCCTATCCTACAGTCCTCTACCCTATACATATCTCCCTTTGTCATGAAGAAATAGTCCAACCTTGAATACATTTGGTATGGGTCTGAATAGTGTGTGTAGTCTCTCTCCAAGGGATGTAGGTCTCTCCAAACATCTACTATTCCCAAATCAACCAGTTGCGTACTCATATATCTACTAAGCCATGTCCTATTCTTCTTTGTACTAGTCATATCTAGATTGTAGTTCATCACCGTATTGAAGTCCCCTCCACATATTAAGATCCCCTCCAATTCTACATTGATGATGTCACATAATGATTCAAAGAAGGTTTTCTTGCTATCTGGAGGTGCATATACATTGATCAGTGTCACTCTCTGTCCTTCTAATTTACCCTTTACCATTATGTACCTACCTTATGTATCACACATTTCTTTTTCAGGTTCAAATTTGGTTGAATTTGCTATTAATATGGCTACCCCTCTCCTATTACTTTGTTTGTGGTAAGTGCTATAAAATGTGTTGTGATACCCAAATCTCTTTAGTTTCTCATGTTCCTCTGTAGACAAATGTGTCTCCTGCAGAAACACCACCTGCAGTTTTTCTTTTCTGAATTTGGCCATAAACTTTGCCCTCTTAATTGGACTACTCAGCCCATTCACATTCAGTCAGTGCGTTTACATGCACATAGAGAAAATCGAATTTCTGCCGTAGCTCGACTGAAATCAAAGTTCTAAATGCCATGGAAACACCTTAGCTCGGCTGAAATCGAACCGAACTGGATTTCTCGTAATCGAGCTATGCGACCTAGATTATGCGATTGTAGCCGAGCTACTTAGTGCATGTAAACCCTATCGAGCTATGTAGTCGAGCTACTTACTTCAGCACTGCCCCTTCTGGAAGTGACGAGTGACGAGACCACAAGCGGGAAACACAACAGCCTCGGTCGGCATGACAACAGTAGTAGTAGCGAGCAGCAGAAGAGGTCAGGAGGAACAACATCTCTCGATGTTGCTGTCCTCGTCATTGTTCTTCTTGTGAACACGGAACTGATAACTTTGTTTATACTCTTGAATAGCTCTTCTTCATGACGACAACCGGAACTGTACCAACACGATGGGGCGTGTAGCGCCACCTGTGGCTCAGGTGCACAATGTACCTCACACAATAGCTCGATTTCCTTGTGTGCATGTAGGATTGGATTTCTCTGGCACCCCTGCTGGGACCCTTAGCTTGATTACTGACAGTAGCTCGATTTGGATGTGCATGTAAACGCACTGAGTGATACCGCTTTAACACCTTCATGCTGCATTATACATCAGTTCCCCAATGCACTTTCATTACCCATAAGCTAAACATGGACACAAAAAAACCCATCAGCAACAGCTGTTCTAACTAAACAACAGTAAACAAAAAAGTGATCTCCCATGGTAAACTGGGGTTCTTTATCTCTCCCCATTTCCCCTGTTGGTGAGGAGAGGGGAAATCCTCTCATAAGAGGGCCCCTCTTAGTGATGGAAAACTCTCCAAACTGAAGTCCTTCGTTCACACTAAAAATGTCCAATATATTCCAACCATCACTCCCGGCCTTGTCCTTATGGTTCCTTTAAAGGCAACAAAACGTTAGGCATAGGGATATATCTTTACTCACGCTGTCCAAACCTTCCCACTTAATGAAGAATGAAATAAAATAGAATAATGTGCCCCATTCAGTAAAACAGGTAGGCTAACCCTAAAAAAAAAAAAAACCTCATATATACCTGTGTGGGCTATGTCATTCGGTTCGTCTCTCATAGCCTGTGTAACAATACTTAGCAGCTAGCATCTAGTGTTTCCCCTCATCCTTCACCCAAATAAAATATGCCTCAAGGCTACTTATGTAACTTTCAAAAATCAGCCAGGGACCAAATAGAGTATTTGGGGAAAATAATAGGAATCCAATTAGAAAATACAAAAGTTCGTGCCTGTTCTGTGGTATAGGCCACAGAAATAATTTCTTCTCGCCTCTTCTCATTTCTTCCAAGTGAACCGTTTCAGTTCCTTCCTTGCTCTCCCAGCGACATCAATCTCCTGGTCCCCAACTCTGTGCCACTTGAAAGCGGACTCAAGCTGCTGCTCCAGCGTCATTTGTTCCTCTATCAGTCCATCTACCTTCATTCCCGTCTCCTCCATTGCCCGCGCAGCTTCTTGTGGACTGCAGTAGGTCTGGACGCCTCCTTGCCAGTGGACTCTCAGTGCCGTTAGTGGTGACTGGAACCTAATCCCTTCTCCCTTTAGAACTCTCTTCAGTCCTGCATAACTACGGCACTTTGCAGCCACCTCCGCTGGGTAGTCGTGGTCGAACATCACTCTCCTTCCCCCAATCTCGATTTTCATCTGCCAGGCCTTTTTGAGGATGTCCTCCTTGATTTGGTACTGCAGGAAGTTGACAATGATCGCTCTGGGGTTCTTGTCTGGGGCGGGTCTCAGTGCCAATGCTCTGTGAGCACGTTGTATTTGTAGACTGGCATCTTCCCCGAGTTTAAGCTCCTCGCGAATCAAGCGCTCTATAAACTCAGATGCCGAATCCTTCTCTGTGCCCTCTGGTACTCCCCAAACTCGAATATTATTCCTTCTCGATCTCCCTTCTAAGTCAGTTACTTTCTCCTGTAGTTGCCTTTGCTGCTTGAGGGAAGAGGCGAGAATCCCCTTCAGATCTGCATTTCACTCCTCGGTCTCCACCACGCGCTCTTGCATGTCTGCAATATCTCTGCCCTGGGCTTCCATTCTCCTGTTGATGGCCTCGAACCTGTTGCCCATCTCCTCCTTAAAAGTGGCTAGTTCTTGTCTCAACATACTTCCTAGATTTTGAATACTCTCTCGAATGTCCTTCATTTCTTTGTGGTTTTCCTCACTATTGGTCCCAATCTGCTTAGACACATTGTCAAAGCCAGTGTTCATGCTAGCTAGCATGTCATCATTAGCAGCATCTGACCTATCGTCTCCCTTTCTATCTCCCATTTTTTCTTGTTCTCTTTGCTTCTTCTCTGTTTCTTTTTTGGACTGTTCCCTTTTATTACTCATTCCCCTCTCTGGTTGCGCATTTGAATTTTGGCTTTTCGATGTTTTATCACTTCATCTACTGGGAGCTCCTGATTTAACGTCTATCCACTCATTTGCTAAACCAGAAGCGAATGAAGTAAATTCAGTTCATCACTTTTTTCAGGATGTTCATCTAGGACGTCACTGTATGGGCACTGTGTGAGATGGCTGCCTCTCCAGTAGCTCTGTAGTTTTTAGCTCTTTAAACCTCTTTTTTCCACCTTTTTTACTTTTCTGCTCTTCTTACGAAGACATAGTGTGTTTAACTATATAACATGGATATATTTAACTTTAACATGCAACCAGGAGCCAGTTTTCTCACTTATTCGAGAGAAGAGCTGCTGGCCCTGAAAACAATGGGATGAGCCGGGATATGACACTCCATCCCGGCCGAGCTGAGGAGGAAACCCAGGGGCTGCAAAGTTGGAGCTAAACTAAAGGCTAGGCTAGCGGACAACCGGCGGTGCTACAAACCATCCATTCCCTCCATTATCATGGGGAATGTGAACTCACTGCCGAATAAAGTTGATGAGCTTTCCGCTCTGAACAACCAGCGGATTTACTGGGAGAGCAGCTTGTTTATCTTTATGGAGACATGGCTAACACACCTTGTACCGGATGCTAACATGGACCTGCGGGGATTCACTGCTGTGAGAGCTGACAGAGACACTAACACATGCGGGAAAAGCAAAGGTGGGGGACTCATCATTTATGTCAACAATCGCTGGTGTAACCCAGGACATATCTCCGTAAAGACAGTTTTATGTTGCCTGGACTTGGAGCTGCTAGCCATTAGCCTGCGGCCATATTATCTGCCGGGGGAGTTCAGTCACGTGATCACCATCTGTGTTTACATCCCTCCGAGGGCAGATGCAGCCGCTGCATGTGAGAGGATTCACTCTGTCACAGCAAGGCTGCAGACACAGCACCCTGAGGCATTTATGATCATTTCGGGGGACTTTAATCACGCTACTTTGGACTCTACTTTGGCTGCTTTTTACCAGGCTGTGGACTGTCCAACAAGGAACAACAGGACAATTGACTTGCTGTATGCTAATGTGAGGGATGCATACAGAGCCACACCCCTCCCCCACTAGTGAAGTTTGACCACAACCTGGTTCTTCTACAGCCAAAGTAATGCCTCTGGTTCAAAGGTAGCCTGCAACAACTAGCTCCATCAGGAGGTGGTCCCCTGAAATGGAAGATGTCCTCAGAGACTGCTATGACATCACGGACTGGGATGTGCTGCTTAGCCCACACTATGAGGACATAGAGGGGCTGACACACTGTCTGACAGATTACCTCAACTTCTGTGCAGACGTGGTCTCCCCCGCTAAGACTGTATGGTGTTACCCTAATAACAAGCCATGGATAACACAGGAAGTCAAAGCTGTCCTCAACAGGAAGAAGGCTGCCTTCAGGAGCAGGAATAGGGAGGCGATGAAAGCAGCACAGCAGGAGGTGAAACGCTGCATGAGGGAAGCTAAGGACAGCTACAGGAGAAAGGTGGAGCAGAAGCTGAAGGAGAACAGCATGAGGGAGGTCTGGGAAGGTGTGAAAACCATCACAGGCCACAATACAAAGACCAGAGTCATTGAGGGGACAGTGGAGAGGGCAAACGAGTTGAATGACTTCTTCAATCGGTTCAACCAGCCTACGTTCCCCCCACCCTCTCCTTCACTGCAGCCATCTCACCTTCTTCCCTCAACACACCTCCCCCCAGTCATCACAGCAGCCCCCTCCTCCCCCACCTCAACACAGACTCCTCCATGCATTACTGCAGACCAGGTCAGAGGTCAACTGAGGAAGCTTCACCCCAGGAAAGCAGCAGGCCCAGAAAAGGTGTGTCCACGACTACTGAAGACCTGCGCTGCTGAACTGGGTGAACCACTCCAACGCATCTTCAACCTCAGCCTGCAGCTGGGGAGAGTGCCAACCCTCTGGAAGACATCATGTATCGTTCCAGTTCCCAA
Organism: Neoarius graeffei; assembly: GCF_027579695.1. NCBI lineage: Eukaryota > Metazoa > Chordata > Actinopteri > Siluriformes > Ariidae > Neoarius > Neoarius graeffei. The sequence continues at coordinate 30,370,694 of NC_083580.1, forward strand.
AAAGAATCGGCCCAGCGAGCTGAGCGACTTCCGACCGGTGGCGCTCACTTCACATCTGATGAAGACATTGGAGCGGCTCTTCCTCAGCCTCCTCAGACCCCAGGTACAACATGCCCAGGACTGTCTGTAGTTTGCGTACCAGGCAGGTGTTGGTGTGGAAGACGCCATCCTCTACCTGCTACACCGAGCCCACTCGCATCTGGATAAGGGAAATGGCACAGTGAGGATCCTCTTCTTGGACTTCTCGAGTGCCTTCAACACCATCCAGCCCCTACTGCTTCAGGACAAACTGAACAGGATGCGAGTGGACCCCTGCCTGGTCACCTGGATCTCCAGCTACCTCACTGACAGGCCGCAGTATGTCAGGTTGAAGGACATCACATCTGACACTGTAATTAGCAGCACTGGAGCACCCCAGGGCACGGTGCTGGCCCCTCTACTCTTCACCCTGTACACCGCGGACTTCTGCTACAACTCGGAGCTGTGTCACATTCAGAAGTTTGCCGATGACACAGCCATCGTTGGGTGTATCATTGATGACAGAAAGGAGGAGTATAGGAGCCTGGTGAGGGACTTTGCTGTGTGGTGCAACAGGAACCATCTGCAGCTCAACACCTCGAAGACCAAGGAGCTGATCATTGACTTTGGGAGGTCCAGACCAAGGTCACGACCAGTTCTGATCGAGGGAGTCAAGGTGGAGGCTGTGGATTCCTACAAGTACCTCGGGCTGTGGCTGGACAGCAAGCTGGACTGGACTTGTAACACCAATCACTTATACAGGAAGGGACAGAGCAGGCTATACTTCCTTAGGAGGCTGCGGTCCTTTAACATCTGCAGGAAACTCCTGTGGATGTTCTATCAGTCTGTGGTCGCCAGTGTCCTGTTTTACACCATGGTGTGCTGGGGGGCAGCACATCCAAGAAGGACACATCCAGGTTGGACAAACTGATCAGGCAGGCTGGCTCTGTGGTCAGCATGAAGCTGGACTCTCTGGTGATGGTGGCAGAGAAGAGGATTATGGACAAACTATTGAACATCATGGATGATGCCAGTCACCCTCTGTACACCGTCATCAGCAACCAGAGGAGCCTGTTCAGTGACAGAATGCTCCTTCCCAAGTGCAGGACGAACAGACTCAAAAACTCCTTTGTCCCTCACGCCATCAGACTGTACAACTCCTCTCTGGGGGGGAGGAAGGGTAACAGGAGGACAGAGGATGGGAAGGAGCAGTAGCCTAGCCTAGCCTAACAATAAGCAATAGTCCACTTGCATGTGACGTCACAGCCGATCCAGATTGTAAACAGACGCCATCTTGTCAGTCAAATGCCATATTTCCGCCATCGCAATTTACCGACACTGACTTTCGTTGTTTTTCGCCCAAATCTGCAAATATTACCGTGCCACAATGCCGGAGAGTTGTATGGCATATAATTACTCCTGTGGGAAATTGTGAGAGTGATGCAGTGTGCGTAGCAGCCGCAAGTGCAGGAGCTCCATTGAACTGTGTGAATGTGTGACTTGCCCTGATGCTACAAGCCTGTGTCTCTCTGAGAGGGAACAGCCTCTCCCTCCTGTGTGTGTGTGTGTGTGTGTGTGTGTGTGTGTGTGTGTGTGTGTGTGTGTGTGTGTGTGTGTGTGAGAGAGAGAGAGCGAGCAGCCTCTCCCCCACCTGCGCGCTGCGCTTAGAGACACAGAAAGGCACACAGAAAGGGCAGTATTTGCTCAGAGTGCACTCTCCAAACAACGGGGATTTGCACGAAATCGGAAGGAGATATTTACAAAATTCTTTCACATTGAGTGCCACAAGGCTCTCCTGAACACGTTGATGTAATTTTTTTTTGTCTGTAGTGTAAAAAATGAGGACGCTAGAGTGAGTTAAAAACGAGTGACTTTTCTGATTTTGCAGTACAAGCGCTGCCACATTTATAATGGGAGTCTATGGGGAAGCACGCCTGTCCTCTCCTTACTTTAAGGCTTCTCATTTAAAAACTGTAGGGGTAATTGATAAGGGTCACTAATCTGTAGGTCGTTTATTTTAGACATATATCTAGTTATCTGTTCATTAGAAAAATGAGCCGTGTAGTCCGTCGGTTGAAATTGATCCATTTTGTATACGAGTGCAACAATATTCAGCTGTGTTGTTGACCGACAAGATGGCGGCTGTTTACATTCCAGCCGGGATTCGGTCACATGACTGCAAGAGGTCTATACCGGAAAATGTGCAATATAATGTGCAATATAAGTGCAATATCTTTCCTGCTTACACACACACACACACACACACACACACACACACACACACTTACCCTAACCCCAACTTCTCCCCCCTTTCCCCCTCCCCTTCCTCTCTTCCCTATATTTTATTCTTTTATATTTGTATATGTAAATACTTAATTTAATTTAATTTATCTAGAAGTTTTTCTCTATTTCTTTTCTCTGTTTATCTGTAATGATGCTGCTGGAATATTAATTTCCCTGAGGGAACCTTCCCAAAGGGATCAATAAAGTTTTATCTAATCTAATCTAATCTAATCTAATCTAATCTAATCTAATCTAATCTAATCTAATCTAATCTAATCTAATCTAATCTAATCTAAAGCAGGGGTCAAACTCAAATTCTGCTCAGGCCACACCAGCATTTTTGTGAGACCCTCAAGAGCCATAATCAAAGTCTATATATCTGTTTTGCATATATAAAATATTCCACTGACTAACATTAACAGACTCTGTTGATGAAATCTGTAGGCTCTGAGATCAGAATAGGAAGTTTGTATAGATAACCTGGCAGTATAATCGCAGAGCCAAAACTAATGCTAAGGCTCGCCCATGGGAGCACCACTCATCTTTGCTTCATGTGTCAGAGTTACTCTTCTCATGGAAGCACCTGATGAGAAACCTAAAAGTGCTCTGGTTGTAGGAGACTATCTTACAGCATGTGAAATTAATTAGTCCATTAGGGGCACCAGCAGCTTCAGTTAGGTGTATACTGGGAGCCATGGTGCTGGACATAGCAGGAAATCTTAGGGTCTTATGTGAGCATAGGTTTGCAAAGATAGCTATTCATGTCGGAGCTAACAATATACACCTTTGTCAGTCAGAGGTTACTAAGAGTAATGATGTAGAGGTGTTTAAATTAGTGAAGGCAATATTCGATGCTGTAATATGCTCTGGCCCTGTTCCAATGTGGCATGGCGATGTAGCTTCCAGCATGTTGTGGTTGCTGAACTGCTGGGTGTCCAGGTGGTACTCAGAAAATAATGTGAGTTTTGAGGGCAAGGCTGGCCTTTTAGAGCAGAATGGTATCCATCCCACTCAGAAAGGTGCGGCTCTCATTTCTTGAAGCACAGCCCATAGTCTCGATAATCAGAGTAACTACATGAAATACAAGGCTCAGTAACATGGGATACTAACCAGTATACTTTGCAAAGTCCTTGTATTTTCAGAGTCCTTCGCGCTGATTGCACTCAAAATCACAATAGGTGATTCTGATAATTAGTCCTTGCCATGAGCGTGGTGCGCTCAAAGTAAAAATGTACATGGATGCGAGCAACTGCTTGAGGTGTGCCAAGCTCGAGTATCCACTGACGTGACAGGGTAACTCAAACCTCTGCTGCTAGCTGCCTTGTGTCATCACTTAGGTTCCACCATATAGAGACTGTGTCTGTTCCCCAAACTAAACAAAAAAGTAGAAATATTCAGAGTTTGTTTTAGTAACTGAATTAACATAAAATAAGATCATACTGAATGAAAAGCTAGCACCTTTTATTTAAAGCTAGGACTACTAAATATTAAAGGGCTCCTGACAGCAAAAAATATGTTAAATTGTTAATTTCAGCCATATTGAGTTGAATAAAATGACATATTTACTTCACACATCGCGCGACAGAATAGTAACAAACATCGTTTTGAATGGCCCACCACGCAGATAAATCGATATCATAGCGAGCCAACCCACAGCCGAGGAAGAAGGCGGTTATGATGTCACATGCAGAACCACTGACAGACATTTTCTCAACTTCTCGTTGTTCACCAGTGCTTTACAAGTGAATATTTTTGCGTCTGAGTTGTTTATTTTGGTGAATATGCCTGCTCGTTGTGTGGCTGGATTTTGCTCAAACACCAGGGAAGCCGGGTATAGTCTGTATACCTTTCCCAAGGATCCCATCAGACACGAAGAGTGGGCAAAACAAGTGCGCCGGACACGGGACATGTGGACTCCCAATGACAGGTGGGCCTCTGTTTGACAGACATGTGACACTTGTTTGATTAGCTGTTGATTGATGATTTTTCGGTGTAGATCTCCATCTTGTAATGAGATATTTACTACTAAATAATAGCAATAGGTGAATTTGTTCATGATTCAAAGTTCTGCCACAGTTCCGCTGCAATACCGTGTTGGCTGGACCTTATAGGCCTAACATGCAATTGAATTTCATCAGTTCATAGAAGTTTTTATTCTTATCAAATAAAAATGTGAGAAAACGGCCCAAATCTAAAAGACCATGAACTTTCAAGAGAGCATATTTTTTTAAAAGGAAATCAGTGCGGTAATATTGTCTGCATGCCCCCCCAGAGGACTAGAGCTATTATTATTATATTACCATTCAGTGTTTTGGAGCCTCCTGATGTCAGCTGGGATCACGACGTCCTCTGCATTGGGCCCGTCGTCGTCTGTGTCTGAGTCGGAAATCTCGCCTTCTGCAGGCAAATTGTCCAGATACGGCTCAAAATGATAAGGCAAAATGCCACCCACTGCTTCGTCTTCATGTAATCCGACATGTCCAGTGTCAACCTCAAAAAGAGCCTCAGTTTCTGAAGACTGGTCAGAAAATCGCTCTGTTTCATCGGCCATAGCTGCCTTGAAGGCCGAGCAGTCGTTCTGGATATGATGTCATGGCAAATATGGCGGCCACTGACAGCGGCTTAGCGCTTGGCCAGATTGACGCAACTTAGCACAAAGACAAATCTACTGATTTCGTTCTGTTGGTGGTTAGTTCTATCATGAAAGTGATCAGTGGTGTTTGTAGTTTTATTACAGAAACCTATTTTAGAGCATAATTTTGCTGTCAGGAGCCCTTTAAGCTCTTACATCTAAAGTGCCTATTGTTAATGAAATTTTACTGATCAGGAGTTGATTATCCTGGATTTAACAGAAATGTGGATCAAACTAAATGAATATGTACAGTGTCTTGCAAAAGTATTCACCCCCTTTGTGTTTGTCCTGTTTTGCCATGTTACAAGCTGGAATTAAAATAGATTTTTGGGGGGTTAGCAAAATTTGATTTACACAACATGCCTACAACTTTAAAGGTGAAAATTGTTGTTTTATTGTGACACAAACAATAATTAAGATGAAAAAACAGAAATCTGGAGTGTGCATAGGTATTCACCCCCCCAAGTCAATACTTTGTAGACCCATCTTTTGCTACAATTAGAGCTACAAGTCTCTTGGGGGTATGTCTCTATTAGCTTAGCACATCTAGCCACTGGGTTTTTTGCCCATTCCTCAAGGCAAAACTGCTCCAACTCCTTCAAGTTAGAGGGGTTGTGTTGGTGTACAGCAATCTTCAAGTTATGCCACAGATTCTCAATTGGATTGAGGTCTGGGCTCATTCCAAGACATGTAAATACTTCCCTTTAAACTACTCCAGTGTAGCTTTAGCAGTATGTTTAGGGTCATTGCCTTGCTGGAACATGAACATGAACCTTCGTCCCAGTCTCAAACCTCTGGCTGAGTCAAACAGATTTTCCTCTCCTGTGTTTAGTGTCATCCATCTTTCCTTCAATCCTGACCAGCTTGCCTGTCCCTGCAGATGAAAAACATCCCCACAGCATGATGCTGCCACCACCATACTTCACTGTAGGAATGGTGTTCTCAGGGTGCTGGGTTTGCACCACACATGGCATTTCCCATGATGCCCAAAAAGATCAATTTTAGTCTCATTTGACCAGAGAATCTTCTTCCATATGTTTGGGGAGTCTGCCACATGCTGTTGTGCAAACTCCAAATGTATTTTCTTAAGCAATGACTTTTTTTTCTGGCCACTCTTCCAAAAAGCCCCGTTCTGCAGAGTGTATGGCTTAAAGTGGTCCTATGGACAGATACTCCCATCTCCACTGTGGATCTTTGCAGCTCATTCAGTGTTATCTTTGGTGTCTTTGTTGCATGTCTGATTAATGCCCTCCTTGCATGGTCTGTGAGTTTTGGTGGGCAACCTTTTCTTGTCAGGTTTGTAGTGACATGTTTGGAGTGCTCCTTGGCTTTCATGTTGCTTGCTTAGTAGTGTTGCAGAGTCAGGGTCTTTCCAGAACAGGTTGGTTTGTACAGACATTATGTGACAAATCATGTGACACACTTGGGCTGAGGTGCCCTTGAGCAAGGTACCTGACCCCTGACTGCTCCCCGGGTGCTCTAGTGTGGCTGCCCACTGCTCTGGGTGTGTGTGCATGTGTTCACTGCTTCAGATGGGTTAAATGTAGAGGATGAATTTCACTGTGCTTGAAGTGTGCATGTGACAAATAAAGGTTTCTTCTTCTAATAATAATAATAATAATAAAGTAGAAAGATCTGAATGAGAGTAACAATTTGCGCCAGCGCTGCTAGTGCAAATTAATTCGAGAGAAAAAAACGAGCACCCCTGTATAATGATTATACATACACACCTTGAAACAGACCACTTGAAAATTAGAATGTAAATAGTGTCAAACAAAATTGCTAGTATTCCATTTAGCATGGAAGGAGAGCCTCTTGAAGTATAGAAAATCTCTCAGTTCTGCTACAGTGTCTTGCAAAAGTATTCATTGGTGTTTGTCCTGTTTTGTTGCATTATAAGATGGAATTAAAATGGATTTTTGGAGGATTAGCACCATTTGATTTCCACAACATGCCTCCAACTTTAAAGGTGCAAATTGTTGTTTTATTGTGACACAAACAATAATTAAGATGAAAAAACAGAAATCTGGAGTGTAATTTTATTTTTTAAATGTTATTTTAATCTTTTTTTCAGTGGAATTGGTATAAAGGTATTTTATAGCAATGTTATTAATATCTAAAGAATGTTTCATGGTAGATTTGGCCTTAAAGGATTAAATAACAAATTGTGTCATCACCACTCCTATCAACGGATATGTCACATTTACCAGTTTAATTGTACACATCATGACAACAATTGTGCTTTTATTTTCTAGATTTCTTCATCTCACCAAAATTAATTTCTTGTTAAGCCTGCCAGCACAACATAGAACATGCTTCTGAATTGTTTTTAGATGCGAGTGTGACTTCCATCAAGTGCAGCTTATAGGCACTGATTTTAACTCTTATTTCAGACCGTGGTCAGCTAGCCCCTGTACAAACCTGAGTGCTCATATATACAGTGGATTGTGGTAAGTACCACCGAGACGGTAACACTATTTATGGTTGTCTCTAACTTCATGTATTTATTGCAGATTTATTTATGTACAACCCCAATTACAAAAAAGTTGAGATATTGTGTAAAATATAAATAAATACAGAATGCAATGATTTGCAAATCGAAATCATATATTTCATTGAAAATAGAACAAAGACAACATCAAATATTGCAACTGAGAATTTTTTTTAAATATCAAATCAAATCAAGTTTATTTGTACAGCGCTTTTAACAATAAACACTGTCGCAAAGCAGCTTTACAGAGTTTGAACGACTTAAAACATGAGCTAATTTTATCCCTAATCTATCCCCAATGAGCAAGCCTGTGGCGACGGTGGCAAGGAAAAACTCCCTCAGACGACATGAGGAAGAAACCTCGAGAGGAACCAGACTCAAAAGGGAACCCATCCTCATTTGGGCAACAACAGACAGCCTGACTATAATATTAACAGTTTTAACAGGTATAACCCTCAACTGTCCCCATGGGGCCGTCCTTCACAGGAGTGGGGTGATAAAACTCCGACCAGACACAGGGCACCAGGATGGATCAAGCAGGTCAGAGGGGCAGAAGAGGCCAGCATCTCAATCCCAGGATCAACATGTAACTCAGAGGGACAGATGGGGGGGGGGGGGGAAGAGAGAGAGAGAAAGAAAACACGTTGTTAGGTATGCCCTAAAAATGACAAGTATTAAATCTGTGTGGTAGGCTCGCAGAGACGAGAGTCTTTACATCAGGCATAACACACAATGGCATGTTAATATGGTAAAAAATATATCATGACCTGCTCTGGCTGGATGCTTGATTGGGTGATGGGAGCACACTCCTCAGCAATGATGAGATGCAGATGGGACCCTTAGGCCTGGCCAAGACAATTCAGTTACATTTCACCGGGTCTGGGACATGCGACAGAATGTCTGACGGCCGATTCCCTGCAGGCTATGATAGCCAGTCGAGGTCCCCACCGTCTCCACCAAAAGATTTCCTGTTGACTCCATGTAACTCAGAGGGACAGATTTGGGGTGGGGGGGAGAGAAAGAAAACACAGGTGGTTAGGTATGCCCAATGTCACCTGAATAAGTAGGAACAGTATACATATTGCACCGAGTACAAGCAGGGACTCCGGCAACTAACTATGACAGCATAACTAAAAGGAGAGAGCCAGAAGGTAACACAGGCATGAGGGGCCCCGGGACATAAAGCAGCAGCCACTACACCGTCAACAAACTCGAGTGAGCAAGCGAGTGGGGACTGACAGCATCCATACATCCCAGTTTACCAAAACACTCTATGTCTGAGGACCCTCCAGATCTACTCCTTTACCTCATAAACACCATTAACACAAGGCTTGACTAAACAGATATGTTTTCAGCCTAGACTTAAATGCTGAGACTGTGTCTGATTCCCGAACATTACTTGGAAGGCTGTTCCATAACAGTGGGGCTTTGTAAGAAAAGGCTCTGCCCCCTGATGTAGCCTTCACTATACGAGGTACCAGCAGATAGCCTGCACCTTTTGATCTAAGTAGGCGTGGCAGGTCATAGAGGAGCAGAAGTTCACTCAGGTACTGTGGTGCGAGACCATTTAGTGCTTTAAAGGTCAATAGTAGTATTTTATAATCAATACGAAATTTGATTGGGAGCCAATGCAGTGTGGATAAGACAGGCGTGATGTGGTCATATTTTCTAGTTCTAGTAAGGACTCTTGCTGCGGCATTTTGAACTAACTGGAGCTTGTTTATGCACTTATTGGAACATCCAGACAGTAAGGCATTACAATAATCCAACCTGGAGGTAACGAAAGCATGGACTAGTTTTTCTGCATCATGCAATGACATTAAATTTCTTATCTTTGCAATATTTCTGAGATGAAAGAAAGCTATCCGGGTGATGTTATCAATGTGAGTTTCGAATGAAAGACTGGGGTCAATAATCACTCCGAGGTCTTTTACTGCTGCACGTGAAGAAACAGAAAGGCCATCCAGAGTTACTGTGTAATCAGAAAACTTACTTCTAGCTGTATGTGGTCCTAGCACAAGTACTTCAGTCTTGTCAGAGTTAAGCAGAAGGAAATTTATAAGCATCCAGTGTCTAATGTCCTTAACACATTCCTCAATTTTATTAAGCTGGTGTCTCTCATCAGGTTTTGCAGAGACATACAACTGTGTGTCATCAGCATAACAGTGGAAACTAATACAATGTTTACGAATAATATCGCCCAGAGGTAACATATATAGAGAAAAAAGCAGTGGACCCAAGACAGAACCTTGTGGAACACCAAACTTTACCTCGGTACGTCTAGAAATATCACCACTTATATCAACATACTGATAACGATCAGTTAGATAAGACCTGAGCCAGGAGAGGGCCATTCCCTTAACTCCCACAACATTTTCTAGTCTATCCAGAAGAATGGAATGATCAATGGTATCAAATGCTGCACTAAGGTCAAGCAACACAAGTAGCGAGACACAGCCCTGATCAGACGCCAACAGTAGGTCGTTTACTACTTTAACCAGTGCTGTCTCTGTGCTATGATGAGGTCTAAATCCTGACTGATACATTTCATGGATGTTATTCCTATGTAAATATGAGCATAACTGCTGTGCCACAGCTTTTTCAAGGATCTTGGAGATAAAGGGGAGGTTCGATATTGGCCAATAATTGGACAGCTGACAGGGATCAAGGTCAGGTTTTTTAATCAGGGGTTTGATAACTGCTAGTTTAAAGGATTTGGGTACATAGCCAATCATAAGAGAAGAATTTATTATTTTTAGAAGCGGTTCAATTACTCCAGGCATTATCTGTTTGAATAGATGTGTCGGTAAGGGATCTAGTACGCAAGTTGAGGCTTTTGATGTAGAGATTAATGAAAGTAATTCAGTTTCTTTTAGGGGAGTAAAACATTCTAACTGATGATCTGATACAGTTATATTGTTAACTACAAGGTCACTTTCATTGTCTAAGCTTAAATTAGTAGTTTGAATTTTTTGTCGGATATTCTCAATTTTGTCATTAAAAAAATTCATGAAGTCGTTGCTACTACATACTGCAGGTGTGCATGTGTCTATAGTGGACTTATTCCTGGTTAATTTTGCTACAGTATTAAATAGGAATCTAGGATTATTTTTGTTATCTTCTATTAGGGAGGAGAAATATGTTGATCTCGCAGCACTAAGAGCTTTTCTATACTTCAGGAAGCTCTCCTTCCAAGCTAATTTGAACACTACCAATTTTGTTTGACGCCATTTACGTTCCAATTTTCGAGTGGTCTGTTTTAATGTGCGAGTGTCATCATTATACCAGGGTGCTAATTTTTTGTCTCTGACCATTTTCCTTTTTAGAGGAGCTACATTATCTAAAGTATGGCGGAATGTTGACTCTAAGCATTCAGTTGCCTGATCAAGTTCTGCAGGGGCTGACAGTGACCCAATCAAAGTTGACAGCTCTGGGAGATCATTTATAAAGCTCTGTGCAGTAGTTGACGTGAAAGTACGTTTAATACAGTAGCGTGGTGAGGTGCATATATTATTACTCAGACATATTTTGAATGAGATGAGATAATGATCTGAGATAACTTCAGACTGTGGAAGTATGACTATATTGTCTACGTTTAATCTGAATGTTAGTATTAGATCGAGGGTGTGACCACCATTATGGGTCGGTCCTATGACATTCTGCTTAATCCTGACTGAGTCTAAGATGGACACAAACGCTGTTTTTAAAGGGTCTTCTGGGTTATCGAAGTGAATATTAAAATCTCCGACAACTAAAGCTTTGTCTAAGGAAATAACCAAATCTGAGATAAAATCTGCAAATTCAGAAAGAAACTCAGAATATGGCCCCGGGGGCCTGTAAATAATAAGCAATAGAATTAACTGGGTAGACTTATTTTTCGAGGCTACATACATTATATGAGTATGAAGAACTTCAAATGTATTAAATTTATAACCAGGTTTGTGTGTTACACCTAGATAATCGTTATAAATAACCGCGACGCCTCCTCCTCTGCCAGTTAGACGAGGCTGGTGTATATAACTGTATCCAGGAGGACTCGCTTCATTTAATGCTATATATTCATTTGGCTTAATCCATGTTTCAGTTAAACACAGTACATTAAACTCCTGATCAGTAATGAGTTCATTAACCATTAGCGCTTTAGATGTAAGAGATCTAATATTTAATAGCCCCACCTTTAGATCAAAGGTGCTGGCAGCAGCTGTACAGTCAGTCTGATCTAATTTTATATTGATTAGGTTACTGGAACAAACTCTCTGAAAATTTCTACCTTTTTGTTGAGCTCGGGGAACAGACACAGTCTCGATGTAGTGGGCCCTGAGTGACGACTCTGTGCAGCTAGCAGACAGTCGGTTTAGCCTGTTCGTCTGCTCCCTGGCCTTGGCTCTGGATTGTCAGAAATTAACTAGGCCTGTTCTAAGACTATGACCTATGCTGCAGGAAATGAGAGCAGCACCTTCCCGAGTGGGATGGATACCGTCCCGCCCTAACAGGCCAGCAGTGCCCTCAAAATTAGCCCAATTATCTATAAAGCCCACACTGTTTTCAGAGCACCACCTGGACAGCCAGCAGTTCAGCGACCATAACCTGCTGTAAGCTACATCGCCACGCCGCATTGGGATGGGGCCAGAGCATACTACAGCATCGGACATCGCCTTCGCTAATTTAAACACCTCTACAAAGTTACTCTTAGTAACCTCAGACTGACGAAGGCGTATATCATTAGCTCCTGCATGGATAACTATCTTTGAGAACCTGTGCTTGCCTAGGACCCTAAGATTACCTGCTATGTCCGGCACCCTGGCTCCCGGTATACACCTGACTAAAACTGCTGGTGCCCCTAAAGGCTGAGCTAATTTCACGTGCCGTATGATAGAGTCCCCTATAACCAGAGCTCTTTCAGGTTTCTCAGTGGGTGCATCACTAAGGAGAGCAAACCTGTTCGACACGTGACGCAGAGAGGAGTGGTGCTCCCGTGGGCGAGCCTCAGCGGTAGCTTTGGCTCTACGCTTATGCCGCCGAGCCGTCACCCATTCGCCCCGCTGTAAGGGCTCTAATGCCGGAGTTGGGGGATTACTAACTCCACCTAGGGCGTCCAGACTTTCCCTAACAGAAACTACACTGTTCTCACGCTCACTAACCTGCTCTAAAGCCTGGACACGCGCTTCTAGCACTGAAATCTTCTCCGTCAGAGAGCTAACTAATCTGCACTTATCACAAGTAAAGCTAATAGAGCTATCGCTAGTGACGGAGGAAGAATGACTAAACATCCTGCACTCAGCACACTGAACAGGCTGAAGGTGTGCCATGATGAAAAGATTCACGTACCTTAAATGAAGATCTGTTGATATTAAAGCAGATCAGATGGCCTCCGCTTGTGGACTTTACACAGGAGGAGAGAAAAAGAAAGCTTCCGGTCTCGGCGTTCTTCCGAAAAAACCGGGAAAAAAACCGGAAAAAGGAAAGCGAAAGTGAAAAGTACAAAAATGAAAGCGACAGTATAATAAAAATGAAGAGGATACTGGAAATTTATTTATAGAAAAAAAGTTAAAAAAGGATTAGTAATTAACGCCGGCACTCGCGGGAAAAAGGACTCGGCGCGAACAACTCAGGAAACAGGAAGTGCGTAAACCAGGAAGAGCTTAGCTTCTATATATAAGCACATTTTGAATTTGATGCCAGTTTGAATTTGATGTTTCAAAAACAGTTGGGACAGGGGCATCACCTCTACTTTTTACAGCACTCTGTAAATGTTTGGGAACTAGGAGACCACTTGCTGTAATTTTGAAATGTTGTCCCGTTCTTGCCTGACATACAGTTTCAGTTGTCCAACAGTTTGGGGTCCCCTTTGTCATATTTTGTGCTTCATATTGTGCCAAATGTTTTCAATAGGAGACAGATCTAGACTGCAGGCAGGCCAGTTTAGCACCTGGCCTCTCTTATTCTGTAGCCATGCAGTTGTATGTGCAGAATGTGACTTGGCATTGTCTTGCTAAAATAAGCAAGGACTTCCTTGAAAAAGTAATCTGGATGGCAGCATGTTGCTCAAAAACCTGTATACATCATTCAGCATTTATGGTACCTTCCCCAGATGTGCAAGCTACCCATGCCATGTGTACTAATGCACATGGCATACCATCACAGATGCTGGATTATGAACTGTGCGCTGATAACAAGCCAGATGGTCCACCTCCTCTTTAGCCCGGAGTATGTGGTGGCCATGTTTTCCAAAAAATAATTTCAAATTTTGATTCATCAGATCACAGGACAGTTTTCCACTTCACCTCAGTCCATCGTAAATGAGCTTGCGTGCCCAAAGAACATGGTGGTGTTTCTGGATATTGTTTATGCATGATTTTAACTTGCATTTGTGGATGCAGTGACAAACTGTTCACAGATGATGGTTTTCGGAAGTGTTCCTGAGGCCATGCAGTGATTTCCACTACAGAGTCATATCCGTTTTTAATCTAGTGTTGTTTGAGGGCCTGAAACTCACAGGCATCCAATGTTGGTTTTTGGCTTTGTCCTCTGCATACAGAGATTTCTCTGGGTCCTCTGAATAATTTAATGATATTATGATCATTAAAGTGTCCCAAATTCTTTGGGACACTTTGTCCCAAATTCTTTGCAGTTTTACACTGAGGAACATTATTCTTAAATTGTTGCACTATTTGCTCCCACAGTCTTTCATAGAGTGGTGAATCCCTCCCCATCTTTACTTCTGAGAGACTCAGCCTCTCTGGGATACTATTTTTATCCTTAATTATGTTACTGACCTGTTGTTAATAAACCTAATTAGTATTTTTATTAACATTACACAACTTTTCCACTCTTTTGTTGCCCCTTTCCCAACTTTTTTGAAACATGTTGCTGGCACTAAATTCAAAATGAGCATATATTTTTAAAAAAATAAATAAATGTTTTCAGGGTTTTTTTTCATTTTGTCTTTGTATGAATTTCTAATGATATGTAGTGTTTTAATGATTTGCAAATCATTGCACTGTTTTTAATTATGTCTTACACAGTGTCTCAACTTTTTTATAATTGGGGTTGTAGATATTCCCTGACTGTATTCTTTTAAGGTACCTATATTACTGTAATGAAATAATTATTTCATGAGATCAGTCCATGTCACTTGTACAGGTGACAAATTTTTAAAAAAATGGCTCTGTAATACCATGGAAAGCAGTATGCTGGTGTGGGTTTATATCCACTTGTGCCTTTAGAGGGAAAAGTCACTGGAAATTAATATTGGATTTCTTCTGACCGATACCCTTTATCCTCTCATGAAACATTTCTCTTCTGATCAGAGAAGAGCTTTACACATGAAAGAATGAAGGAATGAATGAACACTGAATTGTTTGTTTGTTAATTAATTAATTAATTAATTAATTAATTAATTAATTAATTTATTTATTTATTTATTTATTTTAGAATAATTACCATAGGACCTTCACTTGGACTGCAGGAATTAAAATACTCAAAAACTATTTTTAAACTATGGATTCAACCTTTTCTTTGTGTTTTACATTTTTTACTTTTTTATAAAAACAACAAAAAGGACATATATCAAATTAAAGTGTAATAGAACATGATTAATATTTCAAGGTCCTGATAATAATAGCACAATTATGAAGCAATGATTCAGGCAGTAAGCAAACAAGATACTACTCACCTTTGTCTTATTCTGTGAACTACTCTGTAATTATGCTTAATACTATCTTCATGGTTTCTAATGAAGAAAGAGTTCTAGTCATTTCATTATTAAGGGGAATATATTAAATGAAACTTTACTGACATATGGATTTTAGCAATAAACTTGGCCCCAAAACAGTTTTATAGAAGTCTAAAAATTGAATGTATCATGTGACATATTCCATTTGCCAAACTAATTCAGCCTACCGTCAAAAAATATTTAGATGTTCTTTATGACTAACAGTAGTAAACTAACACACAGTTCAAATTAGATCCAAATAGCCATCACCAAGCAATCATATTCCCACAAAAGACAAACAGAACACAACATGTTAATTTTGAATGGCCTAGAAAGTCCAAAAACCATAAGTAGATGCCATAATCTGCCACATATGAAGTGTTTCCTTCTCTTTCATTGTTTTTTGAAAATATATTGTCAAAAATAAATCATAAACTACACAGAAAAAACACAGATATTCAATTTATTTTTACATTTTCAGGTTTAAGCGGTTTGTGCTCAGTGATCTGTTTATACGGATTATGACACTGAACATGATTTTATTATTATTTTTAATATTAACATTAACATTTACTGTATGGAGGTTATAGTATATTACCTATCAACATCCATTAATGTCATTAACTAATTGTAACAGTTGTACAATTACAACTATACAATTTTCTAATTATAATTCTTCAAACACAGTCTGTATTGAAGCAATATCTTTTTAGAGGTGTTAAAATGTTTATTGCAGATTATTTTAATTAAAATTTTTAGATTACATGTTTTTTGTACATTTATTTACATTTTTAAGATAAAATCCTAATTGAAACATAGACCCTTTACAGAACCTTTTCAAGGATTTTTACCTAAGATAGTAAAGTGTATTTTTTGGGAAACAATTAATAATTTATTTTCCATGAAGAATTTTCTTTACTGTAGATGCATTCTGATGTATATTATATCAGACAAAGGTACAGTAGGACACATTTTTATTTCTGAGTAAGTATGCATTTCTACATAATATTACCATACATTTCAACATCTTTCCTTCAGTGTTCATTACTAGAACATTTATATATTCAAATGCACAAACACTTCACAGTTGTGAATGCAGAACCAGATAAAAGAAAAGCTCTTGAATAAAAAATACATAAAAATAGAAAGCCAAAAATGTAAAATTTTTGCAAAATAGCACAAATGCATTTTTATGCCTAATATTTCTATATTTTATTCGTGTACTCAAATTGCATTCTGTTATTTCATGGACAGAAATCTGCACCATATTGCTACTGCCATGGAAGACGATAAATAAATAACCTTAATCCAGTACTTTATAACAATATTTTCATATTTATTTCAGTATTTACATTTAATTATAATTTTACTTAACATTTACAAGAGTAAATTCATTAAAACATGGAGAGGGAGAATTTTCAACTCATTATTTGTATATAATGAAAGTTAACAGCATGAATAAATAGATCAAATTTATCTCATTGTGTTTAACTGTTGGATTTTCATGGTAATTGTCTGCACCAGTAGAATATCAGCAGAAGTGTAGCAAGAATATTTTCCACTGCAGCTTAGCACTTTGCACTTTCATGTGATCAGAGCCACAATGTGCTGCATGCAATTGCTTCATCTTACAGCACAGAATCAGGAAATGCTTAGTGCCAGGTAACCATCTGAGTGACTGTGTATGTGGAGGGCTTCACCACCCACACATCTCTCACCTCTGCACAGATCCTCACTATAAAACATTTTTCATACTAACATTTTCCACTTGCTATCTATAAACCAACATACCAAAAAAAAAGGGTGGAAAATTGCTTAAACAAGAAAATGTTGAAAATCAGCAACTATACAAAGACATTAGTTTTAACCCTATGGACAAAACATGCTATGAGCTATTACTGATTTACTTTCTAGACTGAATAAGGGAAAAATGTTCCTAGTAACAACAAAACTATGTATAAACTATATAATGTCCTGAAAATATTAGTTGCTAAATGTGTAAAGAATTTATTTATTAGACCCGAAACCCTTTTTCCACATGTTTGATGAGTATAAAAAATCCTATGAAACAGGATTTCCTGTGATTTTTTTTCATAATGGTGTTATTCCTGCCACTCTTCCATAAGTCCAGCTTTGTGTAGTGTTGAGGCTGCGGTACTCCTGTAAACACCTTCTTCCTTCTGAGCTGTGAATCTCTTCATCTCCTTCAGAGTCCTTCTTGACACCGAAATTAATTTAATAGGAATGTAGTACACTCACCGGTCACTTTAACATAGTCCAGCTTTGTGTAGTGTTGAGGCAGTGGTACTCCTGTAAACAGCTTCTTCCTTCTGAGCTGTGGATCTCTCCATCTCCTTCAGAGTTCTCCTTGGCATTGAAATGAATTTAATAGGATTGTAGTACACTCACCGGTCACTTTAACATGAACACCTGTACACCTGCTCATTTACTGTAAGCATTTATTCAATCAGTCAATTATGTGGCAACAGCACAATGCATAAAATCATACAGGCACAGGTCAAGAGCATCAGTTAATGTTCACATCAAACATCAAAATGGGGAAAAGTGTGATATCCATGACTTTAACTGTACCATGGTTGTTGGTGCCAGATGGGCTGGTTCGAATATTATGGAAAATGCTGATCTTCTGGAATTTCACACACAACAGTCTCTAGAGTTTATACAGAATGGTGTAGGAAACAAAAAAAAAACCCATCCTATGAGTAGAGGATCTGCAGGCAGAAACACCTTGCTGAAGATCAGAGAATGAACAGACTTGCTTAAGCTGAACAGAAGTCTATAGTAACTCAAATAAGCACACTTTACAGCCATGGTGAGCAGAAAAGCATCTCAGAATGCATAACTCATCAAACCTTGATTTGGATGGGCTACAACAGCAGAAGATCACATCAGGTCTCACGCCTGTCAGGCAAGAACAAGAATCTTCAGTTATCATGAGCACAGACTCACCAAAACTAGACAGTTGAAGACTGGAAAAAGACCAGTTGATTTTTTCTAATCTTCAACTGTCCAGTTTTTTTTTAGACATTCCAAATTGTATTAACTGTGCCCAATGCTCGTGCAGTGGCTCTGTTTGATTTTCCCTCATGTTGGTTTATCATTTTTAACAATAAATGCAGTCTTCACAGGCAAAACCCAGAGCTCAAACCAAGATTAGATATTCAGAGCTATTAGTTGTATAAACAGTCAATCTAACAGGGCCCACTTGGGAAAAAAAGAAACACTCATCCATCAGTTGTTGGAATATTTTTGATCACTTGAAAAGTGTGTGAGTTCAAGCAAAAGGTGCTATGTTTGAAATTGTTTAACACACCTAGAAGTGGGTGGCACGGTGGTGTAGTGGTTAGCGCTGTCGCCTCACAGCAAGAAGGTCCGGGTTTGAGCCCCGTGGCCGACGAGGGCCTTTCTGTGCTGAGTTTGCATGGGTCCACCCTGTGTCCGCCCTGTGTCTGCGTGGGTTTCCTCCGGGTGCTCCGGTTTCCCCCACAGTCCAAAGACATGCAGGTTAGGTTAACTGGTGACTCTAAATTGACCATAGGTATGAATGTGAGTGTGAATGGTTGTCTGTGTCTATGTGTCAGCCCTGTGATGACCTGGCGACTTGTCCAGGGTGTTCCCTGCCTTTCGCCTGTAGTCAGCTGGGATAGGCTCCAGCTTGCCTGCGACCCTGTAGAACAGGATAAAGCGGCTAGAGATAATGAGATGAGACACCTAGAAGTAACTATCAGAAATGAAAGCTGAAATTCTGATGTATTGTCCCATATTCATTGTTTGATCTCAGACCCGAATGTTTTCAGGTTATAGCAAAAACCATACAACTACCTTGCCATTCCAATAATTTCAGAGGGGACTCTGTGTATATACACCGATCAGCCATAACATTACAACCATTGACAGGTTAAATAAACAACATTGGTTATCTCCTTTCAGTGGCATCTGTCATGAGTTGGGATATTTTAGGCAGCAAGTGAATAGTCAGTTCTCAAAATGAATTTATTGGAAGCAGGAAAAATAAGCAAATGTAAAGATGTGAGTGACTCTGACAAGGGCCAAATTGTGATGGCGAGAAGACTGGGTCATATAATCTCCAAAATGGCAGGTCTTGTGGGATGTTCCTGGTATGCAGTAGTTAGTACCTGCCAAAATTAGCAAACGGTGAACCAGCAGCAGGGTTGTGGATACCCAAGGCCCCACTCATGGGGAGCGAAGGCTAGCCTGTCTAGTCTAATCCCACAGAAGAGCTACTGTAGCACACACTGCTTAAAGAGTTAATGATGGCTATGATAGAAAGGCATCATAAAATATAGTGCATTAGAGCTTGCTGTGTATGGGGCTGCATAGCCACAGACCAGTCAGAGTGCCTCATGCTGAACTTTGTCCACCACTGAAAGCACTAACAATGGGCACATGAGCATCCAAACTGGACCATGGAACATTGGAATAAGATGATCTGGTCTGATTAATCATGATTTTTTTTTTTCTTACATCATGTGGATGACCAGGTGCATGTGTGCTGCTTACTTGTTTACTTGGGGAAGAGATGGCACCAGGATGCACCATGGGAAGAAGGCAAGCCAGCAGAAGCAGTGTGATGCCCTGCTTGGAAACATTGGACCAAGTACACCCTTTCATGGTAACAGCATTCCCTAATGTCAGTGACCCTGCCACACTGCAAAAATTGTTATGAAGTGGTTTGAAGAACACAAGAAAGAGTTGATTTGGCCTCCAGTTTCCCCAGATCTCGATTTGACCAAGCATCTTTGGGATGTGTTGAACAAACAAGTCCAATCCTTGGAGGCCCCACCTCACAACTTACAGACTTAAAGGGGACAATGCATGGAAAACTGTTTTTTTTTCTTGTTGTATTGGAAATAAGAAGTCAGTGTGACTTGAGAATGTATGGGGCCTTTCAAAGTGGACTGTTATCTAAACAGTCTGTAATGACCATAGACAGAAAATAGACCAAGAGAACCGGCCTGTTACAAAAGTGTGTGCTTCTTACATAGATCACCCGGTTAACATATGACTGCCCATAGCAATCTGAATCAAGAAGATGGAGCCATTCCAACTCTGTTGGAGTCGACCACCAATCCACAAACTATAAGTAAAATGTTGAAACTTTCCCAAAAATCAAATATTAAATGCTGTATTGTATATTGTATAATATTTCTCCTTTTGGACTGCACCTTAGGTTGCTTGCATGACCAGACAAAGCCCTCAGGTAGCATTAGCCAGTCAGCTAACCTTAGCATTCTTTCAATGACACTAAATATAGATACAACTTGTAGTTTGACATACAGTATGTAGTTTGCTATATATAGTTTGCTCAGTTACATTATCTGAATTGACCATAGTATTAGAGTAATAAGCAACTCCCTGTTGTGTAATTTTGATCAATTTGTTAGCCACCATGCACTGAGATGAGCTCCTATAAGCACTAACATTACCAAGGGTTCTTTTTCACCACTTTTGTGAACCCTTTAGAATTTTCTATATTTCTGCATAAATATGATCTAAAACATCAGATTTTCACACAAGTCCTAAAAGTAGATAAAGAGAACCCAGTTAAACAAATGAGACAAAAAATATTATACTTGGCCATTTATTTATTGAGGAAAATGATCCAATATCTGTGAGTGGCAAAAGTATGTGAACCTTTGCTTTCAGTATCTGGTGTGACCCCCTTTGTGCAGCAATAACTGCAACTAAACATTTCCAGTAACTGTTGATCAGTCCTGCACACCAGCTTGGAGGAATTTTAGCCCATTCCTCCGTACAGAACAGCTTCAACTCTGGGATGTTGTTGGGTTTCCTCACATGAACTGCTTGCTTCAGGTCCTTCCACAACATTGTCCACGTGATCTTTAGCAAACTGCAGACGAGCAGCAATGTTCTTTTTGGAGAGCAGTGGCTTTCTCCTTGCAACCCTGCCATGCACACCATTGTTGTTCAATGTTCTTCTGATGGTGGACTCATGAACATTAACATTAGCCAATGAGAGAGAGGCCTTCAGTTGCTTAGAAGTTACCCTGGGGTCCTTTGTGACCTCGCCAAGTATTACACACGTTGCTCTTGGAGTGATCTTTGTTGGTCGACCACTCCTGGGCAGGGTAACAATGTTCTTGAATTTCCTCCATTTGTACACAATCTGTATGACTGTGAATTGGTGGAGTCCAAACTCTTTAGAGATGGTTTTGTAACCTTTTCCAGCCTGATGAGCATCAACAACGCTTTTTCTGAGGTCCTCAGAAATCTCCTTTGTTCGTGCCATGATACACTTCCACAAACATGTGTTGTGAAGATCAGACTTTGATAGATCCCTGTTCTTTAAATAAAACAGGGTGCCCACTCACACCTGATTGTCATCCCATTGATTGAAAACACCTGACTCTAATTTTACCTTCAAATTAACTGCTAATCCTAGAGGTTCACATACTTTTGTCACTCACAGACATGTAATATTGGATCATTTTCCTCAATAAATAAATGACCATGTCTAATATTTTTGTCTCATTTGTTTAACTGGGTTCTCTTTATCTACTTTTAGGATTTGTGTGAAAATCTGATGATGTTTTAGGTCATATTTATGCAGAAATATAGAAAATTCTAAAGGGTTCACAAACTTTCAAGCACCAGTGTAGTTCAGGTTAGCTTGACAAGGTAGCTCACCCAGTGTAAGGGATGTGATAGGGCACAGAAGCTATATAAATGTTATACAGTATGTATATAGTGTCAGGAATATTAGTTTCATTGGTATGCAAACATCTGGATGTCATCATAAAAACAGCAATGTGAAGACCGTAGCAAAACAGTTCCGTAGATGTGGATGACAGAGTTCTAATTTAAAGATGTTAGTCAATCAGAGTAAAGCAATTTACATATTTTATATTTACCGTAAAGGCACAGCCACAAAATCATCTTGCCTTGTGTTATAGGGTTTTCATACCATGCTAAAATGGCATGAGAAAAAATAACCAAGGCTTTTTGTTTTTTAAACAAAAAATAAAACTCACAAACATTACAAAGGCACTTCAGGGAAGAATATAAAATAATTGAAAAGTGTATAGTATGTCCCCTTTGGGCATACTATACACAGGTGGTTATAATTAAGAGACCAATATTTTTTCTTAAATCAGCATCTCTATGTAAAGCAGCCATTTCATTCCAGTGTCTGTGCTGGAATTCCAACACAAGCACACCTCATTTTACTTAATGAAGTACTGATTAGGGGATCACCTGAACCAATCTTATTTAACAAGCAAGAGTATAAAAACCACTCCTGTAGTCATCACTATCCTTTTGCAATAGGATCAGTTTGGATGGCAAAAACAGTGCTAGTAGTGTCTTAAATTTAATTAGAATACAAAAATATATATTCATCATGCCAAAAGAATTAAAAAGAAAAGTTTTCATTGAAAAAAGAAGGGTTCGATTCTGGCTTTACTGGCAGAGGGATACAGGATGTCAGGCTGCTTCCATCCTCAAAATTTCAAAGATGGCAGTTCAAGGACAAGGTCAAGCAGCATACATTAGGGACAATAAAATTACAGACTGGCAGAAGGCGAAAACAACTCTCCACTGACCGAGATGATTATGAACTCCTTCAAATGTCACTCAACAACTGTATGATGACATCAATGGACCTATGAAAAGAAGGGCAAATGGAAGCTGGGGTTAAGTGCATCGCAAGGATGGTTTGAAACAGACTGCTCCTGGCGGGGTTGAAGTCATTCAAAGCGAGAAAGTCCTTAATCACTGAGAAGCCAATAAGTGCTAGGCTGAGGCTTGTGAAAGACCATAAGGATTGGAGCATAGAGGACTGGAGTACACTGTAAAAATGATTTGTTGTTTTAACTTAAAGTTAGTACCCGGGCTGCCTTAAAATTTTGAGTTCATTGAAATTAATATAGTAAGTTAAATTGTTCACCTCGTTGTGTTAACTTACTATATGAAGTTCAATGAACTCAAAATTTTAAGGCAGCCCGGGTACTAACTTTAAGTTAAAACAACAAATCCTTTTTTACTTTTTCATCATCTCTGATGAGTCCAATTTTCAACTTTTCCTATCACCTGGTTGTCTAATGGTTAGACAGAGACCTGGACAGGCCTACAAGCCACAGTGTCTTGCACCTATTGTGAAATTTGGTGGAAGATCGGTGATTATCTGAGGGTGCATCAACAAGGCTGGAATGGAACAGATTTTTTTTGTGAAGGACACATGAAACAAGGTTATCCTTGAACAAAACTTGCTTCCTTCTGCTTTAAAAATGTTCCGTAACTCTGAGGATTGGGTTTTCCAGCAGGACAATAGTCCAGGCCACAAAGCTAGGTCAATCAAGGTGTGGATGGAGGACCACAAGATCAAGGCCCTGTTATGGGCAGCCCAGTCTCCATACCTGAACCCCACTTAAAACCTCTGGAATATGATTAAGAGGAAGATGGATGGCCACAAGCCATCAAACGGTCATGCTCCGCTCCGGACATCCACTCTGGAGATTACGAATCGCTCACGCCAGCGCCGATCCGAATCCGGAACAGGAATTCCTTCATGCCTGCACTCACATCCTGGTTTTCTCTCCTGTTATAAAAACGCCATTCTCAGGCAAGAACTTTGCCAGAACGGCTCGCTTTGCTTCTTGCCGTTTCTCTGTTATGTTTCATGGTTGTTTGCTCAAGCTCATTTTTCTATTTCATGGTTTTTGCACTAAGGGTTTATTCTAGTTCATGTTTTTTTTGCACTAGGGTTTTCTTCTTTTTTTGTTCTTTGTCCTAGCATTTTTGTCCTTGCCTGTTTCATGTTTTTGTCTAGTTTTCTGTCTCTTGTTATCTGGATTATTTTTGCCATTTGTTTTTGTCCTGTTTGTTTACCCTTGTGCCATGCCCTTTCCCTGGATTAAATTTCTCTATTTATTTGATTACTGTCTGTGTTCTGCTTGTGGATCCTTATCCCACCACACCTCCATGACTCCTAACGCAAACCAAGTTGAGCTGATTGAATTTTTGCACCAGGAGTGGCATAAAGTCACCCAAGAGCAATGTGAAAGACTGGTGGAGAGCCTGCCAAGTTGTATGAAAGCTGTGATTAAATGTCAGGGTTATTCCAGCCAATACTGATTTCTTAACTCATCCAAAGTTCAAACATGAGTATTGTGTTTTAAAATTGAATATGATCTTGATTTCTCTGCATTATTCCAGGTCTGAAAATGCTTAATCTTTATTTTGACTAGTTATTTTCTGCAATCAAATTCTCTAAGTGACAATATTTTTATGTGGAATTTGGGGGAAATGTTGTCAGTTTATGGAATCAAACAAAAATGTTCATGTTTCTCAAACATATACCTAGCAATTGTAAAAGTAGAGAACCTGATAATTTTGCAGTGGTCTCTTAATTTTTTCCAGAGTGGTGTGTGTGCACGTATGTATACATATAAACACCATTAAAGCTGCTAATCAAACTTTCTTGGCGCTTACAAGGGAAAATGGAGATTTGCTCGATAAATGTCTCAAACTATGTTGAGAGTTTGGTACAGCCAAAAGAATTAATTTTATTAGAAGAGTTTAAAAGTTGCATACCTGAATGTTTTGTCATATATGTAAATGAGATTTCAAAAAGTGGTATCTTTGTTGCAAACAGCAGTTTTTGGAGATAAATTTGTCTTGAACCACAAGAGTGCTTTTTTTTTCACTGCCTTACCTACCTTATTTGTGTGTACTTGTTCCAGAAATGACCAAAATCCCACTAAAAATGCCAATTTGAGTTGTATCACTCCGAATGGTTCTTCTGGTTATTGGTATGCAGCAGATCATTTCATTATTGCTTGTCTTGAGTTGTCTTGAAAAGCCTTCTCACACTACTAAATCTGTTGACTTCAAACTGTCAGCTGAGTGTACATGAAAAAATATTGAAGGATACGGGAGCTACATAGTCATTCATTCTGGAATCAGTTTTATCTTAGTCTGTTCAAACTGCTCTTGTGTTAGATGTGTCTAAGAAGTGTTTACAAGTGTGTATTATTCATCTTCATTTTCATCATTTGTTCCCTGTGTGTGTGTGAGAGAGCGCACACATGCATGCACATAGTTTGCACATCAAGTAAATATCTCTGAAACTTTTAATGTTTAAACTCAACACTGAGTCTGAGGTGCTAAATACAGACATGCACAAATCTGTTGGTACCCTTACAGCTTGTTGAAACAATGCTTTATTCCTCCTGAAAAGTAAAGAAAGTACAAACAATTTTCTCATGTTTACTTGCATGACTTTGGTATGTCATAGAGTAAAACAAAAAAGTGAAAAGAAATTATTGTTTCATTTACAAATATATTCTAAAATAGCCTGGACATATTTATTGTTATCCCCTAGAAAAGATTATAAATAATTGGATTATAGTGATATTTCAAACTAATTGTTTTAGCTTAATTAGTATCAAAGGTGTCATCAATCTTGGAATCAGTCATTTAGTCTATTTAAATGGAGAAAAGTCATCACTCTGCCATTGGGTATCATTGTGTGCACCACACTGAACATGTCCCAGAGAAAGCAAAGGAGAGAGTTGTTTGAGGAGATCAGAAAGAAAATTATAGACAAGCACATTAAAGGCAAAGGCTATAAGACCATCTCCAAGCAGCTTGATGTTCCTGTGACTATAGTTGCAAATATTATTCAGAAGTTTAAGTTCCATGGGGGGCGGCATGGTGGTGTAGTGGTTAGCGCTGTCGCCTCACAGCAAGAAGGTCCGGGTTCGAGCCCCGTGGCCAGCGAGGGCCTTTCTGTGTGGAGTTTGCATGTTCTCCCCGTGTCTGCGTGGGTTTCCTCCGGGTGCTCCGGTTTCCCCCACAGTCCAAAGACATGCAGGTTAGGTTAACTGGTGACTCTAAATTGACCATAGGGTGTGAGTGTGAATGGTTGTCTGTGTCTATGTGTCAGCCCTGTGATCCTGGCGACTTGTCCAGGGTGTATCCCGCCTTTCGCCCGTAGTCAGCTGGGATAGGCTCCAGCTTGCCTGCGACCCTGTAGAACAGGATAAAGCGGCTAGAGATAATGAGATGAGATGAGATGAGATGAGATGAGATGAGATGAGATGAAGTTCTATGGGACTATAGCCAACCTTCCTGGAAGTGGTCGCAAGAGGAAAATCCATCACAGATTAAACAGAAGGATAGTGCCATTGGTAGCAAAAGAGCCAAGGACAACTTCCAAAGAGATAAAACTTGAATTCCAAGGTCAAGGTATATCAATGTCTGATTGTACCATCTGTCACTTTTTGAGCGACAGTGGGATCAATGGAAGGACTCCATTGTTGAACGAAAAACTTTAATAAAGCCAGACAGGAATTTACTAAAATGCATATTGATAAGCTACAATGCTTCTGCGAGCATGTCCTTTGGACAAATGAGCAAAATCCAAGCTTGCTGGCAAGTCACATCAGCTCTATATCCACAGAAGAAAAAAATGAAGCTTTCAAAGAAAAGATCACCATATCTACTGTGAAACATGGAGGAGTCTTGGTTATGATTTGGGGCTGCTTTGTTGCATCTGGCACAGAGTACTTTGAATCTGTGCAGTGCACAATGAAATCTCAAGACTATCAAGGCATTCTAGAGCAAAACATACTACCCAGTGTCAGAAAGCTTTGTCTCAGTCACAGGTCATGGGTCCTCCAACAGGATAAAGACTCAAAACACACAGCTAAAAGCACCCAAGAATGGCGAAGAACAAAACATTGGACTATTCTAAAGTGGCCTTCTCTGAGACCTGATCTGAATCCTATTAAACATCTCTGGAAAGAGCTGAAACATGTAGTGTGGAGAACACACTCTTCAAACCTGCAACAGCTAGACCATTTTACTCAGGAAGAGTGGGCCAAACTACCTGTTGGCAGATGCATAAGTTTCATTGAGAGTTACAGAGATTGCTTGTTAGCAGTGATTGCTGCTAAAGTTTGTGCAACAAAATATTAAGTTAAGGGTACCATAATTTTTGTCCATGCCATTTTCATTTGTTATATAAAATATTCAGTTGAATCAAAAAATCAAAAGCAAAGTCTGATTTGTGTTAAGCATGGGATAAACAATGATGGATGCCATTAACCTTTGTCAGTTTCAAGTTATTTCAGAGATAGTTGTGTGTTCTTTTTTTCGTGGAAGGTTACCAACAAATTTATCCACGTCTGTATGTGTGTAACCTTCTGATTATGTGAATGAAAGTGAAGCAACAGTAAATAGTGACTCCATGTTGAACTTGATATAAAGTGTTTTATTTAACTGAAATCTATCAAAGAAACACAATCTGTATTCTACTATCATGTTTAATTTGAATTCCATGTTATCCAATTTGAGATTTCTCACCTGATTTGTAGCAGAACCCCTTGACCCCACTCCCCTAAAGCATGTACATCCTTTACGATGTCCTCTTAAACAATTAAATAATTAAAACTTTCTACAGACCTTAAGCAGTATGCACCTTGGTATTTCAATTAGCTAAACTCATGCTTCGGATGAACAATCATGAACAATCAGGTAAAACATCAGAAAAAAAAACTAAAGAGATACACAAACACATAAAACAGATAAGGACAATTTTCCCAATCCATGGTCTAGTGAGTCTCCTTTTTATCCAATGTATGTAGATATGTATCTTGGACAATTTAATCACTCTCAGGCCAATTAAGAGAGAAAAAGATATTGTAAAGTACTTCACCAGCCCACTTATGTATGTATTATTTCATGAAACACATCTATTTTTGTATCCTGTGATCATATCTTGATAGATTAATCAATACATTTATTATTATTATTATTATTATTATTATTATTATTATTATTATTATTATACACGTAGTTTATAAGATAAAGATAATTCTCTTA
The DNA here is from genome assembly GCF_027579695.1 of Neoarius graeffei. Classification (NCBI taxonomy): domain Eukaryota; kingdom Metazoa; phylum Chordata; class Actinopteri; order Siluriformes; family Ariidae; genus Neoarius; species Neoarius graeffei. The sequence continues at coordinate 30,398,720 of NC_083580.1, forward strand.
AAATGTACAGAAAAGGAGATTGACAATGAAACAAAAAGAAAACAAGAAATTCTACATGCCTCATCCACCCACTATAACTGCGACTCCAGAGGTTCAGTTTAATTGGTTCAAGTATGTTTCAATATAGCTGATGAATAATTTGTAATTTGTCAACTGTTCATTGATGTTTTTGTTTATTTCACTCAGGTGATTTGAGAATTTTTAAAAATCTTTTTGCTTGTTCTTTCTTCCTTTTGAAAGAAATGCTATTTAGATGTGGATGGAGGGGACTCCAATAAGTTTCCCAGCATTGGTAAAGTCTTTAATAGTGAAAAAGAGATACGTAAATGTTGGTAAGAGACTGAATCCTTCTAGTTGCTAAGAGTGACTATAAATGGATATGTTGACAATTTGCCCTGTGGCTGTTAATTATTCCTCTAATTATGCTTTCTTCCTTACTTATTTTGTATTTATTAGTAATTATGATTTAATTAATGCTTTAAATTATTAATAAATTATAATTTAGTTAAAAGTTTATTTAATTATAATTTAATCCTGAGCTCTGGTTACTGCCTGTGTAGAATTTCATGTGGTCTCCTGTGTCAGATAACTTGGATTTCCTCCAAGTTATCTGACTTCCTTGCACTGTCAAGTTTATTTGTATAGTGCTTATAACAACAGATATTGTCACAAAGCAGCTTTACAGAAAATTAAAGACTTTAAACATGAGCTAATTTTATCCCTAATTTATCCCCAATGAGCAAGCCTGTGGTGAAGGTGGCAAGGAAAAACTCCCTCAGATGACATGAGGAAGAAACCTCAAGAGGAACCAGACTCAAAAGGGAACCCATCCTCGTTTGTGTGATAACAGATCGCGTGATTATAAATCACTCACTTCTATAACTGTGTCCTATATAGTCACAAAGTATAACTGTGAAACCAGGAAAATCATTATAGTCTGTTTTGTTGACGTGAAACTGTTAATTGATGGAAACTTAAGTGCAAAACGGTTCATGATAACTGCAGTCCTAAAGTTAGCAAGTCAACTGTAGTCCTCAGCCATAAATGTAAGTGTTCAGAGCCATCTTCCAAGTGTGACTTTCGACTGTCCATTTAGAGCCATCCTCCACAGGAGCAGTGTGATGAGACTCCAGCCAGAGGTAGGGCATCAGGATGGATCAGGTGAGTCCGAGGAGCAGAAGAGGTCAGCATCTTACTGGTGTCTCAGGATCAACATTGCACAGAGGGACAGACAAAGGGAAGAGATGGGGGGGGCACAGGTTGTTAGGTATGTCTTCTCACCAAAAGGCTAAGAACAGGATATGTTTTGCACTGAGTGCAAGCATAAGACTAACTATGACAGCATAACTAAAAGGGGAGAGCCAGAAGGTAACACAGACATGAGGGCACCCTGGGACATAAAGCAGCCAGCCACTACACCATCAACAAACCCGAGTGAGCGATTGTGTGTGTGGGGGGTGACAGCATCCATACATCCCCATTTACCAAACACATGTCAGTAGGTGGACTAAGACAAGTTGGCACCATGTGTGAATGTAAATGTGTGTGCATGTGCAAGTGCCCTGAGATGCACTGGCATCACATCCAGGGTGTATTACCACCTGACGTTCAAGGTTATGAGGATAGCCTCTGGATCCACCACAACCCTGACCAGGATAAGGCACTTACTGGAGATTAATTAATTAATTAATTAATTAATTAATTAATTAATTAATTAAAAATAGTTTAAAAAGCATCCTGACTTTGAAATCAACAAAACACAAATGGTGATTAGATGGGCATAATAAAAGTCAAGAAAATATTTTAAAGCTTGCACTTTTAAACAGAAGAGCAATAAATCATGTACAAAATAACACACAGCTCTTCATGTGAGTTAACCACCATATATAAGAAGCCTGCTACAGTAATGAAACTATAAACATAAAATCTCTCTCACACACACACACACACACACACACACCACACTAAAAAATGGTATTCAAAGAATTTGCCAAGTGGTGTGTTTTTTTTTTTTTTTTCCACTGAGGAAGCCTGCAACAGTGCAGCACAAGCGGATTTATTTGCTCTTACATGTCTTTAAATAGAAATGGTTTGGAGTGCAGTCAAAGAAAAAGATTACACTTATTACACAAGTATATATGCGTGTATGCTTTAGTATGGCCTCTCTCTCTCTCTCTCTCTCTCTCTCTGTGTGTGCGCTTGCGTGCATGTATGCATGCATGCATGTGTGTAAAACAGTGAGGCGTGAATGACTTAGTTTTACATCAAAGGGCCCAGCAAGTACTTGCATTAATGGGGCCTTTTGTTTCCTTCCATGCTAATTACAACAGGTCTCTGCCTTAACTGCCCAGGCTGCAAAAGGCCCGTAATTCACTTTCAAGCTCTTGTTAAATAAATTACACTTAAAGCAAGTTAAAGAAATTAAACTTTTTTTTTTTTGCCAGATCACATATATTGGGTTATCATTGTAAAAGAATTTAGTAAATGTTGTCATGTAAACAGACATAAATTGAATATAAAGCATAGAATATTTGCTACAGCTCTAAACTGTGACCTGGATGACTAAGAATCTTCACAGACATCTACAGCTCTAAACTATTTTACTGTTATTTTTACTCTTAATTTTACTCCCTTAGTGTGGCATTTCTGTAAAGCTGACAAAAGTAAATATTCATGAATAAAGCACAATTTTTAACAGTATTTTGCAAAATTAACATAAAACAATGCACTCTCAGGTCCCGAAAGAAATCAAACAGTTTGTCACTTATTCATTTAAGCTGTAAAGTTGGGAAAACCATAAACCATACAAGGAAGGGAGCCTCTTTTCTCTGTTCTGTCTTGGTATCCATCTTAGCTGATTTGACTACACTAGATAGCTGAAACACAAAATTGTTCAAACTTATTTTTCTATGTATCTCATTATTTTCATGTGTCTGAAATGCATCTTCACTTCCACTTGTGACAGCGTTGCCTCAGCAGGGTTGCCACATCTGGCAAATGCAACCTGAAGTCACATAAAAATAAGACTCCAAACTAGACAATAACTAACATAAAGTAAAAAAAAAAAAGGTGTCTATATTCAGTCACTGGAAATATTTTTCCTAATTAAATCATTAGGAGCTCAGATCAGTGGATAAACACTTTACTCATAGTGATATCTAACTGAAATGACAGTGGGTGTAGTTTTTGCTCAGCTACAGTAATCATGTTTTATGTCCATTCAACAACTATGAAAGTGAAAAGAGAGGGAAGTAAAATCTGAAATAAGAGGTGTGGGTGAATTCAGATATATTGGGACAGTTATCGACTTTCCAAATTGTCTAACCCTTCTTGCCATTAATGAAAAAACAAAATCCCCATCATATGATACATTTTAAATATTCTTAAGGTATTAACTAGCTCAATGTGAGAGAAAAAATATATATCCTAAAGAATGGCTTACACTTTTATTAAGAATGACAGAAAATCAGGCTTGGTAATTGGCCAGGTCACTTTTGGTAATTTTGGACAGCAAATTTGGTGATTTGGGACACATATTTTCATTGTTTTAGGCCTTTACTTTCATTTTCAATTGCATGTCATGTTTAAAATATTATTTATTTGTAACATACTTATTCATCTCAAATTTCAATAAAAGGAATATTTAAAAAATCTTTGTTAAACTCCGTCATCATATTCTAGTATTGTAAGAACACAGTAAACTACGTAAAATAAATATATTAAAATGTTGGCCCGAGTAATATTCCATCCATCCATTATCTGTAGCTGCTTATCCTATACAAGGTTGCAGGCAAGCTGGAGCCTATCCCAGCTGACTATGGGCGAGAGACTGGATACACCCTGGATGAGTTGCCAGGTCATTGCAGGGCTAACACATAGAGACAAACAACCATTCACACCTAAGTTCAATTTTAGAGCCACCAATTAGCCTAACCTGCATGTCTTTGGACTGTGGGGGAAACCGGAGCACCCGGAGGAAACCCACGCAGACACAGGGAGAACATGCAAATTCCACACAGAAAGGCCCTTGTTGGCCGCTGGGCTTGAACCCAGGACCTTCTTGCTGTGAGGCGACAGTGCTAACCACTACACCACCATGCTGCCCCCCTGAGTAATATTATATAACAAATTTCTTACAGCAATAACAACACTTAAAGGTGTTAGAATAATCTTCAATACTTATCAGACTGAAAACCAAACATTTTTTTAAATGCAGTATGGACAGATTAAGTAGAATTCACCACTAAAAAGCACAATTAAAAGTTTCTAAACACCAATCAGTTACAACATTCAAACCACCTTCATAATACTGTGTAGGACCCCCTTGTGCTGCCAAACTAACTCTGACCTGTCAAGACATGGACTCCACAAGACCTCTGAAGGTTTGCCCTGGTTTCTGGCACCAAGATGTTAGCAATAGATCCTTTAAGTCCTGTAAGTTGTGAGGTGGGGCCATGGATCAGACTTGTTCGTCCAGCACATACCACAGATTTTGATTGGATTGAGAAGATCTGGGGAATTTGAAGGTGAAGTCAACACATTTAACTCTTTGTCATATTCTTCAAACCATTCCTGAATAATTTTTGCAGTGTGGCAGGGTTCATTCTCCTGAAAGAGTCCATCGCTATTAGGGAGTACCATTTGCTATGAAAGGGTATACTTGGTCTGCAACAATGTTTCTGGAGGTGGTATGTGTCAAAACAACATTCACATGAATGCCAGGACCCAAAGTTTCTCAAAAGAACATTGCCCAGTGCATCACACTGCCTGCAAATATTGTTCAGGAATGTTTTGACAAAGAGTTCAAGGTGTTGACTTGTCATTCAAATGACCCAGATCTCAATTTGATCAAGCATCTGTGGGATGTGTTGGACACATGCAGGCCCCACCTCACAACTTACAGGACATAGTCAGGATGTTAAGGATTTCAGAAATGTGTTGTGTGGGGAATTTTGTTGGATTATGGTAGGCATATCAGGTGAAAATTCAAATTCATCCAAATTGCTTGAAACTGGTCTCAATGAATTCAGAATTGAATGCAAAACAACATACTTTTTACAAAATTAAAATATGTTTATCCATTCTTGAGATATTACAAATCAAAGATTGAAAAATGGCTTAATTTTTAGAAAACTGATGTAATATTATGTATTAGGATAACATGGTCCAAAATGGGCCTAATTAATGAATGAGATCAAAAGTTTTTTCTTTATAACTTTTTTTTCCCAAGATATTTACATGGAAATTGGCAGGCACATAGATGGTTGTATACTGAATTCAAAGTTTGAAAAATTAGCAGGAACAAATTATGCAAGTCAGTATTTAATTAGTATTAATTAGGTAAAAACATTAAATCAGTACACTCTTCTTCAAAGTTTCATCAAATGGCTTTATTTGTAAAATTTCAAGCTGATCTTAACTCTCATTTATACATCACAAAGAAGGAGAAATCAATGTTAATTATAACAAGTGTTGCCAGGCAAAACAAACCTCACCCGGTAGCACGATGAATATGAAGGAAGATATCACGAAAAACAGTAGGTACCCTAAGGATACGTGTGACCTACTGTTTATAAATACAACCCCGATTCCAAAAAAGTTGGGACAAAGTACAAATTGTAAATAAAAACGGAATGCAATAATTTACAAATCTCAAAAACTGATATTGTATTCACAATAGAACATAGACAACATATCAAATGTCGAAAGTGAGACATTTTGAAATTTCATGCCAAATATTGGCTCATTTGAAATTTCATGACAGCAACACATCTCAAAAAAGTTGGGACGGGGCAATAAGAGGCTGGAAAAGTTAAAGGTACAAAAAAGGAACAGCTGGAGGACCAAATTGCAACTCATTAGGTCAATTGGCAATAGGTCATTAACATGACTGGGTATAAAAAGAGCATCTTGGAGTGGCAGCGGCTCTCAGAAGTAAAGATGGGAAGAGGATCACCAATCCCCCTAATTCTGTGCCGACAAATAGTGGAGCAATATCAGAAAGGAGTTCAACAGTGTAAAATTGCAAAGAGTTTGAACATATCATCATCTACAGTGCATAATATCATCAAAAGATTCAGAGAATCTGGAAGAATCTCTGTGCGTAACGGTCAAGGCCGGAAAACCATACTGGGTGCCCGTGATCTTCGGGCCCTTAGACGGCACTGCATCATATACAGGCATGCTTCTGTATTGGAAATCACAAAACGGGCTCAGGAATATTTCCAGAGAACATTATCTGTGAACACAATTCACCGTGCCATCCGCCGTTGCCAGCTAAAACTCTATAGTTCAAAGAAGAAGCCGTATCTAAACATGATCCAGAAGCGCAGACATCTTCTCTGGGCCAAGGCTCATTTAAAATGGACTGTGGCAAAGTGGAAAACTGTTCTGTGGTCAGACGAATCAAAATTTGAAGTTCTTTATGGAAACCAGGGACGCCGTGTCATTCGGACTAAAGAGGAGAAGGACGACCCAAGTTGTTATCAGTGCTCAGTTCAGAAGCCTGCATCTCTGATGGTATGGGGTTGCATTAGTGCATGTGGCATGGGCAGCTTACACATCTGGAAAGACACCATCAATGCTGAAAGGTATATCCAGGTTCTAGAGCAACATATGCTCCCATCCAGATGACATCTCTTTCAGGGAAGACCTTGCATTTTCCAACATGACAATGTCAAACCACATACTGCATCAATTACAGCATCATGGCTGCGTAGAAGAAGGGTCCGGGTACTGAACTGGCCAGCCTGCAGTCGAGATCTTTCACCCATAGAAAACATTTGGCGCATCATAAAACGGAAGATACGACAAAAAAAGACCGAAGACAGTTGAGCAACTAGAATCCTACATTAGACAAGAATGGGTTAACATTCCTATCCCTAAACTTGAGCAACTTGTCTCCTCAGTCCCCAGACATTTACAGACTGTTGTAAAAAGAAAAGGGGATGTTTCACAGTGGTAAACATGGCCTTGTCCCAACTTTTTTGAGATGTGTTGTTGTCATGAAATTTAAAATCACCTAATTTTTCTCTTAAAATGATACATTTTCTGAGTTTAAACATTTGATATGTCATCTATGTTCTATTCTGAATAAAATATAGAATTTTGAAACTTCCACATCATTGCGTTCCATTTTTATTTACAATTTGTACTTTGTCCCAATTTTTTTGGAATCGGGGTTGTAAAATTGTTCTCTGATACCATGTCCATACAGTAAATATAGCATTGTGGCAGCGGGGGCATGGTCAAGCGCCGGTCTGTGACAGGAGGGCGGAGTCAGGGAAGGTGAGTGGCAGAATCACTACACCTGGCGGCAATTAACCTGTGTTTGTGTGTCTTCCAAGTAACCGTGCCCTATTTAAGGAGGCAGAGGGAGAGCAGAGGGAGGGCTTCCCCGGACGAGACTACAGTGTGTGTGTGTTTGTCTCTGTCTCTGATTGCTGTTTGAAATTGTCTACTGAAAAGTGTGGCAATAAAGCCTCAGTTGAATCCTGATCTCTGTCCTGCCGTCCTCTGTGCTCCACCCACCCATAGGGAACTTACCACAGTGGTGCCGAAACCCAGGACAGTGCAGCACCAACCCAGCAGCCCCATGGAATCCTCCCCGTTCGCCGACCTGGTCCACGCCTTTGCCACGGCTCAGCAAAGCCAGCACCAGGCGCTCGTCACACTCTGAAAGGAACAAGAGCAGCGCTTCGAAGCCCTGGTGCTGGCCCAGCAGGAAGATCGTGAGGCGTTCCGGCATCTCCTTGCATTGGCGGGGTCCACCAGCGCTCCGGCCGCGGGCCCGTCTCCCCTCACTGTCACCAAGATGGGCCCGCAGGATGACCCTGAGGCGTTCCTCACGTTGTTTGAACAGGTCGCCGAAGCCTCGGGGTGGCCGATGGAGCAGCGCGCAGCGCGCCTCCTCCCCCTGCTAACGGGAGAGGCACAGCTGGCCGCGCTACAGCTCCCCGCCGACCGCCGGCTGGCCTACGCAGACCTCCGCCGGGCCGTCCTCCAGCGCGTGGGGTGCACACCGGAACAACAGTGCCAGCGCTTCCGCGCGCTGCGATTGGAGGAAGTCGGCTGGCCGTTCGCGTTCGGCCAGCAGCTCCGGGACGCCTGCTGGCGGTGGTTGAGGGCCAATGATCACGACGCCGAAGGAATCGTCGACCAGGTGGTACTGGAACAGTTCATCGCCCGCTTACCAGCCGGAACCGCGGAGTGGGTCCATTGCCACCGCCCAGCGTCTCTGGATCAGGCAGTCGAGCTGGCGGAGGATCATCTGGCGGCTGTCCCGTCGGCAGGACAGCAGATGGCATCGTCTCTTCTCTCCTCTTCTCTCTCTCTCTCTCCCCCTCCTCCTGTGTCCCGTCCTCGCCCCATTCCCCCACCACGGAGGCGGGGGCCGGCACCACCCCAGCCGGCCCGCTGCACCCGCGGTGCCCTCCCGTTTCTCCCTTCTGTGTCTGTCTCTCCCCCACCTCAGGTGAGTGAGCCCAGATCACTGGTGCAGAGGGAAAGCCCGGGCCGGTTTGCTGGCGCTGCGGGGAGCCGGGCCACCTTCAACAGCAGTGCACAGCAATGGAAGTGGGCGCGGTGGTTCGGATCCCCGACACGCCAGAGGCCGCCCTCGATCGGGCCGGAGCGTATCGCATACCGGTGAGTATCCAAGGGGCTACATATCAGGCGTTGGTGGATTCTGGTTGTAATCAGACCTCAATTCGCCAAAGCCTGGTTCAAAATGAGGCATTGGAGGGAGCACAAGGAGTGAAGGTGTTATGTGTGCACGGAGATGTTCACCGCTACCCTTTGGTGTCGGTCCACATTATTTTCAGAGGGGAAAAATTTATAGTGAAGGCGGCGGTTAATCCTCGCCTTACAAACTCTTTAATTTTGGGGACTGATTGGCCGGGATTTCGGGGTTTAATGACGCGCCTAGTAGAGAGTGGGTCCTGCCATTTGACAGGGGGAGGTCCCGGTGTCGCTTTGGTGGGAGCAGCTGTCACAGAGCCATCTACGTCATCTCTGCGTCACAGTGAGGAGCCGCCGGCTCCTCCTCTCTCTATTGGGGAATCCCTCGCGGATTTCCCATTAGAGCAGTCGCGAGACGAGACTCTGCGGCATGCGTTTGACCAAGTGAGAGTAATCGATGGTCAAACGCTCCAGCCGAATGCCACCCCGTCCTTCCCCTACTTCGCGATTATGAAGGATAGATTATACCGAGTGATGCAGGACACTCAAACTAAAGAGCGAGTCACGCAGCTTTTAATTCCGAAGAGCCGCCGGGAATTGGTATTCCAGGCGGCTCACTTTAATCCCATGGCTGGACACTTGGGGCAGGATAAAACACTAGCCCGAATAATGGTCCGATTCTATTGGCCGGGGATTCACGGCGATGTCCGTAGGTGGTGTACGGCATGCCGCGAATGCCAGTTAGTAAATCCAGCGGCCATTCCAAAACCGCCTTTGCGCCCTCTACCGTTAATTGAGACCCCGTTTGAGAGAATTGGGATGGATTTCGTCGGGCCATTAGATCGGTCAGCACGAGGGTACCGCTTTATATTAGTTCTGGTGGACTATGCAACGCGATACCCAGAAGCAGTGCCTCTGCGCAATATCTCAGCACGCAGTATTGCAGAGGCACTCTTCCGCGTCATCTCCCGAGTTGGAATCCCGAAAGAGATTCTGACTGATCAAGGCACCTCGTTTATGTCACGTACACTGAACGAACTGTATGGGTTGTTGGGGATTAAGCCGATCCACAACAGTGTGTATCACCCACAAATGGACGGTTTAGTAGAACGGTTCAACTGCACCCTCAAAAATATTATTAAAAAATTCGTGAGTGAGGACGCACGTAATTGGGATAAGTGGCTCGAACCCTTGCTGTTTTCAGTGCGAGAGGTCCCCCAAGCCTCCACGGGGTTCTCCCCGTTCAAATTATTATATGGGCGTAAGCCGCGCGGCATCCTAGATGTGCTGCGGGAAACTTCAGAAAGTAAAAACGAAATTCAGTAAGTTATGGACCTGCGCGCAAAACTCCACACGCTCACCCACCTAACTCAGGAGAATTTGCGGCAGGCCCAGGAACGGCAAGCCCGCCTGTACAACAAGGGTACGCGCCTTAGAGAGTTCACTCCGGGAGATAAGGTACTCGTACTGTTGCCCACGTCGAGCTCCAAATTGATCGCCAAGTGGCAAAGACCCTTTGAGGTCACATGGCGAGTCGGGGACGTCGACTATGAGGTGAGGCGAACGGACAGGGGTGGGGCACTACAGATTTACCACCTCAATCTGCTTAAACGCTGGAACAAGGAGGTCCCCATGGCGTTGGTGTCGGTAGTTCCGGAGAAGGCGGAGCTGGGGCCGGAGGTTCAAAAAGGGACATTGGCATCACGTACCTCTCCGGTCCCCTGTGGAGACCACCTCTCCCCGACCCAACTCACGGAGGTCGCCCAGTTGCAGACCGAGTTTTCGGATGTGTTCTCGCCCCTGCCCGGTCGCACTAACCTCATAGAGCACCACATAGAGACGCCCCCGGGGGTGGTAGTGCGTAGCCGCCCTTACAGGCTACCCGAACACAAAAAAAAGGTGGTTCGGGAAGAACTTCAGACCATGCTCGAAATGGGCATCGTCGAGGAGTCCCACAGTGACTGGAGCAGCCCGGTGGTCTTGGTACCCAAGGCCGACAGGTCGGTCCGGTTCTGTGTGGACTATAGAAAAGTCAACGCGGTGTCTAAATTCGACGCGTACCCAATGCCTCGTATTGACGAGCTGCTCGATCGACTAGGCACGGCTCGCTTTTATTCGACACTGGATTTGACGAAGGGATATTGGCAGATCCCCTTGACTCCATTATCCCGGGAAAAAATGGCCTTTTCCACACCGTTCAGCTTGCACCAATTCGTCACACTTCCTTTTGGGCTGTTTGGGGCGCCTGCTACGTTTCAGCGGCTGATGGACAGGGTCCTCCGCCCCCAAGCCACCTATGCGGCCGCATACCTGGATGATATAATCATTTATAGTAACAACTGGCAGCGGCACTTACAACACCTGAGGGCCGTCCTTAGGTCGCTGAGGCGAGCGGGTCTCACTGCCAACCCGAAGAAGTGTGCGATTGGGCAGGTGGAAGTACGGTATCTGGGCTTCCACTTGGGCAATGGGCAGGTGCGTCCCCAAATTAACAAGACAGCAGCAATTGCGGCCTACCTGAGGCCCAAGACCAAAAAGGGGGTGAGACAGTTCCTGGGGCTGGCTGGCTATTATCGTAGGTTTATACCTAATTATTCGGACGTCACCAGCCCACTGACTGATCTCACTAAAAAGGGGGCACCAGATCCGGTCCAGTGGACGGAGCAGTGCCAGCAGGCTTTCTCTGAGGTAAAGGCTGCACTGTGTGGGGGGGCCACTATTACACTCCCCTGACTTTTCTCTCCCTTTTGTGTTGCAGACCGATGCGTCGGACAGAGGGCTGGGGGCGGTGTTGTCCCAGGAGGTGGAGGGGGAGGACCGCCCCATCCTGTACATCAGCAGGAAGCTGTCGGTGCGTGAGGGGCGCTACAGCACCATAGAAAAAGAATGTCTAGCGATCAAGTGGGCGGTCCTCGCCCTCCGTTACTACCTGCTGGGGCACCCTTTCACCCTCTGTTCGGACCATGCGCCCCTCCAGTGGCTCCACCACATGAAAGATGCCAACGCAAGGATCACCCATTGGTATCTGGCACCCCAACCCTTCAATTTCAAGGTGGTCCACAGGCCGGGGGCACAGATGGTCGTGGCGGACTTCCTCTCCCGTCAAGGGGGGGGGGGGAGTCGGCTGCAGGCCGGATGGCCGCCCGGCCTGAGTTGGGCGGTGGGGGTATGTGGCAGCGGGGGCGTGGTCAAGCGCCGGTCTGTGACAGGAGGGTGGAGTCAGGGAAGGTGAGTGGCAGAATCACTACACCTGACGGCAATTAACCTGTGTTTGTGTGTCTTCCCAGTAACCGCGCCCTATTTAAGGAGGCAGAGGGAGAGCCTCACCCGGGGAGGGCTTCCCCGGACGAGACTACAGTGTGTGTGTGTTTGTCTCTGATTGCTTTTTGAAATTGTCTACTGAAAAGTGTGGCAATAAAGCCTCAGTTGAATCCTGATCTCTGTCCTGCCGTCCTCTGTGCTCCATCCACCCATAGGGAACTTACCACAAGCATATATATTTACTCTAAGAGGCAGTAGTCACAAAAATTAAGCATAATCCAAAAATGAACAATTTAAAAATCATAGAAGTAAAATATACCAAGTGTCTGTACTTTATATTATTCTACTTTTACCTCTTCCAGTTTTCGAAATTGAAACCTCTGAACCGAGGCTGACATACACATGCTGTTGCCATGACCAAAACTCTTATTTCCTGGAAATGGCCCGGCGCTAGAGCTCAGTGGAATGCACTTTCCCTCTGTGATAATCATAAACATGTCTGAAAGCGATTTCTTTAGTCTAGTCCATTTATTTCAAATGGTGAACCAAATTGTATACACTCACCAGCCATTTTAATCGGAACATGTATATGCACATGTGCAGCGCGCGACTGTTACACTCTCACATTCTTTCAGCACGATGACATAGTGGCTAGCGCCTCTATATGAGGCAGTAGCCACACCAAAAATGATTTTGACCTTTTTGGTGACCCTCAGAATGTTGGAAGTTATATTTGAGACCAATGCCCATCTATCCTGAAAGTTTCATGAAGATTGGTCCAGCCGTTTTTCCATAATATCGTTAACAAGAAACCCAACCGAAAACAATACCTCGCCCCACTTACTCTGGGTGAGGTAATTACAAATTACAAATAGAATTATAAAATATGCATAAATAAGCATTGAATGTAACTCACATCTACAATTCTCTATCAAAATAAAAAAGTAATAAAAGAATATTTCTCATCCCCTTTTTGTGCTCTGTAGGGTTTTGTATTTCTAAGTAGGGCCTACTAGTGTTTGTATGAAAGAATATAAATGATTATTTTGATTAATATTCACAGCTTTCAAGGCTAACCTTGAAAAAACTGTGTGATCCACATCCAATAAACAGTTCCATTTAACTGAATTGAAATTGACATTTGTGTTCCTGACTTCTGGTTTTTTAAAATATCGTTCCGACCACTAAGATCTCAATATTTTTCATCAAAACAACTGCAGTTATATTCTAAAATAATTATTTATTTACATGAATCAGTTTGATTTGAAAAAAAAAAGAAAAGAAGATAAGTCAGTAACACTATGAAAACTCACTTCAAAGTCTTCCATGAATCATAACATCATAACTAGCTGACGGAAATTTTTGCTGAATACTTCATCAGAAACAGTGAGAGGTAGAGAACATCCCTATAAAAGTTATCTGATTGATATCCATGAGTAATCCAGTCAGAAACTAATCAGAAGAGAGCCTGGCCACTTTCCCGTGACTCAAAAAGCACTGACGTCCCGATCCCAACGTCAAGCAAGCAGAGTTTTTACTCTGTTGTACCAACTTCAAACTGCTGTTACTCCCAAAGTACTGAACAGATCTTAACTAGATAAATAGAATAGAATGCCTTTATTGTCACTGCACAAATGTACAACGAAATTTAGTGCATCACAGGAGATCAAATCCTCTGCATACACCACTTGGGCACTTCAGCCCAAGGCCATCCTATGTTAACCTAACTGCATGTCTTTGAACTGTGGGGGAAACCGGAGCAAACCCACGCAGACATGGGGAGAACATGCAAACTCCACACAGAAAGGCCCCTGTCGGCTGCTGGGCTCGAACCCAGAACCTTCTTGCTGTGAGGCGACAGTGCTAACCACTACACCACCATGCCACCCTAGAATTTCTTTGGAAAGCAGAGATTATAAGCCTTTTAATGATAATATTCATGATAGAAAATATTCAAGAGTTAAGCAATGACAAATTTGGAAAGTTAAATGAATGTCTGCATACACAATTTTCACAGCATGGCCAGCAAACCTCTGATATGCCTAATTATGGGAAGAAAGCTTAGACAAGATGGAAATTCAAAAAATGCCCCAATATAGCTGAATTCAACAAGATGCTAAACTTGTCTCTTATTATTACAGATATTGTCATAAAGAAAGAATAGCTGTAAGAATGAATAGACAAAGTCATAGAAAATAACCTACATTTAACCAATATAGTGATGCCAAGCGGTTGAGAACAATAAGAAGTGAGGAGAGGAGACTTTGCATATACAGATGTTAATATAGAGACTTAATTTTAATAGTTTAATTTAGTTTTAATATAAATACATGCAAAACAAGGTGGATCTAGACAGTTTGAAAGCTTGATTCTGTGTGAAAACCATGAACCTGGCAACATTGGTGAATAGAAGGCCTTTTAACAGTGTCAGGGATGCATGCAGACCCATAGCGACACATTGCTATTCACACTACAAGTATAATGTGACCACATTCATCCCAGGCCACCTCCATATGTGGTCTAACTGATTGCATCACAAAACGCATTTGACCTCATTCAAACCTGTATTTAGCACTATTCACTTGTAATACCAAGAGTGAAAGGGGATTTTATCAGTGACTTCAGTATCCTTGGGACAAAAGCCTTCTGGAATATGGTTTATTAGCAAGACATTTAATGACTACCTATCTATTTACCCAAGTGTGTGAGTTTGTGTCTGTGACTATAACTTACTTACTTACTTAATCCTCTTCATCCCTACTGGGACATAAGGCCACAACGTGTGCTCTCCACCCTGCCTGGTCCTGTGCTGCTGCCTGTGCTTGCCCCCATGTCATGTTCATCTTGTTCAGCTCGGCCAGCACTGTCCTTCTCCAGGTGGTTTTGGGCCTGCCTCGGTTTCTCTTCCTTGGTGGTGCCCATCTCAGGGCTGTTTTAGCAACCCGTCCCTGGAGCATTCGGAGCACGTGACCCAGCCATCTCAAACGTCTGGTCTTGATATCTATGGAGATGTTGGAGGAGTTGGTTTTGATGTACAATTCGTTGTTAGAAATTTTGTTTGGCCAAAAGATGTTGCACAGTCGACGCAGGCATCCATTGTGGAAGACCTCCACTGCTCTGATGTCCTTCTTTATGATGCGCCAGCATTCTGCGCCATACAGGAGGATGGACTTCACATTGCTGTTATATAGTCGGAGTTTGGTCTGTAGGCTGAACCGTTTTGATTTCCATATGGTGCAGAATCTACTAAATGCGCCCCGGGCCTTCCCTAGGCGGGCTTTGATGTCCTTTTCTGCACCGTTGTCTGCAGCGATGAGACTGCAGAGGTAGATGAAGTCTTCCACAGGCTCAAGTTCCTCATCATCTAGGGTAAGGCCAGGGGTTGGTGGGGTGGTGTTGATGTACATGGGTTTGGTCTTTTTTTTACTGATGGTAAGGCCGACTGACTTGGCTTTGTTGCTCAGTCTGCTAGTTTTCTGCTGTATGGAGTCGAATTTTGAGGAGAGGAGAACAATGTCGTCTGCGAAGTCTTGGTCTTCTAGTTGGGTGAACAGTGTCCATTGGATGCCTCTAGGTACGTCTTCTGCTGTTCTCCGCATGACCCAGTCGATGGAGACCAAGAACAGTATTGGTGATAGGATGCATCCTTGTCGCATGCCTGTCTTGACTGAGAACCATTCAGTCTGGGTGCCATCAAGGATGACACTGCATTCAAAGTCTTGGTAGAAGGTAATGATGAGTCTAACAAGCTTGCCTGGGATTCCATAGGACCTCAGGATAGCCCACAGACTGTCTCTATGGATGCTGTCAAAGGCTTTCCTGAAGTCGATGAAGTTGATGTAGAGAGGGATGTTCCATTCTATGCACTGCTCTATGATGTTGCGCAGAGCGAAGATCTGGTCTATGCACCCTCTCCCCTTCCTGAAACCCACTTGCTCTTCCCTGAGTGTGGAATCTATTGCAGTTTCAATTCTCTTCAGGAGTACTTTGCAGAACACCTTGCTTGGTATGGAGAGAAGGGTGATGCCGCACCAGTTGTAGCAGCTCTGAAAGTCTCCTTTCTTGGGCAGCTTCACTATGAGTCCTTTAGACCAGTCCATGGGGATAGACTCTGTGTGCCAGATGGTCATGAAGAGGTCCATCATCACCCTGGATGCTGTCTCAACATCGGCTTTGAACATCTCAGCGCGGATGCAGTCGATGCCTGGAGCTTTGCCGTTCTTCAAGATTTTGATGGCCCTCTTGACTTCATCTTTGTTTGAGGGTTTTATGTCAATATCTCAGTGGTTGTCTGCAGGTGGTGGGCTGGCTGGGTTGTCAGATTTGGGTTGGTTTAACACCTCACGGAAGTACTCGGCCCATCTGGTTGCCTGCTGACTTTCAGTTGTCAGTTGGTTCCCATCCTTGTCTTTCAAGCTGTGACTATAGCCAGTTCACTTATTTATTTTATTGTGTAGAATGTAAAACCGCCATTTACAACCCTGTTTCCAAAAAAAGTTTGGACGTTGTGTAAAATATAAATAAAAACAAAATCCAATGATTTGCAAATCATGGAAGCCCTATATTTCATGGAAAATAGGACAAAAACAACATATCAGATATTGAAAATGAGGCATTTTATGTTGTTTGAAAAATATATGCTCATTTTTAATTTGATGCCAGCAACATGCTTGAAAAAAGTTAGGACAGGGGCATGTTTACCATTGTGTTGCATCACTTCTTCTTTTAAAAATACTCTGTAAACATTTGGGAACTGAGGAGACCAATTGCTGTAGTTTTGAAAGTATGGTAAGGTAATACCTTACCTTACCATACCATACTTTCAAATCTACAGCAATTGGTCTCCTCAGTTCCCAAATGCAGTCGATGCCTGGAGCTTTGCCGTTCTTCAAGATTTTGATGGCCCTCTTGACTTCATCTTTGTTTGAGGGTTTTATGCTGTATGGTAGAATTTTTAACTCGTATTTGTGGATGCAAGCAACGAACTGTGTTCACAGACAATGGTTTTCAGAAGTGTTCCTGAGACTTTCCACTATTTCCACTACAGAATCATGTCTGTTTTTAATGCAGTGCTGCCTGAGGGCCCAAAGATCATGTATCCAATATTGGTTTTCAGCATTGTTACTTATGTACAGTGATTTTTCCAGATTCTCAGAATCTTTTAGATTATGTGATCCCCAAATTCTTTCTAATTTTACATTGAGGAACATTATTCCTAAATTGTTACACTATTTGCCCACGCAGTCTTTTACAGAGCTGTGAACCCCTCCCCATCTTTACTTCTCAGAGAGTCAGCCTCTCTGGGATGGTCTTTTTTTTTTATCTCAATCATGTTATTGACCTATTGACAATTAATCTAATTAGTTGTGAGATGTTCTACCAGGTGTTTTAGCATTACACAGTCTTTAGTTGCCCTTGTCCAAACTAAATTCAAAATGAGCATATATTTATACCACAGATTACGTTAGTACCATGCAGTCTTTCACAGAGTGGTGGACCCCTTCCCATTTTACTTCTGAGAGACTCAGCCTCTCTGGGATGCTCTTTTTTTTATACCCAACCATGTTACTGACCTGTTATTAATAAAACTAATTAGGTTTTTTTTAAATTGACAATACACAACTTTTCCAGTTTTTTGTTTCCCCTGTCTCAACTTTTTTGACACATGTTGCTGGCACTAAATTCAAAATGAGCATATGTTAAAACAAAACAACATTTCTCAGGTTCAACATTTGATATGTTGCCTTTGTACTATTTACAATGAAATATAGGGTTTCCATAATTTGCAAATCATTACATTTTGATTTTATTTACATTTTACACAATGTCACAACTTTAAAAAATTAATTGTATTTAACTTTATTTGCTTTTATTTTTGAGTTATTTTAAATGACTATTATTCATTATTAAAACATCTAATGACACTGCTTAAGGGTTTTCGTCAAAATAAATTTTGAATTTGACATTGTATATTATGACAGTAAACATCTGCCTCTACAATCTTAATATAATATCAAAGAAGGTTTTTTGCCCTTTAACAATCACTAAACCTGCTAAATGGAGCCTTTAATGTATAAAAATGACCATGTTTTCCCCAATTGGTCAAAATGTATTCTTTCTTTGATGTTTCCTTGATGGTATATATATATATATATACACACACACACATATATATATACATTTAGGTCCATGTATATAGGTCCATATATAGGACACTGACACAAATTTTGTTTTTTTACCTGTTTACTGAAACATATTCAAGTTATAGTTATGTAATGGACATGGACATAAAGTCCAGACTTTCAGCTTTCATTTGAGGGTATCCAAATTAAAATTGGATGAAGGATTTAGGAGTTTCAGCTCCTTAACATGTGCCAGCCTGTTTTGAAAGGGACCAAAAGTAATTGGACAATTGACTCAAAGGCTATTTCATGGGCAGGTGTGGGCAATTCCTTCATTATGTCACTCTCAATTAAGCAGATAAAAGGCCTGGAGTTGATTTGAGGTGTGGTGCTTGCATTTGGAAGATTTTGCTGTGAAGAAAACATGCAGTCAAAGGAGCTCTCCATGCAGGTGAAACAAGCCATCCTTAAGCTACGAAAACAGAAAAAAAACCATCTGAGAAATTGCTACAATATTAGGAGTAGCAAAATCTACAGTTTGGTACATCCTGAGAAAGAAAGAAAGCACTGGTGAACTCATCAATGCAAAAAGACCTGGACGCCCACAGAAGACAACAGTGGTGGATGATCGCAGAATAATTTCCATGGTGAAGAGAAACCCCTTCACAACAGCCAACCAAGTGAACAACACTCTCCAGGAGGTAGGCATATCAATATCCAAATCTACCATAAAGAGAAGACTGTATGAAAGTAAATACAGACGGTTCACTGCACGGTGCAAGCCTCAAGAATAAAAAGACTAGATTGGACTTTGCTAAAAAACATCTAAAAAAGCCAGCACAGTTCTGGAAGAACATTCTTTGGACAGATGAAACCAAGATCAACCTCTACCAGAATGATGGAAAGAAAAAAGTATGGCGAAGGCATGGTACAGCCCCATGATCCAAAGCATACCACATCATCTGTAAAACACGGCGGAGGCAGTGTGATGGCTTGGGCATGCATGGCTGCCAGTGGCACTGGGTCACTAGTGTTTATTGATGATGTGACACAGGACAGAAGCAACCGGATGAATTCTGAGGTGTTCCGAGACATACTGTGTGCTCAAATGCAGCCAAACTGGTTGGTCGGCTTTTCATAATACAGATGGACAATGACCCAAAACATAAAGCCAAAGCAACCCAGAAGTTTATTAAAGCAAATAAGTGGAATATTCTTGAATGGCCAAGTCAGTCACCTGATCTCAACCCAATTGAGCATGCATTTCACTTGTTAAAGACTAAACTTCAGACAGAAAGGCCCACAAACAAACAGCAACTGAAAACCGCTGCAAAAACCGCTGCCTGGCACAGCTTTAAAAAGGAGGAAACACAGCATCTGGTGATGTCCATGAGTTCAAGACTTCAGGCAGTCATTGCCAACAAAGAGTTTTCAACCAAGTATTAGAAATGAACATTTTATTTACAATTATTTAATTTGTCCAGTTACTTTTGAGCCCCTGAAATGAAGGGATTGTGTTTAAAAAATGCTTTAGTTCCTCACATTTTTATGCAATCATTTTGTTCAACCCACTGAATTAAAGCTGAAAGTCTGAACTTCAACTGCATCTGAATTGTTTTGTTCAAAATTCATTGTGGTAATGTACAGAACCAAAATTAGAAAAATGTTGTCTCTGTCCAAATATTTCTGTATATATATATATATATATATATATATATATATATATATATATATATATATATATATAGTTCAGGTTGTGTTGACTACTATAGATATATGCATCATTCTCAGGTGTATTCCTCATTACTCACAACTTCATTTGTGTTGACAGAATGCAGATTGCTGAATGGTAATCTGTAAAACATTTAAAATATCTTACGATTGGGCCTTTATCTTCAATTGACTTTCAACAACAACAACAACAGCAATAACAACAAAAACCTTTCTGTTAAGAAACTCTTAATAAGAAATAAGTACTATACTAGAAACACAAAGCGCAAAACAAACTGATGCTGAGTAGTCTGCCACCAGCACTACATTTCTTGTGAGTTTTCATTTCCATTGTATAAATTTCTGTCATCAAAACTCCAAACCTACAAATAAAGCAATTTAAGCAATTAGACAAATTGTCATTGGTCAGATACATTAATGTCCCTTGTCCATATCACTCATGAATAACACCATAATTATGTACTTTTATATGTTAAAATGAGAATAAGACTATGAATTTATAAGTTAAGAAAGTCATTAAGCTCACTGTATTTCACCTGTCCTTATCCCTTATAAATTTAAGCAAAGTTTATTTATAGCTGCTATATTTAATTTCCTCAGCAATAAAATAACTCAATAATCTAACTAAAATTAGCTAACATTACTTCTTTAAATAAAGTGATTCATTGATTTTTACAGTGATTGCAAACAGAATAAAGTGACATAGTTTGAATTTCCTGAACTACAAAGCACCATTTCAGCACTCATACATTTCTTTAAATTGTCACAATTCTGCATATAAAAATATTGCCTTTCATAAAGTACTCTTGAGAAACTTTTTAAAAGAATCTTTGAAACTTAATTCCATTATAAACCAAGCTTATCATCATCCATTTTGGCTACTCACTGGCCACCAAAGAAACAGTGTAAGTATGACGAAACACAAATATTTTTAGGTGTGTTGTATGCTGAATGGCAATCAAAGTGTTTTCTTTTTTCAGTTTGAAGGAATAAATAAAAATGAATAAAATGCACGCAAGTGCCTTGAGTTAAACCGTGTTCCTGTAGATGCATCTTGACCTCAGTGAAAGGATATGCGTTAATTACTTAAACTTTTTAGGAACTGCAATTTATCCATTAAAGTCCATGGAAAATTACTTTAACTAAGGTTAGCTGTTTTTCAACATAGATCTTTTAAATATTTTATTATCCAAGTTTTTAAATGCAGAAGGCAGATTGTATGACACTGAAGTAAAGTGGTTTTGCATCACCCCCAGATAAAGACTCAGTTGTACAGACCAATGACTCACACTGTAGTATATAATACAAATTATAGGCTCAATATACCATCAACGATCCTTTGTCTTCCACAATTACACATTCTTGGGGAAAAACAAACAAAAATTATGTTCATATTACAATTACAGTTGAATTAATAATTAGTTTATTATTCAATTTTTGTGAAAATGGTTTTGGCACACAAAAATTCCTTTGTTCACCAGGATGCCCAAATTTTAGAGTCTGCAATATTGCACAGCTGCAGGGAGATCGTTTTATTATTTTGTAAAGATTTGTAAAGTAAATATCAGTAATATTATTTCAATTACTGCTCCTTTCAGTGTTTGTGAAATTGAAAGAGTAACACACTAACTAGAATGCCTAGAATCCCCTTGACTGAAGATGTTCACATAGAATAAGAGGAACATGAATAAACCATGGGCAAACTATCAACCCCAAACCGGCTCTTACATATGGGCTTGGTGAATTAAACTAGTCAAGGAATCACAAAAATGGACAATCAAAACAGATTACATTTAAATCAGTACTTAGATCTTATACATCTGAATGAATTAGGTGGTTCATGTTTAATCTGTGTATTAATATGCATGGATGCAGCCTTATGTAAATATTAGATATAAACTTTCTGTTTGTATTTAATTCTAATTCACAGCTGTTATTCATTTTTTTTATTCAAGGCAATAGACTCAACCATAGCATGAGAGCATGAAAGTGTGTATTTTTTCACTTAAGATTTCGAAATGAATGTATTGTTAAAAAATTAATGCATTGTTAAAAAATTAAATTAACAATATTAGTAATAATGATAAAAATGGAGGAAGGTCTTGGCTTATTATTATTTTTTTATACATAGGCCTTTTAAGTAGCCCAAGTTTACAGCAGACAGTACAGGATTTATATGACTGCTGGCTTGATATTAAGCTTCCTTACACTACAGTAATGGCTTGAAGGTTTCTCTGCATTTTTGTTGTGCACTAAAGCACTCCCATAATTCCTCACATGAACTGTAAAATAACTGAATTATCAATAGCAGTGTGTAATCTTGTGTAGATTCCATGTCAGTTACCTAATTTTATTCAGTAAAAAACACACTTCAGACAACCCATTAAATGTTAATTAACATTGTGTATATACATTATGAAGGACAACATTTTAAGTAAAATATACCACATGTAAAAGCCTCATAAAATTTGCCCAATAAAATTAAATTCCAATTAAATTGTGTCAATCACAACCCATGCTGAGGGAAACCCACAGGAAATTGGTTCTGTCTGGTTGTTCAGCTGGATTGATTGATTGATTGATTGATTGATTGATTGATTGATTCATGGCACATATGTTACAGGACGTGACATTCAGTAGTCTGTTATTTAAGGTAAGAGATATTTTGCCTCTGTGACAAAGAACATAGTTTCAATTTATTTGCAAATGCCAATTAATGTGAGCTTGATTGTTTTAAACTAACAAACATAGTATTTAATGCTAATTGTTGTCCATTAGTAGGTTATCTTACCAATTATCTTAGATAAATTCTTGGCTAGTCTGATTTACGGTAAGAATTAAGCATAGTTGTGCACATACAGTACTTCTAAATAAACTGTTCATTAATGAACCATTGTAAAATAGTAAGTTAACATTAATTTTTGTGGCTGACCCATATCTAGCCAGTAAGCTACTGCTCCTTAGCCAACTGTAGTAACTAGTAATATGTTATTAATAAAGAAAACAAGCCTGTACTTGCTGGACTTGCCTTGTACTTGCTGGACAAGCCTTGGACTTGTGCTGGAGACTTGCCTGTTAAATGTACAACTAACCTTCATTTCAGAAGATTGTTTGGGATGTGTGTGTTTTCCAAAGCATAGCAGTTTGAGAATTTGGACAAAAAATACTGACACTATTACCATAAAACCACATGAGTAAGTAAGATAGCATTAATATAATTAGATATTAATAATCTAGTCCATAATATACACAGTAATCAAAACTGAAATAATTAGGTATAATACCGACAATTTGTAATAAATATTACTGAAACTTTAAAAGTACCTTTGCACATAAGTAAATGGGGAAAACGTGTTGAATTAAACATATTAGGTAGGATTTACCACATGTGCATTGCAGATATCTCATCATCTCATTATCTCTAGCCGCTTTATCCTGTTCTACAGGGTCGCAGGCAAGCTGGAGCCTATCCCAGCTGACTACGGGCAAAAGGTGGGGTACACCCTGGACAAGTCGCCAGGTCATCACAGGGCTGACACATAGACAACCATTCACACCTACGGTCAATTTAGAGTCACCAGTTAACCTAACCTGCATGTCTTTGGGGGAAACCGGAGCACCCGGAGGAAACCCACGCAGACAACATGCAAACTCTGCACAGAAAGGCCCTCGCCGACCCCGGGGCTCGAACCCAGGACCTTCTTGCTGTGAGGCAACAGCGCTAACCACTACACCACCGTGCCGCCGCATTACAGATATTACTTATTAAAATAGGATAAAACTCACGTAATAAAACATGGGGTAAAATAATAACAACATAACGAGGCGCATTGTTAAGTACTTGTGGCAACAGAGCCAAACATATTGAGGTGAGAATTGAGTTTCCTAAACACATACACGTTACACACCTCACGAATAATTCAGCCGATTTCTGATTATTTATTTCCAGAAACAAGCAATGTCTCTTTAAGAGCGGAAACCTTGGCTGAAACTCTATTGTCCAACCCCCAAAGTCATTGAAAGTGTCAATCAGCGCGTGGTGCCCTTTGATGTTCACGCTACCCTACTTGTCTTCTGCTCAAAAGCAGTATTTGTTGCAGGCCGTGACTACAATACTTTTTCTCGCTGAGGTCCTATGTATTTTTCTCTTTTTTCTTTCATAAAGTTCGAGCCAGAAATTGTGAGAAAAATCACAAAAGTTTCTGACAGGAAAGTAGAAGTGTTTTTTTTTTTTCAAAGAAAAAATGCCGCAGCTCAATAGCGGAGGGGGAGATGATCTCGGAGCCAACGATGAAATGATCGCCTTCAAAGATGAAGGAGAACAGGAGGAAAAGATTCAAGAGAATGCGTTTACCGAGCGGGACCTGGCCGATCTGAAGTCGTCGTTGGTGAATGAATCGGAGATCAGTCAAAACTCACACCCGCCGGTAGTATTTTGTCTCGTGTTTGTTTGACCTCATGTTTTTAACTCTTTGCTTCATGTTTTGAGGCCACATGCAGCAAAGTGCTTTCTGCTATTGCTTTTGTATTTTCTACTAGGTTGATGATGGTCAATAGCCACCAGTGGCCCATTTGAGTATAATAGCCTAAAGTTTATTCCATCCAATTCAATTGTTCCGAATGTGTGCAGGTGGTTAGAACAGGACAGCAGGAGGAGCAGAGAGTGTACGAGGAGAAGCACAGGGAGCACCTCGAACATCTTGACGGTGAGTATAATCAAGCTGGAAGCAGAAAATACCTCCGTGAAACGCTAGCCATAACGGAAATAATTGCAGTCATTAAGGCTAATTCTATCCTTTCGTGTTACTGCACTTGTACGCGCATAATTTTTGAATGTAGTTACGTGTCGTTTTCTCAGTTGTTAGGCTCTCACCTGGCAAAGTGACGTCGAAAAGTTAGCTCTTTACTGCGTCTTGCTGTGATATGTAAGGAATAACAAACAACGAGCAGCAAATAATCACGGCGTGACGCGAAGTGGATTATTTTTTGTATAACAGCACCCATCGAAGTATGCTATTTCACCAATGCCACAGTGATTTGCCAAGGAGTTAAATTTTTCGTGTATTAATCAACAATGCATCGCACTTTTAGCTGTTTATAATCCTCGATTTAATCTGAAGGAACCGTCTGCGAGACAAGTTAATAACAAACAAAAGCATCTCTTTTTTTCTTTCTGTTAAAGTTAAAAAAGACAGAAATGCAGCTTGTCATGTCACTGAGAAATCGGAAAGAGTACACTCCTCTGTCCTGAAGAAAAAAAAAATCCCATGTGGAAACACTTACAGTGGCTTTTACAAGGAGCACTTGGAACCCCTTCCATAAATGTTACACAAACGTCTCCTAACAGAAAGTTTCACGATATCAACGATTATACGTTTTTCCTCGTTAAATAACAACACGTTGTTTAAAAAGATGTTTATTACTAGGCTTTGGATAATCTGGATTGTCCATCAATGCAGCATGCGTTCTTGTGAATGAGCTGTTGCTATAGAAACGATGATGAGCACATTAATATATTAGTATAAACCTATTGTTTATATTAGTGTCTGAACTACTGATGGTATAGAAAATTACTCAATAATTCCTGATTCAAGAATCTGTGGTATAATTTAAGATTCATGTTTTTCTTTAATTAGTAAGTTAATTAGGAAGTTACTTTAATGTTGAAATTTGGTGGTGGGACAGGATACTTTCAGTACCTTATTATACTCGCCACATGTATTACAATAAACAAAGTTAAATATGTATGAAACAGCTCTTTATGCTTTACTACTTTATTGTGTAATGGTGGGATATAAATCTCTCATCTCATCTCATTATCTCTAGCCACTTTATCCTGTTCTACAGGGTCGCAGGCAAGCTGGAGCCTATCCCAGCTGACTACGGGCAAAAGGCGGGGTACACCCTGGACAAGTCGCCAGGTCATCACAGGGTTGACACATAGACACAGACAACCATTCACACTCACATTCACACCTACGGTCAATTTAGAGTCACCAGTTAACCTAACCTGCATGTCTTTGGACTGTGGGGGAAACCGGAGCACCCGAAGGAAACCCACGCAGACATGGGGAGAACATGCAAACTCCACACAGAAAGGCCCTCGCCGGCCACGGGGCTTGGGATATAAATATACCTCATATATTTTAATTGATTGTGCAGTTGGGATGTAGGGTATTAATTTCATGTGTGAAAGTAAAATCGATGTTACTGTAAACACAGCAACTGTGCATTAAAGCTTTCACATGTCTTTGGAACTGGTATCACTGGTTTGGAATGAATCCCTCGTAACTGTTTACCCTTTATGCTTTGTCAGTTAGTGCAACTTTTTTAAACATCACATTTCATATTTTAGTACCAAAGCCTCAAGATGGAGGGATGTATAAAGCACCTGCATATTCTGGATACCCATTCTTGATGTTGCCAGATCCCTATCATCCCAATGGACAAGTGCCACCATCTGTAAGTTTCTTATTGACTTTCTTCATAGCACTCAAAGCTAATTATTTTGGAGTGTGAAGTCAAGCAAAGATACATCAGACTGGCCAGATCTCCACACACACACACACACATGCACGCATGCACGCGCGCATGCACACACACACACACACACACTGTACGGTACCAGTCAAAAGTTTAGAACAAAACTGAAGACATCAAAACTATGAAATAACATATGGAACATATATGGAATTATGTGGTAAAAATGTAAAAAAAAAGTTTCATATTTTAGATTCTTCAAAGTAGCCATCATTTACTTTGATGACACTTTGCACATCATTGGCATTATCTTAACCAGCTTCATGAGGTAGTCACCTGGAATGCTTTTCAATTAACAGGTGTGCCTTGTCAAATGATAATGATTGGAATTTCTTGCCTTCTTAATGTATTTGAGATCAAACAGTAAATAGTAAATAATAAAAATACAGTAAATAGCCCTAGCCGACAACTGTAGTACTCTCTTTTATGTCAAGAACTGCTCAACTATGTAAAGAGAAATGACAGGCCATCATTACTTTAATACATGAAGTGTCTTTTACTTTATAAAACCATTGTAATTTGGACTGGTACTGTATACAGCGCATATATATATATATATATATATATATATATATATATATATATATATATATATATATAATAGTAATACAAAAACTTTGTCAACAAATGTTTGTGTATATAGTTTGTTTTTATTACTGTTCGATAGATTGGGAGCCTACCCTCTACAGTTTCTTTCTTTTCTTTTTTTTTATTAAGCTTTGTTTGTCAAATGAAGTTTCTCAAGTAAATCTATAGTATAACTTTTGGTATGGTGTTATACTGGAAATTTTGGCACATTTTTATGCTATAACATTTATAACATCTGTCAAAGAAAAAGAGTGCCAGAAAGCACTAACACTGAATTCATGAAACTATGTCCGTTCTAATAACTGCAGTTTAATTGTATTGTATCTGATTATTTTTCCAAGGGGATATTTTTAAAAAAAATCATACTGAAGTGTCGTTCTATTCTTTCACTAACTGAACAAACATTGTCTAATTTCATAACACTGTTAGTTTTCATGTATAGCAAATGGTCTTTCACGTTATCATCTTTGACATTCGGGATTCGTCATATTTGCACTTTTAGGATAAAATTGATGTTTTTGGATATGTTTCTTGCCCAAAATGTTTGCCACTCTTTCAATCACTACAATCTCAGAATAACGAAGAAATCATTTACAAAATAAATCACAGAGGAGTTTGTCTCTGATAAAAAAAACTAACATAGGCAACAGCAATTATAAACTTGCCTGACACAAGCATTTGAAAAATCATAAACAAGTGAAATGTGCTTTTGACAGGTAATAAGTCTTTTAAGAGTTGTTTTTCATTGCCAAAAGCCCTTTTGTCACTAAAATGCAGGAAAAGAAGAGAGTGTAGAAATTGTATAGGGTTTTCTCAGATTTCTAGGGTGGACAATAAAAATGATTGGGCCTGACATTGTGAACATTAAGGATTAACCAAGATTTGTTTTTAATGGAGATCAGAAGTGCTAAACATATTGTTTGTTCTAATGAAGAAGAAAAAACCCTAGAATAGTCAACAATGTGTTTTCTTTGCATTTTCACTAGTGTTTTAGGCACTGGCTTTCCTCTAATACAAATTGTTTTGTTCATCAAGCTCTAGTGTCTGTATTTTTATTAGGGAATTAACTTTCTTTTTAATGTCCTTGTGGGTCTTCAATTTTACCCACAATGGAGTCGTGTGGCGATCGGATTTCATTCTCGCCAAATAGGAAGAGGTGATTAGAGACCAAGATGAAATGATTATACAAGTGGAATCAGGTGTAGCTCCTGTTTGGTTGGAATGAAAACTTACAGCCGCACTGACCCTTTGCGGATAAGATTGAAAATGCCTGTTCTCGACAATTATATGCTTTGTGGCAAAAGTTTGGGGAAGGTCCCTATATGGGTGTGATGGTCAGGTGTCCCCATACCTTTGGCCATGCAGTGTATTTACTTAGAATTATCTACACTGAATTTATACATTGAAATTCTAATAACCCAACAATGTACTTTAAGATGATGAAATATGATATGGGGTTTGTTTGTTTTTATTTTATTTTATTTTATTTTTTAAAGCAGGCAATATTTAATGATGGTGTGAGGGCTGTGAACCACCTGAATTCCTTGAAGTGAAATAGTTTAAAAGATCTATCAAAACAAAACAAAAAAACAGTGTTCATTCACAGAAATGTTTTGGAGAACATAAGGACCTGTGGGTCACCTCAGTTTTAAAATCTGTGATTACTGATGCAGAATTTTTTTTTTCTGGAAACAAAAGGCAGAAGCAAAACTTTTGCTTGAGAGGAAGTATAATTTAATAATATTTGTGTGAGACCAGACTGTTTTGCTGTTGAAAGATGAGAAATGCTGTGCTGTTGTACACTACACAGGCAGCAGAATTGCTTGAGCAAATCCTTCTGTTGATCAAGCAAATGAGGAACCTCTGAGTGGTGATATGGAGTCTTATTTCCAGAAGATCTCCAGCATTGTTTAGATATTTCCCTATGGCACTGTTGTTCATTATGCTTAAATGTTGGGCGGTTATTCATAAGGATAGGATGTGACATCCAAGTAACAGAGAATTTCAGAAAATCAGATTTTGGCAATATTCATATGATTTATAAATATGTAAGTAATCTGATAATGGGAAAACTATGGATTTAAAGGAGTCAGACATTTATTGGATTTCTTTCTAAACACACAATGTATACACAAGTCTAAATGACATTTAGATGCTTATTGTGCATATGTGTGTATGGTAGATGGAGTGGCGAGTAATTAGGCCCAGGAATGCAAATATGCCTATAAATCTGGAGCTTTGGTTGCACAAGAATATGGATTTAGAGAGACATTGCAGTGGACTAGGAGCTAAATTTAATTCTTATAGGCTACAACATAAAGAAAGAACTTTGCAGAGCTTTCCTGTCTAGGACCTCTTTATTTCACCACTGACTAAAGTCTAGCAGTAGTGTAACCCCATTGTGTTTCATCTTTCTGTACTTTTCTCACCTACTGTATTTTATGTCATCAATAGACTTTCACTAAGTGAGTCAGTCTGTCATGTTTATTTATATGATGTAAAACGAAAGAAAATCCCCCACCTCAATGTAACCATGGCTCCCAGATCATAAATGATTGATGTCAGCAAGGTCAGATTGATGACACATTTATGGTCTTCAGAGTAAAGGCTTTTTGCCCCATGAATGAAACACACACACACACACACACACACACACACACACACACACATATATATATATTTTTTTTCAATCATGGGGCAAAAAGCCTTTACTTCAAAGACTATATAGCTTGCCGCCCAACCATGTGTGCCTCTAGATTGGATAACCTGGGAAAAGGATGGAATGGCTGAAGTGCATCTAACTTGTCCTCTCCCATGTTCCCATGTGTGTAGGAAACGTGCATGCCCCATTTGATGGCCACCAATCAAACTGTTTTCTCAAGGGGGTGAGGCAAGGAGAAGGATGGGGATGTGAGGAGTGTAATGGTTGCCTTAGCAGAGTGTAATACAACATATACAGTTCTCTCATACACGAAAGTCCTGATGGAATAAGAATGCAACCTTCATAATACCACTCTGTTTTTGAGCTATAAAAATACTTCTACTTAAAATACTTATAAAAAGACCTGCCTCATTCGCACTGCTCAGCTTTCATTACAAAGTGCAGGTGATCATGCTATACAACTAAACATATCTATTCAACTGTACAGACTACAGCATAGGGGAAAAAATACAGAGCCCTTTATTTTTATGATCATTTCTTATATCTCTAGCTTTCACTAGGGTCTGTGAGAAGGAATGTTATACAATTATACAATGGATGCCATATTACCATTAAAATTGGATTAGAGCTACACATAAGCATGTTATCTGGACCACAAAAAAAAAAATCTACCTTTGTCAAGTCATTTTCACTGTGCCAGTTTTGATGAGTCTTTGTAGCTATTCCTATAATTTTATGAATTGTTTTATCACCTGTTGTGTTGACATGTAGAGGGCATGATCTGCCACATGCCTTTACACACATTGCTCACTAAAAAGCCTAGTGTGTTGACACAGCAATGAACAAGAAAACAAAAAAAGAAAACACAAGAAACGAAAACTGATAAGTTTATGCTTGACACGTGTTAATACAAACAGATTGTGCATACTTTCTTGTATGCCCATATACATGTCTGTTTCCATATGTGTGACTCAATGGGTATCAGATGGGAGTGGGATTTGGCTGCTGTGGCCCCATGCGGCTTGGGAGGCTCCACTGGGTCTAGGCCGCATTAATTCAGGGCGTGTGTGGTGTTGGCTGACCATAGCAGTGGGAAGTGAAAGAAGTTCTCCATATGTCCCAGTCTAAAAGTTTCTTTCTTTCTTTCTTTCTTTCTTTCTTTCTTTCTTTCTTTCTTTCTTTCTTTCTTTCCATATAATCTTTTAGTTCACCATGCTATCATTCAGGAATGTTTATTTTACCCACATCTAGTCAGCAAGGATATAAATAATAGTTTATGTTAAACAAGCAGCATATTTCTACAGTTTTCTAGATGAAGCCAAACAGGAAGCTTTTGATCTTCATGGGTGGCATGCTTTCCTCATTTTCCATAACACCAAAGAAAGACTTCAGGTGCTTCTGGCTGTATTCGTGTTTGAACGTTAGCATATAGTTGATGAAATGATGAACTAACCCTGAATTAAAGAGGCTTTATTTTATCAGCATATGTATGAATTTGTGTCATATCTTAGGTAGCGGAATTGTACCAGTTGTACAGTGTATCACAATTTAGGGATTCTGCTATCTTAAATAGTAGAACAGTAGTTCCTCGAAAGTAATAAAAAGCAGCAGTTTTAGTAC
Organism: Neoarius graeffei; assembly: GCF_027579695.1. Taxonomy (NCBI): domain Eukaryota; kingdom Metazoa; phylum Chordata; class Actinopteri; order Siluriformes; family Ariidae; genus Neoarius; species Neoarius graeffei. The sequence continues at coordinate 30,429,923 of NC_083580.1, forward strand.
TGAATGTGATCATTGATTCATGTATTCATTATAATAACATTCAAATGTTTGGAAGAGCCACTGCTTGTTTAATTGTTTCCAAATATTGCCAAATATACGTTACCCTGCTTTGTAAAACTCGTCTCAACTTCATGCAACATTCAAGAGCTCATAAAACAAGCTATGGCTGCTAGCCTTGCCCGAGTCTTACATAAAATTTCAAATGTGCAAATTTGTTGGAAACTAGCATGTTGCTTCTTAAGGTTTCAGCTGCCCTGGTGTGAAAATGTCTCTACCTCAAGAGAACAGAAGTGAGGATTTAGTGAGTGGCTCTTGGTAAAATCCAAAGTGGTCTACCTCAAAGAAATGGCCTTATTCAAAATGTATTTCTACTAGAAATGAAACATTGTTGTGCCAAGTAATTTTTCTGTCAGGAGGGGGTTCCCCTTTGATGAGCTGTTCCCTTCAGATATTATGGAATGTGGTTTTCCCATGCGTTTTTGTCCCCCTATAATCAGTGGTTCAAATGGAAACATTTACTGTACCTACCATAAATAGAGCTATGCTTGTGGGATTGAGAACAAAGTCTTGTAGATAGTAAAAAGAGGAAAAAAAAAAGCCCTGATGTGGTTAATATAGTGAAGAATAAAGTCTTGAAATGCAGCATGAATATGTTCTATGTTGCCGATGGCTTATTAGAAGCATTTTAATATTGTGCATGAAGGCCATTGCAAAATTGTTCAATTGGTCTGTTCCTTTTAGATATTGTAGAGTGTGGAGTGAGCTCTTTGTGTTTTCACTGCCATTCAGCTGTGATCAACGTACATGCATGGTGTGAGCACTGTGGTAACTGCACTGCACACAAACATCTTACATCCTGTGTTCAGTGTTATCAAGGCCAAGTTGTTCTAGTGTAGAGTGATGGGGTATAATGTGGTTAGACTAAGAACTGTCTCAATGTTTGTACAGCAGTGTTTTAGTATGTATTTTTGTCTGGATTATTGTAACATTACACATGATTGTAGGTGGGAAAGATGTTAGAGAGAAAAGAAGGCATGTGGTGTTCTCTTTCTCTCTAATTTGGTTTTTATCAGATGAATAGAGTAGGGCAAACAGTTTGTGAAGCTGAGTTGTGGCGGAAGGGAGTCAGCAGTAAACACTGAGAAGATAAAAACCATGTAGTGCACCTGGCACACCTTATTTTGAGTGACTTTCAACAGTCAGATGCAGTCTCATCTTTGGCTTTAACCGTTTCACAATGCTGTTGTGCATAATGTTTGCTGATCTCTCTTCATTGTCTACACAAGCCCCAACTTTCACCACTTAGTTCCCTTGATCATGAAAGTCAAGTTTGTGGTCCTGATCCCAAAATACTGTTAGTGGATACATTTATGTTGCTGGTTTCCAAACTGAAAGCAGTGGAGGGAGCAGTCTTAGCCCAAGATGAGCTGCAGATGGCTATGCAGAAATTGATGCGTGTGAACAGCTATATCCAAGTGCTGTTGTGAAAACAGTGTCCTTGTTGTTTCATGGAAGATCCATTACAGTTACATTACAATGCAGCTTCATGAAAAGGAGAAAATTATACATGTATCAGTGGTTTGGCTATGAAAAAAAGTAAAGCATCAGGTCTTTTAGATCTATGTTGTACATTTAAAAAATGGTCATAAATTCATGCTCATTTAATGAAAATTATGAAATGATTAAAATTAATTTAAATTGCATTGTTCCATACTGGTCAAATAATTCATTTATATGTTATCATATGGCTATTAATATTGTTTATAATTCTAAATTTCTTTAAATATTAACAAATAATTCCAATACTGTTAACTGTAGCATTTGAGAAAATGACTCTGCAGCAGTATAACATTTTTACAGAAGTCAGTTGCAGTCAATCTAGCCTCAGGTTACATGCAAGGTGCAGATTTAAATGTCCTTCTATTTATAATCTAAGTACCTGGCAGATGAATTAAGTCATTATATTACTTGAGGTAACAATCAGTCTTATGAGTGAGGGTATGGTTTGGCTAAACATGATTGGGTGTACAGCTCTACACAAATGTTGGGTTTGTGCGAGTACAGTTGTTAGGTCTTGTGGTTTACCATGGAAAACAGAGCAAGCAAGGCATACCTGAGAAACAGAGTAACTGTTATCATGGGTAGCAAAACTTCTAAGCTCTTTGTCACTTCTCTCTTGCTAAAATATATGCAGGCTATATAGGTTATGCAGGTTTTGTGTGTGTATGTATGTTTTCTTCTTCAGGAGGTGCTGAATATAATAATAATTTACATTTCTATAGTGCCTTTCACAATCCCAAGGTCGTTGAATCTGGTTCAGGTCTGGTGATTGGGAGATCTAAATCTTTCCACTTTTTCCTCTCATGAAAGCCTTTGTTGTGTTGGCAGTGGGTTTTGGGTCATTGTCTTGCTGCATAAGAAGTTCCTCCCAATTTGATTGGATGCATTTCTTTGTAAATTAGCAGACAGAATATTTCACTGTTGCTGCCATTGGTACGGCAGCTGGGAACAGCTGTAATTGCAATATTTTTAATGCCATTTTCTCGTGATCACAAGAAAATTATTGCATTATCTCAAGATAACACAGCTTGTTTTCTGATGATGTGCATTTTTTAAAAACAAGTTCATTTATCTCTATCTTGAGATAACAAACCCCATTTTCTAGGGATGAGTTAATTATTTTTTAAATAATTCTTAATAATTAAATTTTTTATTTGATATTTATCAATTTGGTTTTATGTACAGTACCAGTCAAAAGTTTGGACGTCTTCTAATTCAATGTTTTTCTTTATTTTTATTAATTAAAAGACACTTCATGTCAAAGTAATAATGGACTGTTTCTCTTTACTGAGCTGAGCAGTTCTTGACATAATATGGATTATTACAAGTCAAGTCAGTTTATTTGTCTCACACTTTTAAGCAACAGACATTGTTGCAAAGCAGCTTGACAGAAAAATAAAGACCTTTACACATATGAACTAATTCTATCCCTAATAAATGTATTTATCTTTGATGAGGGCGGCACGGTGGTGTAGTGGTTAGCGCTGTCGCCTCACAGCAAGAAGGTCCGGGTTCGAGCCCCCTGGCCGGCGAGGGCCTTTCTGTGCGGAGTTTGCATGTTTTCCCTGTGTTCGCGTGGTTTCCTCTGGGTGCTCCGGTTTCCCCCACAGTCCAAAGACATGCAGGTTAGGTTAGCTGGTGACTCTAAGGCTACATCCACACGACAACGGCAACGAGATGTTATTTAAAAAAATATCGCGTCCACATGGGCAACGATCAGTAGAATATCAGGTCCATATGGCAACGCAACGCTTGCTGAAAACGATGCAATACACATGCCACACCTCTAGGGGCGCTGTTAGACGGTCCCTTCGGAGACACCAGAACAATAGAAGAAGTAAGGACGCATGCGCATAAACTATTATGCGCGAGACTTCATATTAGCCACAAAGTCAGAAAAATCTGTTCGTAAAATTACATTATAATGACCAAATACAATGAAAAGTATTTTTCCAGTCTCACCTGTGAAAGGTAATCCCATGTGATTCTCGTTTGGACGGTAAACCTGTTGGTACAGTTAAACGCAGCACATGAATGAGGCATCTTTATTCTCCGCTTTGACCCATCCAATATGGCGGCGAGGATGACGTATGATTCTACGTGGAAGGCGGCGTCTTTAATGGTCCGGAATAAATTGAATGCTACACGTTGATGGATTAATTTGTTCTTCTACGCCCTTTTTGAGACATGTATTGTAGGACTTAAACCAACATCTGAAGAGGTGAGATCGCTCCTTTTTTTCCCTATTTTTGCTGGCGGGATTGATTCTGCCCTAAGGGCTATTCTGTCTCTCTCTCTCTCTCTCACTTTACACAATAAATATTCACAGTGAAAATATTTTGTAAGCAGGTTTCATGAACCAAGTTATAGGATTTGTTGACAACTCGCATCGAGTTCGTTACACTTCTACCCGGCGTGAAGCACTCAGTCATGTGGTTGTGACGTCATTGTAAACAAATCCGTTCTACTCATCCAGACGACTTCACAACGGCAACGTTGCCAGATCTTTCCACTCTGGAACCCGTTCTCAAAAGATTGCGTTTTGGGGCACCCAAAACGCCGGTGCCGTGTGGACGCCAGGCTGAAACGATAAACAGTTGTATCGGATTCACCTGAATCCGTTGCCGTGTGGACAGGGCCTAAATTGACCGTAGGACGTGAGTGTGAATGGTTGTCTGTGTCTATGTGTCAGCCCTGTGAAGACCTGGCGACTTGTCCAGGGTGTACCCCGCCTTTTGCCCGTAGTCAGCTGGGATAGGCTCCAGCTTGCCTGCGACCCTGTAGAACAGGATAAAGTGGCTAGAGATAATGAGATGAGATCTTTGATGAGCAACCTGAGGTCAGATGACATGAGGAAGAACCAGACTCAAAAGGGAACCCGTCCTCATTTGGGTGATAACAGATAGCGTGTTTATAAATCACTCACTTCTATAACTGTGTCCTATATAGTCACAAAGTATAACCGTGAAACCAAGAAAATCATTATAGTTTTAGTATGAAGTCTGTTTTGTTGAAGTTATCCACTGTTCACTGATGGAGACTTGAGTGCAAAACTGTTCATGACAACTGCAGTCCTAAAGCTATCATGCCAATTGTAGTCCTCAGCCATCACAGCAAAACTGTAAGTGTCCCAAACCATCTTCCAAGTATATATTTCGACTGTCCATATGGGGCCATCCTCCACAGGAGCAATGTGATGAAACTCCAACCATAAGTAGGACATCAGGATGGATCAGTTGTCAAAGGGCTATCCATCCATTATCCGTAACCACCTATCCTGTGCAGGGTCACAGACAAGCTGGAGCCTATCCCAGCTGACTATGGACGAGAGGCAGGGTACACCCTGGACAAGTCACCAGATCATCACAGGGGTGACACATAGAGACAAACAACCATTCACACCTACAGTCAATTTAGAGCCACCAATTAACCTAACCTGCATGCCTTTGGACTGTGGGGGAAACCGGAGCACCCAGAAGAAACCCACGCATACACAGAGAGAACATGCAAACTCCACACAGAAAGGCCCCCATCAGCCACTGGGCTCGAACCCAGAACCTTCTTACTGTGAGGCGACAGTGCTAACCATTACACCACCGTGCCGCTCTACATCATAGGGCTATTTATTCTGTTTTTATATTTACTGTTTGATGATCTCAAACACATTAAGAAGGCAAGAATTTCCACTAATTACCTTTTGCCAAGGCACACCTGTTTCCTGAAAAGCATTCCAGATGACTACCTCATGAAGTTGGTTAAGATAATGCCAGTAGTGTGCAAAGCATTATCAAGGTAAACGGTGGCTATTTTGAAGAATTTAAAATATGGAATATATTTTGTTTTTAACATTTTTTGTTTACCACATACTTCCATCCATGTTCCATGTGTTATTTCATAGTTTTGATGTCTTCAGTATTGTTCTACAATGTAGAAAATATTCAAAATACAGAAAAAAAAAACTATGAATGAGTAGGTATGTCCAAACTTTTGACTGGTACTGTAGTTATTTATGTATTTTTATTTATTAATTTATATTTTTTTTCATTTAGTCATTATTGACTGACTGAATGAATATGAAATCATGAGTGATGCCCTTCAATGTCTGGGGCTGCACATGGTCAGATCAGCATGTGTCTGTTCTCATGGGGTAGTCTGGTCAACCTCATTCATGATTAAGACAGAGGATTGCAATTATTCCCCATGAACAAGGAATTCCCAGTAAGCGCTGATTATAAGCTTGCTTTCATTATGTCCCTTCCCTTTATACACACTGCCTGTTACTACACACTGCCTGTTACTGATCATGAATGAATGAAAAAAATAAATAAATGAATAAATAAAAATGCATAAATAATTCGGCTACATAAAACAAAATGAATACATATTAAATAAAAATACAATTATTAAGAATTAATGATCAGAAATAATTAACTCATCATAAAAAAATGAGATTTGTTATCTCTAGTTAACAAAATTATTTTCTCATTATCATGAGAAAATGGCCTTTGTTATCTCAAGATAAAATAATTCTCATTAGTGTGAGAAAAAAGCCTTTGATAACACAGTAATTTTTTTGTGATCACAAAGTGAAAGAAAGTGATCACAAGAAAATGGTACAAAAATATGACAAACACGGCTGTTCTTGGCTTCTGTACGTTGGTAAAATGCTACTAACATCATGAATTACATCATCAATAAAAATTAGTGAGCCCATTCCAGAAGCAGCCATGCAAGCCCAAGCTATGACACTGTCTTCACTGTGCTTGACTGATCCTCTCTTTCGCCACATTTTGGCCTTTCACTTTGGTAAAAGTTAATCTTGAGTCAAGAACTTTTGTGGCTGATCTCTGTATTTTGTTGAAAATTCCAATCTACCCTTCCGATTCTTAATACTGATGAGTGATTTTGTATTTTATGGACTTTGTATTTCTGCTCTGACAGTCTTTTTTTTTATTTAAAAATAAAAAAAGGTTTTTTTTTTGAATGGTGGATTGTGATCCCTATATAATTGTAGTCGGAAGTTTGCATACAGGGACATGAATGTCATGACAATTATCGGTTTTCAGTGATTTTTTTTGACCTGTTCTTTTTCTGTGGCAGAATGATTGTCCAAGATACATCTTTAATATTTAAAAAAAAATCAATAATTTTATAGAGAGTCAAAATTATAAATACAGGGTCAAAAATTTACATAGTAATAATTAAGTGTCTCTTAACAAGTTTCACCTTGACCAGATGTTTTTGGTAGCCATCAAGAAGCTTCTAGCAGAATTCTGGTTTGACCACTTTTCTTGGCAGAATTGGCAGAGTTCAATTACATTTAGTTAGTTTCCTGGCACAGACCTGACTTTTAAGCAAAGTCCACATGTTTTTGAAAGAGCTGAGGTCAAGACTTGTTTTAAGCTTAATGTTAGCTTGTGTTATCCATTCTACAACCAGCTTTGATGTGTATTTGGGGTAACTGTCCTGTTGGAACACCTTGTGTCCAAGTTTCTGATGGTTTGAGATTCTGCTGAAGAATTTTGGGGTAGTCCTCCTTCTTCATTATTTCATCTACTTTGTGCAATTCACCAGTTGCACTGGCAGCAAAACAGCCCTAGAGCATGATGCTACCACCATCAAGCTTAACAGTTGGTACAGTGTTCCTTTGTACCTCTGGTCAGTGTCACCAAACAATTCAATCTTTGTCTCATCTGATCATAAAACTTTCCTCCACAAGGCTTTTTCTTTCTCCAAGAAACTTTCTCCTTAAGTCAAGCTTGAAGGTGTTGATTGTGGAGTAGGGGCTTCTTTCTTGGACAGTAGCCTCTTAGTCCATGGCATTGTAAAAAACTCACTTGACTGTAGACACTGAGTGCGTTTACATGCACATCCAAATCGAGCTACTGTCGGTAATCGAGCTAAGGGTCCCAGCAGGGGTGCCAGAGAAATCCAATCCTACATGCACACAAGGAAATCGAGCTATTGTGTGAGGTACATTGTGCACCCGAGCCACAGGTGGCGCTACACGCCCCATCGTGTTGGTACACTTCCGGTTGTCGTCATGAAGAAGAGCTATTCAAGAGTATAAACAAAGTTATCAGTTCCGTGTTCACAAGAAGAACGACGACGAGGACAGCAACATCGATATATATATATATATATATATATATATATATATATATATATATATATATATATATATATATATATTCAACTCCTTAAGCTGAATGAGCATGAACTCTATCTCCTCATTGCTCCAGAAGTGCACGTTTCTACTACTGTTGTCATGCCGACCGAGGCTGTTGTGTTTCCCGCTTGTGGTCTCGTCACTCATCACTTCCGGAAGGGGCAGTGCTGAAGTACGTAGCTCGACTACGTAGCTTGATAGGGTTTACATGCACTAAGTAGCTCGGCTACAATCGCATAATCTAGGTCGCGTAGCTCGATTACGAGAAATCCAGTTCGGTTCGATTTCAGCTGAGCTAAGGTGTTTCCATGGCATTTAGAACTTCGATTTCAGTCGAGCTATGGCAGAAATTCGATTTTCTCTATGTGCATGTAAACGCACTGAGTGTTCCAGCAGCTTCCAGTTCCTGGGTTGTTCCTGACCATTTCTACCAATTTCCTCTCAGCTGAGGGTGGTAGTTGGAGGCCCTGTCCACACGGCAACGGATTCAGGTGAATCTGATAAAATTTATTGTCGTTTCGGCCTGGCGTCCACACGGCACCGGTGTTTTGGGTGCCCCAAAATGAAATCTTTTGAGAACGGGTTCCAGAGTGAAAAAAATCTGGCAACGGAGCTGTTGCGAAGTCATCTGGATGAGTAGAACAGATTTGTTTACGATGACGTCACAACCACATGACTAGAACAAGCAGCACTCTCGCGCGCATCATTCGTAACAACAGAAATTGAAATTGTTTACACATTAACCTGACTGACCTGCCAGACAGACAATTTACACCTGCTTTGATGAACAGAAAGTACAGCCTTCCACACAAAACAACAGTTACCTGACTATAATGGAGGCAGAGGGGAAAAGGGTCAGAAGACCCTTCAACAGACTGTTTTGTATGAACCACTGCATTGCATTCACTTTTGTATACAGCTTTTCTTTTAAATAAACAAGTAACTGAACCATTTCTTGAATTTCTTTTTTTATTGGATAAGACTGCTTTTCAAAATGTTCACACACAATATAAAAAGTTATATAAATTATATAAAAATGCTTTTCAAAATGTTCACACACAATAAGAAAATTAAGTTATATAAAACTCATCTCATCTCATTATCTGTAGCCGCTTTATCCTGTCCTACAGGGTCGCAGGCAAGCTGGAGCCTATCCCAGCTGACTATGGGCGAAAGGCAGGGTACACCCTGGACAAGTCGCCAGGTCATCACAGGGCTGACACATAGACACAGACAACCATTCACACTCACATTCACACCTACGGTCAATTTAGAGTCACCAGTTAACCTAACCTGCATGTCTTTGGACTGTGGGGGAAACCGGAGCACCTGGAGGAAACCCACGCGGACACGGGGAGAACATGCAAACTCCGCACAGAAAGGCCCTCGCCAGCCACAGGGCTCGAACCCGGACCTTCTTGCTGTGAGGCGACAGCGCTAACCACTACACCACTGTGCCGCCGTTATATAAAACTATGCACACTAATAAAACTAATTTGTACACACAGAAGGCACGATTTCCTCACGTAGTTGCAGCCATCTTCTTGTTGTTGTTGTGTGTTTGTTCCTGTGAGTGCTTCATGCCGGATAGAAGAAGGGGTTTATGCGTGTAACAGACGTTGCGTTGTGTTGTTCACCAGTCTTTTTATTCTGAAGAAATGAGACGCAAATACACTGCCGAGGACGGGCTGCAAACGTTCAGTGGCATTGGCGCTTACATTTCCAAAACGAACTGAAAGAGGCCAGCGCCTTGTTCCCATAACTACCTGCGCTCTTAAAGGGCCAGCGCAGAATTTCCCCACCACTACACACAATGGCAAGTGGAAAAAAATAAACCCGTTACATGCGCATGCGTCCTACTTCTTCTATTGTTCTGGTGTCTCCGATGGGACTGTCTTACAGCGCACGTAGAAGTGTGGCATGTGTATTGCATCATTTTCAGCAAGCGTTGCGTTGCCATATGGACCTGATATTTTACTGATCCGTTGCCCATGTGGACGCGATATTTTTTTTACCCGCTAAAAAAAAAAATCTCGTTGCCGTTGCCGTGTGGATGTAGCCTGAGTCTTCTTCCAGTAAAATGGCTTAGCAAAGTGGCTACACCTTGCAATAACTTGTACTTATGGACAATTGTTTGAATTGATGATCTTAGAATTTGCAGTTGTTTAAACATGGCTCTGAGAAACATTCCTGAGTTGAGTAAATCTATGGCCCTGTTCAAACCTGGTATTAATCAGTGCGTTTACATGCACATAGAGAAAATCAAATTTCTGCCGTTGCTCGAATGAAATTGAAGTTCTAAATGCCATGGAAACACCTTAGCTCGGCTGAAATCGAACCGAACTTGATTTCTCGTAATCGAGCTACACGACCTAGATTATGCGATTTTAGCCGAGCTACTTAGTGCATGTATATCCTATCGAGCTACGTAGTCGAGCTACTTACTTCAGCACTGCCCCTTCCGGAAGTGATGAGTGACGAGACCACAAGCGGGAAACACAACAGCCTCGGTCGGCATGACAACGAATCATGACAACGGCATGAATCTTTTCTTTTTGTGGCATTGTTTGCACTGTTAAAATTTAGCTCACTTACTGTATCACCAAATACATCTGTACAGCTGTTGCATAGCTGTGAATTGTGTACATAAACAAGTCATTGTATTTGTGTGTGTGTATTATGTCCAACATCTGAAGAATGTCAATAAAAACAAAACAATTGAACTTGTGTGTTTATTAAGACATAAGTTAAATTGTAAGCAAAAAATAATAATTTTTTTGTAAGCAAATAATGGACTTTAGAAAAATATACAATTGTGCAAAATAAGTTGTCTTACAAAACAGTGGTCTGCGCAGGACAGTTTGTAGCCATACAGTCTGTTAGAGCAAGCCTAACAGCTTGAGCACGGAACTTGTGAACACGGAACTGCCAGTGTTGCCAGATTGGGCGGTTTTAAGTGCATTTTGGCGGATTTGAACATGTTTTGGGCTGGAAAACGTCAGCAGTATCTGGCAACACTGCTGATAACTTTGTTTATACTCTTGAATAGCTCTTCTTCATGACGACAACCGGAAGTGTACCAACACGATGGGGCGTGTAGCGCCACCTGTGGCTCGGGTGCACAATGTACCTCACACAATAGCTCGATTTCCTTGTGTGCATGTAGGATTGGATTTCTCTGGCACCCCTGCTGGGACCCTTAGCTCGATTACCGACAGTAGCTCGATTTGAATGTGCATGTAAACGCATTGATTGTGTACTGAATGATCAGGACAATTCTTAAGTACGTCTGTTCACACCTGGCATTTACTGTGTCTCTACATCGAGTGACCACTTGTGATCAGATTCCACTTCCCTGCTCAATATGCAAATATACACACATCATTTCCATTTGCAAAGACCAAATACATTGGGAATGGGAGGAAGCATTGTATGCAGTGTTCAGCGTAAATGAGTACACCCCCTTTGAAAAGTAACATTTTAAACAATATCTCAATGAACACAAACAATTTCCAAAATGTTGAAAAGACATAGTTTGATCTAACATCTGTTTAACTTATAACATGAAAGTAAGGTTAATAATATAACTTAGATTACACATTTTTCAGTTTTACTCAAATTAGGGTGATGCAAAAATGAGTACACCCCACAACAAAAACTACTACATCTAGTACTTTGTATGGCCTCCATGGTTTTTAATGACAGCACCAAGTCTTCTAGGCATGGAATGAACAAGTTGGCAACATTTGGCAACATCAATCTTTTTCCATTCTTCAACAATGACCTCTTTTAGTGACTGGATGCTGGATAGAGAGTGATGCTCAACTTGTCTCTTCAGAATTCCCCAAAGAAAATAATTTCTTTCCACCACAAAGGTGAAGGCTACAAGAAGATCAGCAAAGCTGTACTTATCAGTCAGAATACTGTAGCAAAAGTGGTACAGAAATTTAAGCAAAGTGGCAACCATCTCACAGAGATGTCCAGGTCATCCATGGAAGTTAACACCTTGACAGGAGCGTGTTCTGATGAGAAGGGTTGAAGAAAATCGGCATGCAAGTTCACTGCAGTTATCTAAAGAAGTAGAAAGCCAAACTGGGGTGACTATTTCCTGTGACACAATACGGCGTGCACTGCAGAGGAATGGCATGCATGGATGCCGTCCACGAAAGAAGCCTCTCCTAAAGCCCAGGCACAAAAAAGCCCGCCTAGAGTTTGCCAGGGCCCATGCTGACAAAGATGAAGACTATTGGGACTCTATACTCTGGCATGATGAGGCCAAGATAAATGTTTTTGGAACTGATGGCTTCAAAACTGTATGGCGTCGCAAAGGTGAGGAATACAAAGAAAAATGCATGGTGCCTTCAGTGAAACATGGTGGTGGCAGTGTCCTTATGTGGGGCTGCATGAGTGCTGCTGGTGTCGGGGAGCTGCATTTCATTGATGGCATCATGAATTCACAGATGTATTGCTCTATACTGAAAGAAGATGCTACCATCACACATCTAAGGCTACTGTTGGATTTCTGAAGAAAAACAAGGTGAAAGTGATTCAGTGGCCAAGTATGTCTCCTGATCTGAACCCAATCAAACACCTATGGGGAATTCTGAAGAGACAAGTTGAGCATCACTCTCCATCCAGCATCCAGTCACTAAAAGAGGTCATTGTTGAAGAATGGAAAAAGATTGATGTTGCAAAATGTCACCAACTTGTTCATTCCATGCCTAGAAGACTTGGTGCTGTCATTAAAAACCATGGAGGCCATACAAAGTACTAGATGTAGTAGTTTTTGTTGTGGGGTGTACTCATTTTTGCATCACCCTAATTTGAGTAAAACTGAAAAAAAAATGTGTAATCTAAGTTATATTATTCACCTTACTTTCATGTTATAAGTTAAACAGATGTTATATTAAACTTTGTCTTGTCAACATTTTGGAAATTGTTTGTGTTCATTGAGATATTGTTTAAAATGTTACTTTTCAAAGGGGGTGTACTCATTTACACTGAGCACTGTATGTCCCATATCTAGAAGGGTTTTATGATAGCCCATATATGCTGGTTTTTAGGCAGCATCATGTGTAATTGTCCAGCAGATGACCATATGAACAGCCAAAATGTCTGGTGGGAAATATGCCAAATAAATTAAATTAATTAATAGCATATTAACCCTCTATCATTAACTTCTCAGTCAGTTTCTTATTATCTATGTATTTTTTAGTAGTGTTTGATCATTAAATGTTGAATTATTTACAAAATTTATAATAATGCTGATTAACACATGAACATAATAAATATATCTGCAGTATTGTTCAAAACTGAAGTCTAAACTGTACCTGGCTATGGAAATGAGGTTTAGGGTGTATGTAAAGCTATGCAATTTAATGTTTGTAAATGTTGCTTGTATATATAATCACATTAAAAGACAATTCATGCTCTTTCAAAGAAAACAAACTTGTAATTATCATTTTTCTTTAGTTTTCTAACTATAACTCATTGTTTACAGGATAAAAAAACAAAGGAATTTATTTGTTACTCTCAATGAAATACTGCATTGTTATAGAATTATATTGGGGTATATAGGGCTAAATAGTCCTAATATTGTGTGACATAAAATATGTTGCCAAGCCAACTTAAATACTGTAACAGTTCCCTGATGTGGGTGGTGTACAGAAGCAGGGCAGGCGGGAGTTGATGTTCGCACACGCTATTTTATTTGTTTCCGTAGCTTTTCAGCTTCACACACTCACACTGTCCTAGTTTCTCTCTCACACACACACACACACTGTTCTGGTCAGGAGAGCTCCTTTCTCTCTGCTCTCTCCCTCCTTTTCTATCCTCTGTCACTGCAACACAGATATCCATCCATCCATCCATCCATCCATCCATCCATCCATCCATCCATCCATCTTCTACCGCTTATCCGGATCTGGGTTGCGGGGGTATCAGCCTAAGCAGAGCAGCCCAGACCTCCCTCTCCCCGGCCATCTCCACCAGCTCTTCTGGGGGAATACCGAGGTGTTCCCAGGCCAGCCGAGAGATGTAATCTCTCCAGCGTGTCCTAGGTCTGCCCCAGGGTCTCCTCCCAGTGGGGCATGCCCAGAAAACCTCCCTTGGGAGGCGTCCAGGGGGCATTCTAACAAGGTGCCCAAACCACTTCAACTGACTCCTTTCAATGTGGAGGAGCAGCGGTTCTACTCCGAGTCTCTCCCAAATGACCAAGCTTCTCACCCTGTCTTTAAGGGAGAGCCCAACCACCCTGCAGAGAAAACTCATTTCTACCACTTGTATCCGCAATCTCATTCTTTTGGTCACTACCCATAGCTCATGACCATAGGTGAGAGCAACACAGACACACAACATTAATTAGGCACAAGTGCATTGACTTTACTACTCACCTTCCCTGGCCCCACCCTCCATTCACAAACTGACGTGAGGCCATGCCCCCGCTGTCATATACCCCCACTGCCCAACTCAGGCCAGGGAGCTGTCCGGCCTGCAGCAGACAACCCCCCCCCGATGGGACAGGAAGTCTGCCACTACCATCTGCGCCCCCGGCCTGTGGACCAATTCGAATTTAAATGGCTGGAGGGCTAGATACCAACGGGTGATCTGCGCATTGGCATCTTTCATGCGGTGGAGCCAATGGAGCAGCGCGTTGTCTGAACAAAGGGTGAAAGGATGCCCCAGCAGGTAGTACTAAAGGGTGAGGACCACCCACTTGATGGCCAAGCACTCCTTCTCGATGGTTCTGTACTTACTCTCACACATTGAGAGCTTGCGTCTGATGTACAGCATGGGGCGTTCCTTGCCCTCCACCTCCTGGGACAAAACGGCCCCCAGCCCTCTGTCCAATACGTCCGTCTGCAAAATAAAGGGGAGAGAGAAGTCAGGGGAGTGTAAGAGTGGCCCCCACACAGTGCAGCCTTTACCCTGGTGAAAGCCTGTTGGCACTGCTCCATCCACTGGACCGGATCTGGTGAGATCAGTCAGCAGGCTGGTGATGTCCAAATAATTAGATATGAACCTATGATAGTAGCCAGCCAGCCCCAGGAACTGTCTCACCCCCTTTTGGGTCATAGGCCTTGGGCAGGCCGCAACCGCTGCTGTCTTGTTAATTTGGGGATGTACCTGCCCATGACCCAAGTGGAAACCCAGATACTGTATTTCCACCTACCCAATTGCACACTTTTTCAGGTTGGCTGTGAGACCAACCCACCTCAGCGACTCTAGGATGGCTCTAAGGTGTTCTATGTGCCGCAGCCAGTCACTGCTGTATATAATTATGTCATCTAAGTAGGCTGCCACATAGGTGGCGTGGGGGCTGAGGATCTTGTTCATGAGCCACTGGAACATAGTGAGAGCCCCAAACAACCCAAAGGGAAGCATGACAAACTGGTGTAATCCAAACGGTGTGGAAAAAGCCATTTTCTCTTGGGATAGAGGAGTCATGGGGATTTGCCAATATCCCTTCCTCAAATCCAGTATCAAATAAAAGCGAGCCATGCCTAACTGATCAAGCAACTCATCAATGCGAGGCATTGGGTACACATTGAATTTAGACACCGCGTTGACTTTTCTATCGTCCACATAGAACCAGACCGACCTGTCGGTCTTGGGTACCAGGACCACCAGGCTGCTCTAGTCACTGTGTGACTCCTCGATTATGCCCATATTGAGCATGGCCTTGAGTTTGACCCGAACCACCTTTTTTTTGTGTTCGGGTAAGTGGTATGGGTGGCTATGCACCACCACCCCCGGGGGCGTTTCAGTGCGGTGTTGTATGAGGTGGGTGCGGCCGGGAAGGGGCAAGAACACATCAGAAAATTCCTCCTGCAACTTGGCTACCTTTGTGAGTTGGGCTGGTGAGAGGTGGTCTCCACAAGGGACCAGAGTGGTTCAGGTTGTGGTTTTGGTTGTTTTTACCTCCGGCCCAAGCTCTGCCTTCTCTGGAACTGCCAACGCCACAGGGACCCCCTCATTCCAAAGCTTTAATAGGTTGAGGTGGTATATTTGTAGAGCCCTGCCTCTATCCATTCGCTTCACCTCATAGTCAATGACCCTGACTTGCCATGTGACCTCGAAGGGCCCTTGCCATTTGGTGACAAATTTGGAACTCGACGTGGGCAATAATATGAGTAATTTGTCTCCCAGAGTGAACTCTCTAAGGCACGTGCTCCTGTGGTACAGCCGGGCTTGACGTTCTTGTGCCTGCCACAAATTCTCCTGGGTTAAATGCGTTAGGGTGTGGAGCTTTGCGCACAGCTCAAGAACGTTTTTACTAGGTGAAGGTCCCTCCTCCCAGTTTTCCCACAGCACGTCCAAGATGCCACGCGGCTTTTGCCCATATAATAATTCAAACGGGGAAAATCCTGTGGAGGCTTGCGGGACCTCTCGTACTGCAAATAACAGGGGCTCGAGCCATCTGTCCTAATTATGCACGTCTTCACTTACAAATTTCCGAATTAGATTTTTAAGTGTTTGATTGAACCTCTCTACCAAACCATCTGCTTGTGGGTGATAAACACTGGTGCAGATAGATTTAATTTCCAACAACCCATACAGCTCATGCAGTGTGCATGACATAAACAAAGTGCCTTGGTCTGTCAGGATTTCTTTCAGAATCCCAATCCGGGAGATAATACGGAAGAGCGCTTCCGCAATACTGCGTGCTGAGATATTGCGGAGAGGTACCACTTCCAGATATCTCACACTGCATAGTCCACCAGAGCTAAAATAAAGTGATATCCTCGTGCTGACCGATCTAATGGCCCGACGAGATCCATACCAATTCTTTCAAAGGAGATCTCGATCAAAGGGAGAGGGCACAAAGGTGCTTTTGGAGTGGCTGTGGGATTTAGTAATTGGCATTTGCAGCACGCCACCCACCACCGACGAACGTCCCTGCGAATACCTGGCCAATAGAACCGGCCCATTATTCGGACTAGTGTTTTATCCTGCCCTAAGTGTCTGGCTATAGGATTAAAGTGAGCTGCATGGAATAAGACTTCCCTATGGCTTTTAGGGATTAATAACTGGGTTATTTGTTCACCGGTTTGAGTGTCCTGCGTCACTCGATACAGCCTATCTTTAATAATTGCAAAGTACGGGAAGACGAGTGCCGAATTTGACTGGAGAGTTTGACCATCGATTATTCTCACTTGATCAAACGCATGCCACAGAGTCTCATCTCGAGGGAAGCCCCGAGAGTGGGAGGAGGGGAGAGCTGCTCCGTACTCCTTGTATCGTCCTGACGCGGTGATGACATGGACAGCTCTGTGACAGCTTCTCCAGTCAATGCTTCCCCCATGACATTTTATGACAGGATGCACAGGATGAATATTACATATTCAAATAAAGTTTGAAATCCTGGCCAATCAGTCCCCAAAATCAGCGAGTGGGTGAGACAAGGATTAACTGCCACCTTAACTCTATGCTTTTGGCCCCGAAATAGAATATGGACAGACACTAGAGGATAATTGTGAACATCCCCGTGCACACACAACACCTTCACTGCTTGTTCTCTCCCCAATGCCTCACCTTGCACCGGACTTTGGTGGATTGAGGTCTGATTACAACCAGAATCCACCAACGCGTGATATGTATCCCCTTGAACACTTACCGGTATACGATACATTCTGACCCGATCGGTGGCGGTCTCTGGTGCATCAGGGATGTGGATCACAGCTCCCACCTCCATTGCGGAGCCCTGGCTTGGGAGACGCTCCGGCTCCCCACCACACCGGCCCAGGCTTTCCCTCTGTACCGGCGTTATGGGCGTCACTCACCTGAGAGGGAGAAGACAGACACGGAAGAGGGAGATGGGAGGACACCATGAGTGCGATGGGCCGGCTGGGGAGGAGCCGGCCGCCGCCTCCGTGGTGGGGGAACTGGGGGGGGGGGGGGGAGAGAGAAAGAATATGAGGAGAGACACTTCATCCACCTGCCATCAGAACCGCCTCCAGATAGTCCTTGGCCAACTTGATGGCTCGTTCTAGTGATGCCTGGCGAGGACACTGGACTCATTACGCCGGTCCTTCCAGAAGTCAAGAGATGAACTGTTCCAGTGCCACCAGATCGATGATCCCGTTGGTGTTGTAGTCTTCCACCCTCAGCCACTGCCGGCAGATGTCCCGGAGTTGCTGGCTGAATGTGAATGGCTGGCCGACCTCCTGCAACATCAGCGTCCGGAAGCACTGGCGGTGTTGTTCCAGGGAGCGGCCGACATGCTGCAGGATGGCTTTCTTCCGGTCGGTGTACCTGAGCTGGCTGTCAGCAGGGAGCCGCAGTGCTGTGAGCTGCACCTCGCCAGTCAGAGGTGGGAGGTGGTGCGCCATGCGCTGCTCGAGTGGCCACCCCCACATTTCGGTCGCTTGCTCAAAAAGAGCGAGGAAAGCTTCCAGATCATCCTGCGGGCCCATCTTCGTGAGGGTGGCGTGAGGAGGGTTCGCTGTGGTGATGGTTGAAGCCCCTGCCGATGCGAGCAGATGCTGGAATGCCTGGCAATCTTCCTGTTGGGCCAGCATCAAGGCTTCAAAGTGTTGCTCTTGCTCCTTCCGGAGGGCAGTCAGTGCTTGATGCTGGTTCTGCTGGGCGGTAGCGAGGGCATGGATGAGATCTTTGAATGGGGAGGACTCCATGTGGTGGTTCCCTTCTGTATATCCCGGGTTTCGGCACCACTGTAACAGTTCCCTGATGTGGGTGAAGTACAGAATCACGGCAGGCCGGAGCTGATGTTCACACACACACACACACACACACACACACACACACACACACACACACACACACACACAATTTTATTTGTTTCCATGACTTTTCAGCTTCACACACTCACACTCTCCTAGTTTCACTCACACACACACGTGTTCTGGTCAGGAGAGCTCCTTTCTCTCTGCTCTCTCCCTCCTTTTCTATCCTCTGTCACTGCAACACAGACACACAACATTAATTAGGCGCAGGTGCATTGACTTTGCCACTCACCTTCCCTGGCCCCGGCCTCCATTCACAAACTGACACTAGGCCACGCCCCCACTGCCACAAATACAAACTTATATGATGCAAAAGTTATTTTATTACTTTATTTTTTTTAATGACAGTGAGAGATTCACTGAGTGGTCATATGCCTAAAAGCATTGTGGGAAATCAAAAGCCTATACCATGCCACACGCACTCTATTGCAACAGCCTTGTACTTTGTCTCAAGTCCACATATCAGCATGACTCTGAAATGTCAAAACAGACATCCCTTGGCCAGTTTTTATCCCTTGCTTGCCGAAAGGCATGAAGGGGGATTATGCCGCGACGATGTCTGTCTGTCCATCTATCCATCCGTCCCAGAAAGGGTATTCACCTTCTGAAATCAACTCCTCTCACAATTTTTGGAGGAATTTCATGAAACTTGCCAGGATTCTTTGTTATATGTTGGTACCAGTGGCGGCTGGTAGTCTTTCAAACAGGGGAGGCTGGTCGGTTACGATATTTCCAGATTTTAAAAGAAAAAACATCAATTTTGCCCATACTCTTGTCTCTGATCTGGCTGATTGTTCGCAGGTCACAAACTGTGAAATAACAGGTTCTTTTGGCCCATTAGCCTACTGTCCAATATACATGATACATGATGGTGTTGGGGGGGGGGTACATTTTAACATTTTATATTTTAAAATTGTGGCATGTTGTTTAAAAATTGATCATTATTGAAAGCAGCTCTTTGTCAGGAACCTCAGCAGTAGAGCTGGGTGCCACACATTTCATTCAATGACACTTTCCCTATATTTTACTTATTCTGACTGAGAAATGTTTTATTGACAATTTTGATAACCCTTCACTTTTAATCCAGGTCTGTAGTGTGAAATGTTCTCGGCTGTGTTTTTGTTTAAAAATGTTTTCCAAATTGTAGCTGTGTTTAATTCATATCCAGAAAAATATATATTCCAATATAATATACTCAGCATAAACATTTTAAATAGATTCTATATTTTTGGTCCATCCATGACATATTACTAAAGTAGCCTATTTACTGTTGTTGATGTGGGTCACTTGTTGTTAGCCAATTCACTTTCTCGTACCAGGAGAGCTGAAAGGAACGAGTATTATTCCCTACCTTTTTCACCAAGTCAATTTGAGGCGTTGGTCTACCCTCCTCTTTAATTTTAATTTTTTCCTCGAAAGGAAGACTGGCAAATGGCTTCACCAAAATTAAATCAGCAATGCTTGGCATCCGTGCGCAGCTTTCTTGCTAGCTGACTAGCCCCCTCAAGTTCAAGTTCAGTCACTCAAATAAACGAAATTTCTGGAACTAAGATAGCAAACTTGACAACACTATATTTACACTTTATTTACAATGAAAATATATACAAACTAAAAAAGCTGGTAGAAACTGTATG
Organism: Neoarius graeffei; assembly: GCF_027579695.1. Lineage (NCBI taxonomy): Eukaryota > Metazoa > Chordata > Actinopteri > Siluriformes > Ariidae > Neoarius > Neoarius graeffei. The sequence goes on from NC_083580.1 coordinate 30,450,031, forward strand.
TAATGAATGAAATCGAAATGTAAGCTGATCTCTTACAATACACCACACCACTTGCGAATCCGCATGGGACTGAACTGAAATTCACCGCTGCCTGTCTATAGTTGAAACGAGCTGTCAATCAAAGAAAATATCCGGCCGCTTTCACCAATCAACAGTCTCCTCGCGGAAACTGCCATGTCCCTCCCATGTGAGGCTCGGAGTCCGTAGGCGGGCATTTTCGCAGTATTTGTCCAATAATCGTCTTGCATTTTGAGATTGAAAAGCGCATAGCTCCCAAATGCCGTTGAAGCCCACTGAGGCTGGGAGTCCGTGGGACTCCGTGGGCGGGTGTTTTCGCAGTATTTGTCCAATAATCGTCTTGCATTTTGAGATTGAAAAGCGCAGAGCTCCCAAATGCCGTTGAAGCCCACTGAGGCTGGGAGTCCGTGGGACTCCGTGGGCGGGTGTTTTCGCAGTATTTGTCCAATAATCGTCTTGCATTTTGAGATTGAAAAGCGCAGAGCTACCAAATGCCATTGAAGCCCACTGAGGCTGCGCTACATCACGCTGTCACGAGGGGGAAAAACTCACGCACACATTAAAGTTATAAGGGCATTTTTAGAGGAGGCTGAGCCTCCCTCGTTGTCTTAGAGCAATCGCCCGTGGTTGGTACATATTGTAATTTCATTAAATTCTGTCACATTTTACCAGAGTTACAGCCCTTGATTAAATTGTAATTTGACAATTTCATGAGAGTGTGTTTTCCTTCTGAAATCAACTCCTCTCACAACTGTTGGAGGAATTTCACCTGATAAAAGGCATTGTTGTATGTCCTTACAATGCATATTATAATTTCGTTAAATTCTGTCACATTTTACCAGAGTTACTACTACTGGCTGTCTGTCGTATCCGACAATGACGATCTATTAATTGCTCTTTTCCATCCTGTTCTATCAAGTGACAAACGTTGCCAGGTACTGGGTGAGATGTTTCTTTCGGCTAAGTTCCTTTTTAAGGTGTCCTTGAAACGTAACTTAGGCCTTCCAATTGCGCGACTACCCTCATACAGCTGAGAGAAAAGAATTTGCTTGGGGAACCTCCCATCATTGAGCCTGTTTATGTGGCCGGCCCAACGAAGATTTCTCAGAATAAGAATATCATAGAGGCTGGGCAATTTGGTTCGTTGCAAAATCTTCTGATTAGACACAAAGTGCCACCACTTGATGTTTAGAATCTGGCGCAGATGATTCATTACGTATACACTAAGTTTATGAGCAGCAGCTTTGTAGACAGTCCATGACTCGGCTCCATAAAGCAAGGTAGAGAGAACAGTAGCAGAGTATACGGCACATTTGATTTGCAGTGTAAGATCACTATTTCACCAAACTCTGTTTCTTAGTCTGCCAAAGACTTTCGAAGCTTTCGACATCCTTGAGGCTAACTCAGCATCAAGATAGTTGTTGTTGGTAACTATCAACCCCAGGTATTTAAATTCATTCACCTTGGTAAGGTTAGTACCGTCAATCTGGATGTTACCTCCCTCTACATGTGATCCAGGGGCTGGTTGGTATACTAACTCAGTCTTAGTGATGTTGATTTGGAGACCAAAAGCTTTGGCTGACCTTGTGAACCTGGTTGTAATTTCTTGAGGTTCATTGTGGTGATGTGCCACAAAAGCTGTGTCATCAGCATACATAAGTTCTCTAATAAGCACAAGCTTGGTTTTCTTGAGAGATTTGAACTGATTAGCGTTAAACAGGTCTGCACTTGGTCTGGTTCGTATCCACACTCCAATGATGGCAGTCGGAGAAAGCATGGTTCAAGACCATAGCAATGAAGATGGAGAATAGGGTTGGAGCAAGAACACAACCTTGTTTAACACCATTGTGGATCTCAAAAGGCTGTGATAGATCTCCTTTAAGGCTCACAGAGGCTTTCATTCCTGTGTGTAGTTCTGATATCAGGTGTGTAAAGTGGTCAGGGCAGCCAAGTTTTCTGAGGATTTTCCATAAAATTGAACGGTTTACAGAGTCAAACGCCTTTGTAAAGTCTACGAAAATCATATAGAGGGGCATGTTCTGTTCTATGCACTTTTCTTGTATCTGATGTAGTGAAAATATCATGTCTACAGTACCCCTGCCAGCACGGAAACCACATTGAGCCTCAGGTAGGAATTGCTCTGCATGTTTGGAAAGCCTGTCTAGCAAAAGGCGGGCAAATACTTTTCCTGGGATGGACAGCAGGGAGATGCCACGATAGTTGTCACAGATTTTCCTGTCGCCTTTTTTGAAGATGGTAACCAGTTGTGCATCCTTCCAATCTTGTGGGATTTCTCCTTTTTGCCAGGCTTCTACGATGATGTTGTACAAAGATGTTAGCAGTTGTTGGCCACCTAATTTAATAACCTTGGAGTGTAGACCATCAGAGCCCGGTGATTTACCATCGCAAAGATTGTTAACAGCCTTTTTTACCTCTGTCAAGTCAGGGCATTCGTCCATCCAGGACTGAGCTGGGTGCTGATTAATGTGGTCAGTGATGTTAGGGTCCGTGGTATTAGCGTGGTTGAACAGATTATGAAAGTGTGATGTCCATCTTTGGAGTAGTTCATGTTGCTGTGTAAGGAGAGTATTGTTGTCAGTATCAAGTAGATAATCAGGGTGGTTCACTCTAGATGGCCCTCATATTATAGTAAAAGCCTTTCATATCATTTGTGTCAGCCAGCATCTGTAGCTCGGCAGCTTTGTTCCTCCACCACTCAGTTTTTAACTGCCTGCATCTGTGTTGAAGGAGATTATTATGTAGCCTGTAGTTAGCTTTGCTGGATCTAGTCGTTCTGTTTAGCATAATTGCTCGTGCTTGGTTTCTGTTTGTTAAGAGGGCTTGAAGTTCAGTTGAATTTTCATCAAACCAATCTTTATGTTTTCTTTTCATGGTCCCGAGTTTTTGTTTAGATGTTTCGTATACAACTGATTTAAAAGAGGACCAGCGTTCTTCTATTGAACCTGCAGGTGAGACATTCCGGAGTTTATCATTCAGTGCTTCTTCCAAGTCTGCCTGGATCTTTCCATCTTTGATTTTATTGATGTTCAGCTTCTTGTTAGGCTGCCTCGATTTCCTTATTTTCTTTCGGACAAATAATTTGGTGCAAGATTTTATCATTATGTGATCAGTGTTACGATTGGCTCCTCTCATTGCCCTGGTGTCAAGGAAGTCTTTAATATCACGTTGACGGGTTATGATGTAATCGATGAGATGCCAGTGATGGGATCTTGGGTGCATCCAGGAGTTCTTGTGGGCAGGTTTGTGTTTGAAAAAGGAGTTGGTGATTGCGAGTTGATGTTCACTGCATAGAGACAGTAGGCGCTCACCATTTGCATTGACTTTACCTGTGCCAAATTTCCCAAGAACACCAGTCCAGGTTGAGTGATCTTGACCTGTTCTTGCATTGAAATCACCCATTAGGATTATTTTGTCAGAGCTGGGAATGCTGCTGAGTGTTTGATTTAGCCGGTCGTAGAAGCAGTTAATGCTTTCAAGACTGTTGGTCATAGTTGGTGCATAAATGGCTATGATAGTACAGTATCTTTCGAGTTTTAGTGGAAGTCTGAGAGTCATCATCCGATTGTTTATAGGTTTGGGGCCTTCGCTGCTCTTAGATGCTAGGTCATTCCTAATTGCAAAGGCTACACCTGACTCACTTTTTTCCCTTGAAGGCTTTCCACTCCAATAGAGTGCTGCACTTCACTTAGTGCTGCAATGTCAATTTTGTATCTTGAAAGTTCCCGTGCTATGATAGCACTTCTTCTTTCTGGTCTATAGGAGTGCTCTTTGTCGAGCATAGTGCGAATGTTCCATGAGGCAAGATTTAAATTCATATTTGGTTGGACCTTTTTATCCTGGGTGACATCTGGCCAGTATGAGACTTTATTAGTACAAGATTTCATAGGAGAACAATAGATTGCTAGCAAACAGAAATTTGTAAGGCTACTGTGAGTTTTTCCAGTTGTTATAGCGGCCCTCTCCACTGAGGGGTGAACCTAGAACTGGCAAGGGTGAACCAAGACAAGTTCATACACCGAACAGTCGCAGTGACAGGCCAAAAATACCACAAAGTATGCAAGTATCACACCCTTACAGAGTGTCACGTATCTGGCTTTTCTGTCTGGGTTTTTCATCCCATATCGGTTTCCGATGAAAGTGTTTGAAGTTGTGGTCCTCCTTGGTCTGACCTGTTCAGCAAGGGTGGCCCTACCAGGAGCAAAGATGCTCCAGCTGACATAGCTCAAAAAGGTCTCTGAGGTGCACAAACTACTCCACCACGATAAGGTGATGACCAGTAGGAGTAGTTACTTGATTAACAAATCTGACAATTTCATGTGTGTTTTTTTCCTTCTGAAATCAACTCCTCTCACAATTTGTTGAGGAATTTCATGAAATTTGGCAAAAGGCTTTGTCATACAACAGTTATATGCACATTGAAATTTCCTTTCATTTGGGCAAAATTGTAATGTAAATGGAAATGCAAAAATTGTTATGCCCTTTATTATTAACAAACTTGTACTTTGGCAATTTCATTAAGGCGGGCTTGCTTTCTGAAATCAACTTCCCTCATGATTTTTATCCCCCATTGGCCAAAAGGCCCGAAGGGGGATTATGTTGTGGTGATGTCCGTCTGTCCATCCATCCCGGGAAGGGTACTCACCTTCTGAAATCAAATCTTCTCAATTTTTGGATGAATTTCACGAAACTTGATAGGATTGTTTGTTATATGTTGATAAAGTGCATATTGAAATTTCGTTCAATTCAGTTACATTTTACCAGAGTTATGGCAGAGTTACCAGCGGGGGATATTGTGCTCTCAGAACACTCTTATTTTTTGAAAGTGATGGTGCAAGTACCGTAGCCGAGGCCAAAAAGACTGCAGAGAAGCGTCAAGCTCCGAAAGCAATGTAAGATGTGACAGCCAAAAAAGAGGCACACGTGTTTTGTGTTTTATTGCTGTTTAAATGGAGGATATGATATGGCTATTTAAAACAATTGCCCAGTAATTTTTCTATAATTTGGCTGAAATTAAAATAGAAAAATGCTTGAAACATTGTCGTGAGTCTAGAATATATTACATTTTCACTTTCTTAAATAACTGCCAGAAAATATCGAACTTTTTCCATGATATTCTAGTTTGAGATACACTCCTGTGTGTGTGTGTGTGTGTGTATATATATATATATATATATATATATATATATATATATATATATATATATATATATATACACACACACACACACACACAAATACAGACATATGTGGTCAGAAGTTTACATACTGTGACATGAATATCATCTTGGATATGAATGTCATGGCAATATTCGGGCTTTCAGTAATACTGTTTTTTTTCTGTGGCAGAATGATGGGACAACATACATCTTTAATTAAAAAAAAAACACTAGAATTTGGGAATCTTAAGGGTTGTTTACAACAATTTAGAACCAATGTATCCACTCACCTCCGTAAGTCATGTAGTGTGTAAGTGATGTCACAATCTCGGATTGTCTTGCATAATTTGTACTCAGAGCATGATATTTGAACCTTGGAGACAGTAAGATGTCAGTGCCCAGGGACATTGTTGTTCTTTTAAAATAAAATCTGTACACAGTACAGTATACAGGTACAAATATGCATAAGTGAACACTCAAACATGCCATCCATCCATTATCTGTAGCTGCTTATCCTGTCCTACAGGGTCGCAGGAGCCTATCCCAGCTGACTATGGGCGAGAGGCAGGGTACACCCTGGACAAGTCGCCAGGTCATGACAGGGCTGACACAGACAACCATTCACACTCACTCACACCTATGGTCAATTTAGAGCCACCAATTAGCCTAACCTGCATGCCTTTGGGGGAAACTGGAGCACCCAGAGGAAACCCACACGGACACCATGCAAACTCCACACAGAAAGGCCCTCATCAGCCGCTGGGCTTGAACCCAGGACCTCCTTGCTGTGAGGCGACAGTGCTAACCACTACACCACCGTGCCACCCACCAGTTGCAGAGACTACAAATCCCCATACAACCACTCCAACAGCCCCTGAAAATGAGGACCTTTGATGGTGGACTCGTTGGGAATGGCCTAATCATGTGATACACCAAACCACTAATGCTCCAAGTCAGTATGCTGCACTATGAAACCATCTCTTTCTTAGTCACAGTAACCAAGAACCAGCCCATTATTTTGAGATTTCCATTGCTACAACAGCACAATCCACATATTTCATGGCTGGACAAAGAACTAGTGGTCCATATCTTGCATCAAACATTGCCTTCAAGTCCTGAAGCCCTGAAGTCACCATCACTATCAACATTTTGGAGTGTTATCAGGAATTCATAGAGGTATTCAGTAAGAGTAAAGCCAGTGGGCTTCTTTCCCATAGACCCTATGATTGTGCCATTGAGCTTTTCCTGGCCCCATGTCTCTTTGTTGCCCCATTTGCCCACAGTCTGTCACTGAGCAGGAGGCTATGGAGGATTATGTGCAGGACTCTCTACAACAGGGATACATCTGTCCCTCCATGTCATCTGCTTCTGTGGGGTTTTTTTTGTGGAGAAGAAAGGAGGTGCTTAGGCCATGCATCGATTATAGATGATTCACTCAGATCACTGTCAGGTAGTCCTACCCCCTGCCTTTTGTTCTGTCAGTCCTTGAACAACTCAGGTCAGCTAAAGGATTTACCAGGCTTCACCTACACAGTGCTTATAATCTGGTACATATCCGAGAAGCTGATGTGTGGAAGACTGCATTTAACACCACCTCTGGCCACTATGAGTGCCACATGGTTCCATATGGACTATCCTGTGCACCAAGTGTCTTCCAATGCCTAGTTAATGAAGTATTAAGGGGCATGCTTGGGAAATTCACCATTGCCTACATTGATGTCAACTTGAGCTATTTTCCTACCCAAGAAAGTAATGTGTACCATGTAAAAAAGGTTGTGTCTCAACTCCTTGAGAACCAACTCTTTTGTCAAAGCAGAGAAACGTGAATTTCATGTCTCCCAGGTAATATTCCTGGAGACAGGTAATATTCCTCAGCATATCATCAATGCTGAGGAAATGACCCTGGGTGAGAACAAGGTCTCAGTATGTGACCAACTCCCACCACAGTTAAGGAGCTTCAGTCTTTCAGAGGATTCGTCAACTGCTCCAGGCGATTCATTAGAGGATCCAGCTCCATTGCTGCTCCACTCACAACCCTGTTCAAAAAGGGTCCCAAGTGCCTACACTGGAACCAAGAGGCTGAAAAAGCCCCTTCCTAACTTAAAACAGCCTCATGTCTGCTCCTGTTTTGAAACACCCTGATCCTACTTCGTCTTTTGATGTTGATGAAAGTTGATGCATCTGAGTCCGGAGTCAGAGCAGTGCTGTCACAGTGTTTCAGCAAAAAGCCCAAGCTGCATCCTGTTACATTTTCTTCCAAGACAGTTACCACCCACAATCGAACATGCCTTGTATGGATATTATCTGTCAATATAAAGGAGTTTACTTATGGGTTTTGTTTGGCTTTAAGCTTGGAGTCAAGATGAAAGGCTCAAACACCAGGTCATTTTAAGTAAAAATAGATGCATGCATGCATATAAAACGTAATCTATTTTTATCAACATTTGACAGGCGACCAATTTATTATTATCTGACCAATTTCTTGCCACTTCCAAATGTCATAATTTTCTCTGGCTTTTTTAAGACTTAAGTGGTAGGTGACTAGGCAGGACAGGGCTGAGGGTTGTGGTGGGTAGCGTGTGTGTGGTTTGGTGGTTTTGGTAGTTTGTGAAATGGGATTTTATGGGAATGTGATCAATAATTTATTTCAAAAGTGCTTCATTCAATGAATTAATGAAAATTGGAGCTCAGCTCTTATTTTCCCCTGGTTCAGCTGTACATCAGACATTGTACATCAGACATTCAGTGCAATGGCAGACACCATCCATCCATCCATCCATCCATCCATCCATCCATCCATTATATGTAGCCGCTTATCCTGTTGTACAGGGTCGCAGGCAAGCTGGAGCCTATACCACTGACTATAGGTGACAGGCGGGATACACCCTGGACAAGTCGCCAGGTAATTGCAGGGCTGACACATAGACACAAACAACCATTCACACTCACATTCACACCTACGGTCAATTTAGAGCCACCTGCATGTCTTTGGACTGTGGGGGAAACCCGAGCACCCGGAGGAAACCCACGCAGACATGGGGAGAACATGCAAACTCCACACAGAAAGGCCCTCGCCGGCCGCTGGGCTCAAACCCAGGACCTTCTCGCTGTGAGGCGACAGTGCTAACCACTACACCACCGTGCAAGGAATGGCAGACACCCACTGACTAAAAATATTTAAAACAATCTTCTAAATGATTATTTTCTTAAATGACGAATAGCTGCTTGTTTGAGGAGCAATAATCAGGGTACTGTGGCAAAAGAAGGCTCCAGTTTTATGTTTTACTTAGTTTTATCTGTTTACAAATAAAAGTTAGACTTAAAACGGCTTTTAAAAGATGTCTGTGGTTGCTCATAACTTCTTTTAACCCAATGATACATTAAATTCTGTATTTTCTCTCTTTTTTGCAGCCTCAAGCAATGGTACGCTATACTTTTTAATTATATAGCCCTTTCTTCACTGATAAAATGCATAGCTCCTATATCATAGGTTATAAAATTATAATAATCATTGAAATTAATGAATTGTCTATCAATAAAGGATTTTCAATGATGTCACATTTTTGTTTATCACGCAGCATCTGCCATATTTCCAGGCAAACAAAGAAACATGGCCACGACAGTTAGTAATGAAAATCGAGACGACTGCAGTCGGTACAATTTCTCTGAAATGATTAAAAATTTTAAATTATACCAGCAGATCATGTTACATCGAAAAGCTGAAACATGCAGGCATCACAGATCCCTAATTTATGCACAAATGTATTTCTTCCACTTGAAATGTGTATGACAAACCAGCTCCTGGATTTGGGACACTACAACATCCTGTACTATTTAGTATTTGGGACGTCTAAATACACTGGAGAGGTGCTAAAGGCATATAAATGTACAGATGCTTACCAATATTTTGAAGCAGGTTTCTGCATGCCAGAATCTTATGGGAAATTCCTGATAAAGAAAAATACCTTATTATGACAAAGGTAAGCTCAAATGTAGACTTCTACCCGTAATAGTAATAAACAAGCCAAGGCCTAGACCTGCATATTTTATGGTGTTTAGCCCAGTCTACATTATCAGTACATAAACATGCTACTAGTCCAGCCAAATATTAGGTCTAATGAAATATATCGCATTCAAAGCCCACATCTAGATATACATTTTATCATTCATACATTTGCAATTTGGCATGTTTTTTGTAGTGCAGTTCAGCTGCTAAGTATGACACGCTTGTGTATGAACAAGTAGACTGTACTGAGTTGTGCCAGACCATGCAAACTGTTAAAAGCTTTACTATCTAGACCAAAGTTTTGTCTATGTTATGCAAACTTACGGACTTGTTGAACGTTAACTCGAGTACGCGGAGGCTAGATCTAGATCTTTGGGATTTTTATAACTGAATGGCCTTGAGCTAGAAAAAGTATTCGGAGAAATAACAGATGCACAGTACTTTAATACTAACCTGATATAAAATGTTCTCCACACACATGGGAATGCTTTGTTGGCATCCAGTCTTCCCGTTGATCTGCAGCTCACCATTTTTCTCGTCTTTCTGGGTTTGCTGGGAAGTGGTGAAAAGTTAAACCAGGCTTATCTCCATGTCTGTGATTCTATCCAAAAGTACTACAAGTCTTTGGGATTGTAACTTCAGGGCTCGACATTAAGGACTGCCTGATTGCCCGGGGAAAGTGAAACATGCATTCGTGCAAGTGGGATGTGTCCCCAACATGTCCGACTGGGCAAGTTGGAATGAGCATATATTTCTAGCACCACAAAAATTAGGCTTTTTGATCTTTTATTTCAGTTCCTCAAAGCGGCCCTTACTATGATCTGCCATTATGTCTTGGCTATTTTCTTAGTCTCGGTTTCATTTACTGCTTTACAAGTTATTTTATATACCCCCCGCTGTTGTAGTATGGTTTGCATACTGTTTATAGATCCCTTGTACATGATGTCACACATCACGTAATAATTACAGCTGGGGTCAGACAGACACTGTCTTTCATGCAAGCAAGGCTTAATCTGTCTTCAATATGGTTAATTTTTGTGCTGTTTTTGCTTGTTCAAACAGAGAAATAGATAAAAGGCTTTTATTTATCTCTTTTTTTAAAACAGAGAAAAAGATAAAAATGTTAAATTGAAATGCTTCAAAAACAATGAGGAAATGAGTGGTTAAAGAATATGAAGAGAGGAGCTCAGCCTGAAAACTCCAGAGAAATTCACAATTGTATTTAACATGCATTTTACAAAACCAGAAAGTTGGAAATGAGTATGGAAGAGTTTGCTTAAGAATCTCATTTAATTTTTTCTGCTCGCATTCGAGTTAGCACCTTCATGAAATTGTTTGATTTTCTTACAGGTGAAGCCACTTCCTTATTCGACACAGAAAACCCAGATTGGTTTCAAACAACTCGGGCATTTAAAAAAAAACAAAAAAAACAACTCAACAAAGAGCGACATGTGCTATATATCCTGAAAGAACAGAACAGATTAAGAGCAGAGAGAGCTGGAGCTATGTTTCTGTTATTAGAGGAACACAGTCCTGTGCAAAATATTTATTTATGGTTTTTTTTGTGGTTATATCATCCTCCTCTAGGTTTATTTAAAAAACAAAACAAAACACATGCTTCGTCATGACAGACTGGCTGCACTGTTTCAGTTACAGGTTGCCAGGTCTGTGCAAAAACACCCACAACCTACACACTAAACAAATTTTAAACTCAAACATTATCCTGTCTGTCATGACACAGCGTGGGTTTTTTTTTGGATATTAAAAAAAAAATATATATATATATATATATATATATATATATATATACACTCACACAGTACTGTTCAAAAGTCTTGGCACCCTATTGTTTTCTTCATACAAACTTAGTTATAGATTTCTATTTTATGATTTCTAAATTATTGAGTAAAGAACCTATGGTCTGAGAGAGTTCTCCACAAACACACTGAACTTAACACCTGCATGCATGTGAAATGGGAATAAATCAACTAAAGCAGAAAAAAAACTATTTTGGATCAAATTGTTGTTGTCAGTTACAAGTAAAAAGTAACCAATAACCAAATTTGATGATAAACTTAATCAATAAACAAACTTCAACTCAGTGTGTAATCTTCATTCTTTGTTGCAATTCACAACTATTCTATGGTTTTCCTAAAAAAAAAAGTAGTACTCGCAAAATAGGGGGAAAGTGATAATATTCGGGGGGGGAGGCAAGTGGAAATTAACCCCCACGTGCCCCCCAGGGCAAGTGGGTTTTAAAGTTAATGTCATGCCCTGTAGATCTTTACTGAACTGGGCTTACAAATCACTCGCATACACTTGTACTGGTCGTTGTCAAACACAAAGCTTGCTCAGCAATATAGCCACAAACAAATCTGCAGTTATTATGATATCATGTGAAATGCCCTTATATGGCCTAAGCAAATATCTAACCAACACAGCATGGAACAAGAAGGAGGTATGATAAGTTACACTGAATAATAAAACTTTGTGAGTTGAAAAGATGCTGCCTTGAGCACTTTTTGTGCTGATATGGAAAAGTTATGCGAAACAGATAATTGAATCAAACTTCATTTATATAGTGCCTTTCATGTAAAATAGCAATAAAAGGGGCTTAATATATATAAAAAAAATACAACAATAAAAGAAAATACACAAGGGAATGAGGATCGAAGAAATAAGAAAAATATAAGTATATAGGTAAACAGGTATTACAGTAAAAGAGTCTGGTTTGTTTCATCAGTAAACATGACCATAAATTACCTTTCACGAAAAAAAGATATATGGCTCATAATTTGCTTGAGAGTATTTTGATATACTGAATTTTGAAAAACCTGGGTTTCATGTTCTCTGCATCTGTCATAAATTATTTTACCAAATGTTGATACATTATAGAGATAATTAAAAAAAAAACAATTTCAGCCAAAATTATGTTGTTGTTGTTTTCCTTCCCTATTACTTAAAGGTCAGAAAATGCTAATTTTTTTTAAATCAGAAAAAAAGGACAAATTGAAAAACAAAAACAAATTTTCAGTAAGCATGTGTGAGGATGCAGGCACTTACAGATGTAAGCGTGGAGGAAGGCAGAATGCAGAAAGTCATCAAAGCCAAGTGGAGAAGTGAAAATCGGAATCAGTACACTAGCAAGGGTTGGGCTTTCGGCAAACAACGTACAGCAGGCAAAAAACAAAGAGCGAGAAACAAAAGGAAAGTAGCGAGGGTCAGAATCAGAATAGGCAGTAGAGAAATACAAGGCTTGGTATGTGCCGTGAGCAGAACAATACTTCGCAAAGCTGTGTGTGTGACGAGAGCTTATATGGAGGGACAGGTAAATGAGGAAATGACAGTCAGCTGTGATTCAGTAGGCAGGAGACAGAGGGCACTGTGTGTTATGGTAGTTGTAGTTTGGGGAGTCCATGTTTGTAGTTTGTTGAGTTTCAGTGGGTTTACTGACAGAGCCCCCCCAAGGAGCTACAGCTTTCCTGGGGCGACCCCTACCTCTGGGTGCTGGTTTGCTAGGAAACTGGGCATGGAACTCTTGTTTCAAAAGGGGGTCAAGAATATCTTTAGCTTTGACCCAGCTTTGTTCTTCAGGTCCATACCCCTCCCAGTCTACCAGGTACTCTATTTGGCCTCCTCTACATCTTGAATCTAGGATTTTGTGTACCTGGTAGATGGGGTCTTCTTCAAGGTTGAGTGAGGGGTGTTCTTGAGTGGGTGTGTTGCTGGCGAGGGGACCTGGGATGGCAGATTTGAGGTGTGGAATGTGGGTGATATACAGCTGTGGGGAGGGAGTTTGAGATGGTAGGCTACTTCGTTGATGTGGCATAGGATTCTGAATGGGCCAATGTAATGAGGTTGGAGCTTCTTACAGGTGTTGGTCTCCCTTAGGTTCTTGGTGGCCACCCACAGTGGAAGTTGGGGGTCTCTCCTCGATGTTTGCATACGTCTTGAGTCTGGAGTCAGTGCAGACTGACTCCAGACGTTAGTGAACCTCTTCCCAGATGGTCTGAGTACACTTGAACCATTTGACAGCTTGTACCTGGTTCAGTCAGTCATCCCAGGGGAACAAGGGCGGTTGGTAGCAGAGTATGCACTGAAATGGGGTAAGTTGGGTGGCAGAGTGCTTCAGCAAGTTTTGTGCATACTCTGCCCAGGGCAGGAAGCGTACCCAGTCTTCCTGGTTATGCATGCAGTAGATTCTGAGAAAGCAGAATCCTGGTTCGCTCTCTCTACTTGACCATTGGATTGTGGATGATAGCTGGACATGAGGCTCATGGATACCCCCAACCTCTCCATGAAGCTTGTCCAAAACTTGGAAATGAATTGAGGTCCCTGGTCACTATCTATGTCTTCTGGGATGCCATAGTACCGGAAGACCTGCTGGAACAAAGGTTCTGCGGTTTGAGAGGTGGTGGGGATGCCAGGCAGTGGGATGAGTTTCAGGGCTTTAGAAAATCTGTCTATGGTTACCATTAATGTGGTGTTTCCTTGAGAGGGAAGTAGATCACTGATAGTCAATCGCCAGGTTTTTGGGGAACAGGTAGTGGGCATAGTTTGCCCATGGGAGGGGGGGCTCTTGGGACCTTCGCTTGAGCACATTCAGAGCAGGATGCGATGAACTGGTTGATCTCTGATAACATGTTTTCCCACCAGTACTTGTTCCTTAGCATCTGGTGGGTTCATTGGCTGTTCAGATGTCCTGTGGTGGGAGATGCATGTGCCCAGGTGAAGAGTTTGTTGCGGAGTGCTTTGGCACATAGAGGAGACCAGGTGGGAGATTGACCGGCAGGGTTTGGGGTTGTGCTGCATTGATTTCCTTGTCCAATTCCCAGGTGATGGACTGCATGAAACATTGTGGTGGTACAATGGGATAGGAACCTGTTTTGTGGTGGGACGGCCCAAATGCCCAGGATAAGGTGTCCACCTTGGCATTTTTGGACCCTGGACGGAACGAGATGGTGAAGTCAAATCGTGTGAAGAACAGTGCCCACCTGTCCTGACGAGGGTTCAGTCTCTTGGCTTTTCTGAGGTATTCAAGATTCCTATGATTAGTGAGGATGGTGAAAGGGTGTGTTGCTCCCTCTAACCAGTGCTGTCATTCTTTTAGAGCCAGTTTGATCTCAAGCAGTTCTCTATTCCCAACATCATAATTTCTTTTGGCTGAGGTTAGTTTCCTGGAAAAGAAGGCTATGGGATGTAGCTTCTGCTTCTCCACAAAATGTTGAGACAAGATGGCCCCTACTCCAGTGTAGGATGCATCTACTGCTACGATGAAGGGTTTTGCAGGATCCGGATGCTGGATTATAGGGGCTGTCGTGAAGGCTTGCTTGAGTCTGTTGAAGGCTTCCTCAGCCGCTGGATTCCAACGCAGATTCTTGAGACCTTTCTTTAGTAGCAAGGTTAACAGGCCTGCTAGAATGCTGAAATTACAGATGAAGTGACAGTAAAAGTTTGCAAAGCCTAGGAAATGCTGGTGGTCCTTGATGGAGCAAGGTGTTGGCTAGGATGTTACAGCAGATACATTGGACAAGTCCATACTGACCCCACTGGCGCTGATGACATAGCCCAGGAAGGAGATCCTGCTATGGTGGAACTCGCACTCCTCAGCTTTCACATAGAGGTTGTTCTCCAATAGTCACCTGAGGACTGCTCTAATGCATTCCTGGTGAAGCAGGAAATCTGGCGAGTAGATGAGTACATCGTCTATATATGCAGTGACAAATCTACCCAGGGGGGCGGCACGATGGTGTAGTGGTTAGTGCTGTCACCTCACAGCAAGAAGGTCTGGGTTCGAGCCCTGTCGCTGGCGAGGGCCTTTCTGTGCGGAGTTTGCATGTTCTCCCCGTGTCCGCGTGGGTTTCCTCCGGGTGCTCCGGTTTCCCCCACAGTCCAAAGACATGCAGGTTAGGTTAACTGGTGACTCTAAATTGACCATAGGTGTGAATGAGTGTGAATGGTTGTCTATGTCTAAGTGTCAGCCCTGTGATGACCTGGCGACTTGTCCAGGGTGTACTCCGCCTTTCGCCCGTAGTCAGCTGGGATAGGCTCCAGCTTGCCTGCGACCCTGTAGAACAGGATAAAGCGACTAGAGATAATGAGATGAGATATCTACCCAGCATGTCCCGGAGCATGTCATTGATGAAGCACTGGAACATGCTGGGAGCCAAAGAAAGGCCACAAGGCATGACCCGGTATTTGAAGTATCTGGCAGTGGTGCTGAAGGCAGTTTTCCACTCATCACCTTCTTGATCCGGATCAAGTTGTAAGTGCTGCGTAGGTTAAGTTTCGTGAATATTTTGGCGGTTCGTAGTTATTCCAATGCAGCTGGAACCAAGGGAAGAGGATATGGATACTTGACTGTGACTTGGTTTAGGCCTCTGTAATCTATGCAGGGCTGTAACCCGCCCCCATATTTCTCCACAAAAAAGAAACCAGCTGATGTGGGAGACTTGGACGGGCAAATATATCCCTGCTTGAAAGCCTCCTGTACAGTGGTGCTTGAAAGTTTGTGAACCCTTTAGAATTTTCTATATTTCTGCATAAATATGACCTAAAACATCAGATTTTCACACAAGTCCTAAAAGTAGACAAAGAGAACCCAGTTAAACAAATGAGACAAATATTATACTTGGTCATTCATTTAATGAGGAAAATGATCCAATATTACATATCTGTGAGTGGCAAAAGTATGTGGTAAACCTCTAGGATTAGCAGTTAATTTGAAGGTGAAATTAGAGTCAGGTGTTTTCAATCAATGGGATGACAATCAGGTGTGGGTGGGTAGCCTGTTTTATTTAAAGAACAGGGCTCTATCAAAGTCTGATCTTCACAACACATGTTTGTGGAAGTGTATCATGGTACGAACAAAGGAGATTTCTGAGGACCTCAGAAAAAGCGTTGTTGATGCTCATCAGGCTGGAAAAGGTTACAAAACCATCTCTAAAGAGTTTGGACTCCGCCAATCCACAGTCAGACAGATTGTGTACAAATGGAGGAAATTCAAGACCATTGTTACCCTCCCCAGGAGTGGTTGACCAACAAAGATCACTCCAAGAGCAAGGCGTGTAATAGTCGGCGAGGTCACAAAGGACCCCAGGGTAACTTCTAAGCAACTGAAGGCCTCTCTCACATTGGCTAATGTTCATGAGTCCACCATCAGGAGAACACTGAGCAACAATGGTGTGCATGGCAGGGTTGCAAGGAGAAAGCCACTGCTCTCCAAAAAGAACATTTCTGCTCGTCTGCAGTTTGCTAAAGATCACGTCAACAAGCCAGAAGGCTATTGAAAAAATGTTTTGTAGATGGAGGAGACCAAAATGGAACTCATCTCATCTCATTATCTCTAGCCGCTTTATCCTTCTACAGGGTCGCAGGCAAGCTGGAGCCTATCCCAGCTGACTACGGGCGAAAGGCGGGGTACACCCTGGACAAGTCGCCAGGTCATCACAGGGCTGACACATAGACACAGACAACCATTCACACTCACATTCACACCTACGGTCAATTTAGAGTCACCAGTTAACCTAACCTGCATGTCTTTGGACTGTGGGGGAAACCGGAGCACCCAGAGGAAACCCACGCGGACACGGGGAGAACATGCAAACTCCACACAGAAAGGCCCTCGCCGGCCACGGGGCTCGAACCCGGACCTTCTTGCTGTGAGGCGACAGCGCTAACCACTACACCACCGCGCCGCCCCAAAATGGAACTTTTTGGTTTAAATGAGAAGTGTTATGTTTGGAGAAAGGAAAACACTGCATTCCAGCATAAGAACCTTATCCCATCTGTGAAACATGTTGGTGGTAGTATCATGGTTTGGGCCTGTTTTGCTGCATCTGGGCCAGGACGGCTTGCCATCGTTGATGGAACAGTGAATTCTGAATTATACCAGTGAATTCGAAAGGAAAATGTCAGGACATCTGTCCATGAACTGAATCTCAAGAGAAGGTGGGTCATGCAGCAAGACAACGACCCTAAGCACACAAGTCTTTCTACCAAAGAATGGTTAAAGAAGAATAAAGTTAATGTTTTGGAATGGCCAAGTCAAAGTCCTGACCTTCATCCAATCGAAATGTTGTGGAAGGACCTGAAACGAGCAGTTAATGTGAGGAAACCCACCAACATCCCAGAGTTGAAGCTGTTCTGTACGGAGGAATGGGCTAAAATTCCTCCAAGCTGGTGTGCAGGACTGATCAACGGTTACCGGAAACGTTTAGTTGCAGTTATTGCTGCACAAGAGGGTCACACCAGAGACTGAAAGCAAAGATTCACATACTTTTGCCACTCACAGATATGTAATATTGGATTATTTTCCTCAATAAATAAATGACCAAGTATAATATTTTTGTCTTATTTGTTTAACTGGGTTCTCTTTATCTACTTTTAGGACTTGTGTGAAAATCTGATAATGTTTTAGGTCATATGTATGCAGAAATACAGAAAATTTGAAAGGGGTCACAAACTTTCAAGCACCACTGTATGTAGTCCTTCATGGCAGCGTGTTCCTTTTATGACAGGGGGTAGATGCGACTGTGAGGGGGAGACATACCTGGAAGTAAGTCTACAGAGCAGTCGTAAGGTCTGTGCAGCAGTAGCCCGCAGGCCTTCCCCTTGCTGAAGACCTCAGAGAGGTCCCAATAGCAGTCAGGCATGCTGTCAACAGAGTCAGGTTGAGGGCTCTCTACAGAAGTTGAGGCTACTTGGACCTGAGGGCGAGAAAGACAGCTCTGGAAACAGGTAGGTGACCATTGGAGAATCTCTGTGTTGCCAGGAGATGAGAGGATCGTGGAGTTGCAGCCAGGGATATCCGAGGATAATGTCATGATTCACGGTTGATGTAACAGACGGAGACGAACTCCCTGTGTAGTGCTCCAACCTGGATCTGTAACGGTTGGGTGCGTGAAGTGACCAGCCCGTCACCTATTGGCCTTCCATCGATGGTTCGGATGCTAAGTGGACTGTGCAGCGGGGTGACGGGAAGGTTGAGCTCTTGTACAACCCCGATTCCAAAAAAGTTGGGACAAAGTACAAATTGTAAATAAAAATGGAATGCAATAATTTACAAATCTCAAAAACTGATATTGTATTCACAATAGAACATAGACAACATATCAAATGTTGAAAGTGAGACATTTTGAAATTTCATGCCAAATATTGGCTCATTTGAAATTTCATGACAGCAACACATCTCAAAAAAGTTGGGACAAGGGCAATAAGAGGCTGGAAAAGTTAAAGGTGCAAAAAAGGAACAGCTGGAGGACCAAATTGCAACTCATTAGGTCAATTGGCAAGAGGTCATTAACATGACTGGGTATAAAAAGAGCATCTTGGAGTGGCAGCGGCTCTCAGAAGTAAAGATGGGAAGAGGATCACCAATCCCCCAAATTCTGCGCCGACAAATAGTGGAGCAATATCAGAAAGGAGTTTGACAGTGTAAAATTGCAAAGAGTTTGAACATATCATCATCTACAGAGCATAATATCATCAAAAGATTCAGAGAATCTGGAAGAATCTCTGTGCGTAAGGGTCAAGGCCGGAAAACCATACTGGGTGCCCGTGATCTTCGGGCCCTTAGACGGCACTGCATCACATACAGGCATGCTTCTGTATTGGAAATCTCAAAATGGGCTCAGGAATATTTCCAGAGAACATTATCTGTGAACACAATTCACCGTGCCATCCGCCGTTGCCAGCTAAAACTCTATAGTTCAAAGAAGAAGCCGTATCTAAACATGATCCAGAAGCACAGACGTCTTCTCTGGGCCAAGGCTCATTTAAAATGGACTGTGGCAAAGTGGAAAACTGTTCTGTGGTCAGACGAATCAAAATTTGAAGTTCTTTATGGAAATCAGGGACGCCGTGTCATTCAGACTAAAGAGGAGAAGGACGACCCAAGTTGTTATCAGTGCTCAGTTCAGAAGCCTGCATCTCTGATGGTATGGGGTCGCATTAGTGCGTGTGGCATGGGCAGCTTACACATCTGGAAAGACACCATCAATGCTGAAAGGTATATCCAGGTTCTAGAGCAACATATGCTCCCATCCAGACGACGTCTCTTTCAGGGAAGACCTTGTATTTTCCAACATGACAATGCCAAACCACATACTGCATCAATTACAGCATCATGGCTGCGTAGAAGAAGGGTCCGGGTACTGAACTGGCCAGCCTGCAGTCCAGATCTTTCACCCATAGAAAACATTTGGCGCATCATAAAACGGAAGATACGACAAAAAAGACCTAAGACAGTTGAGCAACTAGAATCCTACATTAGACAAGAATGGGTTAACATTCCTATCCCTAAACTTGAGCAACTTGTCTCCTCAGTCCCCAGACGTTTACAGACTGTTGTAAAGAGAAAAGGGGATGTCTCACAGTGGTAAACATGGCTTTGTCCCAACTTTTTTGAGATGTGTTGTTGTCATGAAATTTAAAATCACCTAATTTTTCTCTTTAAATTAGACATTTTCTCAGTTTAAACATTTTATATGTCATCTATGTTCTATTTTGAATAAAATATGAAATTTTGAAACTTCCACATCATTGCATTCCGTTTTTATTTACAATTTGTACTTTGTCCCAACTTTTTTGGAATCGGGGTTGTATGATGGCTTGATTGATAAAGTTCCCCTCTGCCACGACTCTATAAAAGCAGATAGGGTGTGAGCTGAGGATGCAACCTTCAGTATCACTGGCAACTGGAAAGACTTGGAGGAGAGCTTTCTCACTGGACTGGTGGAGGATATGGGTTGCCCGGCAGGGTTCTCATGGGCTGGTCGGACCGGATAGTTCTGGATGTTATGTTTGGAGTTCCTGCAGTAGAAACACAATCCCTCCTTGCATAGTCTAGCTCGCTCAGCTCGGGTTAGTCTAGTGCGGGATACTGCCATCAGTGCATTGTCGTCTGACAGCAGGGCAGTCCTGGCACAGTCTTGAATGGAGGGACGGTGCTTAAGCAACTGGTCAAGGGGGATGGCTAGATCAATGAGGGAATCGAGAGAAAGGTTCTCATCTCTGCAAGCCAGTTCGCTGATGATCTCCGGATGGATACCCTGGCGACAGACTGCCTTCAGGGCAGGGTCATTCCATCCACTGGTGGCAGCTAGTGTCCTGAAGTCCAGGGCATATTTGGCTACACTGCAATTGCCCTGGGAACTGGTTAGCAGGCTTTCTCCAACCTCTATCCCTTTGGGTTTGTGATCAAAGCCCCTTTGAATAGCAAGAGGAAATGTTCATAGTTCTTTGTTTGTTTGCCACCTTTGTTCCAGATTGCAGTTGACCAGCGGAGTGCTTTGCCAGTGAGAAAAGACCGGAATTTAGCGATCTTGTGCTCGTCAGAAAGGCTGGGCAAAGAGGCGAAATATAAAGAACATCGTAACAGAAAACCTTTAAAGGCGCTGACATCTCCAGCAAACTTCTCTGGAGTGGGGAGTTGTCGCGCCGGATTGGGTGGAGGCCTGCGGCATCACCGTTGCAAGCTGAGCCATCCGGGTGTTGAGATCGGTGAGCATCTGCTGATGTTCTCCTAGCAGATGCCCCTGCGAGTTTAAAGCAGTCTGCTTGGAATCCTCCTCTACATCCATGATGGCGAAGTATCCTGTGAGGATGCAGGCACTTATGGATGTAAGCGCGGAGGAAGGCAGAATGCAGAAAGTCGTCAAAGCCAAGTGGAAAAGTGAAAATTGGAATCAGTACACTAGCGAGGGTTGGGCGATCGGCAAACAACGTAGAGCAGGCAAAAACAAAGAGCGAGAAACGAAAGAAAAGTAGTGAGGGTCAGAATCAGAATAGGCAGTAGAGAAATACAAGGCTTGGTATGTGCTGTGAACAGAACGATACTTCACAAAGGTGTGTGTGTGTGAGGAGAGCTTATATGGAGGGACAGGTAAATGAGGAAATGACAGTCAGCTGTGATTCAGTAGGTGGGAGACAGAGGGCACTGTGTGTTATGGGAGTTGTAGTTCGGGGAGTCCATGTTTGTAGCTTGTTGAATTTTAGCAGGTTTACTGACAACATGAAAACGTTTGCTGAACTGAAATATTTTTAGATTAAAAATAAATATTTTAAGTTTTTTTTTTTAACTTTGTGCAGTAATATGTTTTGAAGACTTCTCCTTTTGTCTGTAATGGATTGATGAATTGATCATTAGTATTCATGTAACAGTCTGCCCGCTGTGTTGGAAAATGTTAAACAACTACTATATAAAATAATTACCAATTATAATTCCTGTTTCTGCTATTTTAGCAACATTATTTTAATATGTTTTAAATGACTGGGACATGGCATTAATCTATGCATGTGTTTGGGAAATATTTACCAACAAATAAATTCCATTCATTGTTTGTCCATTTTAATCAGTTATGTGAGTCAGTGAACTCACTTACGACTCATGACTTAACTAATGACAAATTGGAAAGTGTGAATGTTTATACATCCAGCCATGAACCAAATTGTCATAAAGTTGTTGTGAAAAGGTCAAATAGCAAGCCAGCAAGCATGTTTGAATTTCGTCTGTCAGATTGTTATGTACGTGTTATGCGAGTTTGTAAATTATGTGAATTCATGGGAATTTATGTCCATCTGTTAGAAATGAGTGCATATATATGAGTACACCTAAAAAAATTTGAATATTGTGGAAAAGTTCTTTTTTTTGTAATTTAAATCAAAAAGATAAATTTTCATATATTCTATATTCATATGTGAAGTAAATTATTTCAAGCATTTTTTTTGCTTTAATTTTGACAGTTATGGCTTATAGCTCATGAACATCAGAAATCCAGTATCTCAAATTATTACAATATTTCTGTAGAGCAATCAAAAAAAAAAAATTGCAATACAGAAATGTCCAACTTCTGAAAAGTATGTTCATTTATGCACTCAATACTTGTTTGGGGCTCCTTTACCATGAATTACTGCATCAGTGCAGTGTGGCATGGAGGCGATCAGCCTGTGGCACTGCTGAGGTGTTATTTAAGCCCAGGTTGCTTTGATAGCGACCTTCAGCTCATCTGTATTTTTGGGTCGGGTGTTTCTCATCTTCCTTTTGACAATACAGGGCTCAGGTCAGGGGAGTTGGCTGGCCAGTCACGCACAGTAAAATCATAGTCAGTAAACCATTTGACAGTAGTTTTGGCACTGTGGGCAGGTGCCAAGTCCTGCTGGAAAAGGAAATCGGCATCTCCATAAAGGTTGTCAACGCATGGAAGCATTAAGTCCGCACCTCTTTGTCACAGGGGTGCCCCAAGGATCAGTGCTGGGGCCCCTCCTGTTTGCCATGTATACCACCTCATTGGGCCAGATCATCCACTCACATGGCTTCTCATATCACTGCTATGCTGATGATACCCAGCTCTAGCTTTCATTCCCACCTGACGACCATATGGTCTCAGCGCGAATCTCAGATTGTCTCTCTGATATATCTGCATGGATGAAAGACCATCACCTCCAACTAAACCTCTCAAAAACTGAACTACTGGTATTCCCTGCCAAGCCAACCATACATCATAACATCTGTATCAAGACTGACTCCTTAGCTCTTGCTCCTACTAAAGTAGCAAGGAACTTAGGTGTCATGATTGATGATCAGCTGACCTTCAAAGATCATGTTGCCTCTGTAGCCCGGTCTTGCTGCTTTGCATTATTTAATATAAGGAAGATTAGACCATATTTAACCCAACAGGCCACCCAACTGCTGGTACAAACAATGGTCATCTCCTGCCTTGACTACTACAATGCCCTTCTAACAGGCCTCCCAGCCTGTGTTGTGAAGCCACTTCAGATGGTCCAGAATGCAGCGGTGCGCCTGGTCTTCAATCAGCCCAAAAGGGCACATGTGACCCCTCTGCTAATTGAATTACATTGGTTACCCCTGGCTGTACGCATCAAATTCAAATCACTAATGCTAGCCTACAAAGTGCTTACTGGGTCTGCACCTACTTACTTGAGTGCTCTAATAAAGGCTAAGGTTACTCTTTCTCAACTCTGGATATCAAAAGAATGCCATTTGGCAGTTCCAGCACCACGCACAAGACAATCCAGACTCTTTTTTCATGTGTCGTCCCACGCTGGTGGAATGACCTACCGAGCGCTACCAGAGCAGGGGCGTCCCTGTCTGTCTTCAAGAAACTCTTGAAGACCCATCTCTTCAGAGAACACCTCCTGTCCTGCACTCAGACTTTACACCCCCCCTCCCCTCCACTGCACTCATCTTGCACTTGATTCCACTTTTGCACTCACACTTTAAAGCTCCCTTTAGTGATATTTCTTTTCAGACTTCTTTTATGTAGCTTGATTGTTAATTCTCTTTTTGTAAGTGGCTTTGGATAAAAGCGTCTGCTAAATGCATAAATGTAAATGTAAGTGCTCTAAAATCTCCTGGTAGATTGCTCCTATAGTATGTTCCTGATGTGGGTGGAATACTGAAGCGTGGCAGGCAGGGACTGATGTCTGCTCCTCGGACCTGCCTGATCCATCCTGGTGCCCTGTGTCTGGTTGGAGTCTCATCGCATCGCTCCTGTGGAGGACGGCCCCATATGGACAGTTGAAAGTCACACTTGGAAGATGCTCTGGACACTTACAGTAATGCTTTTATGGCTGAGGACTACAGTTGACTTGCTAACTTTATGACTGCAGTTATCATGAACAGTTTTGCACTCAAGTTTCCATCAATGAAGAATTTATAACATCAACGAAACTGACTTCATGTTAAAATTGTTAATGTTATAGTCATGTTGTCTGTTGTTGCCCAAATGAGGACAGGTTCCCTTTTGAGTCTGGTTCCTCTCGAGGTTTCTTCCTCATGTCGTCTGAGGGAGTTTTTCCTTGCCACTGTCGCCACAGGCTTGCTAATTGGGGATAGATTAGGGATAAAATTAGCTCACGTTTTAAGTCGTTCAAATTCTGTAAAGTTGCTTTGCGACAATGTATCATCTCATTATCTGTAGCCTGTTCTACAGGGTCGCAGGCAAGCTGGAGCCTATCCCAGCTGACTACGGGCGAAAGGTGGGGTACACCCTGGACAAGTCACCAGGTCATCACAGGGCTGCTTTGCGACAATGTTTATTGTTAAAAGTGCTATACAAATGACTTGACTTGACTGATGTCAACAGAGATTTTATTTTTTCATTCCTTGCTTGCTTTACAGCTTACTATTCTCATTCGTTTGTTTGCTTGCTCTCTCTCTCACTCACACACACACACACACACACACACACACACACACACACACACACACACACACACACACACACACACACATGCATAGACACATGCTCTGGTCGGGAGAGACCTCCTTTCTTCGCTCTCTCCCTCCTTTTATCCTCTGTTGTCACTGCAAAACACACACACACCCACATTAATTGACAACAGGTGTATTGACTTTGCCACTCACCTTCCCTGGCCCCACCCTCCATTCACAAACTGCCGTTTGGCCACACCCCCACTGCCACATACCTCCACCACCCAACTTAAGCCAGGGAGCCTTCCGGCCTGCAGCAGACTACCCCCCTGACAGGAGAGAAAGTCCGCCAGCACCACCATCTGCGCCCCTGTCCTGTGGACCACTTCGAATTTGAAAAGCTGGAGGGTGAGATACCAACAGGTGATCTGTGCATTGGCATCCTTCATACGATGGAGCCACTGGAGGGGCGCTTGGTCCAAACAGAGGGTGAAAGGGCACCCTGGCAGGTAGTATCGGAGGGTGAGGACTGCCCACTTGATGGCTAGGCACTCCTCCTCCATGGTGCTGTACTTACTTTCACGCATCGAAAGCTTGTGACTGATGTGGAAAAGGCCGTTTTCTCTCAAGATCAAATCAAATCAAATCAAATCAAGTTTATTTGTACAGCGCTTTTAACAATAAAC
The DNA here is from genome assembly GCF_027579695.1 of Neoarius graeffei. Classification (NCBI taxonomy): domain Eukaryota; kingdom Metazoa; phylum Chordata; class Actinopteri; order Siluriformes; family Ariidae; genus Neoarius; species Neoarius graeffei. Next base: position 30,475,093 of record NC_083580.1, read on the forward strand.
ATTGTCGCAAAGCAGCTTTACAGAATTTGAACGACTTAAAACATGAGCTAATTTTATCCCTAATCTATCCCCAATGAGCAAGCCTGTGGCGACGGTGGCAAGGAAAAACTCCCTCAGACGACATGAGGAAGAAACCTCGAGAGGAACCAGACTCAAAAGGGAACCCATCCTCATTTGGGCAACAACAGACAGCCTGACTATAATATTAACAGTTTTAACAGGTATAACCCTCAACTGTCCTCATGGGGCCGTCCTTCACAGGAGCGGGGCGATAAAACTCCGACCAGACACAGGGCACCAGGATGGATCAAGCAGGTCCGAGGGGCAGAAGAGGCCAGCATCTCAATCCCAGGATCAACATGTAACTCAGAGGGACAGATGGGGGGGGAGAGAGAGAGAGAGAAAGAAAACATGTTGTTAGGTCAAGATAGCGGAGTCAAGGGGATCTGCCAATATCCCTTTGTCAAATCCAGTGTCGAATAAAAGCAAGCAGTGCCTAATCGATTGAGCAACTCATCAATGCAAGGCATTGGATACGCGTTGAATTTAGACACCACGTTGACTTTTCGATAGTACACACTGAACTGGACCGTCCCATCGGTCTTGGGGACCAGGACCACCAGACTGTTCCAGTCATTGTGGGACTCCTCAATTATCCCCATTTCAAGCATGGCCTTAAGGTCGTCTTGACCCACTTTTTTTGTGTTCGGGCAAGCGATATGGGTGGCTATGCACCACCATGGGGGTGTCTCAGTGTGGTGTTCTATAAGGTGGGTGTGGCCAGGAAGGGGTGAGAACACATTGGAAAATTCTGTTTGCAACCTGGCTACCTCTGTGAGTTGAGCTGGTGAGAGGTGGTCTCCACAGAGGACCAGAGCGGTTTGAGTGGTTATTTTTGTTTTTATCTCTGGCCCCAGCTTTGCCTTCTCTGGAATTACCAACACCAATGCCATGGGGACCCCTTGTTCCAGTGTTTTAGCAGGTTGAGGTGGTATATTTGTAGTGCCACACCCCTTTCCATTCGGATCACCTCATAGTTGACGTCCCCAATTCGCCATGTGACCATGAAGGGTCCTTGCCACTTGGCAACTAAGTTAGAGCTCGATGTGGGCAATAACATGAGTACTTTATCTCCTGGGGTGAACTCTTTAAGACGTGTGCCCCTGTTGTATAGCTGGGCTTGACGTTCTTGTGCCTACCTTAAATTCTCCTGGGTTAAGTGCATGAAGGTGTGGAGCTTTGCATGCAGGTCGAGAATGTGCTGAATTTCATTTTTACTAGTTGAGGGTCCCTCCTCCCAGTTTTCCCACAGCATGTCCAAAATGCTGTGAGGCTTACACCCATATAACAATTCGAATGGGGAAAATCCCATGGAGGCTTGCAGGACCTCTCCTAATGTGAATAACAGGGGCTCGAGCCATTTAGCCCAATTATGTGTGTCTTCGCTTACAAACTTCCGAATTAAATTTTTGAGTGTTTGATTGAACTGTTCTACCAAGTCATCTGTTTGTGGGTGATAGATGGATTTAATTCCCAATAACTCATACAGTTTGCAAAGTGTGTGACAAATGTAGTGCCTTGGTCAGTCAGGATTTCTTTCAGAATCCCGACTCAGGAGATAATATGGAAGAGTGCCACTGCCGTACTGCGTGCTGAAATATTGTAGAGAGGCACCGTTTCTGGATATTGCATTGCCTAGTCCAACAGGACTAAATTAAAGCGATATCCCTGTGCTGACCGATCTAATGGTCCAATGAGATCCATGCCAATTCTCTCGGAGGGGGTGTCGATTAGAGGGAGAGGGCGCAAAGGCACTTTTGGGGCGGCCGCTGGATTTACTAGTTGGAATTTGTGGCACGCTTCACACCATCCCATGGAATCCTCCCCACTTTAAGGCTTGATCCATGCCCTCGCTGTTCACAGGGAACCCTTCTCCACATCTAGGTTCGGGGATCTTAGTAGCCTCAGTCCACTCCTCGTGAAGCTCTCCCATGTTCTTGAATCGACTTTTCTTGACAGTCCTCTCAAGTCTGTGGTCATTCCTGTTGCTTGCACACCTTTTCCAGCCAGCCTTTTCAGCAATGACCTTCTGTGGCTTATTCTCCTTGTGGAGGGTGTTGATGATCGTCTTCTGGACAACTGTCAAGTCAGCAGTCTTCCCCATGATTGAGATTGCATGTGGTGAACTAAACTAAGAGATACATTGTATTTATACTGTTTGAATAGTAATTTACTCAAACTTGAAATGAAAAATTTTGAGATTTTTTTTTACCGAAATAGAGACAAGTTTTACTGTTATGCAAGTGCTGAGAGACAGCACTGGGTGGGACTTTGGTGTTGAGCTTCCCAGAGAGTACACCTCACAGCTGGTGATGAACTCCATTTCCCAACCCCTGCACTGATCCCATGCTCCTGATGATGTTTTGAGTTTATTTTGGTAATTAGTTATTTCTTAAAAGCCTGAATTTTGTGCACCTTTTTGTCTTGCATTGTTGTTTAACTGCCACATTGCTCAACTTAGCTGGACTGGACTTGCAGCACCACCCACCTGTACAGGAAGGTACAGAGCAGGCTGTACTTCCTGAGGAGGCTGCAGTCCTTTAACATCTGCAGGAAACTCCTGTGGATGTTCTATCAGTCTGTGGTCACCAGTGTCCTGTTTTACTGGTGTGCTGGGGGGGCAGCACATCCAAGAAGGACAAACTGATCAGGCTGGCTGGCTCTGTGGTCGGCATGAAGCTGGACTTTATGGTGATGGTGGCAGAGAAGAGGACTATGTACAAACTACTGAACATCATGGATGATGCTAGTCACCCTCTGCACACCGTCATCAGCAACCAGAGGAGTCTGTTCAGTGACAGAATGCTCCTTCCCAAGTGCAGGACTAACAGACTTAAAAACTCACGCCATTAGACTGTACAACTCCTCTTTGGGGGGGAGGAGGGGTAACAGGAGGACAGAGGACGGGAAGGAGCAGTAGCCTAGCCTGACAAAAATCAATACTGGACAATGTGCAATATAAATGTGCAATACCTCTCCTGCTAGATTTTTTTTCTTCATATTTTATTTTTTATATTTGTATTAGTGCTGTCAAGCGATTAAAATGTTTAATCGCGATTAATGTCGCGACTGTCGTAGTTAACTCACGATTAATCGCAATTTAATCGCACATTTTTGTCACATGAAAAACCATTGTAATTCTCTTATCAGCATAAAAAAAGTGAATGGGCTTGCTCACCGTTCGAACTACGGGGGTACTCGGGGGATCCGAGATCCCCTGAAACAGACATGAGATCCCTTGAAAACATGATTTGGGAAATGTTGGATGGTCTCTAAAATATTGGCAAAATGATGTTTATTGACATAGCAATCGTGTGTAACGGGAAGCATTTGCATATCCGAAGTGAGCGCGCGATGGAGATCCGCGCTCTGTGACAAGCGCAAGCACCCCCCCCAAGGGAAAAAAGGGACCCCCTGAAAATATCGGCATAGTTCGAACACTGGTTGTACCAATGTTTTTGTTTTTTTTTATTGCAGAGCATAACACGTCTTGTCACAGCCACTGCAAAGTGGGGCTGGAGCCGCCGATGGGAAAACGAAACCTAAGCCGAGCACCGTGGCTCTTCGGGGGAGGGCAGAGGACTCTGGCTGTGCGGGGCGTGGCATCATGTCACAGAGCGTTAATCTCGCGATAAAAAAATTATCGCCGTTAAAATTGAGTCAAGTTAACGCGTTAATAACGCGACATTTTTGACAGCACTAATTTGTATATGTTAATACTTACTTTATCTAGAAGTTTTCTCTATTTTCTACTCTCTGTTTATTCTGTAATGATGCTGCTGGAATTTTAATTTCCCTGAGGGAACCTTCCCAAAGGGATCAATAAAGATCCATCCATCCATCCATCCATCCATCCATCCATCCATCCAATATTCCCAGTGCCTTGTCTATGGTATTTGTTTTGTGTTTTGCTCTTGTGAATACAACTTTGCTCCTGCATCCATCTGTTTTGTGTTTTGCTCTTGTGAATACAACTTTGCTCCTGCATCCATCTCCTGCTCCTGTGTGTGCCAAATTTACAATTTGGTTAGTTTGTTTTTCAATAGGACAGATAAGTTGCCATTATTACATGAGTCTGCCCAAGTTGGGTAAATTAGGTCACAACAGGTGCTAATGTGTAAAATGAGGGTTACATGTAACCTGACAGACATTTAGTCAGTCTATGTTACCTGATTTAGTTATTCTCTAGTCATTTTAACAATTCATAATAACAACGATAAATGTAATTATCTATGACACTAATAATATAATAAATATTTAATAATAACAATAAAATATATTACAATATAAAATTATTATTATTATTATTATTATTATTATTATTATTATATGAAATTTGAGAAGCCTGGATTTTCTTGTTATTTTTACACAAAATGGCTGCCATGTTATATTAGATTGGTTGATAAATGAAGTCTGTGTTGAATCTTTGTGACATATGTTGATTTTTATTGCTTTCTGATACACATTTATTATTCAGGGTTGGTAATAACATTTTGTGTATTAAAATGAATCAATGCTGTTTGGCTGTGCAAAGGAATCTTAAATAATCAAAGGTACAGAACTGGTAAAAGTTGTTTTAATCTTTGCATTTTCAGCTTTAAAATGTCTAATGTAGACTGGTATTTTTCTTATTTTTGTAAATAATCCAGTTATTGGATATGCCACAGATCATTATTTTAGTCTCTGTAACATGCTGTAATAGTTAAAAGTTTGGATACGCCTACTCATTTATAGGTTTTTCTGTATTTTGACTATATTCTCCATTGTAGAGCAATGCTGAAGACATCAAAACTATGAAATAACAGATTAACACTTTTAAAACGTGTAAAAAAACCAAATATGTTTAATATTTTAGATTCTTCCAAGTAGCCAGTGTTTACCTTGATGACACTTTGCACACTATTGGTATTATCTTAACCAGCTTTATGAGGTAGTCACCTGGAATGCTTTTCAGTTAACAGGTGTGCCTTTTCAAAAGTTAATTGGTGGAATTTCTTGCTCTCTTAATGCATTTGAGACCATAAAACATCCATCCATCCATTATCCGCAACCGCTTATCAGGGTTCAGGGTTGCGGGCAAGCTGGAGCCTATGGATGACTATAGGCGAGAGGCGGGGTACACCCTGGACCCCGCCTTGTCGCCAGATCATCTGGCGACAAGTCGCCAGGCACATTCACAAAAAAAAAGTACCCAGATTCATCAAAACAATTCAATGATTTCTTCATGAGTGACATATAGAGATTTATGTCACGGTTTTGGTTCCCCTTGTTCCAGATGTAGCTTGTATGAAAAATATGAGTGCCTTTTTTCCAAATAAAACACTCATGTCCATATAATATTCCATATTATGTCAAGAACCGCTCAACTAAGTAAAAATGTAGCTGTAGATGTATAAATGCCTGAAACTCAGCAAAAGAGAAATGAGTATTTATGTCAGCAGCTGAACCACACCAAGTGTTTTCAGCAGTAGAAGAAGCAGTGGACACAACGTGGTGCAGGTGTTACCATTATTGAAGCCATATGAGGGTATTCTGCAGCTGCATGGCAGAAAGAAGCAGCCACTGGCAAGCAGGTTAGCATCTTGAGGCAATTATGATGTCCAGAATTGCAGCCAGACTGGGCTTCTTTGTTCTGGGTACTGTTTTAGATTTTTTTTCATTTGGGCCTGCACTGTAGGTGCAAAGCCCTATTATTTTTGGCATGTTTTTTCTTATTACGTCACCCAGGACGGAGTTCACCGGGGGCGAGGTATTGTTTTCAGTGGGGTTTCTTGTTTACGATATTACGGGAAAACGGCTGGACCAATCTTCATGAAACTTTCAGGATAGATGGGCATTGGTCTCAAATAGAACCTCCAACATTTTGAAGGTCATCCAGTCAAGGTCACCAAAAAGGTCAAAATCATTTTTGTTGTGACTACTGCCTCATATAGAAGAGTGTAACAATCGCGCACTGTGGAGTGGAACATTCGCGCACTGTGCATGCGCATACACGTGTTCCAATTAAAATGGCTAGTGAGTGTATACAATTCAGTTCACCATTTGAAATAAATGGACTAGACAAAAGAAATCGCTTTCAGACATGTTTTTGGTTATCACAGAGGGAAAGTGCATTCCAGTGAGATCTAGCACCGGGCCATTTCCAGGAAATAAGAGTTCCAGTCATGGTGACAGCGTGTGTATGTCAGCCTTGGTTCAGAGGTTTCAGTTTCGAAAACTGTAAGAGGTAAGAGTAGAATAATATAAAGTATAGGCAATTGGTATATTTTACTTCTGTGATTTTTAAATTGTTCATTTTTGGATTATGTTTAATTTTTGTGGCTACTGCCAATATATGCTATACTGTATGGACATGGGATCAGAAAACAATTTTATTTATAAGCCGTAGCCACATGTACCCATAGGGTACTTATTTTTTTCACAATATCTTCCTTCATATTCATCACAAGTGCTACTGGGTGAGGTTTGTTTTGCCTGGCAAAACATGTTAGGGCCCAAGCACTGAGGTGCAGGCCTATGGCCTGCACCACAGGTACAAAGCCCTATTGTTTACGGCATGTTTTTCTTCTTATTAGGGCCTAAGCACCGAGGTGCAGGCCTATGGCCTGTACCATACGTGCAAAGCCCTATTGTTTTCGGCATGTTTTTTTCTTCTTATTAGGACTCAGGCATAGGTGCAGGCCTATGGACTGTACCGTAGGTGCAAAGCCCTATTGTTTTCGGCATGTTTTTTCTTCTTCTTCTTTTCTCCTTGGAAAAACTCATTTTTGAGGCACTTGCGATGCTCAAAAACTCACGAATTTTGGCACACTGATCAAATGTGTGTAAAATCACAAAGTTACACTGACTGGGTGTGGTTCCGGAGCTCTATAGAGCCCCCGAGAACAAGCTATGGTTGAGATGAAGTTGCTCAGATCGGCACGAGATTTGGTGTGATCAATACTCTTGTGATACGGGACAAAGGTCACTTAGTTGCATTTGACTCTGTCCAACAGGAAGCCAGCCATGTTAGATGGAATATGGGATTTTGAAATTTCCCCACGCTGTTTTGAGGGGCTTATGATGGCTAAAAAGTCATGAAATTTTGCACATACATTTGTCGTATGATACAATTTGAAGTGATATGATAAATCAGTCTAGGTGGGCTTCATTAATTCCGTAGTGCCACCTAATTCAAAAATACAGATTTGACACCTTGTACATATTCGAAAACTCATGAAATTTGGTACGCACGTCAGTGATATGCTCTGTTACTGAGCAGTAGGGGCTTGACCCCAGGTGTGTCTGAGGGACTCCATAGCGCCCCCATATGTCATGAAGACTCCTGCCCGGTATATAGTTTCAGCGATTCGTGTCAAATTTGGTAGGTGTGTGGAGTACCCTGAGCCAAACAAAATAGCCTTTATATTATACTCAACAGGAAGTGAGATATTTTTGGTTTTGTACATGTTGACACGTTATGTTTTAATGAACTCCTCCTAGGCGGTTTGTTGGATCCATGCCATATTTGGTAGATGTCATGTCAAGAGGTTGCTGATGTTAAATTGCAAAGGGATTTGCTATATGTTGCAAGATGTTGAAATGGAAAATCAATAAATTTATACATTACGCCATGCAAAGAGGAAGTAAGTCATAAATTCATCATGCATTGCCTAATACAGCTCAAACTTCACAGTTTATAGGATATCATGGTTCTGAAGATATGGACATGTTTTGAGGGGATTACATTAGGTAAAAACTCATGAAATTTTGCAGATATATTTTGTGTATGATACAATTTGAGTTGATTTGAAAAATTAGTCTAGGTGGGCTTCATTAACTCCATAGTGCCACCTAGTTCAAAAATACAGATTTGACACCTTGTATACGTACAGTATATTCGAAAACTCATGAAAATTGGTACACACGTCAGTCATGTGCACCGAAACTCATCCATAGGGGCTTGACCCCAGCTGTGTCCAGGGGACTCCATAGTGCCCCAATATGTCATGGAGACTCCTGCCTGGTATATAGTTTCACCTATCTGTGTCAAATTTGGTAGGTATGTGGAGTGCCCTAAGATGAAAAAAAATTGCAATATACAGTGGTGCTTGAAAGTTTGTGAACCCTTTAGAATTTTCTATATTTCTGCGTAAATATGACCTAAAACATCATCAGATTTTCACACAAGTCCTAAAAGTAGATAAAGAGAACCCAGTTAATCAAATGAGACAAAAATATTATACTTGGTCATTTATTTATTGAGGAAAATGATCCAATATTACATATCTGTGAGTGGCAAAAGTATGTGAGCCTTTGCTTTCAGTATCTGGTGTGACCCCCTTGTGCAGCAATAACTGAAACTAAATGTTTTTGGTCACTGTTGATCAGTCCTGCACACCAGCTTGGAGGAATTTGAGTCCATTCCTCCGTACAGAATAGCTTCAACTCTGGGCTGTTGGTGGGTTTCCTCACATGAACTGCTCGCTTCAGGTCCTTCCACAACATTTCGATTGGATTAAGGTCAGGACTTTGCCTTGGCCATTCCAAAACATTAACTTTATTCTTCTTTAACCATTCTTTGGTAGAACAACTTGTGTGCTTAGGGTCATTGTCTTGCTACATGACACACCTTCTCTTGAGATTCAGTTCATGGACAGATGTCCTGACATTTTCCTTGAGAATTCGCTGGTAGAATTCAGAATTCACTATTCCATCAATGATGGCAAGCTGTCCTGGCCCAGATGCAGCAAAACAGGCCCAAACCATGATACTACCACCACCATGTTTCACAGATGGGATAAGGTTCTTATGCTGGAATGCAGTGTTTTCTTTTCTCCAAACATAATGCTTCTTATTTAAGCCAAAAAGTGCTATTTTGGTCTCATCCTTCCCACAAAACATTTTTCTGGCTTGTCCATGTGATCTTTAGCAAATTGCAGACGAGCAGCAATGTTCTTTTTGGAGAGCAGTGGCTTTCTCCTTGGAACCCTTTGATAGAGCCCTGTTTATCAAATAAAACAGGGTGCCCACCCACACCTGATTGTCATCCCATTGATTGAAAACACCTGACTCTAATTTCACCTTCAAATTAACTGCTAATCCTAGAGGTTCACATACTTTTGCCACTCACAGATATGTAATATTGGATCATTTTCCTCAATAAATAAATGACCAAGTATAATATTTTGTCTCATTTGTTTAATTAGGTTCTCTTTATCTACTTTTAGGACTTGTGTGAAAATCTGATGATGTTTTAGGCCATATTTATGCAGAAATTTAGAAAATTCTAAAGGGTTCACAAACTTTCAAGCACGACTGTATATTGCCTCAGCCATACTCAACAGGAAGTGTGATATTTTTGGTTTTGTGAGTTTTGACACGTGTTCCATTTAATGAACTCCTCCTAGACAGTTTATTGGATCCATGCCATATTTGGTATATGTCGTGTTAAGATGTTGCTGATGTTAAATTGCGAAGGGCCTTGCAATATCTTGCAAGATGTTGAAATGGCGAACCAATAAATTTATACGTTATGCCACACAAACAGGAAGTGAGTCATAAATTCACCATGCATTGCCTGATATGGCTCAAATTCACAGGTCAAAGGATATAATTGTTTTAACGATATCCACATGCCCAAAGACATCCTCTGGAATAGCGCCACCATTTGGACATGGACACTAATGACTCCATTGCCAAAACATGTGTTACCTTTTGATGTACTCTTCCTAGGTGTTTTGTTGGATTCATGCCATATTTGATGTACAGTACATCATGTCAAGATGTTGCTGATTTAAAATTGTGAAGGGATTGGACCATATTGTTTTTGGCATGTTTTTTCTTATTATAATTCTTTTTTTAAATAATTACAGATTTGACACATTGGAAATATGCGAAAACTCAAGAAATTTCATGCAGTCATGAAAATAGGGCAAAAGTCAGCGGCACGGTGGTGTTGTGGTTAGCACTGTTGCCTCACAGCAAGAAGGTCCTGGATTCAAGCCCGGTGAGGGCCTTTCTGTGTAGAGTTTGCTTGTTCTCCCCGTGTCTGCGTGGGTTTCCTCCGGGTGCTCTGGTTTCCCCTACAGTCCAAAGACATGCAGGTTAGGTTAATTAGTGGCTCTAAATTGACTGTAGGTGTGAATGTGAGTGTGAATGGTTGTTTGTCTCTGTGTCAGCCCTGCGATAACCTGGCTACTTGTCCAGGGTGTATCCTGCCTCTCATCCATAGTCAGCTGGGATAGGCTCCAGCTTGCCTGCGACCCTGTAGAACAGGATAAACGGCTACAGATAATGGATGGATGGATGGATGGATGGATGGATGGATGGTTGTTTGCCTTGGGTGATGCTAGAAGACACCACAGCACCCCCTAAAATGTTAGATTCAAATTTATAGCTTTGGATGCTACATTGAGGTACTCAGGGATAGAGGCTTGACCCTGGGTGTGTCCAATGGACTCTGTAGCACCCCTACGTGTCATTGAGACTTCTGCCTGGTATATAGTTTCACCTATCAGTGCCAATATTGGTAGGTGTGTGAGGTGCCCCAAGATGAACTAAACTGAAATGCACATTGTTTTAGCCATTTGACTTGTGACAGGATTTGCGATATCTTGCATGATGTTGAAAAAGTGAATCAATAAATTTGTATGTTTCGCCATGCAAACGGGAAGTGTGTCATAAATTCACCATGCATTGCCTGATGTTGCTAAAACTTCACAGGTTATAACCTGTGAAGTTTTAGCAACATCAGGCAATGCATGGTGAATTTATGACACACTTCTATACATCAGGGCTCTGATGATATCCCCATGCCCAAAGTGAGCCTCTCATGTAGTGCCACCATTTGGACCTGGACAGTAATGATTCCATTGTCATGAAATTTGGTACACCCATCAGTCCTGGCCACTGCTACTCAGGGATGGAGGCTTGGCCCCGAGTGTGAGGGCCCTTTATCGCCACTAGCGGCTATATTTTACTTCTGTTTTCTTTGGTTTTATTTTTCATTTATTTTATGTTCACATCTCAGAGACTTTGACTGTGGCATGGTTGTTGCTGCCAGACAGGTTGGTTTGAGTATTTCAGAAACTGCTGTTTTCCTGGGATTTTCACACAAAGCAGTGTCTAGAGTTTACACAGAATGGTGTATTTAAAAAACAAACAAACAAACAAACAAACAAAAAACATCCAGTGAGTAGCAGGTGATGGCAGCTTGTTGATTAGAAAGGTCAGAGGAGAGAATACAGGGATTCTGAAATACTCAAACCCGCCTGTCTGGCAATAACAATCATGCCACGATGAAAGTAACTGTAATCCCATTTTTATCCCATTCTGATGTGTGATGTGAACATTCACTGAAGCTCTGGACATGTGTCTGCATAATTTTATATAATTTTATGCATTGTATTGCTGCCACATGAGGTCTGCTAGCTGATTGGGTAATTGGATGAATGTATAAAGTTGTTCTTAATTAAGTAGTCAGTGAGTGTACATTCTAACAGCTTCCAAAGATAACCACAACTTACAAATCATCAGCTAATAATCCACCTGTTTATAGGGCAAATAAAGACTACAAAGGGGACATTTATGCTGGAATTATTCCACTGTAAACCTGAATCCAACAGTTACTCGATAACTGAACTGTGGTCACAGATGCAGGTGTGTAGCTTAACTGCCATCAGTGCTCTAGGACAAGCAAAGATGTACAAAACAGGAAATGGTATCAGATACATCAGCTGTCAGATCCTTCTTCAGCTTTTAGCCCCACATATTTATCATCAACTCTAGAAATATTAGCACCCTTCAAGAACATGAGCAAAAGTTAATGTTAATACATTATATTAATTAATATATGAATATGAACTGATGCAACAAGTGATATTTCAACTGACACACATGAACATACTGTATTTTTTTTACACTCTTCCCCCATACAAATGGTTTTCATTTGCCAGTGGACTTCCGTCTGCAAAACACTGACCCTATTACTGTTATGCCCATAAATATGAGAGAACATTTTGTGAGGGATAGAGTTTGTGTGGACAAAGTCTGTTGTGTATCACAAGAATGGCAAGCCTGACATTGGACAAGAGGCAGGGTACTATACACACCTATTGGCAATTTAGAGTAGAAACTTGACATAATCTGTATGTCTTTGGACTGTGGGAGGAAAACAGAGTACCCAGAGGAAACTCACACAGACACGAGGATAACATGCAAACTCCACACAGAAAGGCCCTGGTTGACCAGCAGGTTCAAGCCCAGAACCTGCATGCTGTGAGGCAAAAGTGCTAACCACTGCATCACCATGCCACCCCCTTATTAATTTGCGTTAGCAGCACTGGCGCAAATTGTTACTCTCACTCAGGGTCTTTATACTTTCTTATTATTATTATTATATTCTCCTAACATTTTTTTGGACACTATTTCTCCCTCACATATACATTTATCATGTTCTGTCCCACTCATTATTCTCTAACCCAATCAAAAAACAAACAATACACCACATGTCTGAATTCAACACTGATTTGTCTGCATGTGTGTCAATCAGTGGCTGTTGCTACAACACTTGTGGCTTAGTCTGATAGAATCTGTCAGTAACGGTTTGCAGTCTTGCCGAAGAGAAAGTCAGACTTTTGTAAAAACTTCCAGAAGTCTAACCCACTTCTTTGTGAAGTAGCCGGCTACAAAAGTGCTGCATTCTGCACACATTGCATTTCGGTCTCACACGGTGGAAAAGCTGACATAAAAGATTAAGACAGACAAGCATAAGCTGTGGCTACAAGTGGGAAGTAGCACCGTTACGGCCTACTATAGTGGGGCAAACTCCAAGGACAGTGAACTGAAATGGGCTGCTCAGGAGGGGAGCCGAGTCTACCATCTGGTGTTCTTCTTAAAGGCATCTTTCTTTAAATGCTCTTTCGTGGTTTGTTTTTAGCAAGGTGCAAAAGTGGTTTCATGTCTTGATGTTTTAATTTTTGTAAACTTGCCATTTTTAAATTGATTCTGTGAAACTTACGGAGTTGAGAGCAGCAATAAAACTCACTGTGACCAGCTAGTGACACTACATTGTGAGAATGTAAATTAAAATTATTTTTATGGTCTAAAAATTGTGAAAAATAAAACAAAACTGGTTTTAGTTATTTATAGGCTTTTCTAAAAGATTTGTTCGTTGTTTTGTTGACAAAACAGAAAAAGCTGTCAGCCAATGCACAAGCTGTCAGCTTGTGCACACTTACAAATATGCACTCTTATGTTTTGAAAGGTATTCGAGTATCAATAAATATATTACACAAGTGCAATCCTTGTGTTTTGTGTTGACTATCGTGTTATTATATAGTTTTCAAATATGCTGTTTTTGTGGATGAGGTTGAAGGGTGTAGTCACTAGGTGTCCTCAGTGCTGAAATGATTTTCCCCATCTTTATCGAAACGCCAATGGTGCCGGTATCAGCACATACATGTGCACGTGCATGAACATGCAGTACACTGAAGGCTCCCGGTTTTGGGGTTTGAAAAATGTGGTCACCCTCCTATAGGGATCCAAAGATGGAGTCTTAAATCCCAAAAAATCAAGTACTAGAAGTTTACATTGAATCTTCACCTTACTTTCAGGAATCATTCCATATGGGGTCCAGAAATGACATACAAGGTTTGGTCCCGATCCAGATCACTGATCTAGAATAATCCATGAAAATACAGATTTTATAAAACGGCCATAACTTAGTCAATTTTCAAGATTTTTTCTCATCTCATCTCATTATCTGTAGCCACTTTATCCTTCTACAGGGTCGCAGGCAAGCTGGAGCCTATCCCAGCTGACTACGGGCGAAAGGCGGGGTACACCCTGGACAAGTCGCCAGGTCATCACAGGGCTGACACAGACAACCATTCACACTCACATTCACACCTACGGTCAATTTAGGGTCACCAGTTAACCTAACCTGCATGTCTTTGGACTGTGGGGGAAACCGGAGCACCCGGAGGAAACCCACGCGGACACGGGGAGAACATGCAAACTCCACACAGAAAGGCCCTCGCCGGCCCCGGGGCTCGAACCCAGGACCTTCTTGCTGTGAGGCGACAGCGCTAACCACTACACCACCGTGCCGCCCTCAAGATTTTTTCAATCTCTTTTTTATTTTGTTCAACATTTCAGGGCCGAAATGCAGCTCACTAAGCGACCATAGCATATCTGTTACTGTTCTGGATCTAGAGGTGTCCACAATGGTTGCTGTGAGAAAAAAAAAATCAGAAATTGGCCATATCTCAGAAAGTAATTAAGATATTCAAAATTTGTACAGTTTTGCTTCTTGCTTGCCTAAAAGTAGTTTATTAACATATGTTACGTGAAGTCCTATCTCTAATGGATCTTGAGCTACAGGAATCTAAAGAGTTTATTATTAATTTGGGCTAGTGAAGCTAGCAAAGGACTACTGTATGTCATAGCTACTTAATAGACTTAAAATTTGACTGTATATGATAACTAATCAATTTAAATGTGCATATGAAGCTCATCAAATGGCCTTGAATGTGACCTTGGACTTGACTGATTATGACCTATAAATTTAACCTGGAATATCATATTTATGGTTTGCAGTATACCTGTACATTGTCATCATCACTTCATTCTTTCATCATGACATATCTAATTCAAGGTCACAAAATGACCTTGACTTTGATTGACCATGCCCTTTAAATTTGACCTTGACAATCATTTTATGGTTTGCACTGTATCTGTATATTGTGATCAGCACATATCCAACTCAAGGACACAAAATTACCTTCACCTTGACCTTCAATTGACAAAGGTCAGCTCATGCAAATTACTGTGACTTTAGTCACAGTCTCTATCTAGTTATTATTATTATTATTATTATTATTATTATTATTATTATTAATAATAATAATAATAATAATAATAATAATAATAATAAATTACGCAGTTGTAGATATTAAACTTGGTCAGTAAGTAATACGTCCTCCTGCTACTCAAACGAGCAAAATGGCCTGATTGGCCTAATGGTAGCACTAAAGTGCAGAATTTTTTGTTTTGGTCCGTATCTCATGAGCCACTAATTTATTTGGTCTGCATAAAAAAAAAGCCTCAAGAACCATTTAGATTTTCCCATTTCGATTTTTTGCATAATGTTTTAATAATTTGCATAATATGCAAAACATAGTTTTGTGAACTAGCCCTAGGATTTTGACCGATCTTCACAAATTTGGTGTTGAACTACTCAGCAGACTACAAAACCCAGTAATTATTAGAAACATGCTGACATTTGTAAACAATATGGCCACCACTTGTCAATAATTTCTAATGAGGAGGAGCCTTATTTACTCAAACAGCTGTAACTCAGTACTGCTTGCACATATTCACACAAAACATGAAAAACATCCTAATACAGGACAATATTGTGAATTTGGGACAAGATGCAAAGTTTTGGAGCATGATCAGACATGGAGACCTAAGTTAGACCTAACTTAGAACTTAGTGGCGCTAAGTTCAGATAACTGTTTCTCAGGAATCAAAGGTTCGATTCAGCTGAAAGTTGATATGGTGCCTCTGTGTGCTAATCTGTAAGTGGATTTTTGAGGATGACCTTATTAATTAAAAAAACATGGCCATCATTGCAGGCATTTTACAGAGTTAACACTGAGTTATCATCATGGAACTTGAATGGTGGTTCATTCAGGGATCCACTACTATGTGATGCACTCTCACTCAAACTGGTCACTGTGGGATGCTATTCATAATTGTGTAAACAAAAACAAGCTTTTTTTTTTTTGGAAAATAATCTGTACAGTGAAAAATATTTTTAGGTTATTAGTTGCTCAAATGTTTAAAAAAATGCCTTTTGGAGCATTTACTCCACCCATGTAGATTTGTGATAATCTGCATAATATGCAAAACTTACTTTTGCAAACCAGTTCAAGGATTTTTGGCCAATCTTGACAATTGTGGTGTTAAATTACTCACCAAACTCTGAATCACTAATTTTCAAAAACATGATGACATTTGTAAATGATATAGCTGCCATATGCCAATCAATCCTAAGGAGGTGTAGCTGGATTAATTGGTTACATGGATTTGAACCAAACTTGAAATACATGTTTAGTACTGAGTATATGTTCAGTCTGAGGATATTTGCAAAGTTAGTTGCATGGCCATTAAAATGGGGGCAGAGTTAGGTTCAAATAGCTGTTTCTCAGGAACCAAGATCTGCTACTATGTAACTGGATTTTTAATCATCACTGAATTATATCAAAAACATGGCCACCTTCAGCCAAGCAGCTTAAAGCAGGTATTTCACACAACTACCACTGAACTGTCCTCACAAAGCATAAATATATGGATATTCATGTATGGTCTTTTTATTTTACTATGTATTTTGGCAGGAACTGGCTACTGTTTCTTGCGGCTATATATTTCATTTGGATTTAGTCTATACCCGTGGGCGGCACGGTGGTGTAGTGGTTAGTGCTGTCGCCTCACAGCAAGAAGGTCCGGGTTCAAGCCCCGTGGCCGACGAGGGCCTTTCTGTGCGGAGTTTGCATGTTCTTCCTGTGTCCGCGTGGGTTTCCTCCGGGTGCTCCGGTTTCCCCCACAGTCCAAAGACATGCAGGTTAGGTTAACTGGTGACTCTAAATTGACCGTAGGTGTGAGTGTGAATGGTTGTCTATGTCTATTGCCGCTTTTCCACTACCAATGCGGCTGAGTTGGGCTGAGTCGAGCTGAGTGGGGGTGTTGGAGTTGCATTTCGACTACAACCGCACTGAACCGTGCTGGCTGGAAGTGGGTGGACACATTGGGTGGAGTTAGCGAAAGTGGGTGGACGTCACATGATGTCGTTAGGCGGCGCAAACAGTGACATCAGTGACCTTTTAAGCGGTAGTCTCACGACCCGGATAGTAAACAATAAACATGGAGGACATGGAGTCGTTAGTGTTGCTGGTCTTGGTGCTGTGGCTTGTTGTCACCGACAACGCCAACAGATACTGGCAAGAGCGTATAGATGAGGCGAGGCGCATAAGGCTTCAGAAAGTCTCGTAATTCGTAATTATTCTTCTTCCGGGTTTATGGTGTTTACAGATCCCAGTGCTCGCGGGGCGTGTGTGGGCATGTGAGGACACTCCTCCTCACCAATCAGTGCACAGGGGAGTGTCTCCTCACGCCCCTAGCCCCACTCGGCTTGGTTTGGCTCGCTTCAGCCCCACTCCAAAACCGTGCGAGTTTTGGGTGCTGAGTAGGGCTGAAGCGAGCTGAGTCGTGCTGCTCTGAGGTAGTCGAAACGCGAGCCGTGTCGGGCTGAAGTGACCTGAAGTGAGCTGAAAAAGGGTAGTGGAAAAGGGCCATATGTGTCAGCCCTGTGATGACCTGGCGACTTGTCCAAGGTGTACCTCACCTTTCGCCCATAGTCAGCTGGGATAGGCTCCAGCTTGCCTGCGATCCTGTACAACAGGATAAAGCGGCTAGAGATAATGAAATGAGAATGAGTCTATAGCCACATCTTAGCCTTGCAGAAGCAACTAGGGTTTGGGAAAAAATATCCTGGTACCTATAATTTATCACAAATACACCACCATGTTTTACAGTAGATATCTTAAAGTAGGTACTTCCGCCATTTTTCCTAAATCGAGTAATGTTTATAGATTATGAAACATGACAAACTCAAGCATCAACTAAAGCTAAAAGCATTTAAATGCATTAAAAAACATGCATTTAAAATCAGGCTATAAACAACACTATTGTCTGTTCTGCACTTAAAAGTTCAAAATGTAACTTACATGCTTTATTAGCAAAAATGCACCTATGGCTGAAAAAAATTATAGCGTTTTGGACTTAGTGTGTTATATTTTCTGGATAGATTAACTATTACTGGTTAAATTTATTCATGTGGATATTTGTCATTAGTAGATTTCATACATCAAGGCTCATTTTATTACAGGGGAGCATTTTGATGTTGTTAATGCATAATATTTCACATCAAGTTACGGTACTTATTTCATCTCGGAGTTTGGCACAAGGCAAAAGAATTCATTCTGGATGGGAATAAATTGTTTATATACTGTATGTACAGTGATTATAGTGTTGTTTATAGCCTGATTTTAAATGCATGGTTTTTTTAATGCATTTAAATGCTTTTAGCTTTAGCTGATGCTTGAGTTTGTCATGTTTCATAATCTATAAACATTACTCGATTTAGGGAAAATGAGGGAAGTACCTACTTTATATATATATATATATATATATATATATATATATATATATATATATATATATATATATATATATATATATATATATAAATAATTTTATATAAATCTAGCCAATGTTAATTTATGTAAATTTCATTTCATTTCTAGAGATGGCAATTTAAGTGCTCCTTTTAACATGGACTTTTTTTGTTGTTGTCACACCTAAACCCTCCACCTTATGCATAACGTGAAAGGATATAAGTAAACCCCAGACAAAATGAGGATGTGTTTTGAGGTCTGCAAGATGAAAGGAAGAGCCTGAATATTAAATAAATATTTCCATCAATAGAAACATGTACAGAAGATTAAAGAGAAAAGAAGGTGGATGCAGTGTGCTAATAGCACACTTTAATTGATATGAAGAGAAGTATAATAGAAGAGGGACGTGTAATACACATGTGGATGAAGGTGTTATAATTGGCACACTGAATATCTTTAGAAAGTATTGTATCTACCACAGAGGTTGCATTATTCCTTTAATCAACCATGGCACCATCTAAAATACATCAGTGGTCACTTCAGAAGTGATTCTTTTTTTAGATGCTTTTCCACTGGCTGTATAGTAAGGTATTTTATTCATGTAGTTAACAAAATTATATATTTTTAATTTTGTGGACTTACATGCATACCTGCTCAATAATAAATATTATTGTATGTAGTGACCATTTAAATTTGGTTTAACAAGGTACTTAATATATTTTTAATACTTTATGCAAAGGCACTAGGCCTTGTTCAGATATTACTGAACTGAATAAAGGTAAAATGTGTTTCAAAACTTTTAAGCTGTTCCCACTAAATTTACAGTGGTGCTTGAAAGTTTGTGAACCCTTTAGAATTTTCTGTATTTCTGCATATAACCTAAAACATCATCAGATTTTCACACAAGTCCTAAAAGTAGATAAAGAGAACCCAGTTAAACAAATGAGACAAAAATATTATACTTGGTCATTTATTTATTGAGGAAAATGATCCAATATTACATATCTGTGAGTGGCAAAAGTATGTGAATATTTGCTTTCAGTATCTGATGTGAACCCCTCATGCAGCAATAACTGAAACTAAATGTTTCCGGTAACTGTTGATCAGTCCTGCAGGCCGGCTTGGAGGAATGTTAGCCCATTCCTCCGTATAGAACAACCTCAACTCTGGGATGTTGGTGGGTTTCCTCACATGAACTGCTCGCTTCAGGTCCTTCCACAACATTTCCATTGGATTAAGGTCAGGACTTTGACTTGGCCATTCCAAAATATTAACTTTATTCTTCTTTAACCATTCTTTGGTATAACGACTTGTGTGCTTAGGGTCGTTGTCTTGCTGCATGACCCACCTTCTCTTGAGATTCAGTTCATGGACAGATGTCCTGACATTTTCCTTTAGAATTCACTGGTATAATTCAGAATTCATTGTTCCATCAATGATGGCAAGCCGTCCTGGCCCAGATGCAGCAAAACAGGCCCAAACCATGATACTACCACCACCATGTTTCACAGATGGGATAAGGTTCTTATGCTGGAATTCAGTGTTTTTCTTTCTCCAAACATAACATTTCTCATTTAAAACAAAAACTTCTATTTTGGTCTCATCCTTCCACAAAACATTTTTCTGGCTTGTCCATGTGATCTTTAGCAAACAGCAGATGAGCAGCAATGTTCTTTTTGGAGAGCAGTGGCTTTCTCCTTGCAACCCTGCCATGCACACCATTGTTGTTCAGTGTTCTCCTGATGGGGATAGATTAGGGATAAAATTAGCTCATGTTTTAAGTCGTTCAAATTCTGTAAAGCTGCTTTGCGACAATGGTTATTGTTAAAAGCACTATACAAATAAACTTGACTTGACTTGGTGGACTCATGAACATTAACATTAGCCAATGTGAGAGAGGCCTTCAGTTGCTTAGAAGTTACCCTGGGGTCCTTTGTGACCTCGCCGACTATTACACGCCTTGCTCTTGGAGTGAATTTCTTTCATTTGTACACAGTCTGTCTGATTGTGGATTGGTGGAGTCCAAACTCTTTAGAGATGGTTTTGTAACCTTTTCCAGTCTGATGAGCATCAACAACACTTTCTCTGAAGTCCTCAGAAATCTCCTTTGTTCGTGCCATGATACACTTCCACAAACATGTGTTGCGAAGATCAGACTTTGATAGATCCCTGTTCTTTAAATAAAACAGGGGGCCCATTCACACCTGATTGTCATCCCATTGATTGGAAACACCTGACTCTAATTTCACCTTCAAATTAACTGCTAACCCTAGAGGTTCACATACTTTTGCCACTTACAGATATTGGATATTGGATCATTTTCCTCAATAAATAAATTATCAAGTATAATCTTTTTGTCTCATTTGTTTAATTGGGTTCTCTTTATCTACTTTTAGGACTTGTGTGAAAATCTGATGATGTTTTAGATCATATTTATGCAGAAATATAGAAAATTCTAAAGGGTTCACAAACTTTCAAGCACCACTGTAAATCAATGCATGTATAAGCTTGTGATGTGCCAAAAAGCCAGTCAGATGGTTAGGAGGTCTGTTCCATGATAGTCATGATAAAAGGTCAGTTAAAAATTACGTTTAAACTATAATTACAGCATGGATTATGGTCCAACATGATTCAATAAATGAAATTATTCTTAAGAATTGATGGCCATATTCAGAGTTGAGTTGTATGGTATAATGAGGTGTTTGTACAGAAATTGTTCACATTGGTATTTAGACATAACTAAATTCTTGCATGCCACTTGGACAGTTTACAGTTTATAACTACTTGGCATGCCTCATTTATGCACGATTCTGACCTTGAACTACAGTATATATATATGTGTTGTAAAGGAAATTTTAGCTAAAAATAAAATTTAAATAGTAACATAGAATTATTACATAAATGAAATGGGAACTATTTTGTTCACTGAAATTAGTCATAAATACAGTGGGGCAAAAAAGTATTTAGTCAGTCACCAATTGTGCAAGTTCTCCCACTTAAAAAGATGAATGAGGCCTATAATTTTCATCATAGGTACACTTCAACTATGAGAGACAGAATGGGGGTAAAGAATCCAGGAAATCACATTTGTAGGATTTTTAATGAATTAATTGGTAAATTCCTCGGTAAAATAAGTATTTGGTCACTTCCAAACAATTCTGGACTCATTCATGAAAAACTTCCTCATCAAGACGTCACCAGGCTAGCCTACCGTAATTACCGTGGTAGACAGTCCAACCCCTGTGGCAACACAGAAGGAGGGTAAACAAACACTGCTTTACTATACAGGATTCATGTGAACATGAAGAACATGGAGGATGCACTTGTATGGAAAAAGATGGAAATATTGCCAGAAACACCCAAGCTGCTGGTATGGTATGGATTTATTTGGTAAAATTCATACATGTAAAAGATATAGTATAAATAGCACAGAGGATAACACAAAGTATAAAATACACTTATTTCCAATGTGGTCCTCTTGATTACAGCAGGAAACAATAAAATATAAGAGATAATAACACAATTGTGTCAATTTATAAACAATGATGAAAAAGTCATAAACAAAAAAAACTTACATAAACATCATAAAACTGGGTTTGGAATTTACTCCATAAAAACTGTTTCACCTGTTTCTTAAAATTATCACGTTTGACTAGATTGCACTGATCGAGGTAGTCTATTCCACAAACAAATTCCTGTATAACTAAAAGAACTCTGAATGGTTTCCGTAAAGTGTGACATCATTTCCAATACACGACCATATTCGACAAAATGGACCATAGCGCCGGCGACATTTCTTCACTGATTTCCTCAAGTATTTCGGACAATGACATGAATAGCGATGATGAGCATGATAAATAAGCATTACCATATCAATTGGTTACACACAAGTGAACAATATTTATAGAGTTGCTTTAATTAGTCATTACCAAGGCTTTTTTAAGAAAAATTCCAAACCCAGTTTTATGATGCGTATATAGCTAATTTTTAATCATTTTAGTGCTATTTTTGTAATCTAGTTGTACTTTGTGATAATTACAGTTAGTATATATTTTTGTTTATGACTTTTTCATCCGGGGCGGCATGGTGGTGTAGTGGTTAGCACTGTCGCCTCACAGCAAGAAGCTTCTGGGTTCAAGCCCAGCAGCCGATGGGGGCCTTTCTGTGTGGCATTTGCATGTTCTCCCTGTGTCTGCGTGGGTTTCCTCCTGGTGCTCCAGTTTCCCCCACAGTCCAAAGACATGCAGGTTAGGCTACAGTAATTGGTGACTCTAAATTGACTGTAGGTGTGAATGTGAGTGCAAATGGTTGTTTGTATCTATGTGTCAGTCCTGCGATGACCTGGTGACTTGTCCAGGGTGTACCCTGCCTCTCGCCCATAATCAGCTGGGATAGGCTTCAGCTTGCCCGGAACCCTGCACAGCATAAACAGTTGCAGATGATGGATGGATGTTATTACATAAAGATAGTGCAGGCACAAAGCCTTCTAGTGTTTGATTTGAATTGCTGAATTGTGCTGACACTAGGTCTGACACTTTTTCAATCACAGATATATCATTACATATCTACTAAAACGAATCCCATATGAACAATAAAGAGGCTATTCTTCTTTTGGCTGCTCCTTCCCAATTTATGGTCGCATATTTGATTTGGCATAGTTTTTTTTTTTTTGTAATACACCGGATGCTCTTCCTGACACAACCCTCCCAAATCTATCTGGGCTTGAGACCAGCACTAAGTATGCTCTGGCTTGTGCAACCCCAGTGGCTGGGTATTTTTACCTAACCTGCACGTCTTTAACTGTGGGAGAAAACCGGAGCACCTGGAGCAAACCCACACAGAAAGGCCCCCATTGGCCGTGAGGTTCAAACCCGGAACCTTCTTGTTGTGAGGCAACAGTACTAACCATTGCACCACCATGCTACCGGTTACATAAAGAGGCTATAGTTCAAAATATGAATATTTGAAAGGCTATTTACACTTGCTTTTTCCTGTAATTTTTATCAAGCATTCCAGGAACACTGAGATGGTCTTTACCTAGTAAGACAACATACATTCAGCAGTTACTGTCATGTCTGCACCTTCTAGAATTCTAGACTCCATACCCCAGCATTCACAACAGCCTTCAAATATGGCTGCTATGGACTACAGCGCCCGTCCTGCACTTCATCATTCACAGTCTCCTGATTTCTAATTGCACACACCCAGACTCAACCACCACAGCACACATAAGCACTCTCACAGCACTCGTACTTTGTTTACACGTATTTATGAAAATGGGTATCTTCTCCTCCCCGTACTAGAAAATAATTCCGTTTACACAATGCTCAAAAACAGCCAGGGAAGGCTGTCAAAAACATGTCAAACAAATAGAAATTCAACCAGAGATCTGAAAGCCAAGGAGGAGGGACCGTCAGATCACAATGCTAAAACTCCGTTTTCCTAGCCTGGCAAGCCAGACTAAATGTGAATATTTAGTCTGGCCTCGATCCGTAGACATTTCCGACGGGGGTGGGAGGAACAAACCGCTGTCTTTCAAACTGTCTCTGTGCGTATAGGCCAACGCTCTGACCAATCAGCGCAACAGTGACTGTGACGTAGTCAGAGCGCGCAGTGGGGGAGACCTTGAAATAAATAATTTTTCAAAATGCGTATTAATTAATAAACAGGTTCTAGATATTAAGAAGTTTGGAGATAATGACCACAAGTTTGGAGTCTGTACCACATACTTAACATACACTCTTATTTTTTTCAAGGGTTTTTCAAGGGTTTGCTTAAACTGTTTTTGAGAGTTTTTATTTAGTGGTGTTTGGTGAAATAATTTCCCTTAAATTTAAAATAACGGGAAAATAAGAAACAATCAAAAAGTAATGTTTCAAAGCTGTTTATTAATTCTTCGTACTGCACAAACTAGCCCCATCCTTTTGGCTATGAGCGGAGCCAGCTGGTAGATCAGACTTTTGCCATAGCCGGTCGGCAAAACAGCGAAAAACATCCTTCTTGAAAAGGAATGAGCGGAGAGCCTCTTCCTGCTCATGTTTCAACGAAAACTCCAAGTCTAATTCTTCTAAAACTGATTCCAAAGCGGAGTCAAATGCGCGCTGTTCACTAGCCGTAGCAACCTTTCCTGCTGCGCTTTCTCCAGCGTCGCGCAGCTTTGTTGTCACTCCTGCAAAAGCCCGCCCAAAGAATCCAAACAAAAACCTTGCGTTGTGATTGGTGGGCACGATTTGATGCCCGGGGTGTTTTTGTTGATATGGTGCGAGGCTAGACCCACTCGCTAGGCAAAAATATTTTTGGCCGCTAGGCGGGTGGGTCTAGTTTACTAGGCTACCGTTTTCCCCATAACACGGAGAAAACTCAGTTTTCCACTATTTGCACACAGGCATGAAAACGGAGTTTTCACAAATCTCCACTTTGCCTGGAGTTTTTGAAAGCAGCCGTTTTCAGTGACTGAAACCTCCATTTACGTGTAAATGATGGGTGCAACCGCATAAATAAATATCCGTTTTTATAGATACCCAGCTACGTGTAAATGGGGTCTCAGTCTTTGTGAAGTAAACATTCAGTTCTGTGTCTGACTTTAGCAAGCTTTTGTTATTGGGCTGCTGATTTTGGGTTTTGATTTAATTTATGTTTTTCAATTTTGCCTTTTGATCTTGCTTCTGATACTCTTTTTGTGTCTTGCCTGATCATTGCCTGTTTTTTGGTTCTGCTTTCTATCTCATGATTTGGAATTGTCTGCCAGTTTGGCTGTATAAACTGTCAGCTTTTACATCTGTCTCACCTGCATTTCTGACAGGTTACTTCTCTATCATCATGGATGTAGCAGAAGAGAGCAGGGTCACCTCCTAGGGGGACAACATCAAAATCTAGGTGAACTTGATCCCCACATTACCTAACTTACCAATGCTGTGTCACAAGCACTCCTAGCCCACACCGTGTCAGTTATGAACTCCAGCACACTTATCCCTTGGCCTGACAAGTTCTCAGGAGAAGTATCTAAGTGCAAGTGATTTTTGCTGCAATGCTCCCTGTTTTTCACCACTCAGATGGGGACCACAGACCAACAGAGAATCCCTCAGTTTATCAGTCTTCTCAGTGGTAAAACACTCAAGTGGGTGACTGCAGTATGGGAGAAAGGTAGTGAGTTCATGTCATTATACAACTGTTTGAGCTGTTTCACCAAGTTTTTGAGCACAGTTGGAGGTTGGTGAACAAGTACTCTTCATTAAGCAAGGGCTCGCAGCAGGAAGTGGCTGGAATGAGGCTGCCTTTAAAACTGCCTTTTGCCAAGGTCTCAATCCTGAGATACTCACTAAACTGACATGTTGGGACAATCAAGCTTCTATCAATGTATCCATTCGACTTGATAATCTGCTCAGGAGCTGACCATCACTGCACACTTGCATTAATCTCCCAAGTGTCACAGAGAACCTAGAGCCCATGCAGATCTCATGTACTAGGTTAAGCATTTCTGAACATGAGTGAAGGCACAGACAGAGGCTGTGCTTCTATTGTGGGGACACCACATAAGGCATGTCAAGTTGTCCTTCTTGTCAAGGAAGCTCTAAAGCTTCGACAGTGACTGAGTGTGCCCCAACCACCTCAAGCCCTCTCTTGATGAGTCCATCTCTCTCTCACCAATCATTCATGTTAGATGTGCAGTTAAGTCTGCACATTGATAAGGCTCTCCAAATCTGTTTATGTTCTCTCAGCCCTGATGGATTCTGGCACTGCAGAAAACTCCACTGACAGTGACACTGTGCAGAGACTACAAATCCCCATACAACCACTCCAACAGCCCCTGAAGATGAGGACCTTTGATGGTGGACTCGTTGTGAATGGCCTAATCATGTCATACACCAAATCTCTAATGCTCCAAGTCAGTGTGCTACACTATGAAACCATCTCTTTCTTAGTCACAGTAACCAAGAACCAGCCCATTATTTTGAGATTTCCATTGCTGCAACAGCACAATCCATATATTTCATGGCTGGACAAAGAACTAGTGGTCCATATCTTGCATCAAACATTGCCTTCATGTTCCCAAGCTCACAGTTACTTTTATTTCAGCGGAAAGCCCTGAAATCACCATCACTATCAACATTTCGGAGTGTTATCAGGAATTCATAGAGGTATTCAGTAAGAGTAAAGCCAGTGGGCTTCTTTCCCATAGACCCTATGATTGTGCCATCGAGCTTTTCCTGGCCCCATGTCTCTTTGTTGCCCCATTTGCCCACAGTCTGTCTCTGAGCAGGAGGCTATGGAGGATTATGTGCAGGACTCTCTATAACATGTCCCTCCATGTCATCTGCTTCTGTGGTTTTTTTTTGTGGAGAAGAAAGGAAGTGCTTAGGCCATGCATCGATTATAAATGATTCATTCAGATCACTGTCAGGTAGTCCTACCCCCTGCCTTTTGTTCTGTCAGTCCTTGAACAACTCAGGTCAGCTAAAGGATTTACCAGGCTTCACCTACACAGTGCTTATAATCTGGTACATATCCGAGAAGCTGATGTGTGGAAGACTGCATTTAACACCACCTCTGGCCACTATGAGTGCCACATGGTTCCATATAGACTATCCTGTGCACCAAGTGTCTTCCAATGCCTAGTTAATGAAGTATTAAGGGGCATGCTTGGGAAATTCGCCATTGCCTACATTGATGTCAACTTGAGTTATTCTCCTACCGAAGAAAGTAATGTGTACCATGTAAAAAAGGTTGTGTCTCAACTCCTTGAGAACCAACTCTTTTGTCAAAGCAGAGAAATGTGAATTTCATGTCTCCCAGGTAATATTTCTGGAGACAGATAATATTTCTCAGCATATCATCAGTGCTGAGGAAATGACCCTGGGTGAGAACAAGGTCTCAGTATGTGACCAACTCCCACCACAGTTAAGGAGCTTCAGTCTTTCAGAGGATTCGTCAACTGCTCCAGGCGATTCATTAGAGGATCCAGCTCCATTGCTGCTCCACTCACAACCCTGTTCAAAAAGGGTCCCAAGTGCCTACACTGGAACCCAGAGGCCGAAAAAGCCTTTTCCTAACTTAAAACAGCCTCATGTCTGCTCCTGTTTTGAAACACCCTGATCCTACTTAGTCTTTTGATGTTGATGAAAGTTGATGCATCTGAGTCCGGAGTCAGAGCAGTGCTGTCACAATGTTTCAGCAAAAAGCTCAAGCTGCATCCTGTGACATTTTCTTCCAAGAAGGTTACCACCCACAGTCGAAAGAACAGGTGGAAAAGGCCAACCAAGAGATTCCTCAGGGTCTTTTGTGCCAAAAAACAGAGGGACTGGGTGCAATTCTCATCATGGGCTGAATATGCCCAGAACTCTGCGTCACTCTGTCACCCAACTTACGCCCTTCCAATGTGTACTTGGCTGTCAACGTCCCCTGTTCCCATGGGACAATTCTCCCACCAGTTGACAAGTGGTTTAAATGCAGTAAACAAGTCCACCAGCACCTAGGGAGCAATTGGCACAATAATACAAGCACTTTGTTGACCGTCATAGAGGAGAAACACCCCCCAATATAATTCAGGTGACCGGGTATGGCTGTCAACTAAATACATTAGGAATCCACAAGCCTGAAAGAAGCTCAATGCCAAGTACATTGGCCCCTTTAACATCATCCAGTGTATCGTATTCATCATACATCATCCAGTGTATTGTATTGTACATTATGTACAAGCTTGACCTGCCCAGACACAGACTCTCCCACGTTCCATGTGTCATGCCTGAAACCCGCCATTCCAGGTCCATTAGCCACCTATTCCCTCCACCTTACCTCCTGCACCCCAACCCTGGACAGACAACTAGCACACATCAGCCACAATATCCTAAACTTTCACTGTAAAGCAGGTAAATTGGAATATTTGGTGGCGTGAGAGGGCTATGGTCACATAGAGTGCTGTTAGGTTTCTACTAGGGACATTTTAGACTCACTCCGATGTCAAGTATTCCATGCCAAGCATCCCGATGAACCAGGCCCTCGCCCCAGGGGCTGCCCAAGAAAAAGTATCACTGTTGTAGTGAACTCTTTAGTTTTTTTTTTTTGTCATATCTGCACCTGCTAGCGCTCTACTCCATTTCTCAGCATTTACAGTGGCTTTCAGATATGATTGCCACAAATACAACACCCATCCTGCACATCACCATCTCCTGATTTCTAATTGCACACATCTGGACTGAATTACCACAGTTCACAGTACACACTCTCACACCACTTAGTCTTTGTGAAGTTAATGCTCAATTCCATGTGTCTGACTTTACCAAGGCTTTGTTATTGTTCTGCTGATTTTTTTACTTGGTTTTTGACTTTCTTTGTGTTTTTGGACTTTGTCTTTTGATGTTGCTTCTAATACTGTTCGTGCCTTGCCAGACCATTGCCTGATTTTTGAGTCTGCTCTCTGCCTTATGATTTGGATTTGTTTGCCTGTATAAACTCTCATCTTTTACCTGTTGCCTGCATTCCTGACTGTTACAAAAAACTTTTTTTCACATATCATTCAAATCCCAAACTTTATATTCATCATTTGCATACTCAATGATTAGCCAGTGGCTAACTGGGACAAATCAGATGTGGTAGTTCACTAACTGGCTGAAGATCTTGGGAAATGGTGTGAAATTTAGTGATGCAGGTCTTTGTGAGATTCTAGAGAAACAAATGAGCTTCTGGAGTTTTGAAGCAAGCTTGGCAGAGACATGACAATTAGGATATGCCATTCCACCTTTATTGAGGAAGCTATAAGTTAGGTAATTTACCAGTGTAGACTAATTTTACCACATTGATACCCCAATCCACAGTTAACTGAAACTACTCAAGCAGTCAACTTTTTTAAAGTTAATATTAAAATTAAACTTACTGGACTGAAACATACTGCCCCCTTCATAGTTAATTATTTTTGCTTCCTTTCTTCCCTATGTTCTGTGTCATTCAGGCCAGTCACCTTTGAGAAATCATGCGAGCCATGAACATTGCATCTAATTATGAATATTCATGACTCATGGAAGGCGGCCAGGTTTTGTTGAAGCAAGCTCAGACTGAAAAGCAAGCAGGATCAGACAATTCACTAATGGGCTGTGTGAGCTGGAGAGGCACTCCACTACAATTGAAAATAAACAAGGTTTTCAAAACACAAATCATTTAGGATGCATTTTATTAAAATGTCAGGAATAATACCCAACACACATTTCCTCTGAGGCTTCTTAAATGACTTACTGGTGTGGAAATAATCTTCAGGGTGACCTTTCTTTTTTCTTATGCTATGTGGGCGCTTGTGAAGCACTTTTGTTGTCTTCTGTTAATGAGATACTTCATCCCCTGATATGTTGCTAGAAATAGACCAATAATAAAATATCCATATCACAGTAACTGTGTTGCCAATAAATAGAGGATATTACACGGTTAGTTTTTTTTTTTTTTTTCATTTTTTATCAGACATCTAGTTTTTAGGTTTGTTTACCTGACATGTTTCGACGTACGACTGTCGTCTTCCTCAGAGTGTCACCAGATGTTATTGGTGACGCATCTTTTATCAGCTGATGTTTCCGAAGGCGTGGCCTTCCTGTCTGGTTTGACATAATGAACGTAATCAAAATATTACACGGTTGCACGAAGATATGAAGTTTCTCTTCGAGTGGTGAATATATTCAGGAGTGAGTGAAGCAAATGAGTTAAAATATTTTCAACATGAGAAGATAAACATCATGTCTTTGCGCCACCATGTACTATTCTTTCTATTATATGGACACAGCCACACAAAAAAAATTAATTTTATTGAAATTTTAATTTTGAACTGGTTCACCTTTTTGACATCGTGTGTCTAGTCAGTGGGAAAACACTGGGAGTGATGTCATCAGCATGAAATATCTGGAATTTCATATGGGCCATTTTTTCCATTGAATAAAACCATGCATTCTATTCCCTTCTAATGGGTTTATTGATGGCATGCAATATTATCATATTGCTTATCCTCCATGTATTATTCCACTCTCCCCAGTGGAGAATGAGCGTGTAATATTGTTATAATATTGCACGTTGTCAATACAACACGACATCACATGTTGGAGCTCATGTGAAGATCCAATGACAACTTTTCTGCTGTGCATGCACAGGATCATTTCTTTGTTGGCCAGGAGAAAGAGGAGACAGGGTTAATTTAGTGCTCAGTTTAAGCACTAATTAAATAAACTGAAACTAAAGGCACTCTGAACACCCGAAAGACTACCAAAACTTCATTATATATGCTTCATGCATATTTACAAGAGTAAAACATACCAATGGACATAGAAAAACTGGAAAAGAGATATGTCGGAGATGTAAAACTTCCATGCTAGCGAGTGACTGACAGTTTGTACACAAACATGGCCGCGAGGTTTGCTTCATTAAAAGCAGAAGATTTAGAGAGAATTTTGAAAGAGAAAGACGCGCTGAACACCCGAAAGGCTACCAAAACTTCACTGGATATTCTTTACACATTTAATCTTCTGCATTAAATATATGGAAAAACTGGAAAAGAAACACATCCGAGACATAAAACTTCCGCACTAGTGAGTGACTGACAGTTTGTACACAAACATGGCTGTGAGGTTTGCTTCTTTAAAAGCAGAAGATTTAAAGAGAAAGACTTGCTGAACTCATGAAAGACTACCAAAACTTCACTGGATATTCTTTACACATTTAATCTTCTGCATTAAACATATGGAAAAACTGGAAAAGAGACACATCCGAGACATAAACCTTCCATGCTAGTGAGTGACTGTGATAGTTTGTACACAGACATGGCTGTGAGGTTTGCTTCTTTAAAAGTGAAAGATTTAAAGATAAAGACGTGCTTGAACTCCCCAAAGGCTACCAAAACTTCACTGGATATTCTTCACGCATATTTACAAGAGAAAAACATACCAATGGACATTGAAAAACTGGAAAAGAGACACATCGGAGACGTAAAACTTCTGAGCTAGTGAGGGATCGTGAGAGTTTGTACACAAACATGGCCACAAGGTTTGCTTCATTTAAAAGTGAAAGATTTAAAGAGAAAGACATGCTTGAACACCTGAAAGGCTATCAAAACTTCACTGGATATTCTTTATGAATATTTACAAGAGAAAAACATACCAACAGACATCGAAAAACTGGAAAAGAGAGTGTAGTAATCCCTGATGTGGGTGGAGCACAGAAGCATGGCAGGCGAGAGTTCATGTTCACACAGACACTTTATTTTGCTATCTATCATCAGCTTTTCAGCTTCTCTCACTCACTCACTCACTCACTCACTCTGTCTGCCTGTCTCACACACACACACACACACACACACACACACACACACACACACACGTGTCCTGGCCGGGGGCGTGACTCTTCTCTGCTCTCCCCCTCCTTTTATCCTCCATCCCTGCAACAAACAAACATACACACATTAATTAACACCAGGTGTAATGACTTAGCCACTTACCTTCCCTGACCCCGCCCTCCATTCACAGACTGCTGCTTGGCTACACCCCCGCTGCCACATACCCCCACCGCCCGACTCAGGCCGGGGAGCCATCCGGCCTGAAGTCGACTCCCCCCCCCGATGGGACAGGAAGTCCGCCATCACCATCTGTACCCCCGGCCTGTGGATCACCTCGAACTTAAATGGCTGGAGAGCGAGATACCAACGGGTGATCCGCGCATTGGCATCCTTCATGCGGTGGAGCCACTGGAGGGGCGCGTGGTCTGAACAGAGAGTGAAAGGGCACCCCAGCAGGTAGTATCGGAGGGCGAGGACCGCCCACTTGATGGCCAGACACTCCTTTTCAATTGTGCTGTACTTGCTTTCGTGCATCGATAGCTTTCGGCTGATGTACAGCACGGGGCGCTCCTTGCCCTCACCTCCTGGGACAAAACGGCTCCCAGCCCTCTGTCCGATGCATCAGTCTGCAAAATAAAGGGGAGGGAGAAGTCAGGGGAGTGTAAAAGTGGCCCCCCACACAGTGCAGCTTTTACCTCAGAGAAGGCCTGTTGGCACTGCTCTGTCCACTGGACCGGATCTGGAGCCCCCTTTTTAGTGAGGTCAGTTAGCGGACTGGTGACGTCCGAATAGTTAGGTAGAAACCTACGATAATAGCCAGCCAGCCCCAAGAACCGCCTCACCTCCTTTTTGGCCATGGGCCTTGGGAAGGCCGCAATCGCTGCAGTCTTGTTAATTTGGGGACGCACCTGCCCATGACCCAAGTAGAACCCCAGATACTGTACTTCCACCCGCCCAATCGCACACTTTTTTGGGTTAGCTGTGAGGCCCGCCCGCCTCAGTGACTTTAGAACGGCCCTCAGGTGTTCCAAGTGCTGCGGCCAATCATGACTGTAGATTATAATGTCATCTAGATAGGCAGCTGCGTAGGCAGCATGAGGGCAGAGGACCCTGTCCATAAGCCGCTGGAACGTAGCGGGCGTCCCAAACAACCCAAAAGGGAGCGTGACAAATTGGTGTAAACCAAACGGTGTGGAAAAGGCCGTTTTCTCTCGGGATAGAGGAGTCAAGGGGATCTGCCAATATCCCTTTGTTAGATCCAGTGTCGAATAAAAGCGAGCAGCGCCTAACTGATCAAGCAACTCATCAATGCGAGGCATTGGGTACGCGTCAAATTTAGACACCACATTGACCTTTCTATAGTCCACACAGAACCGGACCGACCCATCGGTCTTGGGAACCAGGACCACTGGGCTGCTCCAGTCACTGTGGGACTCCTCGATTATGCCCATTTCGAGCATGGCCTTGAGTTCGTCCCGAACCACCTCTTTCTTGTGTTCGGGCAAGCGGTAAGGGCGGCTACGCACTACCACCCCTGGGGGCATTTCGATGTGGTGCTCTATGAGGTGGGTGTGACCCGGAAGGGGCGAGAACACGTCGGAAAATTCCTTCTGCACCTTGGCTACCTCCGTGAGTTGGGTCGGCGAGAGGTGGTCTCCACAAGGGACCGGAGTGGTCCGAGATGTTATCTTTTTTACCTCCGGCCCCAGCTCCTCCTTCTCTGGGACTACCGACGCCAATGCCACGGGGACCCCCTCATTCCAGCATTTTAAAAGGTTGAGGTGGTAGACTGGGCGGCACGGTGGTGTAGTGGTTAGCGCTGTCGCCTCACAGCAAGAAGGTCCTGGGTTCGAGCCCCGGGGCCGGCGAGGGCCTTTCTGTGTGGAGTTTGCATGTTCTCCCCGTGTCCGCGTGGGTTTCCTCCGGGTGCTCCGGTTTCCCCCACAGTCCAAAGACATGCAGGTTAGGTTAACTGGTGACTCTAAATTGACCGTAGGTGTGAATGTGAGTGTGAATGGTTGTCTGTGTCTATGTGTCAGCCCTGTGATGACCTGGCGACTTGTCCAGGGTGTACCCCGCCTTTCGCCCGTAGTCAGCTGGGATAGGCTCCAGCTTGCCTGCGACCCTGTAGAAGGATAAAGCGGCTAGAGATAATGAGATGAGAATGAGATGAGGTGGTAGACTTGCAGTGCCCCACCCCATCCGTCCCCGACTCGCCGTGTGACCTCGAAGGGCCCTTACCACTTGGCGACTAATTTAGAACTTGACGTGGGCAATAATACGAGCACTGTCTCCCGGCGTGAACTCTCTAAGGCGCATGCCCCTGTCATACAGCCGGCTTTGACGTTCTTGTGCCTGCCGCAAATTCTCCTGGGTTAGGTGCATGAGGCTGTGGAGTTTTGCGCGTAGGTCAAGAACGTACTGGATTTCATTTTTACTCGGTGAAGGTCCCTCCTCCCAGTTTTCCCGCAGCACATCCAGAATGCCACGTGGCTTGTGCCCATATAATAATTCAAAGGGAGAAAGCCCTGTGGAGGCTTGCGGGACCTCTCGTACTGCGAACAACAGGGGTTCGAGCCACTTATTCCAATTACGCGCATCTTCACTAACGAATTTCCAGATTATGTTTTTGAGTGTCTGGTTGAATCGCTCTACTAATCCATCCGTTTGTGGGTGATATACA
Organism: Neoarius graeffei; assembly: GCF_027579695.1. Lineage (NCBI taxonomy): Eukaryota > Metazoa > Chordata > Actinopteri > Siluriformes > Ariidae > Neoarius > Neoarius graeffei. The sequence continues at coordinate 30,509,357 of NC_083580.1, forward strand.
CTGGTGCGGATAGACTTAATCCCCAGTAACCCATACAGCTCGCGCAGTGTGTCTGTGACATAAACGAAGTGCCTTGGTCTGTCAGGATTTCTGTCGGAATCCCGACCTGGGAGATAAAGCGGAAGAGCGCTTCCGCAAAACTGAGTGCCGAGATATTGCGGAGAGGCACTGCTTCCGGATATCGCGTTGCATAGTCCACTAGAACTAAAATAAAGCGATATCCCCGTTCCCGATCTAATGGCCCGACGAGATCCATCCCAATTCGCTCAAATGGGGTCTCGATTAGAGGAAGAGGTCGCAACGGCGCTTTTGGAGTGGCCGCGGGATTTGCTAATTGGCATTCACGGCACGCCGCACACCACCGAAGGACATCCCCGTGAATCCCTGGCCAATAGAACCGGGCCCTTATTTGGGCTATTCTTGCCTATTCGGGCTTATTCTTGCCCCAAGTGTCCTGCCATGGGATTAAAGTGAGCCGCATGGAATACGAGTTCCCTACGGCTCTTTGGGATTAACAATTGGGTTACTCGTTCCTTAGTTTGAGTGTCCTGCATCACTTGGTACAATCTATCTTTAATAATGGCAAAATAGGGGAAAGTTGGTGCCGCGCTTGGCTGAAGAGTTTGACCATCGATTACTCTCACTTGGTCAAACGCATGCAGAGTCTCGTCTCACGACTGCTCTAACGGGAAATCCCCAAGAAAATCCCCGAGAGAGGGAGGAGGAGCGGGCTGCTCCTCACTCTGACGCGGTGTTGACGTAGACGGCTCTGTGACAGCTTCTCCAGCCAATGCCACACCAGGATCTTCCCGTGACCTACTAGGGCAGGACCCACTATGTGTTAAATACTCCATTAGTTCTTTAAATCCCAGCCAATCAGTACCTAAAATCAACGAGTGGGTAAGATGAGGACTAACCGCCACCTTTATTCTATGCGTTTGGCCCTGGAATAGAACATGGACAGACACTAGAGGGTAATGGTGAACATCCCTGTGCACACACACAACACCTTCACTGCTTGTGCTCCCCCCAATGCCTCACCTTGCACCAGGCGTTGGTGAATTGAGGTCTGATTGCAACCGGAATCCACCAAAGCGTGATATGTATCCCCTTGAACACTCACCGGTATGTGATACATTCCGGCCCGATCGGGGGCGGTTTCTGGCACGTCGGGGATCCGGATGACAGCCCCCACCTCCCTTGCGGAGCCCTGACTCTGGAGATGCTCCGATTCCCCGCCGCACCAGCACACTGGCCCAGGCTTTCCCTCTGCACTGGTGTTATGGGTGTCACTCACCTGAGGGGGAGACAACACAGACACAGAAGAGGGAGATGGGAGGACACCACGGGTGCGACGGGCCGGCTGGGGAGGAGCCAGCCGCCGCCTTCGTGGCAGGGGAACGGGGTGGAGAGGGGAACAAGAGACAGGAGAAAGAGAGGGAAAAGAGAGGCGAGGGGAGACACCTCGTCTGCCTGCCGTCGGAGCCGCCTCCAGATGGTCCTCCGCCAGCTCGATGGCTCGTTCCAACAACACCGGGCGGTGACACTGGACCCATTCTGCCATTCCTTCCGGAAGTTGAGAGATGAACTGCTCCAGTGCCACCAGATCGATGATCTCGTCGGCGTCGCGGTCTTCCGCCCTCAGCTACCACCGGCAGACGTCCCGGAGTTGCTGGCCAAATGCAAACGGCCGGCCGACCTCCTCCAGTGCCAGCGTCTGGAAGCGCTGACGATGTTGCTCCAGAGAGCAGCCGAGCCACTGCAGAATGGCTTTCTTGAGGTCAGCATAGACCAGCCGGCTGTCAGCAGGGAGCTGCTGCGCTGCGAGCTGCGCCTCGCCAGTCAGGAGCGGGAGGAGGCGCGCCGCGCGCTGCTCCAGCGGCCACCCCCACGCCTTGGCTGCTTGCTCAAAGAGAGCGAGGAACGCTTCCGGATCGTCCTGCGGTCCCATCTTCGTGAGGGTGGCGGCAGCGGTGGCCGGCGGCCCTGCTGACGTGAACAGGTGCCGGAACGCCTGACGATCTTCCTGCTGGGCGGTAGCAAGGGCAAGGATAAGCTCTTCGAATGGGGAGGACTCCATGGGGTGGTTCCCTTCTGTGTGTCCCAGGTTTCATCACCACTGTAGTAATCCCTGATGTGGGTGGAGCACAGAAACACAGCAGGCGAGAGTTCGTGTTCACACAGACACTTTATTTTGCTATCTATCATCAGCTTTTCAGCTTCTCACACTCACTCACTCACTCACTCACTCACTCACTCTCTCTCTCTCTCTCTCTCTCTCTCTCTCTCTCACACTCACTCACTCACTCACTCACTCACTCACTCACTCACACGTGTCCTGGCTGGGGGTGAGACTCTTCTCTGCTCTCCCCCTCCTTTTATCCTCCATCCCTGCAACAAACAAACATACACACATTGATTGACACCAGGTGTAATGACTTAGCCACTTACCTTCCCTGACCCCGCCCTCCATTCACAGACTGCTGCTTGGCCACGCCTCCGCTGCCACAGAGAGCAATAGCGGAAATATTGTCAAAGCTCTACTTGGAGGTTAGGAAAAGTAATGGAGACTTTTATAAGAGGACTTCACTCATGGACTTCATTCAGCAAAGCCAACTGCAATATAACAATTAACTACAACCAAAAGTAACACTGAACTTGAACTGTCAACCTGTATATAGGCTGTATATAAGTTGGGTTGTTGTTCAGGCTTTTTGGACTTGTACCATTTTTATTGTTAGAACTTTGACTTTGTACATGTATATTGGATTGACAGAACATTGAATTACAGTGGATCAGAATCAGCATTCAATATTAGTAAGTTACCCCTTATTCTTAACTTTTTGTAAAATCTATAATTGTTCCATCAAATGTGTATGTATCATAATAATCATAATATTGGCTGATTTTTTTCGTGGTATATCAGATATATTCCATTCAGCTAGCATGATACTGAACGAGTCGAAGACGAGTTGAGTATCATGCTAGCTGAATGGAATATATCTGATATACCGCTCAAAGCCAGCCAGTATTATTTAAATATGTCACTCAGATCCTCAATGTATTTTGTATGAAAAATGCGAGTTTTTCAACACGAGAAGATAAACTTCATATCTTCAAACCAACGTGTAATTTCATTGTACAGACACAGTTACAAACAAAAAGTACCCGAATTTATCAAAACAATTCATTGATTTCCTCATGAGATACATGTTGAGAAATATGTCACAATTGCTGTTCTCGATGTCCTGGATGTAGTTCGTATGAAAAATACGAGTATCGTATTTCCCAGTAAAACACTTGTCTGTATAATACTGTATATTTATACTGGATATTACATGAACATTAATTTTCCACTTTAATTTCTGTCATATATTACATGAACTATCTGCATCTGTCTTGCGTTTATTTTAAGCTTAATTCCATTTAATTTCTGTATTGGCTTTAACAGTTGACATTTGGCACAATGTAGACCTTTTCAGTTACTCAGTCACTTGATGACTTCTCAGTTAGGACAAAAACATATAGGGGAGAGCGGGGTAAGATGAGCCACTTTTTACATTTTTCATCATAACTACATTTTAAAGCCATTTTTGCTTCCAGTCTACACACCATACCAAATTTCAAAGTGTACTGTTACTATCTGAGCAAAAAATAATTGATAAGCTCTTATGGTTAGAGTGATATTACCTCTTGAAAAAAAAATGTCAAGTGGCTCAACTTACCCCATGCACGGGGTAAGATGAACCACTGTGTGGGGTAAATTGAGCCAACACAAAACATGTTAGGTTAACAAAGTAAACAACTTTTATTATTTGAAGTGCAATCAATGAATCAAGTCAAGTCAATCAAGTGGGGGATAGGGCCGTTGCATAGAGAAGGGGAGATGAAGAGAGAGGTGATAGAACGAGATGGGATAGGGAGGGATAGATAGATGGACAGAGAGAGAGATATGCATAGATAGATAGAAAGAGGGATGGTTAGAGAGGGAATGAGAGATATACTATATTATAGAAATTACTAAAACAGTAGAGCAGTGCCAAAAAATCTTATTTCTTTCAGTAGGTTAAAACATTGCTAAAACATGCAGCAATCATTCCATCAATCATTCAATCATTTCATCATTATTCAATGTTCCAAGCATTCAAATTGCAAGGGAACACCATTTGCCTCTCCCTCCGTGCTGTCCCACCAACAGTAAAGGGGCGGGGCAATTTTTTCACAATATCCTGTCTTGACAGGACAGCCTCATCTTTCTCTTTGAAGACAAAGGTCGGCTTTCTTGCAGAGCCATGGCATGACCGGCTTCTTTTGAGAAATCTTGCCTCTATTTCGAAGACATCCAATTTGATTATCTGGCCAATGAAGTAATGCACTTTCACCAACTTGGTCTCTACCTCTCCATTCTTTATCTTTTCAATGAACCTAGTCAGAGTCATCCTGTCCAAATGCATATCCCTCGCCACAGCCCGAATAGGCCTGCCTTTCCTGACTTCCTCTGCGGCTCTCTCCAAAACTGCACGGGATTGTGCGGCCCTGTCTGTTTTTCTTTTGTATGAGTGTGGCATCATGCACACCTGCAATAACAGAGGGCATTATTTTATTTATTAAAAACCTTTTAAACACATTATTTATATTAACATATTATTTATTTGTTTATTTGTTGTTGTTGTTGTTGTCATATATGACCAGTAAATGTGAAAAGTTAAGTGTCATCCATATTGGGTAAGCTCAGCCACCAATGGGGTAAGTTGAGCCAGTGGCTCAACTTGCCCCATATCTAATGGCTCATCTTACCCCGTGGCCACCATTTTGTAGAAAAATGCTAATAAAGGGGATTAGGCTAATCAAAATTATTTTTATTAGCATTCATATCATAGCTTAGAAAGCCACTAACTTAACCCTAATGTGTCTAAATATTATTCTACTTTTGTCTTCTCTAAATCATCTTCACTGTGGACAAACATGGAATTGACTTAGAAAGCACAAAAACACATTTTTATAAATATCTCCCTCACCTAGTTTGACATGTGGTGCTCCTCTCCACAAGTGTAAGTAAATGGTCCCGCCCCCCTTTGAATGTGGTCACATGGTCACATTTGTTTACTGTTTCTTAGAAACAGGGGGTGGCTCATCTTACCCCCTGGCTCATCTTACCCCGCTCTCCCCTATATAAAATGTATTAATAGGTTGTTTTGTGTAGTTTGCTATTCCATATACAGTGGGGTACAAAAGTCTGAAACCACATTGAAAATCAAATGCACACTGTCATTAAAGCAAAAAGGGGGATACCAAATACTCAGAAATTCTTGTAAATATTTAAAGATTCTACTTCACTCCAGTTATTGTTGATTGTGTTATCTTTGTGTTAAATAAAAAAGGCATGTATTTTTTCTGTTTCTTTTGAAGTGACTCTCGATAGAAATAAAATTAAAATATTGTCACAAGTGGTGAAGGCGGGCCCTTGCACCTTCCACCAGCTTAACATATGACGGATGCCTCCAGACATCAGTGAATTAGCAACACCACTAACGCATTCTAAACACATCAACAAAAACATGGTGGTGACCCTTCACCAAATGTGTCTCAAGGGGTACTTCATGACTCAGGCACCTTGAGGCGTACAGTTGTGGTCAGAAGTTTACATACAGTGGCAAGAATGTCGTCTTGGATATGAATGTCATGGCAATATTTGGGCTTTCAGTAATTTCTCTGAAGTGTTCTTTTTCTGTGGCAGAATGTACAGCATACATCTTTAATTAAAAAAAAACACTAGAATTTGGTGCACAAGTTTTAATTTTCTTTGGGTCTTCTGGAATCAACACAGGGTCATAAGTATACATACGCTCACTTAGATTATGATTTCAGCAGTGGCGGCTCCTGAATTTTTTTTCGGGGGGGGGCAATTTTCCCCTGTTATGTCTACACGGACCATAAATGTCCACAGGACTGAAGTAAATTGACCTAGGTAGCAAGTCAATAGTCAACCAAACCCAGAAAAACACCACGGTGACTGGAGCCCTCAGTTTCGTCTTTGCCTCGTAGAGCTAACTCGAACACTCCACAAAATTTCACGCATTGGGTGAGCCGGTTTAATATGTGCCTGTTCTTGCTCACCTCATCGTTGTGGCGGTGAACTGCTAGCCTGTAGCCCTCATCCGGTTGTGTAGCGATGTTCACTCTCCCAAAAGCCGAAAATTTCAGGCAGCTGCCCATGTGAATCTTTGATGACTCGTTTTTTTTTTCTCCGACAAATGATGCATGTCCGAAACTCCAGTGACCGTCCAAGCAGTGTTATCCGTGGAGCCACCTCCAGGGTGGAAAAGTAAGCAGGGGTAGCAGAAAACCGCTGAGGCGTCCTCGCAGCCAGCTCGCCAGGATTTGCGCTGGGACCATGTTGAAGTAAAACCTCGAGTATATGATTCCCCCCCTTGTCGAAATTTGTTTTATGTTTAGATTTGGTCGAGGGGGGTCCAGCTTGTTTTGTTGCCAATTTAGCTCGATTTGATCGCTGACTAAATGGAACTTCTTTTAAGGACCACACTGAATTGCTTTCCGCATCCATAGACATATAAACATAGACGCCGCATTGAGCTGGTGGCCCCGTTGCTGGGATACGTCAGAGTGTCTGCCATATTGGATGTGGCAAATCTTCCCTGCAAACCAATGTAAGTAAATGGACTGAACTTCATAAAGCCCCTTTCTACAATAATATTTAACTCGATGCCTTTTATTCACCCATTAAGACATGCACGTATATATTTGGGAAACAAACAGGCATCAAAACAACACATAACTTTTAATGTGATGGTTATAAATAGTGTGCGAAATACCCTGTACACTGCAAACTAGCGACAGATACACGATAGATAGCTCAGGTAAGCTAATCAGTCAGCATACCGTAGCAAGCTACCAAAACCTGAGGCCACAATAACCAACCTACAAGACTGAATATGATAAATGATGGAAATAGTGGAAAAACTGGAAATAGTGAATGAAAATAAAAATTTACTGTTTTATTTATTGAGTCACCACACAGACCTACTCTCGTTGAATAAAGTGAGCTGAATGACCGCCAAACTGAGTTCGGCCAGGTTCTAACGTCATATCAAAACAAAATACATCACTCTTCACATTCAGAAAGGTTAAAAACATTCATCATACGTTCAAAAACGTTCATCATAGTGTGGCACTGTATTATCTAATTCTCACTGCTTATAACTATACACCTACCTGGTGGAGATGAGCTGGGAAACTGAAGACTGAAGGAACAGTATTGAAAAGTATTTTTCCAGTCTCACCTGTGAAAGATAATCCCATGTGATCTCGTTCGGATGGTAAACCTGTTGGGACAGTTAAACGCAGCACATGAATGAGGCATCTTTATTCTCGGCTAATCTCCACTTTGCCACATCCAATATGGCGGCGAGGACGACGTATGATTCTACGCAGAATGCATATGTATATAGACATATCCCAGCAAACACAAAACGTTTATAAAACGTTTCATTTGGGTTGCATTAAGGTTAGGTTTTATTAAATGTTTATGAAACGTTTATGAAACGTTGGTGAAAATTTAATAAAGTCATATTTGCTGACCCGTGGCACATTTTTTATCATCTCTTGGTATTTTTAGATATTAAGATGTCATAATGATTGTATTACAATTATCAAAATAATCAGTAAATGAGTAATGTTTTATTGACGTTTTATAAACGTTCTCTTTAAAACGTTTCATTCACAACGTTTATGAAACGTTTATAAAACGTTATACATATTCGGAGACTTCTGGCTAAAACAGATAATATTAAAATTTCTACAATTAATTGTGTGATTATAAACACTACATGATGACATGTTTTTAAAAAGTATCAAAAAACATGGAAATAATTTTATGGAAAATAAGTGGTTGTATAAACGTTTAATAAATGTTGAAAAAAACCCTTCGATCTAGCTAAATATTTTTTAGATGTAGATCTAGATAGATAGATAAATCATTAAATGTGTGGCTCTAGTCTCGTAATTATCAAGTATGGTTTGAATAATTTGGATAGACGACCATTCGTCATTTTATATTTGCTAAAATACACGCCCTTTTGGCCCTGGCATTTTGTTCGCTGGTTCCCTGTGCCTGCGCGACCTACGTCTTTGCGCATGCGCAGGGACCGGAAGTAGCGCCATTTTGAGCGTGTTGCTGTTGGGACAAGATCGAGAAGGCCGGGTCCACTTAGAAGTTATCTTAGAAAATCTCCTTCATCGAAGGCTCGCAGCTTTGGCCAAACAACTTATTTGATTTAATTTGCTTTTTTATTTCAACTTTTAACTGATTTTGCGCATTTGCTGTGATTACGTTAACTTTAATGTTTTGGTTCTTAGTAGCAAGGCTTCTTTAATAAATTTAGATAAATTTTTAATACTAGTATCTTTATCATTTTTGCTGTTCATGAGGGCTTTATATGTAAATGTGAATATTGTCTATGTAAAAAAACCTCTGCTCTCAAATCGGTTTTGTTGAACTTGCAAAGAGGAATGAAATAAACTTAAGTGTAATAACAAAAATGTGTTGTTATAAGTTTAACAGGTATTAACATGGGCGGCACGGTGGTGTAGTGGTTAGCGCTGTCGCCTCACAGCAAGAAGGTCCTGGGTTCGAGCCCCGGGGCCGGCGAGGGCCTTTCTGTGTGGAGTTTGCATGACCTGGCGACTTGTCCAGGGTGTACCTCGCCTTTCGCCCGTAGTCAGCTGGGATAGGCTCCAGCTTGCCTGCGACCCTGTAGAAGGATAAAGCGGCTAGAGATGATGAGATGAGGTATTAACATGTTTCTAATAACGTTTCTAAAACATTAAAGAAATGTTTTACTATTGTTTTTAAATGGATTTAAGAAACGTTTATACAATGTTTTAAAAAAACGTTTCTGAAACATTTCCAGAATGTTGTATGATGGTTTCCAGAATGTTTTTCAAACGTTTATATAACGTTTTTTCAAACGTTTATAAAACGAAAAAATTGTCCACAAATTTTCTTTTTATAAACGTTATTTTGTAACGTTTCTGAAACGTAAGCCAAACGTTTATACAACGTTATATAAACGTTTTTGTGTTTGCTGGGATGTTTATATGTCTATGTCCGCATCCATCTCACCTCAGAAACTGAGCGGATCGAACGCAACTTTGCCGCGCTTTGCAGTGACGTAAGCACGTTAGGGCAAGCCCCTCTGGAACCCATAGAGATTGCATTGAAGTGTCAGTCAGGAGAAAAAAAATACATTAACATGGGACTCTATCAGTGAACTCTTGGGCGATTTTCAGCGTGACTGAAATCGCCCCAAAAGGGGCGGTACTCTAGAAGCAAGACCACCCTGATTGGACAATGATACCCAGAGACAGATTAAAACGGCCTCAAGCAGCGCTGGTGAAAGTTTGTTTTAAAAAAAGAAAAAAAACTCTTTTTTTTTCCGTTTTGGCAGTGCGTCGCCCAATCGCCCTTATGCACCAGCCGCCCTTGGATTTCAGAGGAGCTGAAACTTCCAAAATGTCTCTTATCTTGCCAAGGCTGAGGTCTCTTAACTTTCTGTTAGTGATCATGATTGACTACAGCTGGTAGCTTCTCTGTGTCTTCAAAAAAAGGGTTTGTTTACAGCACTCATTGGATTGACCAACACACAGTAAAATGGGAAAGTCCAAGGAGCTCAGTGCAGATCTGAGAAAGAGGATCGCAGATGTACACAACTCAGGAATGTCTCTTAGAGCCATTTCTAAACAACTGCAGATCCCAAGATCAGTTCAAACAATTGTATGTAAGTTACTGGGAGGTGTAGTCACTTTGCCAAGCCACTTTGCTTCAAGAAAACCCAAACTGTCACCCTCAGCTGAAAGGAAATTGGTTTGGATGGTCAGGAACAACCTGGGAACCACCATAGCACAGCCCTGCCATGAACTGGAAGCTGATGGATCACTGGCTACAGTTCAGATCACCATGGACTAAGAGGCTGCTATCCAAGAAATAATTCCCTGCTCCAAAATTGACATCTTCAGGCTTAACTAAAGTTTGAAGCTGACCACACGGACCAAGAAAAAAGCCTTCTGGAGGATAGCTGTATGGTCAGATGAGACAAAGATTGAGTTGTTCGGCCATAATGACCACCATGTACAGAGGGACACTGTACCAGCTGGTGGTGGTGGTAGGATCATCATACTCTGGGGCTGTTTTGCTGCCAATGGAACTGGTTCATTGCACAAAGTGGATGGAATAATGAAGAAGGAGGACTACCTTAGAATTTTTCAGCATAAACTGTCAGAAACTTGAACACGACTTGGGACTTGGGAGTTACAACAGGACAATGAACCCAAACACGCATCAGAGCTGGTTGTGAAGGATAAAGCAGGCTAACGTTAAGCTTAAAACAAGTCCTGACTTCAACCTTATTGAAAATATATGGACCATGCTTATAAGTCGAGTCCATGCCAAGAAGAAAAAAAATTAATTGAACTTTACCAATTCTTCCATGAAGAGTTGTGAAATATCCAATCAGAATTCTGCCAGAAGCGTGTTCATGGTCAACAAAAATGTTTTTGGTGAATCTTGCAAAGAGGCATTTTACCCAAATATTAGGTGTGCTGTATGTATATTTTTGACCCTGTGTTGATTTCAGAAAACCCAAAGAAAATTAAAATTTGTGCACCAAATTCTAGTGTGGTTTTTTTAATTAAAGATGTATGCTGTACATTCTGCTACATAAAAAGAACAGTTCAAACAAATTACTGAAAGCTCAAATATTGCCATGACATTCACATCCAAGATGACATTCATGTCACTGTATGTAAACTTCTGACCACAACTGTACCCCCATGCTACAATTGAATCATTTGATCAGTTAAACATCCTGTCACTTTTCAGAGTCAGGAAACAACCCTGTTCAGATGTATGCAAATTCATCTTCTTACCCTGGCTGCACTGTTCAAGATATTAGAGATTGCTTCTTAATATAAGATCGGGACACTTTTGACATCATGTACACCAAATCTAAAATGAATCCGATGAACAGTCTTGGAGCACTATAGCTGAGATGGGTGAAAAAAAGTTACTCTATCTGTTACCAGATGGTGGCACTATACCAGAGTGTTAATCTGGGCATGTGGATCATAACCATAACCATCATAACCAAGAATCTGTGAAGTTTTTGCTGTATCAAGCAATGCATGAGGAATTTATGCTGCATTCCTCTTTCCACGACGAGACATAAATTCATCTTTTTATCATTTCAGCACCTTGCAAGGTAGCAAAATTCCCTTTCCAAATTAAAATCAGCAATATGTTGACCTCATATATAGCACATCTGGCATGAGTCCGATGAACCGTCTGGGAGAAATATGTCAAAATGTAGCATGTCATAATGCACAAAATCCAAAAGAGATTTGAAATAGATCTGATTGGGAAAGAGATCTAGGGAAAGGAGTTATCAGGCTCATGTGGTCAACAGGCCCAAGATGTTTTCCGTGATTCACTTTCATTCTGTTTTAGCTGGGCATCTACACTGAGGGACAAACTAGTTTGTAGCCACCTCAAAGTCTCTGTGAAAAACCAGTAGCTCCAAAGGCCAATAGATTTGGTGAATGTAACCAATGTGAAAACATTGTCAAGAGCAACACCTTTGATGATGTATTTTCAAACAGATCTCTCATGATGAAATCTTTTGCTTATTCTAATAAACTTTTGTAGTCTACAGACCTGGGTGTGAATGTATATAATTTTATATTGGCAGAGCCAAAAGAAAACTCAAGGACACAGTGGTGTAACATAAAAATGCCATGTGTACTAGGAACCCAGCCAAACCCATGGCTGTCCATTACCAGTGGGCAGAAAATTCTACCTGCTCACCTTGGAAAGTGATGGTGATATACAGCCCCAATTCCATGAATTTGGAACACTGTTTAAAACGTAAATAAAAAAACAGAATATGACGCTTTGCAAATTTTCATTGAAAATACTACAAAGACAACATGTCAAATGTTGAAACTGAGAAATTTAATTGTTTTTTTGAAAGATATATGCTCATTTTGAATTTGATGTCAGCAACACGTTTCAAAAAAGTTGGGACAGGGGCAACAAAAGACTGAAAAGGTTGTGTAATGCTAAAAAAACTAATTGGCAACAGGTCAGTAACACGATGAGGTATAAAAAGAGCATCCAAGAGAGGCTGAGTCTCTCGGAAGTAAAGATGGTGAGGGGTTCACTGCTCTGTGAAAGAGTGCATGGGCAAACAATTCAACAATTTAAGACTAACATTCCTCAATGTAAAATTGCAAAGAATTTGGGGATCACATCATCTATGGTACATAAAAGATTAAAAGATTCAGAGAATCTGGATCTGGAACAATATCCAGAAACACTGCCACCTTCTGTGGCCTAAGCTCTTTTACGATGGACTGAGGCAAAGTGGAAAGTTTGTCCCGAGGTTTGACGAAACAAAATTAGAAATTCTTTTTAGAAATCATGGACACCACGTCCTCCAGACTAAAGAGGAGAGGGACCATCCGGCTTATCATCAGTGCACAGTTCAAAAGCCAGCATCTGTGATGGTATGAGGGTGCATTAGTGCACATGACATGAGTAGCTTGTACATCTGGGAAGGCATCATTAATGCTATAATGATATGTACACGTTTAGGAGTAATATGCTGCCATCCAGACAAAATATTTTTCAGGGAAGGTCTTTCTTCTTTCAGCAAGACAATGCCAAACTTCTTTCTGCATGTATTAAAACTGCATGGCTTCATAGTAAAACAGTCTGGGTGCTTAACTGGCCTGGCTGCAGTTCAGACCTGCCTCCCATTTAAAACATTTGGCGCGTTATGAAGCACAAAATACGACAAAGGAGACTCTGAACTGTTGAGCAACTGAAATTGTACATCAGGCAAAAATGGGACAACATTTCTCTTTCAGAACTACAGCAACTGGTCTCCTCAGTTCCAAAACATTTACAGAGTGTTGTTAAAAGTAGAAGTGATGCAGCACAATGGTAAACATGCCCCTGTCCCACCTTTTTTGAAATGTGGTGCTGACATCAAATTCAAAATGAGCATATATTTTTCAAAAAACAATATAATCTCAATTTTGACATTTGATATGTTGTCCTTGTACTATTTTCAGTGAAACAAAGGTTTTCCAAGATTTGCAAATCATCTCATCTCTCATTATATTCTATTTTTTATTTACCTTTTACACAGTGTCCCAGAATAATGGAATTGGAGTTGTAGGTGATCCTGAAAGTCAAACAAAACCCAAAAATAAACCCTGTTTTGCGATCACAGCAAGTGCCCTGATGTCCCCTGAATGTTTAAATTAAAAATAAAACTTTTTAACAACAATTTATCCATTTTAAAAGTTATGATATTACTAAAAATAAGCTTACTTTGGTGCAGCCATTTGCACTCAAACTGGATGCTTGTGACGTAACCAGCACGCCATTTCTCATAGTAACATACAGCCATCAAATAAAGGCTTCTAATTCTAAAAATCTAATCAGAAATTTTCTGTAATTTTGCTAGCAACAAAATACACGAATCAACAGACTTTGATTATTGTCAATGACTATCGTCATAGCAATGCAATTATTTCCATCTAAAAAGAGCACTTTTATCAGTGAATAAAAACAAGCAAAAGCATATCACATAAAAATACAATGAAAATTAATTTTTTTGGGGGGTGGTGGTGGGGGGGGGGGTGGTATCACTGTGAGTAGCCGGCGATGGAGCATTTATAGGCAGTAAAAGGCTCCCAGAAACTGGGTATATGTGTGCTCACTGCTTACTTGTTTGTGTGTGTGTGTGTGTGTGTGTTCACTGCTTCAATGATCATGCTTATTTTTACAGTCAAATGTTTGACACTTGGGCATCTTCAGGGATGTTTACAACAATTTAGAAGCAATGTATCCACTAGATCTCATCCTCGGTACGTCTTTTCATATGGCGTGTAAGTTACATCACAATCTCACATTCTCTTGTGAATTTGTACTCAGAGTATGATATATGAACCTTGGAGAGAGTAAAATGGCAGTGCCCAGGGACATTTTATTTTAAAAGAAAAACAATCTGGACACAGTATCAGGGTTCTTATGCAGTACGAAAAAGTACTGCATTTGATTTTCGTAATTTCCCAGTCTGGATAAGTATGAAAAAAGGAAAATAGAGGATAGAAAAATATTTCTATTTCCAGACTATTACCCTTACTTTCTTTTCTAAAATATAAAATGAAACCAAAATGTTCAAACCATTGTGAGTCTGATGTCATTGAATTTAAGCAATGCAAGATGTGTGCATGATATGTCTGATTGCAAATTAGCTGTGTAGTACTGTGGAATAGATATCTTGGTTCATCATAAATGTTTCAATATTATTGTTTTTGCAAAAATTCTACATTTCTTGACTGAATAGATCCCATGTAGGATGTTCAGATGTTGGGAACAATAGTAGGATCAGATGTGGGTGCAGAGGCAGAGTGTCACATCAAGGAAAGTAGGCGAGGCAGGATGCAAGTGAAGATAAAACAGGTTTATTTACAAAATGCACATCTTCAAACATATCTAAAAAGCAATGATCATGGTCCAAAGCAGAGTTCACACAGTCAGCAAACATCAAGAACAGGGCAAAAATTCCAGAAGCTACAAGACCAAAAAGCAAAACGAGAAACATGAAACAGAAAGTGTCTGAACAACAGTCTGGAAGACTGAAAGACATGAAATACCTCACCCAGATCATGAGCAAGAAAGAGTATTTTTCTACAATGTCCATCAGGGTCCAAAATGCAGAACAGCTGTGAGTCATGATCAGAGCAGAGGCTGCCCAGTTAGGCTCTGAAGTGAGCTCTGTGGTGTAGGCCGCCCTGTCTGCCTCTTCTTCTTCTTCTTTTTAATGGCAGATTATCACAATCTGTGTATACCGCCACCTACTGTACAGGAGTGTGTGAAGGGACTGGACAGATTCTATGTCAGATTACTAGGCTACAAAAAATATATATATATATATATATATATATATATATATATATATATATATATATATATATTCTTTTCATTAGACCTGTATCATTAAGATAAATAATTAGTGCTTTAATTCCATTTCGCTGTATTCCTTCTTCCTTTAGCATGTTGTGAATGTCTGAACCTGCTTCAAGCTCCAACCATTTCTGTCTTTTAGAACTGTATTTACTACAATGGAATAAAACATGTTCCACATCTTCCTTAACTCTACATCCTTGACAAAGACCATCACTTTTACCTAATATCTGTAATGTTGCGTTAAGACCTGTGTGTTCCAGTCTTAATCTTGTATATACTACCTCCTCATTTCTGGTAAATCCCATTGATGTTATTCTTTTCCCCCATACCTGATTCTGCATATTAAAGTATTGTCTACCTTTGGGTTCTGTTTCCCATTCTTTTTGCCATCTTTTCATAATCTCTGTTTTAATTAAGGCTTTAGCTTCTCCTTTTCCCAGTGGAATATGAATGTCTATCTGTTCTTTATCAATGGATTCTTTGGCTATGTGGTCTGCTATTTCATTGCCTTTAATTCCTATATGGGCTGGCACCCAACAAAACTCAATAGTAAGTCCCATATTCCTTATGTGAGCTAAGAGATGTTTAACTTCAATTACTAAGTCTTCCCTTGTTGAGTTACCTGATAAAAAAAACTTTGTAAAACTGACATTGAATCTGTACATATAACTGACTTGAGTGGTTTGATTTCTTCTATCCATCTTAATGCAGAAAGAATTCCAGCCATTTCAATTGAGTAAACTGAGAGGAAGTTATTCAGTCTATAGCCATATGTTTTTTTGAATTCTGGAATATAAATTCCAATGCTACATTTATCACTTAATACATCTTTTGATCCATCAGTATAAATTTGGAGATATCCATAGAATGAAGTCAAGTATTGTTTGCAAAATAATGCAAAACTCTTTTGATTTGGATAATCTTTCTTTACCTCTAGCAGTTCTATATTAACCTCGGGGGTAGGCAAAAACCATGGAGAGACACCACTTAAAGCTAATGCAGGGCTGTATGTTAATTCCTTCAAACCATACTGGTTTGCAGTATTGTCAATATTCCACCCAAACCTATTACGCTTCTTGTAATGAGCAATTCCAGCGTTATGGACGTGACACTTGAACTGAAAATGGCAACAAATGACCCAGTGCATGTTTTATTGTCTCCCAGTATTTAAACAGGTGTTGCATATTTTAAGGCTGTACCATACTGGAGAAGTGATAGAACAAGAACAATTCCCATAGTACATCTAGGGCATGCCAGAAAATGCCAATAAAAGATGCGTTATGGATGTGACAGAAAAAGTATCACTTTTCTTGGGTGACTGTACATTTTTATCAAACTCTGTGAAATTGTAAACCTAATGTCGAAATGGAGATGTCCATTTGATAGAGGGGTCCAAGGTG
Organism: Neoarius graeffei; assembly: GCF_027579695.1. Taxonomy (NCBI): domain Eukaryota; kingdom Metazoa; phylum Chordata; class Actinopteri; order Siluriformes; family Ariidae; genus Neoarius; species Neoarius graeffei. Next base: position 30,525,812 of record NC_083580.1, read on the forward strand.
AATATTAAAAAATCTTTGTTTAAAATATTTTGTATTTCATGCAGAGTTTCGGAAGGAAAAGTCAGCGTTATGGATGTGACGAAATTCCGTTATGGATGTGACGCATCTGAAATAGACATGGCATATGTTTAGAAAATCAGCAATTTAACCACCATAACCCTTTGAAAAACTCTCTAAATATCAGCTAAAACTATCAAAGTTCTTAAATAATATTTAGGATGGCTATTGTTTTCTGGATTTTAGCATACATTTCTGTGGCTTGTGGCAATAATATAGAATTGTACATGATCAAAGTTGATTTTAGCTTGGGGTTTACATTATAAGAAAGAAAGACTGACAGTGACATACTAGGTTGGTTACAAATTGGTTCAACTTATTCACATCTGTACAATACAGGCCTAGGTGATATCTCTGGGAGTGGTTTTGATGTATTACATGTTGCTTTATTTTTGCATGGTGAGGTTGACATTTACATGGAATTGCCCTAATATTCCCAGCAATCTTTAAGTACTGATATGGCTGGATTGTTAATACTGCCCTGCAGTCTGACCCAATACATTAAAGAAAGCTTGTTAAACCTTAAATTAAGTGGGGTTTCCTCTGACTCCACCAGAAGAGCACATGCAGGAGTTGTTTTAATAGCACCCAAAGCTATTTTAATGGCCTTTAATTGTATTCTTTCCAGCTTCAGAAGGGATGTTTTACAAGCTGAGCTATATGTAATACAACCATAATCAATAGCTGATCTTATCAATGCTTTATAAATATTCAGCAAAGATTGTCTGTCTGCTCCCCAGGAAAGACACCAGATATCATCCTCATCAAGTTCAGTACCTTTTTGCATTTAGTTTCAACATGTTCAATATGTAGTTTCCAGGTCAGTTTACTATCCAACCAAATACCTAGATATTTAAATGCATTCCCCCTTTCAATAATATGATTATAGAGCATTATTTTAAAATTTTCTAGAACTTACTTTCTTGTAAAGTATGTGACTTGAGATTTTTGAACAGAGAACTTAAAACCCCAATCTATCCCCCATTGTTCTAGGATGTGTATGTCCTTCTGGATTGATTCAGTAATGTGTGATATGTTACGTCCCCTTTTCCATATAACAGTATCATCTGCATATAGTAAACCTTCATTCATTTCACCCAGTTTCTCAAAAATATCATTAATCATAATGTTAAAAAGTATTGGACTAATGACACTTCCTTGGGGTATTCCATTTTCAACAGTAAATTCTTCTGAAACAGCTTCACCCACTCTGACCCTTAAGGTACGTTGAGAAAGAAAGTCTAATATATAGTTGTACATCTTCCCATTAATTCCCAATTTTCCTAATTTTATTAATAATCCTTCCCTCCACATGGTATCATAAGCTTTCTCTATATCTAGAAAGACTGTTACCATAGCCTCCTTCATAACCAATGTTTTTTCAATTTCATTAGTAAGTTTGATTAATGCATCAGTTGTTGATTTCTGTTTCCTAAATCCAGTTTGATAGCTGTGAAGTAAACAATTATATTCTAAATAGTAATTTAATCTTGACACAATCATTTTCTCCATCAGTTTCCCTAAATGTGAGGTGAGAGCTATTGGTCTATAATTCCCTGGGTTGCTTGGGTCCTTTCCAGGCTTATTAAATGGGAGGATTGTAGATCTTTTCCATACATTTGGTAGTTTACCCTCATTCCATACTTTATTAAATAGATTAAGAATAATTTGTACAACTTCATCAGGTAATTGCCTAAACATAGCATAACATAAGTAATCACTGCCTGGAGCAGAATATGCAGTGTTATTTAAAGCCATTTTTAATTCTGACATATTGAATTCAGCATCCATGCTGGACATGTTTGGTTCCTTCATGACTAGAGTATCTTTATTTACTTCCAAGACTTCTTTTTTCCTTTTCTTAAAACATTCTTCCAAATGGTTACCTTTATGGATATCTGCAAAAGTTTTACCTAAAAGGTTCGCTTTATCATAATCAGCAACATATTGATTATCACCTTTCATTAGCACAGGGATATGTGATGGTTTATATCTACCGGTCATCTTTTTAATCATTATCCATACTTGGTTTATTGTAGATTCTCTACCTATTGTTGAACAAAACTGCCTCCAGGATTCTCTTTTTGCTTCTTTAATAACTTTCCTGGCTATGGCTCTTTTCATTTGATAATTCAAAAGATTATCAGATGTTAGTGTTTTACACAGGATCTTAAAAGCTTTATTTCATTCTTTAATTACTTCAGTACATTTATCATCCCACCATGGCACATTTCTTTTATTCTTTTTACCTTCACTAATTGGAATACTTTGGCTTGCTGCAAAGTATATAAGAGAGCTTATGCTACTATTCATATCATTCACGTTTTGATCAACTTCTGGTATCGCTGAAAGCATATCTTCAAAGATTTCTTTAAACTCATCCCAAATAGCTTTGCTAAACACCCATTTGTGATGTATATAATTTGGATCAATCTTAAACTCTATATCCATTTTACACCATATTGGAAAATGATCACTTCCAATATTAGTTGATTGATCTATTGATTGATCTACATCCCACCTACATCTATAAGCAATTCTTCTGTCAACTAAGGTTAAATCAATGCAAGATGTCTCATTCTTATAAATATTGATCCTAGTACCAGAACCATTATTTAAACAAACTAACATTCTGTCATTGGCCATTTCTTCAACTGCTAAGCCATTCATGTCTGTATGTTTACTACCCCATAAGCTGTTGTGGGCATTAAAGTCACCACACCATATTTCAGGATGCTTTTTCTCAAAGATATTGTTTAGCATGTCAGTTGTTAAACTTTTACATGGGTTATAATAGTTAACAACACTATATATTTCCTTAGGCCCATTAAATATTTCTGTAATACACAGCACATATAGATTTCTGTATTTCTGTAATACACATTAATATAGATAAAGAACATGAATGTATATTCATGTTCTTTATCTATATTAATACATCTGTAAGGAATCCCATCTTTTATGAATGTCATACATCCACCACCTCTCTCATTACTTCTATCAAATCTAATGCCTTTAAAGCCTTTGATGATAAAATCTAGGTGTGGTTTCAACCATGTCTCCTGAATACATATTATATCAGGTTTATCTGTCAAATTTTGAATGTAACTTTTGAATTCTTGTCCATTAGCTAATAAACTCCTTGCATTCCATTGTAAAATGAAAAGAACCATAACTCATTCAACTACCTTGAGTCTGTCCGTACTTAAGATTTATCATTTCATGAATTACATCAGCTTTACTCATAGGCCCCAAAAAATCATTGCCAATGTCAACAATTGATTTAATTCTGTCACTTTTCCTTGAGTGTTGTAGTGCTGTGTTCATCACTGTGCAAATAAACGCAATGAATTCATTCTTATCCACAAGTAGTGTTTCTTTCGTGATTTTTGTTTTGCATTCACACTTACATATAACTGAAGCTGGAATAGGCCTAGGCCTGTTAACATGCTGAGGATTCCCTTCTAATTGAACTCTGTTGTTCAGTCTTAGCCTGTTATCAAACTGGCTCCAAGTGGATTGTTCTGGTGTAGTAGGAACACTAGTAACTCTCTTAACTATCTTAATGGCATCTGCATAAAAAGTCTTGTATGTAACTCTGTATTTCTGTATTTCTTTGGCCTCCTTTTGCTTCTCACAACCACCATATGCAGCACTGTGTGGCCCTCCACAATTGCAACACTTTAATACAGTTTCCCCACACTGACCATATTCATGTTCACCACCACATTTTGCACATCTTATTTTACCTCTACATTGCCCTGCCACATGACCAAATCTTTGGCATTTAAAACATCGCAATAGAGGTGGAATGTATTCACGGACCATGTAAGACATATATCCCATCTGAACTCTAGTCTGAAGTCTTTACTGAAGCTTAACAAAATTTATGTACTTTCAGTTTTTTCTTTTCCCTTGGTCAGGCGTTTAGCATCAGTTATTGCATACCTTGACAGATTCTCCTTGATCTCTTCCATTAAGACTGATGTTGGTATTCCTGTTATAACACCTCTAGCTTTAGATGCTGCCCCTGGAATATGTGAGGTAATTTTAAGTTTGTTAAGTGACTCCTTCATCAGGATGCTACTTCGCTGCTCTTCAGTCTTAGCAAAAATCAAAAGCCTCCCATTTCCCATGAATCTGGCGTGATTTATCTTTCCTATTTCTCTCTCAATTGCCTTAGTAATGTGGATTGGATGTAAATCTGGCCCTCCTTTTTGTTCAAAAACTATCATAACTTTCCGTACTTCATCGCTTGACCCCTTAGACATCTTTCTATCAACCTTGGTTCTTTTGATAACAGAATTTCCAGACTCGTCTCCACTGCTGTCTCTATCTGACAGTTTCCTAATTCGACTGACTTCTTCCCAAAGCATATCCTCATTCACATTAACGTCATTACTTCTTAAATAACCATCTGACTTTTCTGCCATGACCACTTCACATTCACTGTACAGTTAAATGTAAATCTAAACAATCTTAACTGACGCTTCCTCCAGAGTAGCAAGTTTTCCCCGAAGTGCAAAACCCCAAACTCTCGAGTCGCACCCCAAATTAGGACATGACTCGACCCACCCAGCAGGTTCCACTCAGCAATCCCTGTCTGCCTCTGGACAAAGTTCTGAAGTGAAAGCCTCCCTGTCAGCTGCTCTGTCAGCCTCTGGAGGGAGCTTTGGAGTGAGCTCTGGAGCAGAGGCCTCCCTGTTGACCACTGGAGGGGGCTCTGAAGCAAAGGCCTCACTGTCAGCCACTAGTAAGTCCTCAACCCCAGAATAAAATTTCAGGGGGTTCCTCCTTCCTGAGGTTCTGGAACAACCACTTGACCAAGTTGCTGAAGTCTATGGAGTTTCTGAGGCACCAGTGTTCCATGGTGGAGAGGTAGTTGACCCACTGGCATGCTGGTCCCATAAGCCAGTGGATCATGTACTGGACCCACACATACTCTTGAGGCTTAGGATCCAACAGGCTTTCATGAAAGAACTTACACTGGAGAAGGAATCCATTTAAGGGGAAACTCTATGCCATCACAGGGAGCTGGAAGAATCGCCCACATGTCGTGGAGGAGCCAAAAGGAGCCAGGCGCGGTCAGTGTGAACTTGGCATTGCATAGCTTCTGTTTTCCTGCTGCATCAATGTTATGGTGAGGTATTCTGTCATGTCAAGGAAGGTAGGTGAGGCAAGACACAAGTACAGGTGGAACAGGATTCTTTACAAAGTATAGTGTCTTGCAAAACTATTCATCCCCCTTGGTGTTTGTCCTGTTTTGTTGCAGATTAAATTAAAATAGATTTTTGGAGGGTTAGCACCATTTGATTTACACAACATGGCTACAACTTTAAAGGTGAAAATTGTTGTTTTATTGTGACACAAACAATAATTAAGATGGAACCCCCCCCCCAGAAATCTGGAGTGTGCATAGGTATTCACCCCCTTTCGTATGAAACCCCTAAATAAGAGCGGGTCCAAACAATTCACTTCATAAGTCACATAATTAGTTGATTAAGATCCATCTGTGTGCAATCAAAGTGTCACATGATCTGTCACATGATGTCTGTGTAACTCAACCTGTTCTGGAAGGACCCTGACTCTGCAACATGACTAAGCAAGCAACATGAAAACCAAGGAGCACTCCAAACATGCCAGAGACAAAGTTGTTAAGTATGGATTAGGGTTGGATTATAAAAACTATCCCAAGCTTTGAATATCCCACAGAGCACCATTAAATCCATTATAGCAAAATTGAAAGAATATGTCACCACTACAAACCTGACAAGGCTGTCCACCAAAACTCACAGACCAGGCAAGGAGGGCATTAATAAGAGATACAACAAAGACACCAAAGATAACACTGAAGGAGCTGCAAAGATCCACAGCAGATATGGGGATATCTGTCCATAGGACCACTTTAAGCCATACACTCCACAGAGTGGGGCTTTATGGAAGAGTGGCCAGAAAAAGGCATTGCTTAAGAAAACACATTTGTAGTTTGCCAAACAACATATGGCAGACTCCCCAAACACATGGAAAAAATATTCTCTGGTCAAATGAGACTAAAGTTGATATTTTTGGCCATGGGAAATGCCATAAATGACACAAACCCCACACCCTGAGAACACCATTCCCACAGTGAAGCATGGTGGTGGCAGCATCATGCTGTGGGGATGTTTTTCATCTGCAGGGACAGGAAAGCTGGTCAGGACTGAAGGAAAGATGGATGGCACTACATACAGGGCAATTCCGGAGGAAAACCTGTTTGAGTCAGCCAGAAATTTGAGACTGGGATGAAGATTCATGTTCCAGCAGGACAATGAACCTAAACATACCACTAAAGCTACACTGGAGTGGTTTAAAGGGAAACATTTAAATGTCTTGGAATGGCCTAGTCAAAGCCCAGACCTCAATCCAATTGAGAATCTGTGGCATAACTTGAAGATTGCTGTACACCAATGCAACCCATCTAACTTGAAGGAGTTGGAGCAGTTTTGCCTTGAGCAATGGGCAAAAATCCCAGTGGCTAGATGTGCTAAGCTAATAGAGACATACCCCAAGAGACTTGCAGCTGTAATTGTAGCAAAAGGTGGCTCTATAAAGTATTGACTGGGGGGGGGGTGAATACCTATGCACACTCCAGATTTCTGTTTTTTCATCTTAATTATCATTTGTGTCACAATAAAACAACAGGTTTCACCTTTAATGTGGTAGGCATGTTGTCTAAATCAAATGGTGCTACCCCCCCCCCCCCCCCCCCAATCCATTTTAATTCCAGCCTGTAATGCGATAAAACAGCACAAACACAAAGGGGATGAACACTTTTGCAAGACACTGTACATCTTCAAACACATCCAAAACCTGAAGCAATGTTCCTGGTACTTAAAGATTAACAAAACCCCAAAATAAACTCCTTTATCCTGACAGATCATATCTATACAAGACATGTTTGCGTGTTCACGCTGCCATCTCACTCTCCCTGAGGTTCAAATATTGTGCTCAGAGTACAAATCATGACATCACTTACACCCTGTATGACTTACCAAGGCCAGTAGATCTCATGGATTCATCGCTTCTAAATTACTGTAAACAACCCTAAAGATGCCCGAGTGTCAAGCGTTTGGGTGTAAAAATAAGCCTGATCATTGATCATTTTATGTGACATGTTTTTGTTTATTTTTATTCACTAAGAAAAGCGATCTTTTTAGACGGCAAGAATCGTGTTGCTATGGCAATGGGATTGTTTACTAGTGTCTGTACTGCACGTGTTATCTAGCCGAGTGGGATTCAGACTTCAAAAGCGAAGTTTGTTGATTCACATATTTTGTTGCCAGTAAAAGTCAGATGGTTCAGAAAACTTCTGAATAGGTTTTTAGAATTAGACGCCTTTATTTGTCACATGTACATGACAGCATAGTAAAGTTCATTCTCTGTATGCAACCCATCTGAAGCAGTGAAAGCGTGCGGACAGACACACACAGTGTGTGTGTGTGTGTGTGTGTGTGTGAGAGAGAGCGAAGTGGCACCTGGTGATTTTTTAAAAAGCATTAGAAGTCTTTATTTGATAGCTGTGTATAACGAAGATAAACTGCATTCTCGGGTGCCGTTAACGTCACAGGCGGAAATCCGGTTTCAGTGCAAATGTTGTGCCCAGGTAAGCCTATTTTTAGCAATATCATAACTTGTAAAATGGATAAACTGTTTTTATAAAGTTTTATTTTTAATTTAAATATGCTGAGGGCACATCAGGACACTTGTCGTGTTCTGCAAATTATGTTTATTTTTGGGTTTTGTTTGGTTTTAAGCAGAGTTCATATGATCAGCAAACAAAATGAGAAACATGAACCAGAAAGCACCTGAACAATTGGAAGGCTTAAAAAAAATGCAGAAGACAGACAATACCTCACCCAGGTCATGAACCAGAAAGAGTCCTTTTATACATTGTCCATCAGCATCCGAAATGCAGAGCAGTTGTGAATCATGGTCAGGCGCTTATGTAGTACAGCAGAGCATCTTGGAAGCTAAAGTCAGTGATTGTAGTTCAAGGTGCACAGTGCAGTGCTCGGTGCAATTACGTGACAAAGATTGGGTTTAGTGTGTTTAAACATGCCCACCTTGTTACATCTGCAGTGTCTTTGATGTACTCCAAACCTCCAACAAGGTGGCTTTCATTTTCTCCCTCAGAAATTCCAAATTATTTCCAGATTGTGGCGCAAATACCAGCATGGACTTGTCGTCACTCATAATGTTTGAGAGCAGGCAAAAACAGAATACATAACTAGTTTATCATGCATAATTTGAACAATGCTTTGGCCTGAATCATTATTGAATTGAACAAAAACATTGTTCAAACACAAAAACAAAGCACTTGGTTAAGGATTTTCATGGGCCCAATGCAAGTTTACTGTTCAACTAGTGATTTAAGAGGAAGTGAAACTGATCTCAGTTGTCATAAGCAGGAAAAAAATTACCCTCAAGACAAGAGAAATACATGCAAAGGTTTTAAAGACTGCTATAGATTTTTTTAAGCTAATCTCCCTTTAACTCATAGAGGAAATTGACTTTTTTCAAAGTTCGGTAATTCTAGACCCAGTGAACTGTGTGCCTCCCTAGAAAATATTGAGTCCATTTTACGCAGGGTCACACAAACATTCTCTAAATATCTAAAAAAAATTCCTTTCTTTAGGTTTGCATTTTTTATATTTTGCATCCTTTGTCCCCATCTTTACATTGCTGTTTGAACAAGCATGGGCAGCTTTGAAAGCCAATAACTAACATTGCTTTCCCACAGACTGACTGATGCCCACATACACTATGCAACTGAAAAGCAAGTATGCTCATAAGCAGGACATTCACAAGAGACTTTATAAGGAAGCTGCATGCAAACTATGCTGAGCCTCCTTGGAGGCAACATTACTGTCCACACAAATAATGATGAGATTATAATACTCTTTGTAATTTGTATTCTTTAATCTGTATTGCATTACATAGCATTTTGATGACAACTAAAATCAGTTAGGAGATATGTACCTTCAGAGGATATTTATGAGGAGCTTGTTATTTTATTTAACACACTCTGTCTCCATCAAATGATGAAACCTATTCACATAAAATTGTTGCTCTCCCTTTAAGTGGCAGTGTCCAAATAACTCGTGTATATGTATCAGTACTCAAATAGGAGATTAAAGACATGACTCTCAAAGCAGCTCTCTGTTATTAAAAAGACCTCTAATTTCCTCTTCAAAAAGCTAGCTACTTACATGTTTAAAACCAAAGGATATGCTACGATGTGCAGTGTTTCATCTGTAATTTGAGTAAATTGACACACAAGTGGGTCATGGTGGTCAGTGCAATGGGGCCATCATTAATTTCCAGTGATCCATTATACACTGTTGTTGTTTTCAGCAGTTTTCTTTTTCAAACAGATATTAGATAAAAGCAAATCACATTTTGTGAGAATATTTTGTTTGGTAACCGTCTAATTGGAAATCTGTTTTGATTCCACATTGACCAAAAGACCACTAGGTTATTACATGTTTTTGTGGGTGCATTGTTTTTACTGTATAACTACAGAAATGTAATTATTGTAAGCTGGAGGACATACTGAAACAGGAGGTTTATAATATTATGTTAAACAAGTCTGCTCATTTAGCCCCAGTAAGGGGACAAAAGAGCTAAACATGGAAAATCACTACAAGAGCTGATGGTTGCTTTAATGATATTACATAACATCAAACTAAATACAAATGTTTTTATATTGAAGGAAGTTCCCTTTGTGCACCCTTGTAGGTCTTTTCTCTCAGCATACACAGTAGCACATATAGACTAATAGTTCAAAAAAAGGAAGATTTGTTATTCTTCTGTACAACCTAATGGATGGAAGGGTTATAAATATGATAATGCATTCACTTTATAAAACAGCAGAACATCAACATTTCATACTTTCAATTCTTTTACTGCTAAATCCACCAAATACGAAATAACCTTTTTACACTTTCATTCAAAACAACAAAACAAAAAAAATTCTAACACTTTCTACAGCTTCTAACACTGTATGCTCTAATCTCTCTCTCTCCCTCTCTCTCTCTCTCACCCCATTCCCTCTCACAGTGAAAACCGTGTATATTCCATTATTTTCCATATAGTAATACTGTAATGGTGTAATAGTAACATTTAGGGAATTCTTTTGTCATGGCTCCAGTGGTAATTGGAACCATCAGATTTATGTGTTGTGACTGGTCATGACATTGGTGCTGGTGGCCTAAATGAATGACGTTACTGGCGATGACCTAAATGATGATGTAGTGATATTGCAACATCACTACTCATAGTGCCTCGATATAAAGCAACCAGCAGCAAACTCAAAACAACAAGCAAAGAAAACAGCAGTAGATACAATGGGACCGCCATATCCATGGGGATACGTTCCAGGATTTAATGCAGATAGCTGAAACTGATGATAGGAGTGAACCATATACAGTCAAGCCGGAAAGTCTGCATGCCCCTTTCACATTCTCCATGTTTTATTATGTTACAGACTTATTCTACAATAGATTGAGTTCATTTTTGTCACAAAATTCTACACAAAATAACCCATAATGACAAAGTGAAAGCAGGTTTTTAGACATTTGTGCTAATTTATTAAAAATCAAAATGTAAAATATCATATGTACACAAGTGTGCACACCCTTTGATATGACACCCAAAAGTGAGCTGAGGTGCATTTTGTTTCCAATGATACTGCTTGAGATGTTTCTACATCTCTTCTGACCTCACTTCAGTTGTTTCCGGCACAGGGGATACAATGTGGCGTCAAAAGGGGATGTATGGCATCAAATAGTCATATTAAGTGGAGCCAAGAGCCAACGGAACAGTGCGATAATGATGTTGAATCTAAACTGTATTGCTCTATCGCACCATTCCATTAGTTCTCGTTATAGTTCTAGTCAATCGGCAATGTGCTCACATACAGTACTACAAGAAATCGCGCCAGTGTTTGTTTAAAAAAAAAAAAAACACATGCTCTGGTGATCATGAATAATGAATTCTCCAAAGAAAAAAAATTGCTATGACGTTCAAGGTGACTTGATCATCAGATGCATCAAAATATCGAGGCAAGGTGAGAAGCATGCACTCTGTGAAGTATGTCGGTCCAATTTCCCGATCAATTTTCTTCAAATATGGCACTCAGAATGCAGGAGAATGCACCATTTTCTTTTTTTTTTTCAAAATTTTCAATTTTTTTCAAAATATTTTTTTCCAAATTAAAAAAAAAATTCTCTGGGGGGTCGGAAATATGTGTGCACTCTCTCTCTCTGTGTGCGTGCGCGCGCATGTGTTTGAGTAATGGTGTGTATGTGCTTATGACAGAAGGAGAGACATAAAAAGACAAAGGGGGAGAGTGTTCTAAACTTTTTTCCAACCAATGATTACATTTTATTCTCAGCTTTATGTTTTCAAAATGAATTTTTAATGTATGATTGTGAATTATGATTTGACTTCATGTATAGTTCTTTATTGAACAGTGTGTTACAGTGTTTACTGTAAACAGTTTTATTCCATCTAATATTCAATGAAGCAAAGTCAGTGGACTTCTGTTAACTATGCTTTTGATGAGTTGTACATCCCTCCTGTTGCTGTTATGAGTAGAAGGTATCAGTTTAGTTTTTCAAATTTACATGGCAAAAACAAAATAACACTGCATTGTTTTAGTCTTGCAGCTTGAATAAAATGCTGTGCATTGAACTTATCTGAGTTTGGTTTTAATTGATTTGGATGAGCTACAGTACTGTGCCACAGGGGTGCCACTAGAAATTTTGGGGTTTTGTAAAAGAATATCATCAGTAATTACTTGCTGGCTTCTGTCAATTATTTGGCAACAGACGAGCTTATGTACTCACAATGTAACATACATATTAATAGTTGGATTTTAAAATAATTTATTTAAATAATAAACATTTTATTTGTTCTTTGTGAGTCGGCCAGAGGTTTGAGACTGGGATGAAGGTTCACATTCCAGCAGGACATTGACCCTAAACATACTGCTAAAGCTACACTGGAGTGGTTTAAAGGGAAACATTTTCTTGGAATGGCCTAGTCAAAGCCCAGACCTCAATCCAATTGAGAATCTGTGGCATAACTTGAAGATTGCTGTACACCAATGTAACCCATCTAATTTGAAGGAGTTGGAGCAATTTTGCCTTGAGGAATGGGCAAAAATCCCAGTGGCTAGATATGATAAGCTAATAGTGACATACCCCAAGAGACTTGCAGCTGTAATTGTAGCAAAAGATGGCTCTATAAAGTATTGGCTTTGGGAGGTGAATACTTATGCACACTCCAGATTTCTGTTTTTTTTCATCTTAATAATTGTTTATGTCACAATAAAACAACAATTTTCACCTTTAAAGTTGTAAGCGTGTTGTATAAATCAAACGGTGCTAACACCCCAAAAATCCATTTTAATTCCAGCTTGTAATGCAACAAAACAGCACAAACACCAAGGGGGATGAATACTTTTGCAAGGCACTGTATTCCATGTTGTTTTTACCTCATACAGTAACATATTTCATATGTGAAAGGTACTTCTCTCTCTCTCTCAATAATGTAATAGCTTTTGAAAATACCTGGGGCATTAAGAGTGTGATATCCATCCATTATCTGTAACCACTTTTCCTGTGCCTATCCCAGCTGACTATGGGCAAGAGGCAGGGTACACCCTGGACAAGTCACCAGGTCATCGCAGGGCTGACACATAGAGACAAATAACCATTCACACTTACGGTCAATTTAGAGCCACCAATTATCCTAGCCTGCATGTCTTAGGACTGTGGGGGAAACCGTAGCACCTGGAGGAAACCCACACAGACACAGGGAGAACATGCAAACTCCACACAGAAAGGCCCACGTCAGCCACTGGGTTTGAACCCAGAATCTTTTTGCTGTGAGGCAACAGTGCTAACCACTATGCCACCGTGCTGCCTTAGAGTGTGATATGTACAATTGAATACAATTGTGCATGAATATTGAAGTTTTAACTCTGAAACTTTTATCCTTTTTAACCCTGAATCCTGGAATCTTTTTGTAATCTGATAGCTAAGCCAGTAAAGGAATTTTTTAAAATAAAGTATGCTGTAACCTCTCTCTCTCTATATATGTAATTTTTGTAGGCTAACAAAGTGGCAGTGGTGCAGCAGCCTCATGGGATGCACTCACTTACATCACTTCTGCCATACAGCAATGAACATTTCAATCCCAGCTCTTCGCATATGACATCAGATATGAGCCAAAAACCAGGTATGTGTGTGAGTTGCCATGTGTGTTGATGCAGGTTTATGTCTTACTTTCCAAAAAGATAAAGTGTTATATGATTTCTTCACAAATAATTTCCACCCATTGGAAACTTCAAAGGGTTTTCAATTTTCTGTTACTTTCCCATTTCCTTACATTGCTGATATATGCTCAAACAAATCAAAGGAGACAACCACCTCACTTGACCTTGGGAGATTTAATGGTAACCCTTTGCTTTTCAGTATAGACAAAGTTATGCTCAGAGAACAGCAACAACTGATGCTTGGCCACAGAAATGGAGAAATAGCAGAACACTAAACACACTGGGTCCCCATATTACCAAAAGCTTTCCTAGATATGTGTAAGAGTAGAAGTTTAAAGTCACCCATACATATCCCCATGCAGGTTGTTAGCTATTAGAACCCACAAAACAGTCACCCACAAAACAGTTTCTCCTGCACAGGTCTTTTAACCGACATCCATTAACCTTGGTAGAGCATGTAAAAATAGCTTGGAAAAGCATGTGCCCTCATAAGCAGGAGAATTACAAGGGTCTTTATATGGAAGCTGCATACAAACTAAAATGAGCCTACTTGGAGGCAACATTACTGTCCAAAGAAACGAAAAAAGCAGAATTGGGGTTAGGCAAGTATTTAAGGCAAGTATTGATTCAGGCAAAAGTTAGATGACAAATCTTAGTCCCTGTTAGGCAGATAATAAGATGTTAGTTAAGGCATAAAAAGTTTTCGAGTTATGAACACTTTAATGTTGGCTATAACTAATCAGTATAACCTGGTAATTTTGTTGTTCTTACTCAGTCTATGACGTTTATTTCTTTTTGTTTTCAATTCAAGACACTTTCATTTTTCTGGTTTTCAAGACCAGTAGAAAATCCCATCTCATTCTCATCTCATTTCATTATCTCTAGCCGCTTTATCCTGTTCTACAGGGTCGCAGGCAAGCTGGAGCCTATCCCAGCTGACTACAGGCGAAAGGCGAGGTACACCCTGGACAAGTCACCAGGCCATCACAGGGCTGACACATAGACACAGACAACCATTCACACTCACATTCACACCTATGGTCAATTTAGAGTCACCAGTTAACCTAACCTGCATGTCTTTGGACTGTGGGGGAAACCGGAGCACCCGGAGGAAACCCACGCGGACACGGGGAGAACATGCAAACTCCACACAGAAAGGCCCTCACCGGCCACGGGGCTCGAACCCGGACTTTCTTGCTGTGAGTCGACAGCGCTAACCACTACACCACCGTGCTGCCCCCAGTAGAAAATCTGCTCTTTTTTTCTAGCATTCTTATTTGTCAATTAAAAAAAAAAAACATTCTTTTTGAAAACAGATAATTTGAAATATTATGATTCATTTTTGATATTTGATGCCATAGAACAATTAATTTTAGAATAAATATTTGTTTTGCATCTTCAGGACACACTTGATTTATTGATTACTTGGAGAAAGAAGGGTTTCCAGGAACTTTCCAAATATGAAAAGTAGAGGCTTGTCTAAAATATTATAAAATAGTCATGTAATGCTGTAGGGATACCATGAGCTGACCTAGTGGTTAGCGTGTCCGCCTCTCGACTGGGAGATTGCAAGTTCTACTCATGGTAGGGTCATACCAAAGACCATCATAAAAATGGTACCTACTGCCATCTGGCAAGACAGATACCAGTGGGGAGTCAAACTCTTGTGGTTGCCAGAGGACTAGCTCCCCACTGTAACACTAGCTGTATAGGCTGAGGGCTATAGAAGTAGAGATCAGTGCTGCCCAATGCACCTTAAGGGCCTGGTTAGTACTGGGATGAGAGACTGCCTGGGAAGACCAGGTCCTGGCACAGGCGGGACTTTTACTTTTTTTTTTGCTGCAGGAGTGGTGAAACTGACAGTTGTTGACAGTTTTAGTTTTCAGAAATCCATTATGAGGTTGTCAGCTCTTTCATAGATGGCTTTAACACCTTCCTTTTCCTTTTTTGCAAAAGGTAGGTTTCACAATACTCATTTTTATCCAAGAAAAAAAACCCATAGCCCTGGACTATAAAATGTAAAAAAAAAAACAACACATAAAATAATTTTCTCATCTCATTATCTGTAGCCGCTTTATCCTTCTACAGGGTCGCAGGCAAGCTGGAGCCTATCCCAGCTGACTACGGGCGAAAGGCGGGGTGCACCCTGGACAAGTCGCCAGGTCATCACAGGGCTGACACATAGACACAGACAACCATTCACACTCACACCTACGGTCAATTTAGAGTCACCAGTTAACCTAACCTGCATGTCTTTGGACTGTGGGGGAAACCGGAGCACCCGGAGGAAACCCACGCGGACACGGGGAGAACATGCAAACTCCACACAGAAAGGCCCTCGCCGGCCCTGGGGCTCGAACCCAGGACCTTCTTGCTGTGAGGCGACAGCGCTAACCACTACACCACCGTGCCGCCCTAAAATAATTTTATCATAAGAAAATTAAAATCCTCCAAAGTTTTAAGGAACGTCTTTGTTGTATTCTCCTATCCCTTTAAACAAGTCTGCTCATTTAATCCTCTTCTAAGACTGTCAATCTTTTTAGCTACAGTGCTCCTTACCTTTTGTTGTGTTTTGGCAAAATCACTGCTTTTATTATTCAATTTAAAAGTCAGCTCTGGACAGCCAACCAGTAGTCATTTACATTGCATATAAAATGCTTACACACCTCTGTTAAAACAGCAGGTTTTTCTTATGTAAAAAATGAAACAAGGACCTTTTCGACCTTTACTTTGATATTGCAACCTATAAATCAAAGTGAAAAACAATAAGAACCCATCCATCCATTTTCTATGCCATTTATCCATTGCAGGTTACAGGTGAGCTGTAGCCAATCCCAGCCGACATCGGGTGAGAGGCAGGGTACACCCTTGACAGGTTGCTCATCTATCACAGGGTTAACACAGATAGCCATTTACACTCACAGCTATGAGCAATTTAGACCTAATCTGTATGACTGTGAGAGGAAACCCATGCAGGCAAGAGGAGAACCTGAAAACTCCACACAGAAAGGCCCTGGTTAACCAGCAGGTTTGAACCCAGAACCTCCTTGCTGTGAGGCGATAGTGCTAACCGTTGCACCACTGTACCACTCACAATAAGAACCATTTTAGGGAAAAAATAATGTACAGTAATCTGGTTGCATAAGTATGTATGCCACTAAACTAATACTTAGTTAAATCACCATTAGATTTTATCCTGGCATTTCCATGTTATCTAGAAACCCCTCAACCCGTCTTTTCAACAGCCAATACTAGAAGTTGACAGGTAATTTTCTGCAATGATGGGTGTGGCAGTTCCTGATGTGGGTGGAGCACAGAAGCACAGCAGGCGAGTTGATGGCCACACACAAACTCTTCATTTCACTTATTACTAGCTTTTCAGCTTTCTTTCTTTCATTCATTCATTCCGCCCCTTTTCTCTGCTTTCCCCCTCCTTTTATGCTCCGTCCCTGTAACACACACACACACATTAATTGATAGCAGGTGGAATGACTTAGCCACTTACCTTCCCCGACCTCGCCCTCCATTCACAGACTGCTGCTTGGCCACGCCCCCGCTGCCACATACCCCCACCGCCTGACTCAGGCCGGGGAACCGTCCGGCCTGAAGCTGACTCCCCCCCCCCGATGGGACAGGAAGTCCGCCACCACCATCTGTGCCCCCGGCCTGTGGATCACCTCGAACTTAAACTATTCCATCCACTTTGTGCAATGAACCAGTTTCACTGGCAGTAAAACAGCCCCAGAGCATGATGCTGCTACCACCACCAGCTGGTACAGTGTTTCTCTGTACATTGTGGCCAAACAACTCAATCTTTGTCTCATCTGACCATACAGCTTTCCTCCAGAAGGCTTTTTCTTTGTCCATGTGGTCAGTTGCAAACTTTAGTTAAGCCTGAAAGTGTCAGTTTTGGAGCAGGGGGTTATTTCTTGGATAGCAGCCTCTTAGTCCATGGTGATATAAAACTCACTGAACTGTAGACAGTGATCCATCAGCTTCCAGTTCATGGCAGGGCTGTGCCATGGTGATTCCCAGGTTGTTCCTGACCATCTGAACCAATTTCCTTTCAGCTGTGGGTGACAGTTTGGATTTTCTTGAAGCAAAGTGGCTTGGCAAAGTGACTACACCTCCCAGTAACTTACATACAATTGTTTGAACTGATCTTGGGATCTGCAGTTGTTTAGAAATGGCTCTAAGAGACATTCCTGAGTTGTGTACATCTGCGATCCTCTTTCTCAGATCTGCACTGAGCTCCTTGGACTTTCCCGTTTTACTGTATGTTGGTCAATCCAATGAGTGCTGTAAACAAACCCTTTTTATGAAGGCTCAGAGAAACTACCAGCTATAGTCAATCATAATCACTAACAGGAAGTTAAGAGGCCTTGGCAAGATAAGAGACATTTTGGAAGTCTCAGCAGCTCTGAATTAATAATCTAAGTGAGGTCTATGTAAATTTGAGACCATGTATGTGTAATTTTGACCCTGTGTTGATTTCAGAAAACCCAAAGAAAATTAAAACTTGTGCACCAAATTCATGTTTTTTCTTTCTATTAAAGAAATACAGTGGTGCTTGAAAGTTTGTGAACCCTTTAGAATTTTCTATATTTCTGCATAAATATGACCTAAAACATCATCAGATTTTCACACAAGTCCTAAAAGTAGATAAAGAGATCCCAGTTAAACAAATGAGACAAAAATATTTTACTTGGTCATTTATTTATTGAGGAAAATTAGTGAGTGGCAAAAGTATGTGAACCTTTGCTTTCAGTATCTCGTGTGACCCTCTTGTGCAGCAGTAACTGCAATTAAACGTTTCCGGTAACTGTTGATCACTCCTGCACACCGGCTTGGAGGAATTTTATCTCATTCCTTGTACAGAACAGCTTCAACTCTGGGATGTTGGTGGGTTTCCTCACATGAACTGCTAACTTCAGGTCCTTCCACAGCATTTCGATTGGATTAAGGTCAGGACTTTGACTTGGCCATTCCCAAACATTAACTTTATTCTTCTTTAACCATTCTTTGGTAGAATGACTTGTGTGCTTAGGGTCGTTGTCTTGCTGCATGACCCACCTTCTCTTGAGATTCAGTTCATGGACAGATGTCCTGACATTTTCCTTTAGAATTCGCTGGTATAATTCAGAATTCATTGTTCCATCAATGATGACAAGCCATCCTGGCCCAGATGCAGCAAAACAGGCCCTACTACCATGTTTCACAGATGGGATAAGGTTCTTATGCTGGAATGCAGTGTTTTTCTTTCTCCAAACATAACGCTTCTCATTTAAACCAAAAAGTTCTATTTTGGTCTCATCTGTCCACAAAACATTTTTCCAATATCCTTCTGGCTTGTCCACATGATCCTTAGCAAACTGCAGATGAGCAGCAATGTTCTTTTTGGAGAGCAGTGGCTTTCTCCTTGCACCTCTGCCATGCACACCATTGTTGCTCAGTGTTCTCCTGATGGTGGACTCATGAACATTAACATTAACCAATGTGAGAGAGGCCTTCAGTTGCTTAGAAGTTACCCTGGGGTCCTTTGTGACCTCGCCGACTATTACACACCTTGCTCTTGGAGTGATCTTTGTTGGTTGACCACTCCTGGGGAGGGTAACAATGGTCTTGAATTTCCTCTATTTGTACACAATCTGTCTGACTGTGGATTGGTGGAGTCCAAACTCTTTAGAGATGGTTTTGTAACCTTTTCTGGCCTGGTGAGCATCAACAACACTTTTTCTGAGGCTCTCAGAAATCTCCTTTGTTCACACCATGATAGACTTCCACAAACATGTGTTGTGAAGATCAGACGTTGATGGATCCCTGTTCTTTAAATCAAACAGGGTGCCCACTCAGGGGCGGCACGGTGGTGTAGTGGTTAGCGCTGTCGCCTCACAGCAAGAAGGTCCGGGTTCGAGCTCCGTGGCTGGCGAGGGCTTTTCTCTGCAGAGTTTGCATGTTCTCCCTGTGTCCACGTGGGTTTCCTCCGGGTGCTCCAGTTTCCCCCACAGTTCAAAGACATGCAGGTTAGGTTAACTGGTGACTCTAAATTGACCATAGGTGTAAGTGTGAATGGTTGTCTGTGTCTATGTGTCAGCCCTGTGATGACCTGGCAACTTGTCCAGGGTGTACCCCGCCTTTCGCCCGTAGTCAGCTGGGATAGGTTCCAGCTTGCCTGCAACCCTGTAGAACAGGATAAAGCGGCTAGAGATAATGAGATGATTTCTTGAATGTTATGAATCTGCAATAAGGTGAAATCATTTAAGGATGCAGTTAAGAGTTCCAACTTGTATGCTGTGTTAGAAGTGCAAGCGTTCTATTACTGTTGCAGTGCAGTTTTCTAAGGAATTGGTTTTGAATAGTTTTAACTTTCACAGAACTGTTGTGTGTTGAAAAGGGAAAATTATAACCTTTTATTATTGTGCTTTTGGCATTTCCAGACCTGTTTTTATGTAACAGCTGTTAATTGCAGTGAGAATATCAGAATGATTTTTTTGTGTGTATAATTCTAAAAGAGGGCAAATGTACTTTCCCAACATGAGAATCCAACAAAATATGTTCATTATCATCATAATTAACTTATTAGCATTAGCTAATAAGAGTTAGCATGATTAAACTTTGGAATTTGCAAAAAAGTTTGTAATTCCTAAACAGTATCGGTATGTTGAGATTATGATTATTCATAATTAAAATGTTCATGTTAAAATGCCAGTTTCTATTCCTTGATTGTTGTTCATTAAAAGCACATAATTCTACATAGTTTTATTTTAAAGGGATGTTAAGCCTTTTATTTTAAGTAAATTATTTTGAATGACTAGCCCTCCATATAGTTTCTCATCCTTCGGGTAGCCCTCAGTCCCAGAAAAGTTGGAGACCCCTGGTGTAGTGGTTAGCATTGTTGCCTCATAGCAAGAAAGTTCTGGGTTCAAGCCCAGCAGCCAATGGGGGCCTTTCTGTGTGGAGTTTGTATGTTCTCCCCGTGTCTGTGTGGGTTTCCTCTGGGTGTTCCAATTTCCCCACAGTTCAAAGACACGTGGTTAGGTTAACATGGGGCAGCCATGACCTGAGGTTGGGCTGAAGTGCCCCTGAGCAAGACACCTAACCCCCAGCTGCTCCTCGGGCACTGTAGCATAGCTGCCCACTGCTCTGGGCATCTGTGTGTGCTTATTGCTCACTTGTGTGCACATGTGTGTTCACGGCTTCAGATGGTTTAAATGCAGAGAAGAAATTTTACTGTGTGCTTGAGTGTACGTGTGACAACAGTACAGGACTATTCTTCTTAACAACAGTCAAGCCCAATCCTGTAATGAACTCCAGAGTAAAAGCATGACCACCCTCAATCAAGATTTTATGTACTTGAACACTTATTTTGTGGGGATGTAAAGCCCATTATATTGAGTCCATCTCAATATAATATTTTCCATCTCCCATAGTAACTCGCATACTTTCCACACCAACAAGTGATATAGTGGCATATCCCCAAAAACACTTTCTATTCCAGTGGTCTAGTCCAAGAACATCCATCACATGTCTGCTGTGCAGCTGGCATTGAACCTAGCTTTCAACTTGGTGGTAGTAAGCCCATGAGATGGCTACACATTGCCATTTTGGGCTGAGCATAACTGGATTAAATGGGTGACCTGGCCACTAGATGATGGTCATGGTCATTTAAATCCCTCTTTTTCTGACATCGCTCCTCAGACCTGATTGTTCACAAAATGATAGCTACAGTGTCTTGAAAAAGTATTCATCCCCCTTGGTGTTTGTCCTGTTTTGTTGCATTACAAGATGGAATTAAAATTGATTTTTGGAGGGTTAGCACCATTTGATTTACACAACATGCCTACCACTTTAAAGGTGCAAATTGTTGTTTTATTGTGATTATAAACAATAATTAAGATGAAAAAAAAAACAGAAATCTGGAGTGTGCATAGGTATTCACCCGCTTTTGTATGAAACCCCTAAATAAGAGCTGGTCCAACCAATTAACTTCATATGTCACATAATTACGGTAATTGATTGATTGCACACAGGTGGATCTTGAAGTGTCACTTGATGTCTGTATAAATCACCCTGTTCTGGAAGGACCCTGAGTCTGCCACACTTCTAAGCAAGCAACATGAGAATCAAGGAGCACTCCAAACAGGTCAGAGAAAAAGTTGTGAAGAAATATGGATCAGGGTTGGGTTATAAAAAATATTGCAAACTTTGAATATCCCAGGGAGCACCATGAAATCCATTATAGCAAAAGGGAAAGAATATGTCACCACTACAAACCTGACAAGAGAAGGCCGCCCACCAAAACTCACAAAACGGGCAAGGAAGGCATTATGCAGAGAAGCAACAAAGACACCAAAGGTAATACTGAATGAGCTGCAAAGATCCACAGCAGAGATGGGAGTATCTGTCCATAGGACCACTTTAAGCCATACACTCCACAAAGCGGGGCTTTATGGAAGAGTGGCCAGAAAAAAAAAAAAAACATTGCTTAAGAAAACATGTTTGGAGTTTGCGCAACAGCATGTGGCAGACTCCCCAAACACATGGAAGAAGATTCTCTGGTCAAATGAGACTAAAATTTATCTTTTTGGCCATCATGGGAAATGTATGGTATGTATGGTGCAAACCCAACACCCTGAGAGCACCATTCCCACAGTGAAGCATGGTGGTGGCAGCATCATGCTGTAGGGATATTTTTTCATCTGCAGGGACAGGAAAGCTGGTCAGGACTTAAGGAAAGATGGATGGCACTAAATACAGGGCAATTCCAGAGGAAAACCTGTTTGAGTTAGCTAGAGGTTTGAGACTGGGATGAAGGTTCACATTCCAGCAGGACAATTACCCTAAACTTAAACCTTAAAGTTACACTGGAGTGGTTTAAAGGGAAACATTTAAATGTCTTGGAATAGCCTAATCAAAGCCCAGACCTCAATCCAAATGAGAATCTGTGGCATAACTTGAAGATTGCTGTACACCAATGCAATCCATCTACCTTGAAGGAGCTGGAGCAGTTTTGTCTTGAGGAATTTGCAAAAATCCCAGTGGCTAGATGTGCTAATCTAATAGAGATGTACCCCAAGAGATTTGCAGCTGTAATTGCAACAACAGGTGGCTCTACAAAGTATTGATTTGGGGGGAGGGGTGTGAATACCTATTCACACTCCAGATTTCTGTTTTTTCATCTTAATTATTGTTTGTGTCACAATAAAACCATTTTCACCTTTAAAGTGGTAGGCATGTTGTGTAAATCAAATGGTGCTAACAAAAATCCATTTTACAAAAATCCATTTTAATTCCAGCTTGTAATGCGACAAAACAAGACAAACACAAAGGTGGATGAATACTTTTGCAAGACACTGTACCTACCAAATAGTTAACCTAGCAAACAAAAACCACTGACCAAACACTCCTTTTTTTGGCTGGTCCCGTTAGGGGTTGCCACAGCAGATGATGTCCCTCTGTTGCCTCCTGTTCTCCGTATCTTTTTCTGTAGCATCAACCATCCTCATGTCCTCCTTCACCACATCCATAAATCTCATCTTTGGTCTTCCTCTTTTCCTTCTACCTGGCAACTCCATCTCCAGCATTCTTTTTCCAATATACCTTTGAACTCTCCTCTGTACGTGCCCAAACCACCTCAATCTTGCCTCTCTCACTTTGTTTCCAAGCCATCATCATCACTTTATCTCCAAGCCATTAACATTCTCAAAGCAAATATTGCATCTGTAGTATTCTTTCCTGGCATGAAACCATATTGCTGCTCACATATCTCCACCTCTCCTCTTAGCCTAGCTTCAACTACTCTTTCCTGTAACTTCATGCTGTGGCGGGTTTGCTTTATGCCTCTATAGTTACTGTAGCACTGGAGATTGCCCTTGTTCTTGAATATTGGTAAAAGTATACTACTTCTCCACTTCTCAGGCATCTTCTCACTTTCCAAGATCAAAAGTCTTGCCAAAAAGTCAATTTCTGTTTCTCCTAAGCATTTCCATGCCTCCACTGGTATATCATCTAGCCTGACTGCCTTATCACTTTTCATTCTCTCCATAGCTCTCCTTACTTCCTCCTTGGTAATCTGCTGTACTTCCTGATTCACTATCTCCACCTCGGCCAATCTTCTCTCTCTTTTATTTTTTCATTCCTCAGCTTCTCAAAGTACTCCATCCACCTTCTCAACACACACTCTTCACTTGTCAGCACATCTCC
The DNA here is from genome assembly GCF_027579695.1 of Neoarius graeffei. Classification (NCBI taxonomy): domain Eukaryota; kingdom Metazoa; phylum Chordata; class Actinopteri; order Siluriformes; family Ariidae; genus Neoarius; species Neoarius graeffei. The sequence goes on from NC_083580.1 coordinate 30,549,393, forward strand.
ATCTGCATCCTTTATCAGCCTAACCTGTTGTACATTCTTCCCAGCTTGATCTCACGGTCTTGCGAATCGGTACAGCTCCATCCTTAGTTTCTGACCTTTCATATAGTTCATCATGCACCTTTTCCTTTGCCTTTGCCACTGCTCTCTTTGCTTTCCCTCGTATCTCCTTGTATTCTTGTCTGGTCTCTTGATCTCTCATTTTATCCCAGTTTTGCTTTGTCAGCTTCTTCTTCCATATACTCTCCTGGACTTCCTCATTCCACCAGCAAGTCTCCTTGTCTTCCTTTCTTTGTCCTGATGTCACTCCAAGCACCTTCCTACCTGTCTCCCTCACCACTTCTGCCATAGTTGTCCAATCATCTAATACCTTTTCATCCAGTGATAGGGGGTGATAATGAACATTGTCCGTGCATATGCCCCTCAAGCGGGGTGTGAGATGGAGGAGAAAGAAGAATTCTGGAGTGAGTTGGATGAAGTGGTTGAAAGTTTACCAAAAAAGGAAAGAGTGGTGATTGGAGCAAACCTAAATGGGCATGTTGGAGAAAGGAACAGGAGTGATGAGCAGGTGATGGGTAGGTATGGAGTGAAGCAGAGAAATCTCACCATATCCCTGTCTCACCATATCCCTAAAATCTGACTTACAATCTGCCTCCTTCAACTTCCACCATCTGATTTTTGGTTTCACTTTTTCTTTCTTCCTCTTCTTTTTACCTCTCAAGTCATCCTCCCAACCACCATCCAATGCTGCTTCGCTCCATTCTCCCCTACTATCACTTTGCAATCTCCAATCTTCTTCAGGATACATCTCTGGCATAAAATATAGTCCACATATGAGAACACCTTCCTCCACTCTTATGTTACTCTTTGCTCTTCTTTCGTCTTAAAGTATGCATTCACCACAGCCATTTCTGTCCTCTTTGCAAAATACACCACCATCTGCCCTTTCACATTTCTCTGCTTCACTCCATACCTACCCATCACCTGCTCATCACCCCTGTTCCTTTCTCCAACATGCCCATTTAGGTTTGCTCCAATCACCACTCTTTCCTTTTTTGGTAAACTTTCAACCACTTCATCCAACTCACTCCAGAATTCTTCTTTCTCCTCCATCTCACACCCTGCTTGAGGGGCATATGCACGGACAGTGTTCATTATCATCCCTTCAATTTCCAGCTTCACACTCATTACTCTGTCACTCACTCTTTTTGTCTCCAACACACTCTTAACATACTCTTTATTTAGGCTTAACCCCTCCACCATTTCTCCTCCCATCCACACCATGATAGAAAAGCTTGAAACCACCTTTGATGTCCCTGGCCTTACTTCCCTTCCACTTTGTTTCTTGTACACACAGGATGTCAGTCTTTCTCCTCTCCATCATATCAGCCAGTTTTCTTCCTTTACCAGTCATAGTGCAAACATTTAAAGTTCCAACTTTTATTTCCACTCTCCTGGCTTTTCTACTCCCACATTTCTTCTGAATTCACCTTCCACCTCTCTTTCTCCTCCTTTTCCCACCAGTAGCATAGTTTCCACTGGTACCCTGCTGGGAAACAGTCCCAGTGGTGGGTGTTGTTAACCTGGCCCTCATCTGATCTGGTATGAAAGTCCTCTTCATCATCTGCATGGTTGATTTGGCATGAGTTTTACGCCGGATGCCCTTCCTGATGCAACCCTCCCCATTTATCCAGGCTTGGGACCGGCACTAAGAATGCACTGGCTTGTGCACCTCAGTGGCTAGATTCCAATGGTTTGTGGACACCACCACCACAGTCATATTTTTGCTTTCCCTAAACTGTTGCCAAAATGTTTTAAGCACGCAACTGTCTAGAAATGGTTAAACAGGCAAATCTCCACAGCCATGTTCCAAAATCTAGTAGAAAGCCTAGTGTATGTACACATTTGGTAATGGCAAACTGGTATATCATAATAACTAAATTATATATCGTGATTCAACCCCTAAGAGGCCTGTAATTATAGCTAAATTAAAAATGAAACTTCAGTCTGACAGGACTCTACTGACTCCTGACTTCTTCAAAGTATATTGGCCATGTGACCACTGGCTTTCTAACAGTATGAAAAAAATCATGCAGACAAAGCTGGGAAAAAACACAAACATCTGATGTAACCTTTCAGTGACATAGAGCAGATCTTCAGATTTAAGGAAAATATGATACTTGGCCTTAAGTCCATTAATGGCTTTGGTCATACTTGTCTGAAAATAGAAATACATCAGTCCTAAACAGACAGTACCTTCACTGGTGGTGACTGATGTTCAAGGATGGGAACTGAACATTCCCACAGTGTAATCTAGAATGGCTTTTGTGAGGGGGTGGGGATCAAAGACAAAGTTGACTCAGTCACATTCCAATTTCAATAGATTTATAGGTTGAGTCCAGAAACATGCCTGAAGCATTGGCAAATTACAGTAATCAAGCAGCATTCTTCTGTACAAGGACAGGTTGCCTTTAAGTTATACTTAAGTGCTAGATGTTTGCTGCCAACACAACATCCTTTACAAACACTGATTTATGCTGTGAAAACAACAGGAAATTTTAACATGATCTACAAATTATTATTTAACCTCCAGATAAGATGGCAGACAATGTTGCCTTGACATGAGTTACTATTGTGCTTTGTTGTCATCAAATATCAAAATGGAGTCAATTGCTCCGATTCCCATTGTTACAACAAAGCAACAATCAAGAACACAATCCACCCAAACCATGAGATGTTCTATTCCCTAGTGTTTGGTAGGAGATGTCACAGCATAACTGCACAGACTAACAGTTTTTACCCTTGGGCATTAGAGCATAATTAAAGCACTACTTATATGCTGTTGTGTTACACAGCTCATATTTACACATTATGCTACACATTAGTGGATTCATTATACTGCTACACTGAATATTGCAGATTCTTTAATAATTATGCTGCTTCTCAGTAAAATAATGCACTTTATGAGGGGGCCAAAGCACTTACTGCTTGGAACCCTATTGTTTTTGTTAGGATTTTCAGGGGTCCAAAATAGAAAACTCTAAGTCCTACTGTGAAAATATTTGCTACTTATTCCTTAGGTTCTCCCTAACAAAAAGCCCCAAGAATAATTTAGCTCTGCCCACTTAGATTATTATTATTATTATTATTATTATTATTATTATTATTTTGCTAATTTGTATAACATGCAAAACTTACTTTTGAGAACTTATCCTTGAATTATCTTTACATGTTTGGTGTCAAACTACTTAGCTGAATGTCTTAGGTTCTCCATAATAAAAAGCTTCCAGAAATATTTACTGTAGCTCTGGCCACTTAGAATTTTTTGCTAATTTGCATAATACACAAAAAGAAGCATATATTTAAAAAAGAGTACATCTTTTCCCCCATGCTTTGTTGCTTTACACCTGAAGAATTTTTTTAATCATTTAGGTAGCTCCACCCACTCGTATTTGTTGATAATTTTGAGAACTTTTCCGAGTAGAGTAAAAATTGTTATATCAGCAGAATTCCTGCATCTTTTTGCCATATTGTTCCAAAATTGTATTGTTTGCTGATATACTTTCTGCAATTTTTAATTTTATGAAGAAAAAAAACCAACTTCTTTTTCAAACTAGTTATAGGCCATTCATCTTATCAGTAAAATGTAGCAAATAGCAAGTAGAGAGTTTGGTGACAAAACCATACTAAAACACTTTTGATTGGCCAAAATATTTGGCTGTTACAACTCAATAAAATTTGAAGCCATTGCATGTATGTAATAAAAGAGCTGTATCTTCTGAATGCAACGTCCAATTTCTATGAAATTTACAATACCTGGTCAATAGAACACTCTCTGGCCATGTCCTAAATTTCATCAGAGTGGGTCCACAGGAGACAGTATAACTAACTAGACAGGGACACTCTAACGAGTGCAAACCCCGCCTTTTCCCTATTAAAATACATTGGGCGAAAATTTCGAAGTTCTGCCATGACCTTGACCTTTGATCTTTGACCTCCAAAATTTAATGGTTTCCTTCCTGGGTGATTGGCAACACATGTACAAAATTTGGTCCAAATCGATCCATTGGTTCTTGAGATATCTTGCAGACACACAGACAGACAGACAGACAGATACACACACACACAGACTGACGCAGGTGAAAATAATAACCCCTCCGACTACTGTCGGCGGGGTTAAAAATGCATACATGTCCTCAACCATTTGACATAGGAAGATTAAATAGTGTGTTTTCTTAGCCAAAATTTAGCCAAAACAAACAAACAAACAAAAAAAACCTACTAAAGTTATTTTTCAAATGAGGACATTTGGGGAAGAAACATATCTTGCCAAATACCATATACTCAGAAAATGACAGGCATTTGGACCTAGGGAACAACAAAGTCTCTATCTATCTATCTATCTATCTATCTATCTATCTATCTATCTATCGATCGATCGATCGATCGATCGATCGATCGATCGTGTCTGTCTGTCTGTCTGTCTGTCTGTCTGTCTGTCTGTGTGTGTGCACATCACCAAGAAGAGAGATGCGAGTCTAAGGACATGTTTGTTCGTAGTAGCAGAGGTGGAAAAACCCGGGTGCAGAAAGTAAAAACCCTGCCACATTTTTGCTCCAGCCAATTCTATGAACCAGCTGATCCTAATTACCACATCCCCTAAGTCAGGTTGATGAGCTAATTGGTGAAATCACCTGTGTTGAGAGCACAGGCAGAAGGAAAACCTAAGCAGGACTTTTACTTTGTCAATCCAGTTTTTCCACCTCTGCGTAGTCGTGATAATCGCATGTGAGTTACAGTAAAATCTCAACAAGCAAAGTTTAGGGATATTTTTACATTTTCAAGAGGAGTGTGTGAGTCTGGAAAGTGCATTCAACTTTTTAACCCTGCCTGTGTTTTTAATGTGTTTTAAGTTATTTCCCAACTGATAACACATTATCCAAAGGTGATTATTGAATGGTCAGCAAGAAGATGATTTTGTGAACACAGTAGAATTAATTTATTCACATTTGTCTAAAATTCAGGTACAAGCTGTGGTTGAAGAAAATATGACAAAATGCACACATTATCCGTTAGTAAAACAACAATATAAGGCCTTTACTCATCTTCTAATACAACCAATATTAAAAAGCCCAGTTGTTTGGGAATAACCGCATGCAGAATAAAGTCTTTATCAAAGTTTCCAGCTTTTAGTATTACTTTTTGATTCATTGTACATCCTAGATAAATATCTAATGAAAATGCTGAACTTTACTGGGGTCAATCCACATGCTGCATTTGCCACAAAATGTTAAACACCCATTGCATTGCCAGTCCAATCACATGGTTATTTTAAACAAATTAAAATCTCTAGTCTTGTGTTCTCCAACACAGGGAGCCTATCATAACCCAAACGTACCTGCACAGAACACAGACACTGATTTTGATTGTAAAGTAATCAGATATAAAAATTTACATGATTATCTTTCTTCTATTTGACAGATTATTAGGCTGCATGTAAATGTAACTAATTGGGATAGAGTAAACCCAGTTGGGCCAATCTGAAGGAAATTTGAATCTGTTTGAAAAACTGGGTTAATTTTTACAAAAAAAATAAACAAGGATATATTTACTATGTAAACATTTGCATGAAATTATTTTTACAGTCCCAATCAGCAAGTATGTTCTGTACCTATGTGGAGTTATGATGCACTCCTACAATACAATGGTTGTGTAAGAAAACAGTTCTTAAAGATTTTAATTGGTGTAGGGTTAGATTCAAATAATGGCTTCTTTGCCAATGTGACTGATGCCACAAACCCCGATTGCCCCACTACTCCCGTTACCCCAGATGAGGTGAAGGCCACTCTGAGGAAACTGAAGAATGGGAAGGCCCCTGGCATCTGCAACATCACAGCCAAGATGCTGAAGGCTGGAGGCGACCATATGACCCAGTGGCTCACTCAGATAATAAACCATGTGTGGATCCTACAAAAGCTCCCTGATGACTGGAGATGGGGTATCATCTTACTGTTCTGGAAAAGGAAGGGAGACCAGCTGGTATACAGCAATCACAGGGGTATTACTTTATTCTCCATCCCGGGCAAGCTGTTCACCTGTATCCTACTCACAAGAGCCATCCCAGCCATCAGGAGCAGACAGCGCCCACCATCGACTATATTTCTGCACTTCGTTTAGCCATTGAGAAGGCACGCGAGTTCAGAAAGAACTGGCATCTCTATATTGCTTTTATATATCTCTGAGCTGCATTCGATACAGTGGACCACGCTTCCCTCTGGAAGATCCTGAGACTGCTTGGAGTATCACAGAAGATAATTACCCTCTTTCAGCAGATGTACAACTCTGCAGAGAGCTGCGTCAGAGTGAATGGCAAGGAGTCATAGTGGTTCACCATCAACAGTGGAGTTCGCCAGGGCTGCGTGGCTGCACCAGATCTTTTTCATTGTGTCATTGACTACTTAATGACCAAGGTCTGTGAACGCGTTCCTGGGGTGTCCTTTGGACAGTACAACCTAGCAGATCTTGAGTATGCCGATGACACCACCTTGCTCGCTGACTATTTGGATCAACTCCAAGAAGCCCTCACGGTGTATGACGAGGAGGCCAAGAAACTTGGCCTCTGCATCAACTGGAGTAAAACAGAACTTATGCACATTGGCAAAGGCCCTGACCCCAAACCTCTTGTCCTCAACCTTTGCACAGTTAACTTCGTTTTTTCATTCAAGTATCTCAGATCAATAATCTCCAAGACTGGTGACCTAAAATCCGAAATCAATCAAAGACGCACTCAAGCTTTAGTTGTTTTGCAGTCCCTGTGGAAACCACTCTGGCGTCACCGCCACATTACACAACGGACTAAACGATGCATTTACAACTCTTCTGTTGTATCGGTCCTCCTGTATAGCTCTGAAACCTGTCTGTTAAACAACACTTTGGCAGCCCGACTCGATGGCTTTGATAGTAGAGCCCTAAGGAGAATCACTGACATTCGATGGGACGAACATGTGAGCAACAAGGAACTTCGTGAGTTGACTAAACAACCTCCTGCTTCATGCCTAGCAGCAATGCGACGGGTACATTGGTATGGACACATCCTATGCCTCCCACCCGAGCAACCCACCCGAGCCATATTGGATTTTAATCCCAAACAGGCAGGATGGCGGTGGCCAAGGAAGGCCCCTCGCACCCGTTGGATGGATGTTGTGGGACACAGTCTGAGGAACTTTAACATCTCGCTTCCCCAGGCACTGCAGATGTCGGAAGACAGAAGCAGATGGCAAAGCCTAGTGAACTTAGTCGGCTCTACGCACCACATGCAAGAGGATGAGTGAGTGAGTGAGTGAGTAATGGCTTCTTAGGCCACAAGCAAGCCCAATCAAGCTAAAATTTGTTGTACTGCATTGTTATGCTAATCTGTAAATGGATTTCTACTTTTAATTAGGTTTATTCTAAATCATGAAATTTTAATGGGATGAAAATTTATGGCTGTTTAATATTCTTTGCAACTTGGTGAGAACTAGCAATCTGGGGTGCAGTCTCTGTACATGGTACCTGGTCCCTGCAGATTGCTACTTATATTTAGGGGTCCAAGCGATTAAGTTTCAGAACCCAATTGTTTTTGTTAAGATCCTTCTTCTTAGGTGGTCCAAGCATCAAAGTTGCTGAAACCCTATTGTTATGGGTCCAAGCATGAAATCCCTGTAACACTATTGGACTTAAGATGTTTATGGGTCCAAGTACCCAAGATGATAGAACCTTAAAGCCAAAGAACCCCCCCCCCCCAAATAAACTCCTTTTTACTGACAGATGATATCCATACAAGACATGTTTGAGTGTTCACTTGTTCTTATTTGTACCTGTATACTGTGTCCAGATTTTATTTTAAAAGAAAAACAAATGTTCCTGGGCACTGACATATTACTCCCTCTGAGGTTCAAATATTGCGCTCTAAGTACAAATTAGGTGAGAGAATCTGAGATTGTGATGTCACTTACATGCTAGTGTATACATCACTTCTAAATTGCTGTGAACAACCCTGAAGATGCCCGAGTGTCAAGCGTTTGGGTGTAAAAACAAGCCAGTTCATTGAAGCAGTGAAAACACACACACACACACACACACACACACACACACACACACACACACAAGTAAACTGAACAGAATCATATGCAGCCTTTGGAAGCCTTTTGCTGCCTATAAAAATGCTTCATTGCTGGCTACACAGTGGTTTTTTTTTTTTTTTTGTTTGTTTGTTTGTTTGTCCAAAAAAAAAAATCCTTACAGTGGTGCTTGAAAGTTTGTGAACCCTTTAGAATTTTCTATATTTCTGCATAAATATGACCTAAAACATCATCAGATTTTCACACAAGTCCTAAAAGTAGATAAAGAGAACCCAGTTAAACAAATGAGACAAAAATATTATACTTGGTCATTTATTTATTGAGGAAAATGATCCAATATTACATATCTGTGAGTGGCAAAAGTATGTGAACCTTTGCTTTCAGTATCTGGTGTGACCCCCTTGTGCAGCAATAACTGCAACTAAACGTTTCTGGTAACTGTTGATCAGTCCTGCACACCAGCTTGGAGGAATTTTAGCCCATTCCTCTGTACAGAACAGCTTCAACTCTGGGATGTTGGTAGGGTTCCTCACATGAACTGCTCGCTTCAGGTCCTTCCACAACATTTCGATTGGATTAAGGTTAGGACTTTGACTTGGCCATTCCAAAACATTAACTTTATTCTTCTTTAACAATTCTTTGGTAGAACAACTTGTGTGCTTAGGGTCGTTGTCTTGCTGCATGACCCACCTTCTCTTGACATTCACTTCATGGACAGATGTCCTGACATTTTCCTTTAGAAGTTGCTGGTATAATTCAGAATTCATTGTTCCATCAATGATGGCAAGCCGTCCTGGCCCAGATGCTGCAAAACAGGCCCAAACCATGATACTACCACCGCCATGTTTCACAGATGGGATAAGGTTCTTATGCTGGAATGCAGTGTTTTCCTTTCTCCAAACATAACACTTCTCATTTAAACCAAAAAGTTCTATTCTGGGCTCATCCGTCCACAAAACATTTTCCAATAGCCTTCTGGCTTGTCCACATGATCTTTAGCAAACTGCAGATGCGCAACAGTGTTCTTTTTGGAGAGCAGTGGCTTTCTCCTTGCAACCCTGCCATGCACACCATTCTTGTTCAATGTTCTCCTGATGGTGGACTCATGAACATTAACATTAGCCAATGTGAGAGAGGCCTTCAGTTGCTTTGAAGTTACCCGGGGGTCCTTTGTGACCTCGCCGACTATTACACGCCTTGCTCTTGGAGTGATCTTTGTTGGTCGGCCACTCCTGGGGAGGGTAACAATGGTCTTGAATTTCCTCCATTTGTACACAATCTGTCTGACTGTGGATTGGTGGAGTCCAAACTCTTTAGAGATGGTTTTGTCACCTTTTCCAGCCTGATGAGCATCAACAACGCTTTTTCTGAGGTCCTCAGAAATCTCCTTTGTTTGTGCCATGATACACTTCCACAAACATGTGTTGTGAAGATCAGACTTTGATAGATCCCTGTTCTTTAAATAAAACAGGGTGCCCACTCACACCTGATTGTCATCCCATTGATTGAAAATACCTGACTAATTTCACTTTCAAATTAAGTGCTAATCCTAGAGGTTCACATACTTTTGCCACTCACAGATATGTAATATTGGATCATTTTTCTCAATACATAAATGACCAAGTATAATATTTTTTTCTCATTTGTTTAACTGGGTTCTTTTTATCTACTTTTTGGACTTGTGTGAAAATCTGATGATGTTTTAGGTCATATTTATGCAGAAATATGTAAAATTCTAAAGGGTTCACAAACTTTCAAGCACCACTGTATATTTTAGGGTGACCAGATTTCCCTAGTCTGAAACCGGGACACTTTTGCGCGCGACCATGCTCGTGCACGCACACCTTTTTTTACGTAAACGTGACACTCAGAGAGGTGCTCTTATCATTTTGTTGAAGCTCACATTTATCAACATCTCACATGAAATAAAACAAACAGGCATTTTGTTATCTAGTAGCATAGTGGTATACAGATCAGTTAAATTATGGTCAGACAACAGATTTTGTAATGGCTGAGAATAGGCCAGGCTATGTCCATAGGCCAAATTTAAACTGATTTATTTCACCTGTTTGTGAGAACACCAAGAAGAATGCATATGCACATGTACGGTAGGCTATATCTCTAAAATTGTATGCACTATAGCATGAACTTAAAAAGTAGATATGTGACCTCAACATAGCCTAGGTCAGAATCAACCTTACTAACCATTCCCCACAACTGAATGAATAAAGCAAGATGATGTGTACAAAAGTGAACACTTTAATGGAAGGTGCAACAGGCTGTTCAACACAGCAATATGGCCAAACTGTCAGAATGGTATGTTAAACAGAAACCAAAAAGAGACAAGTGATTTGAGAATATATACTACGGAAGCCGAGAGAGGCCCTTCATATAATCCTTTTTTTTAATTCACCTTGTTATCCCGAGATAACGACAATCATGGATTAAAGTTTTCCGTCGTGTGACGGATTTCCGTCAACTGAACTCTCCCAAGGCCAAATGTGAGGTCGGTGCTGATCCGAGGAGAATTAAAATGACGGGTGGTTGGGTAGAGATTGGGTTATAACACTGATGTGTTGCAACACCATCAACTATCAGCAGGGTTTATTTAACTTTTTTGTTTTTGAGCCATGCTTTGTGTCGTTCCTTTCCTATGTTTGATCATGTTTAAACGTTCGCTGTCTACGGTGCGGCATTAAAAAAACATGTGCTGTCAAAATTGCCAAAATACATTCCCATGTGCTTGGCGTGCTTGTGTCTGACCATTTCTGTTTTGTATTAAATTAAATCTTGCCAAAATGACTTAGTTCAAACTTGGACATATAGAAATAGAGCATGTTAAAAAAAACCGAAAAAAATAAACCCTGGAAAGCCCGCTCCTCTGCTTCAGCCAGACTTGAAGACCCGACGATGCAAGGCTTGCAGACTGTCAGAAGTAATTAGACCTAAATTTATAGCTAACAAATCAGCAGACACCCCAACAATTATTATTTTCGTTAGGCCAATGTGTAAGGTATGTTAGAACCGTGCCTTAAAGCCTACGTTATATAACAATTTAAAGGACGTTTGAGGAGTTGGAGGCTGCGAGCGCAATGATGTTCCGACATGCGCTAAACTTTATTCCCTGAAAATCATACACCAGCGTTCAATGCCCCAAACAGTCAAAGTGTCTAGAAGACTACGGTTAATTAATAATCATAGCCTACTAAGTTAAATTACGTCAAAACATCTGTTTCTGGCCTATGAAATGATGGAGGAAAATGAGAACGAACGCAAGATAGCAGCCAACTTCACGCGATCTTTTAGGTAACTTAACACTCGTGTTGGCCACAATATTTCTCTTAATTTCTCTCACCCCTTCCATAGCCTCTGTTCAGCTGCTAAGGTCTTGCATCACTGACCTTAAGCAATGGCTGTATAAGAACTGCCTTAAACTTAATGCTGGCAAAACGGAGGTTCTATTAGTAGGTACCAAAAGACAGGTTCAGAATTTCTCCAGTTTTACTATTGATGTAGATGGTGTGTCTATTCATCCTTCCCAAGTTATAAAAAACCTTGGAGTTATCTTTGACTCCACCCTTACGTTTGAACCCCATCTTAAACTAATTACTAAGAATGCTTTCTTTCACCTCCGCAATATTGCTCGTCTCCGCCCTTTTCTTTTGGAAACTGATGCCAATATGTTGGTCAATGCATTTATTTTTTCTCGTCTTGACTATTGCAATTCTCTCTTTTATGGTCTCCCTGCCACATTGCTCAATCGCCTGCAGTACATTCAAAACTCAGCAGCAAGAATCCTCACACTCACCAAGCGCACTGCTCACATCACTCCTGTTTTACAGCAACTGCATTGGTTGCCAGTTATATCCCGGATCAAATACAAAATCTTGCTGTTAACCTATAAAGCTGTTCATGGTTTCGCTCCTTCCTATCTCTGTGAGCTAATTCATTTGTACTGTCCCTCCCGCTCCCTTAGATCTTCTGTCTGTGGACTTCTGACTGTTCCTCATTTTAAATTGGCATCTATGGGTGGCAGATCATTTATGGCCCTTTTCCACTACCCTTTTTCAGCTCACTTCAGCCCGACACGGCTCGCGTTTCGACTACCTCAGAGCAGCACGACTCAGCTCGCTTCAGCCCTACTCAGCACCCAAAACTCGCACGGTTTTGGAGTAGGGCTGAAGCGAGCCAAACCGAGCCGAGTGGGGCTAGGGGCGTGAGCAGACACTCCCCTGTGCACTGATTGGTGAGGAGGAGTGTCCTCACATGCCCACACATGCCCCGCGAGCATGCTGGGATCTGTAAACACCGTAAACCCGGAAGAAGAAGAATTACGAATTCCGAGAATTTCTGAAGCCTTATGCGCCTCGCCTCATCTATACGCTCTTGCCAGTATCTGTTGGCGTTGTCGGTGACAACAAGCCACAGCACCAAGACCAGCAACACTAACGACTCCATGTCCTCCATGTTTATTGTTTACTATCCGGGTCGTGAGACTACCGCTTAAAAGGTCACTGATGTCACTGTTTGATGTCACCTAACGACATCACGTGACGTCCACCCACTTTCGCTAACCCCACCCAATGTGTCCACCCACTTCCAGCCAGCATGGTTCAGCGCGGTTGTAGTCGAAATGCAACTCCAACAGCCCCACTCAGCTCGACTCAGCACGGCACGGCTCAGCCCAACTCAGCCGCGTTGGTAGTGGAAAAGCGGCATTAGTGTTGCTGCTCCTAAACTTTGGAATTCGTTACCACAGTCGCTTCGTGACTGTTCCACACTCTCTTCCTTCAAAGCCAACTTGAAAACTTTTCTCTTTACCTCACACTATTCTTCCTAATTTTTTTTTTTTTTTGGTGGTAACTCTTTTGTAAAGTGTCCTTGGGTTTGTGAAAGGCGCTATATAAATTGAATTTATTATTATTATTATTATTATTATTATTATTATTATTATTATTAATAAAATCTTGAATTGTTTTTGAAGTTGTATTCAACACAAAGTAAGGTCAAACCCCAATTTTAATTTAAGCGAAGATCCAAACTTTTTTCTATATTGACGTCGAGCATAGAGGAGCATGTCATTCTGCTTTCGGTTTCGGCAGCATGGATGCGCTTTACATGAAAGAAGGCACTGATGTGTCTGCCATCGATAAAGGTGTAAAAAACAAGTGGAGGTGGGCTTGGCTGTATGAAATAGGTGAAAACGGAAAGCCATTTAGTTCATGGTGCAAAAAACTAAACATTCCAGGCGCTTGCATTTGTGTGGTTTGCCAAAAAAAATTATATACGGAAGCAATGGAAAGAAAGTGCAATAAATTGAATATATTAATCCATTAATTAATTGATAAAGTTATCAGTTCTAAGTTAACCATTCTCAGAATTTCATCGAAATCCACCCATAAACCCCCCCATAGAATTTCATCAAAATCCACCCATAACCCCCCCCCCGTAAATTTTCAGTCAAATCATTTTTTTTTTTTTGCTTTAATCCATGCATAATTAATTCAGGATCTCGAGAAAACAACACAACTAATTCGAGATCTCGAGAAAACAAAACAATTATTTCATGATCTCGAGTAAACAGCTGAGAAATGGTTCATTCAGGTGCGCCAAGAGACTTGTGATATGCTGACGGTCAATAGAATGTCTGGAATAATCGATCACCTAATAAGGCAATATTTTGATCAGGGGTTGACACAGGGAGAGATTGCATTAAGTCTTTTAATAATGGATAATTTCAAAATTAGTCCACGGCACCTCCGCAGAAGACTGGCCCGGCTTCGTCTCTACCGACGGAGATACAGTGATCCAGCTGAGATCATGAAATAATTGTTTTGTTTTCTCAAGATCTCAGAATAACGGTTTTGTTTTCTCAAGATCTCAAATTAGTTGTGTTGTTTTCTCGAGATCCTGAATTAATTATGTCGTTATCTCGGGATAACAAGGTGAATAAAAAAAGATTATATGAAGGGCCTCTCACGGCTTCCGTAAAATATACACTCAAACAAAACAGCAGTAAAGGAGGAGAGGGGCGACAGCCCGAGGAAAGCCCCCACAGGAGCGCACAGCATTTGCAACACAGGCTGCCCAACTCAGTACAAGAACAAAGCACTTACAGTGTGTGCAGTAGGCTTCGTGCGCATTGTTCTGCACCTCTCGGAGGAAGGGGTAGGTGCCCTGTAAATCTTTGGAAAAGGTACATTTTCTTTTCGGCATAATTGCTGCGGCATTACTGCTGCTAGCTGCTAGACAAAGAACATTTCGAGCCAGTTAATGTTTATTTTATTGTTGCATGGCAACCTGTTCTGTTGTCTGGAATAATGTGGCTAAATAAACACCCATGCCACAGGGCCAGGGGGCAGTAACCAGGAAAGTTTGCGATTCCCGTCAATTCATCAAAATAGTAAATGCAGACATTTCTCTGCTAATGATTCCCACACTGCTCAGTCGCAAATGTCGCGAGTGGCGAAAACCGGGACATATCCGTGTCCGAACAGACTTTTGTCGGGAGTTGGGACACACAACCCCAAATCGGGACTGTCCCGGTAAAACCGGGACGTCTGGTCACCCTATTATATTTTTATGTGACAAGCTTTTGTTAGATTTTCTCAGTCAATAAAAACTATCTTTTTAGATGGCAAGAATCGTGTTGCTATGACAATGTACATCGTTTACTAATATCTGTGTCAGTACTGCATATGCGTTATCTAGCCAAGTGAGATTTAAACTTCATAAATGTGAAGTCTGTTGATTCACATATTTTGTTGCCAATAAAAATGACATGGTTACAGAAAATTTATGATTAGATTTTTAGCATTAGAAGCCTTTGTCACATGTACATTATAGCACAGTGAAATTCTTTCTCTGCATTTTAACCCATCTAAAGCAGTGAACACAGAGAGAGAGAGAGAGAGAGAAACAGTGGTGCCTGGGGATTTTTTTGTTTGTTTTTTGTTTGTTTTTTAGAATTAGAAGCCTTTATTTGATAGTTCTGTGTTACAAAAGTTAACGGCATACTAGTGTGCCAGTTATGTCACAGGCTATCTGGTTCTATCAAAAATCTGTATCCAGTTTCAGTGCAAATGGCTGTTGCTAGGTAAGCCTATTTTTAACAATATCATAACTTTTAATGCAAAAATTGTTATAAGTTTTTATTTTTAAGTTAAACATGCAGAGGGCACATTAGGGCACTTGCAGTGATTGGCAAACAGCACTTTTGTTTGACTTTAATGGAGATTTTAGGCCTTCCTTTTTTCCTTCCTAAAAGACACAGTGTGCAGACCAAAGAGACATGCAACTTAGTCAGTAGGTACTACTCCCTCCCTCTACTCAGACAAATGAAATGGGCCCAGTCAGCCTAATGGTGGCACTAAGCTGTAGGGTGTTACGATTTGGCCCATAACTCATGAATAGTGAGTCCTACAAACAAAATTATTATTCCACTGATTGAAAACCTACTTTGGTGAACTAGTCTTTCACAAAAGAATTCTTGACCTATCATCACGTCTCTGATGTCAAACTAATCAGCAGAGTGTGAGCCTCAATAATTATCAAAAACATTTTGTGATTTGTAAACATGATGGCCACCAAATGTCAATTAATATTAATGAGCTGGAGTCAAATTTACTTAAAAAGCTGTAACCCATCAGTGCTTATGCAGATTTACATGACACATGAAAGGTATGTACAGGAGACGATTCGGAGGTCATATGCAAAGTTTGGGGCATGGTCATTTAAAGAGGGCAGAGTTCAGGTCAGATAACTTTTTCTCAGGAAATGTACCTGTAAATTGTATTGAGCTGAAATGTGGTGTCCTGCATCTGTGTACTTATGTGTATATGGAATTTTTGTATTATATGTATCTTGGCAAGAGCTGGCCATTGGTGCTATTTGCGAGGTGTGCTTGAACAGCTCGCTGCTTGAGCTATATTTTTGTAGTATTTTTGATATTTGATACTTGAATCTTGACATTGCTCGTCTTCCAGTATGTTACAGTATGTCCTGAGTTGTAGTGTCTGTGTTGTACTGTCTGTAACTGGGTAGGCTGAACCAAGTAAGAATCCCAATGCACATGCCCAATTGAATCTTGAAACTTGATATCCTTCAAACCTTCCTGTTCATTGGAAAATTGTTCAGTTGACCATGACTTAGTCACACATTCCAGTGACTATCAGTCACACTTGGTCACCACACACTTGCATTATAGCAGGGGGCTCTCCTTTTCTTCTAATGACTCCCCAACAAGGATGAAATGTGACTGACCATATTAGCCAAACATCTTAGTAGGTTCCCACTCTTAGGAAATATTTACTAAGTTAACACAATTTTTTTTATCATGATTCAACATCAGTTCATCCACCATCTGTCATTGTATGTCACAGGTGTTCACAGACATCAGTCTCATGATCTCCCAAGCTTCTATTCCTTGCCTTCAGGAGGAGTTGGCCAAATTGCCCCATCCATGGGTTGGTAAGTCCTAAGTATCTTATTTTGTATCTCAGCTAACATTTCCTAAATAATCTACACCATAAATTACATTGCCTTTGACAAATTAATAGCCCAGGGTTTTGTCAGTCAGGTATCTTACATTCAGTAGCTACATTATTTATGTCCTCGACATGTCTTTGGTGGCTGATGTATAAATATACAATGCATATATATTTATGTATAGTTTATATGAAATATAGTCCTATACAATGTATTCAAAAAGTGTTCAGATCACTTCACTTTTCCTCATTTGTTTCTAAATTTGATTATATATATTTTTTTCACAAAGGTCATCATTTTTGTAGGTGAACCTTCGCCCCAATCTGAGTTCATAAATGCTGTTTGAGTTAATTTTCTTCAAGGATGTTAACATGCTTTGATCAGTTTATCTTCTCTGTGATTCTGACAAGCTTTCAAGTCCCAAATCCTAACAAATATTTCCATAGCTTGATGCTGCTACCACTCATTTAACAGGGATCCCAGACGTCCGCTATAGAGATCTTGCAGTCACGTGACCGGAAAGTACACAGCCGCCATCTTGTCGGTAAAAAACACAGCTGAATACTGCTGCACTCGTGTACAGAATGGATCAATTTCAACCGACAGACTACACGGCTCATTTTTCTAATGAACAGATAACTAGATATATGTCTAAAATAAACGATCTACAGATTAGTGACCCTTATGGCTTACCGGACGGAGTTTTCACGACCGTGTCAGTGGATGTTGAACTGCCAGCGGAATACCCAGACGTGTATAATTACCTCATTAACTTTCCCTCGCTGTTCAGTGGTGAAGCACTGCCTGCTTATAAATCTCTGGACAGTTATCTTTACAGAAATTCAGGATTTGTCAGCGACTCAGATGTGGCATCTTGTAAACAAGAAAATAACAATCCTCATTGGATGGATAAGTCACTTAAGTATTGAGTATAGCACTGACCAGCCGATTATAGAATAGAATAGAATAAGGTAATTCCAGCTGTAATTCCAAATCATCCGTCTTGTTTAACATGGATCTGGCGTTGGAGAGATAGAGGCTTAGCAGTGGAGGTTTGAGTGGCTGTTTTCTGAGCTGAGTCAACAGGCCGGCTTTGCAGCCTCGCTTTTGCTTCCGCTCCCGGCGCCGCCTCCTTCGCTTTGCTTCCGATAACAATCCACGGAGACCCCGCTGGTCTCGCTATCTCGTCTGGAATGTTGTGCATGCGATGGAAATCACTACAAACTGTCATTTTCTGCTGGAAACCAATGTCCAGTAAGTCCATACGGTTGTAGTGGATATTGAAGTCTGGTACAGACGAACAACATGCAAAAATACACACAAAAAACATAAAAAACGTGCACAGGTAGGGAGAGCTTGTAGCCGCAGCCGTTGTAGTATAATTGTAGGGTTTTCCAGAAGAAAAGGTAGAAGTAAAAGCAGAAGTAGAACCAGAAGTAGAAGGCGGAAATATGGCGTTTGACCGACAAGATGGCGTCTGTCACAATCTGGATTGGCTGTAACGTCACATGCAAGTGCTCCATTTAGCGGAATTCCGCTATTTTTCTAGCCAAAGTGGTGGCGTTTTATTTTTTTTTTAAATCTCTTGTATATCCGTTAAAAATATGTTTGTTTAAGTAAAATGACCAGCAGAATACGTTCTGATTTGGTTTGCTTGTTTAGCGATGTTTTTGTCAGCTTCGTTTGTTCTCGTTGACATTCGGGAACACTCGGAAGTTAAATTGATGTAAATACCGCGAGACTGTACGCCAGGCCTATTCAATTGGCGGCCCGCGGCCCGGATGCGGCCGACGTGATGCTTCACCTTTAAAAGTAAAATACCATTCACCAGTCTCCAAAACTTCTCATCTCATCTCATTATCTCTAGCCGCTTTATCCTTCTACAGGGTCGCAGGCAAGCTGGAGCCTATCCCAGCTGACTACGGGCGAAAGGCGGGGTACACCCTGGACAAGTCACCAGGTCATCACAGGGCTGACACATAGACACAGACAACCATTCACACTCACATTCACACCTACGGTCAATTTAGAGTCACCAGTTAACCTAACCTGCATGTCTTTGGACTGTGGGGGAAAATGGAGCACCCGTAGGAAACCCACGCGGACACGGGGAGAACATGCAAACTCCACACAGAAAGGCCCTCGCCGGCCCCGGGGCTCGAACCCAGGACCTTCTTGCTGTGAGGCGACAGCGCTAACCACTACACCACCGTGCCGCCCCCCTCCAAAACTTCATATATGTATTTTAATTTACCGAATATCAATAAATAGATGATGTTATAATAGTTATTTTGCACTTTTATTATTTCCCAGCTACTGTTAACTCAGTAAAATGCAAATAGTTAGCAAATATGCTGTGGCAGCGGGGGCATGGTCAAGCGCCGGTCTGTGACAGGAGGGCGGAGTCAGGGAAGGTACAGTAAGTGGCAGAATCACTGCACCTGTCGTTAATTCATGTGTTTAAGGAGAGAGAGAGAGCAGAGGGAGCTCTCTCCACAACTAGACGACTGATGTGTGTGCGTGTGTCTGAGTGTGTGTGAGAGAGTGCAGATATACGCTGAAAAGCTAAATGAAAGCAAGTTTTGTCCTGCCGTCCTTCTGTGCTCCACCCACCTACACGAACTGTCACAGTGGTGCCGAAACCCGGGACGAGCACACCACTGTGACAGTTCGTGTAGGTGGGTGGAGCACAGAAGGACGACAGGACAGAACTCAGTTCACAAAACTCGCTTTTATTTAGCTTTTCAGCGTATATCTGCACTCTCTCACACACACTCAGCCACACGCACACACATCAGTCATCTAGTTGTGGAGAGAGCTCCCTCTGCTCTCTCTCTCCTTAAACACATGAATTAACGACAGGTGTAGTGATTCTGTCACTTACCTTCCCTGACTCCGCCCTCCTGTCACAGACCGGTGCTTGACCACGCCCCCGCTGCCACATATGCATTCTCAATCAACGTGTCGCGATTGCATTGACATCTTATGAACCAAACATCACAGATCTTGTGCAAAACAAGAAATGTCACTTCTCTCACTAAAGTCAACGGCAGCTGTGGGCTAAAGCTGTGTTCTGTTTAGTATCAGTAGCCTGACAAGCATATCAATGAGAAATGTTGAGATAAATGTTCTATTTTTTTGTTTGTTTGTTTTAAATAAAGGAGATGGGAAAGAGAGTTGTTTGTGTGCATTTTGAATATTCAATGTTAAGTTGAAGGCTAAAAATGAAATATAATATAATAGACCTTGTAGGCTACTTGAAAACTGAAAAATTACCACTTGTTCATGACCGCGGAAAATTTGTGGCCCACCTCAAGTTCTTGGATTCGAAATGTGGCCCAAATGGAAAACTAATTGAATAGCCCTGCTGAACGAGAAAACAATATGGCTGCGTCCATTTGCTAGAAAATGTGTTTTAACTCCGTTCGTGCTTTTGTTTCTAATGCGTTGAACTTAATTCAATATGTCGTGGAAAAAAGATATCGTCCATAAAAGAGATAGCGGAACAGTGTCCAGGTTAGAAGAAGTATATTCTTCAAAGCTACATTTTCATCTAATTTTTATAAATAACAATTTTTTTGCCACGTATGTCATTGATTACAAAATATGGCATCAAATAGATACACATTATTGTTAAATTCTGTTGCTTTTCTATGTTAAATCTATGTAAAAAATGTGTTCTATAGCATCTTTAAATGTTAAAATCTCAACAGCTTCAGGGGGCTTGCAGCCCTCTTGACCCCTGCTGATAGTTTCTTACATTCCTCTATTTTTTTCAATTACTGCTGGGATCCCTGATTTAAGTTTCAGATGATCATAAAATCATATTTCTCACACCCTGAGAATTCTTTTGCTGCCTTTTTTTTTTTTTAACTCAGGCAAACCAACCATTATCAATACTGCTTACCCGTCAGGGTCACAGGGGAAGCTGGAGCCAATCCCAGCTGACTTCGGGTGAGAGGCTGGATACACCCTAGGCAGGTTGCCAATCTATCACAGGGCTAACACAGAGACAAACAACCAATCATACTCACATTCACACCTATGGGCAGTTTAGAATAGCCAGTTAACCTAATTCACAAGTGTTTGGACAATGTGAGGAAACTGGAGCACCCACAGGCACAGGGATCCAAGCTCCACACAGAAAGGCCCTAGTTGGCCATGAGGTTTGAACCTAGAATCATCTTGCTGTGAGGCGATAGCATTAACCACTGCACCACTGAAAATCTTGCTGCAGTAGCAAGGCTACTTTTTTGTTTCTTCCGATACACTGAAGACATTTGGGTTCGATATCTAAAGATGACTATGAGATGATGGACTATAATTTCAGCTTTCATTTCTTCATATTTACATCTAGATGTGTTAAACTACATAGAACATGGCACCTTTGGTGGCAGACTACTCAATTTCTGGGTGAGCAAAAGTATTGAAGCAGATAGTCTTGAAGTAAATAACACTTAATATTTGGTTGCATATCTCTTGGTTGAAATAACTGTATCAAGCCAGAGACCCATGGACATCACCAAATTGTTGTATTCTTCTTATGTGATGCTTTTCTAGGCTTGTACTGCAGCTTCTTTTAGTTGTATGTTTTGCAGTGTTCTTCCCTTCAGTCTCCTCTTTAGGAGGTGAAATGTATGCTCAATTGGGTTAAGGTCTGGTGATTGACTTGGCCTTCCACTTTTTCCCCCTCTAATGAATTCTTTTGTTGTGTTGGTGGTGTGTTTTGGGTCATTGTTTTGCTGCATGATGAAGTACTTCCCAATTAGATTGGATGCATTCTTCTGTAAACTGGTAGAAAGAATGATTTCTGAATTCTCTCTGCTGCTACAATCACGAGTTACATCATCAGTAAAGATTACTGAGCCTGTTAGAAGCAGCCATGCAAGCCCAAACAATGACACTACCTCCACCATGCTTGATTGATGAGTTTGCATGTTTTGGATCATGAGCAGATCCAATCTTTCTCCACCCTTTAGCTTTTTCCCCAGCCAATTAGGTGCTGTCCTGCCACAGTCTGCCCACTCCACTGGGTGCATGGGGCTTTGGGATACAAGTATCCTGAACTGTGGACTGAAAACTCTGTACCAGGCACAACAAGAAGACAAAGAAAGAAGCCAGCACTCAGACTGGGGTGCTGGAATGTACAGACCATGACCATATCAGATGACCTTCGGGAGATCAGCAACACATGCAAGACAGCAGTGATGAACAATGAGATGCTGAGACTCCAAGTGGACACATCTCCCAGGATCAGGAACCCTATGTGAGAGAGTTTATACCTTCTTCTGGCAGGGCAAGGGCTCAGACAAGACCAGAGAGTATGGTGTTGGCTTCACTGTGAAGAACTCACTGCTGAAGATGGTAGAGCCTAGTGAGAAAGGGACAGAGCACATTTTCTCACTCCAGCTATACACATCTGATGGGCCTATCATTCTTGTCAGTGTTTATGCTCCAATATTCTACTTCAGCCAAAAACGATCCACTATGCCAAGGTTCCAGGCAATCAGTGCATTGATGCCAACAAGGGCCAACACCCAGACAAAGTGGTGGAGTTCACCAAATCACTGCAGGACCCACCAGAAGGGGATGCTCTGCAGAGATGAGACTCTCTCAGGGACACTATTCACAGCACTGCATTCAAGGCTTTTGGGGAAAAAATGGGACAAGACACAGGATTGGTCTGAAGTGAACTCAAGTCAGCTCACCACTGTCATCAAGGCAAAGTGTGTTGTACTACTAGACCACAAATGCCACCCCACCCAGGCAACACTGCAATTGCTAAGGAAAACAAGAAGCAGAGCCCAGAAAACAGCCAGAGGCTGTGTAAATGACTAGGCTGTGCAACTTTGCAGAAAGATTCAGACATCATTTGACATGGGTAACATCCGTGGAGGGTATGAGGGGATCAGGAAAGCCATTGGTCCAGCCCAGAGCAAGTCAGCACCACTGAAAACAATAACAGCAGAGACAAAGGCAAGCAGATGGAGAGATGGATGGAGGAGGATTACTCCAAACTCTCCTCCAAGGAATACAGCATCTCGGACAGCATGCTAGATGCCATGGAATGCTTGCCTGTCATGGAGGACCTGGATGTATTGCCAACTGCTGAAGAGCTGAGTAAAGCCATTGATAGCCTGCCTACTGGGAAAGCACCTGGACCTGGATGCCATTCCACCAGGTGCATGAGCCAGCTGCATGAACTACTTTGCCAGTGCTGGAAAGAGGGAGCAGTGCCACAAGACATGAGACTGTACCAGCATCACCTTATATAAGAACAAAAGGGATAGAAGCAACTGTAACAACTACAAGGGATCTCTTTGCTGAGCATTGTTGGGATGTCTTTGCCTGTGTGGTCCTGAACAGACTGCAGAAAATTGCTGAAAGGGTATATCCTGAATCTCAGTGTTACTTCAGTTCAGAACGATCTATAATTGACATTATATTTTCACTTTGACAGCTTCAAGAGAGATGTAGGGAGTAAAGACAACCACTCTACATCACTTTCATTGACCTCACAAAGGCCTTCGACCTGATGAGCAGAGAAGGCCTGTTCACAATCCTCACTAAGATTGGTTGTCCTCTGAGGGTTCTCAGGATAGTTCAGTCCTTTCACACAGACATGAAAAGTATAGTTCAGTTTGACAACATCCACAGCAACATGAAGCAAGGTTGTGTGCTTGCCCCAACCCTCTTTAGCATCTTCTACATAGTCATGCTAAATCATGCCTTTGGAACATCCACAGACAGTGTCTATCTCCACACCAGATCAGACAGGAGGCGGTTTAGTCTGGCCTGTCTGAGGGCAAAAAAGAAGCTTTGCAAAGTAGTTATCAGGGACATATTGTTTGCAGATGAAGCGGCACTGGCAATACACACTGAAGCGCAACTGCAATGCCTCATGGACAGCTTCTCAAGAGCCTGCCAGGACATCAGCTTGACTGTCAGCCTGAAAACAAACATGTTTTGCCAAGATGTTGAGCACCCCCCTGCCATCATATCAACAACTACAAGCTGGAGGTAGTCCATGAATTCACATGTCTTGCTTCAACCATCATGGACAGTCTTGTCTTAGACTCTGAGATCAACAGATGGATTGGACAAGCAGCCTCAACATTTGCTAGGTTGACGAAGTGAGTCTGGGGGAACAGAAAGCTGCTAATGTGCACCAAAGTTGCAGTCTACAGGGCCTGCCTCCTCAGCACACTGCTTTACGGCAGCGAGACCTGGAGCCTCTACTCCAGACAAGAGCAGAGCCTCGATGCCTTCCACTTTCATAGCCTAAGATGCATCTTGGACATCGAGTGGACTGAGAGAGTCATCAACAGTGAGATCTCCTGACCAGCACCCAGATACCTGGCCTCTTCACCCTGCTCCAACAATGCCACCTCCACTGGCTGGGCCATGTACACCACATGCCGGATGGGAGGATCCTGAAAGATCTAATGTACAGGGAGTTGGCCTCTAGCAAGAGAGAGCAAGGGCAGCCCCACCTTTGCTTCAAAGATGTCTGCAAGAAAGACATGAAATCACTGAACATGGAGGTCGAGAGGTGGGGGGACATTACAAGCAATCACTCTCGCTAGAGGTTGGAACTACACAGAGGGATGAGAAGTTGAGGTTAGCTGTTGAAAAGAAGCAAACTTGCTGGAAGAACAGTGCCAGAGCAACACAGGAGGACATTGCCTTCAAGTGTGGTTGTTGTGTCCATGATTGTTACTCCAGCATAGGCCTCTGTAATCACGGGAGGTGCTGTTGTAACAATACTGACTGAAATATGACTCTCCAGGTGCAGATCAATGGTCTCTTGAGACTAACAGATGCCACCACCACTACCATCTGCATTTCAGGCCTGCAATAAATTCCAAAAAACACTGGGACAGGGCAATTTACAGCTAGTAAAGAGGTAAAATAGTTAAACAATGATGTGATTTAAAATAGGTGATGTCAGCAGGTGATTGTAATCATGATTTGGTACAAAATCAGTATCCAGGAAAGGCCTAATCTTTGAGGAGCAAAAATGGGCTGAGGATTTCCAGTTTGTCAACAAATGCATGAGAAAATGATTGAAATGTTAAAAACAACGTTCTTCAAAGAAAGATAGGAAGGGATTTGGATATTTCACCCTCTGAGGTGCACAACGTCAATAAATGATTTAAGGAGTACGGACGGATTTTGGTACATAAAGGGCAAGGGCACAAGCCAAAGCTAAAGACCCATGATCTTCCAGCTCTTTTTTGTAAGAAATGGACACTGTGCTCTGAACCAGAGACAAAAAGGACCATCCAGACTATAACCAGCAACAAGTCCAAAAGTCAGGGTCTGACATTATATGGGGTTGGCTGGGGGAAAAAAGGGTGCCTGTCCCCATAGAGAATGTGTGGCGAATTTTGAAATGAAAAATATGATAACGATGACCCTGTACTGCTCCACAGGTTAAGACCTGTTTGCAGGAAGAATGGAACAAAATAACACCTGAAACATTTCATCACTTGGTGTCTTCAGTCCCTAAACATCTTTTAAGTGCTATGAGAAGGAATGGCAACATTACAAAGTTGTAAATGCTTTACCGACCCAACTTTTTTGAAATGTGTTGCAAGAATCAGAATTGAAATAATTGTTATTTAAAAGAAAAAATATCATTGCATAAAATATCAAATAATGTGCTGTTGTATTGTTTTGAGTGAAATACACATCAAATGTTATTTATAAATGACCAACTTCAACATATCAATATACTGTCTCAGGTTTTTTTATTTTTTGTGATTTGGGGTTGTACATAGTGAGCATTTTCACAGGCTCAAAAATTGGACAGTTGACTGATAAGCAGTTTCATGCCCAGGTGTGGCTTGTTTCCTCATTTTCATAGCAAATTAAGATCAAAGGACTGGAGTTAATTCCGAGTGTTGAATTTGCATTTGGCAGCTGTTCATGGGAACCTTCAAAATGTGGTCCAAAGAGGTGTCGATGCAAGTGAAGGAGGCTGAGTCATTACGCTGGGGAAACCCCCCCCCACATACACACACACTTATCAGAGTGATAGCAGAAACTTTAGAAGTGTCCCAATCAATAATTTTGGTACATTCCTAAAAAGAAGGAATGCACTGGCAAGCTCAGCAGCACCAAAAGACTTGGAAAACTACAGAAGATAACTAACATGGATGATCACAGAATTCTTTCCTTGGTGAGGAAAAAACCCTTCAAACATCTACCTAAATCAAGAACACTCTTCAAGAGGTAGGTGCAGCATTGTCAAAGTCTACAATCAAGAGATGCTTTCATGAACACAGAGGATTACCTCAAGAGGCAAACCACTGTTGACACTCAAGAAAAGGAAGACCAGATTAGACTTTGCTAGAAAGCCTGCCCAGTTCTGGAACAAGTTTCTTTGGACATGTGAAACCAAGATTAACTTGTACTAAAAAAAAAAGTCAGTAACATCACCAACAAACTCAGGGATGAAAGTATCACAATCCAGTGTTGAAAGAAGACTTCAGGAGCAGAAATATAGAGCCCATAACACAATATGTAAACCAGACCTAAATATTTTTGCTCATGATCCAAGGTTTTCCACATCATCTGTCAAACACTATGGACATGGGCATGTATGTCTGTCAATGGAACTGTGTCACTGGTGTTTATTCATGATGTAACTTCTGATAGAAGTGGCAAAATTAATTTTGAAGTGTATAGCACTATATTTTCTGCACGGAATCAGTCAAAATGCTGCAAAATGGATGATAGTGCTTCACAGTACAGATGAATTATGACCCAATACATACCACAAAAACATCTTAAGGCAAAAAAAAAAGGAATGTTCTTAAATGGCTGGGTCAGTCAATCCACTTGAGCTTGCTTTTCACTTACTGAAGACAAATTCATTGTAGTGGTGTACAGAGGCAAAATTACGAACTTGTCATTGACCAAATACATATGGACCAGACTGTATCTGGCCTTCCAGTTCTTACTGCTGATGATGAGTGGTTTACATATTGTGTTATGGGCTCTATATTTCTGCTCCTGAAGTCTTCTTTCAACACTGGATTGTGATACTTTCATCCCTGAGTTTGTTGGTGATGTTACTGACTTTCCCCCCCCCATGGTTCTCAATGTTTCTTGGGGTCACGTTGGGGTAGTGTATTTCTCATGTAGTCCACATAGTTTTCTCCCCATTTGCTCATACCAAGGCTGTATCTTACTATTTCTTTTTTAAATGTGTCCTTCAAAATGGTTGAAAATGCAATATTTGCACAAAAACTTCTGAAAGTTCTGAAACACTTTTCAGTATTGTAAACAGAGACTTGAAATTTGCTAGACTATTATAGACAATGGTTCTAACAATACTATCCACCATTATGAATACCATATATGAGCTATTGTTACAAATCTTAGATACAGAGGTGGGTAGAGTAGCCAAAAATTGTACTCAAGTTAGAGTATTGTTACTTTAGAATAATATTACTCAAGTAAAAGTAAAAAGTAGTCGTCCAATTAATTACTTGAGTAAGAGTAAAAAGTACTAAGTGAAAAAACTACAAGTACTGAGTAACTGCTGAGTAACTTTGTTTATTGATCAGGATGTCATAACAGGCAGAGATTTCATATATATTTCACACAAACTACGATACGATATCTACTTTATTGTCAGTTTTCACTGAAATTCATTTTGCATCCCAGAACAAGACTCGTTTTAAAAAAGACAGGACATACATATAACATCACAGGACTATTGCACATTAGTGCCATGCATGTGGAGCGTATAGCATCATCAGACAAACAAACATGGAGCCTGGGACCACAGTAGCCCACAGCCTATTACAGATATAGCAAGACAAAAGACACAGACCTACTTACAGTATAAATACATACATACATACATACATACTGTACATACAGTACTGTACAGTATGCATGCATACATGCATACATACATACATACATAACATGGGGACAGTTTTCTCCATTGAATGATTGCACTACATACAGTCTTAAGACTGCAGATTCAACAGAAGAATTGATTGATGTATGAAGGAATGTGGCGGCACGGTGGTGTAGTGGTTAGCACTGTCGCCTCACAGCAAGAAGGTCCTGGGTTTGAGCCCCGGGGCCGGCGAGGGCCTTTCTGTGTGGAGTTTGCATGTTCTCCCCGTGTCTGCGTGGGTTTCCTCCGGGTGCTCCGGTTTCCCCACCAGTCCAAAGACATGCAGGTTAGGTTAACTGGTGACTCTAAATTGACCGTAGGTGTGAATGTGAGTGTGAATGGTTGTCTGTGTCTATGTGTCAGCCCTGTGATGACCTGGCGACTTGTCCAGGGTGTACCCCGCCTTTCGCCCGTAGTCAGCTGGGATAGGCTCCAGCTTGCCTGCGACCCTGTAGAATGATAAAGCGGCTAGAGATAATGAGATGAGATGAGATGAGATGAGATGAAGGAATGTTTAAGTCTGTTGCGGTTGAAGAAGGGAACTCTGACATGCCTATTTGAGGGTAATAATTGATATTCTTGGTGTAGGATGTGTGTGACGTCAGTGGAGATGCATGTGGCCAGTCTGAGCATACTCTTATTGTGGGCTTCCTGGAAAAGGTGTGCTATGGGCAGCCCAATGATCTTAGAGCAGATTTTAATTTGGTGTTGGAGTTTAGCTTTATCTTTAACAGAGAGGCTACTATACCAAGCTGTACTGCAATAAAGCATAACACTCTGGATCACAGAAGTAAAAAATAAAAAGATTATTTGGGCACTAACTCCAAAGGATCTTAATCTTCGCAGGAAATAGATGCGCTGTTGTATTTTTTTTACATGTGAAGTCTATGTGGTCGGTCCATGTCAGATTTTGGTCAATCATGACACCCAGGTATTTGTAGGATGGGACTTGAGTGATGTCTGAGTTGTGGATTTTTACTGGAAGTAGTTGGAGATTGGGTGGTTTTCCAAAAATGACCTCCTCGGTCTTCACTGTATTAATGATGAGGTAGTTATTATCACACCATTCAATTAACCAATCCACATTGCTTTGGTACTGAGTATGGTCATCGGATTTTGTGAAATGAGTCACTAATGTGGAGTCGTCTGAGTATTTGAGAAGATATTGATTAGGCACATTGGTGGTACAGTCAGAGGTATACAGGGTAAACAACCTAGGGGAGCTTATGCAACCCTGGGGAACTCCAACATTGGTGGTAATGGGAGAAGATAGTGTGTCGTTTACCTTCACCAGCTGGACCCTATTTGTGAGAAAAGAAAAGTACCAGTGGATAATGTATGGCTTTATCTGAAACTTAATCATTTTAGACAGAAGTATGTTTGGCTGAATGGTGTTGAACGCTGAAGAAAAATCAAGGAAAAGAGCCCGGGCATAAGTGTTGGGTTTGTCCAGATGTTTAGATATGATGTGTACCAGTGTAACCACTGCATCCTCTGTGCTACGGCCTTGTTTGTATGCAAACTGGTATGGGTTTTGAAGCCCCCCCCCCCCATCTGTCTGTTTAGATGTTGAACTATGATTTTCTCTAGTGACTTCATGGTCACTGATGTAAGAGCTATTGGCCGATAGTCATTATGTTCCTTAGGACATTTCTTTTTAGGGATAGGCTTAATGTGGGATGTTTTCCATGCTAGAGGTATATGATGGGTGTCTAGAGACTGCTGGAAAATGGGTTGCCATACAGGGGCTAATTCCCTGGCAAAGGTTTTTAGAACGAATGCACTGCTGTGGTCAGGCCCTAAGGCTTTCCTTGTGTTATTGCACTGGAAGGTACCTCTGACCTCCTCCACAGTTAAAAGAACTCTGTCGGAGTTAGACGGTTTAATGGTCTTTACTATGTTTTCACAGTCATTGAGGTGGGAGGAAGAATCAAACCTACAGAAAAAGTCATTCAGTTCATTTGCAAACATGAGTTCATTTCCAGTCACAATGGGCTTATTGGAGGATGACATTCCAGTCATTTTTTTCATATTGTCCCAGAGTCTTTTAGGGTTTTTTTCTTTAAAGTTTTCCTCCAGCTGATCTCTGTGCACCTCTTTAGCTTCCCTTAGTTTGTTTTTTTTAAACCCTCTCCAATTCGATGGCATCTTTGTTTTTAAAAACTACTTTCCTTTTATTGATTATGTCTTTAATGTCCTTAGACACAAATCGCTTGTTGTTGGGATAAATCTTCATTCGTTTGGTGGGGATAACTAACTGTGCACAAAAGTTAATATAGTCCGTGGTGACTGAGGTAGTGACATCTAAAGAGTTCTGGTCATGGAATACATCCCAGTTCGTCAGTTCAAAACAAGCTCTCAGTTCCTCGCAGGCTTCAGGAGACCAGCATCGTATTTCTCTTGCTACTGGTTTACAGCGTTTCAATTTTGATTTATATGTCAGAATTAAATGAACCACGTTGTGATCGGAATTGGCGATAGGAGGTCTAATCTTAGACCCGTAGGTATCTTTCACGTTCACGTAACATTTATCAAGTAGTCTGTCTTTTCGTGTTTCACCTTTGACCGTTTGGTAGAAGCCAGGTAGAACAGCGTCCAATTGACAATGGTTTAAGTCCCCTGCCACAATGGCAGGTGCGTCGGGGTATTTCTGTAATAATCTGTGAACATGGTCCGCGATAGTGGCTGCGGCCAGCGAAGCCTTGCCACTTGGTGGAATGTACACCACACACAAAAGCACACATCCAAACTCACGTGGCAGATAGAAAGGTCTTAATGTCAAACAGAGCATCTCAACATTTGAATCACATAGCGTCTCTTTGACAGTGAACTGGCAGCACCACTGATCATTGATGTATACACAAATCCCACCACCCTTGGTTTTCCCAGAGTTGTTATCTCTATCGAACCGGATCAAAGTGAATCCGTTGATCTCAAATAGGGAATCGGGGCATTGGATTGCAGCCAGCTCTCTGTGAGACACAACAGCGAAGCTTCACGGAATTTGGAGCAGTACCTTGCATGGGTTTGGAGGTCGTCAGTCTTGTTCAAAGACCGAACGTTGCTAAGAATGATTACTGGAAGCGGAGGTTTGGTGTATCTTCGTCGGAGCCGGTTCCGTATTCCACCTCTCCTGCCTCGTTTCCTACGCGTGGGCCTTCTCAGCTCAACGGGGATGTCACTCAGGAACGGCAGGGGCAACAAGGATGGTGATTTGTGGCGAAGTGCGAGCAGGGCATCCTGACTGTAACTTGCGCTTGGTCGAAGTTCCCGGTAAGGTTTTAAATCCATTTCTCTCTCAAATGCAACAGAGGACTTTGAGTGTGCAGGGGGCCGCCCAATGGTGGCAATCCCAACTAAAGTCAATATAATCCACGGATAAATCATCTTCCAAGTTACAAGTAAACATACGCGAAGGGTGACATCTTAGACACAAAACAAAACGGCGCAAGCACACTAATAAACACATACAAACTCAAAACGAGCTTGACATGCTCAGGACGCGGTTCGCAGCCGAGCAGCGCACCGGAAGTTCATCAAAAGATTGATAGCTGTGTGTGTGTAGTTCTGTGTATTAACAATAACAACAAGAAGCTCAAGGCAGTCTGCACATAAACCATAACACTGTGTGCGCATGCACGTTCACTCTGTGAAGTGACTGTTCAGCTTTAACAGCAGCTGAACATCACACGTAATATCTCCTCGTACGAAAAAGACTGGAAATAATCCTGTAAGATGCGATCAACGATGTTAATCCTTTCATCTCCCAAAAAGTTGTTTATTGGATCCATCTCGCAGAGGAGTTAGCAAGTGGAAGTAACCAGCAAAAAGGTTGCTAACTAGCTGCCAGTGCCCAGCTTGGCTGGGTGGTGGTGGGGATTGCTAGCAAGCGGTCAAGCTAACAAGCTAATGCTCTTCCTTTTGTGAACAAGCACTTGTAGACAAATAATAAAACAAATCTCACAGAAAAAAAACACCTAAAGTCTTCACAAATCCCTCTAATCCACAACAAATACAGTAGCTTGAAAAATGGAGATTTCACAAACGATATGTTACGCGTTTTGTTATTTAGTAAGTTTTCACCAGTCTTCCATTCCCAGTTTTTGACCAGAGCCGTGTACAACTGTAACGCTATTGAGGAGATGACATTAGGCGAGCAACCTTATTTTCATGAGCATTTTTTGGTTTCACATCAATAAAAAGTGATTGTTAGTAAGATTTTTTGTAGTTGTATTTCTTGGTTCTCTGATGCATGTGTGTTATCTTGCTGTCTGAGGCCGCAGTGCGTCAATACATTTCCACAAAACAATGTACTTTACAGTTATTTATGATGTTACAACAGGGCTAACGTCTGCCTACGAAGACAGCCAAAAGCACATAGCCTACTTACCGCAATGTGTTTCCTCAAATTCGACGTTGAGTTTTTATAAGCTGAAACGTCCACTGGTTTGGGGAGACACATGTTTTACCGCATAACATAACTATTATTTTTTGTTGTTTGGAGAGTGAACATGGTTTGTATGTGTGGCCAGGGGTGTGCCTCGTCAGCTTGATGAGAAACGCTGGCCGTTGTCTCTGCCATTTTTCTTCTGCTTCCGGGCTCTTTTCCACCTGGACTGGTCTTGCCGCGGGAATTTTGTGTGCGGGCGGGCGCGCGCGGCGGCTTGGCTCTGTTTGATTGGCGAAACGGAGTTAAACCATAGCTCCTCCCACTATGGCTCTGGCTGCTACATTTGATCGGTGAGATGCTGTCATGTGACAGAGCCTCTGCTGGAAGTCTCGACAAAACATAAACAAACAGACCACGCATCGCACGGATCAATACAAATAAAAATAAAGTAGCAAGTAATGAGCAGAATATAGCCCAATGTAACGGAGTAAAAGTACCGCTTCTTCTTCACAAATATACTCAAGTAAAAGTAAAAAGTATGATGCATTAAAACTACTCTTACAAGTACAATTCATCCAAAAAGTTACTCAAGTAAATGTAACGGAGTAAATGTAGCGCGTTACTACCCACCTCTGCTTAGATATAAGGTTTAAAAAATTTAAAAGTCATCAGTTTTGCTACCTGTGACTATTTAAAAAAAATATATAGAAACCTCTCTATACTACATACTTCTATTAAAGAAGAATGTGTTTACCTAGATAGCCTCAGATGGTGCTGAAGATTATATTTCATCAAACTTTACATCCATGGGTTTGTCTCTATTTAAGATCAAGAAAATGAGATCAAGAAATTTGTTATATTCAAAAAGGAAACTTGATGCACAGAAAAGTTTGGAGAAAGAAATTTCAGAACATCAGAAAATGAGTTTCTCCATTCATCTATCTACATTCTCAACCTTATTCAACTGGCCTCAGATGGATAATATTTGCTTGATGCATTTTACACACTTCTAGACTGGTATTCCAGCACTAGACCCAGGAAGCCAGGGAAGTTAATACAGGGTCAAAAGTCCTTGAAGATATTAATGTAAAGTTTGAAAATGACGTTCACAGGAGTAAGCTAATAATCAAATAAGCTCGAGTCAGTCAGGTTTCACTTGATACTCTGAATTTCTCTAGTACTTTATTTGTTAACAAAAGTGTGTGTGTGTGTGTGTGTGTGTGTGTGTGATTTTCTTAGATTTGAAACCTTATAACTACATTTGAAAGCGTTATTTGTTATCCAAAAAAATATCAGTGCAATAAGAACCAAGCACTCTCAACCTCCAGCTAGTTTCCAGTCT
The DNA here is from genome assembly GCF_027579695.1 of Neoarius graeffei. Taxonomy (NCBI): domain Eukaryota; kingdom Metazoa; phylum Chordata; class Actinopteri; order Siluriformes; family Ariidae; genus Neoarius; species Neoarius graeffei. The sequence continues at coordinate 30,582,650 of NC_083580.1, forward strand.
GTATCTACAATATTGACCTTTCTGTGAGCATCTGAAAAATGCTTCAGAATTTAAGACTTTAATGTAAATATTGCATTTAGGCCAATTTGAAGGCCCATATTTCAGAGAATAAGACAGGTACAGCTTTAACAAAATTTGGTATCTCAGAGGGGTGGCACGGTGGTGTAGTGGTTAGCACTGTTGCCTCACAGCAAGAAGGTCCTGGGCTTGAGCCCAGTGGCTGACAGGGGCCTTTCTGTGTGGAATTTGCATGTTCTCCCCGTGTCTGCGTGGGTTTCCTCTGGGTGCTCTGGTTTCCCTAACAGTCCAAAGACATTCAGGTTAGGTTAATTGTTGGCTCTAAATTGATAGTAGGTGTGAATGGTTGTTGGTCTCTATGTGTTAACCCTGCAAGTGATCTGGTGCCTTGTCCAGGGTGTACCCTGCCTCCTGCCCATAGTCAGCTGGCATAGGCTTCAGCTTGCCCGCAACCCTGCACAGTGTTTATGGATAATGGATGGATGGTATTTCAGAAAAGTACACTGTATAGCCAACCATATGTGGACACCTGACCATCACACCCATGTGCTTTTTAGAACTTCCCATTCCAGATTTAGTCCCCATTTTGTCCTTTTTTTTAACCTTCAACTCTTCTGGGGAGGCTTTCCACTAGATTTTGGACCAGTTAGTGAGGTCAGGCACTGCTGTGCCGCAAGGAAGCCTGGGGCAAAGTCAGCCTTTCAGTTCATCCCAAAGGTGTTCAGTGGGATTGCAGTCAGTGTTCTGTGTGTATTTTCATGAATTTACACTGTGCACAGGGGATTTATCATTCTGGAACGTGTTTGGGCTACGCCCTTAGGGGTCATCCATAATTTTCATCATTATCACGAGCGTACAAACCGTACGTGGGGGGAGGGGGTTAATGACCAGACGTACACTTTTTAAAAATGAAAAAATGATGATCCGTCAATGTGCAAATCGGCGGCCGCCGTGTTAAAAATTTCGCGCCACATCGGTGTTGCCAGCTAGCTCTACACGCTTTCTTTCTTCAGTACAACAACAATGGCTGACCCAGATTTTGACCGCGTTTATAAATTCATGAAGAGCAGAAATACCGCTATTCACAAGACTCTTTCAAGTGAGTACGAGCAGTTTTTAAACATTTATTGTTTCCTGCATTCATCTGAGAAGCGGCAGAAGGCAGTTAGGGCAGGACAGGCTGCTTGGAAAGAATAAAAAACAAACGTTTCAAAGCCAAAAGGCAACAGCTCCCCTTAAAAAGACAGTCCCTAATTTTCATAAACAGACCCTCCAGGATGTTGCGATTTGCAAATTCAACCAATCCCGCGAACTCAGGGCGGTGTTGCAATTATATCCAATCACCGCAACTTTCCCGCAAATTTGACCAATCATTGGCGTCGTCTTGAGGTGACGTCGACAAACTACCTTCCGCTTTACTTCCAGTGTTGCCAGATTGGGCAGTTTCCCGCCCAGTTGGGGGGATTTCAAGTGCATTTTGGCGGGTTTTGAACATATTTTGGGCTGAAAAACGTCTGCAGTATCTGGCAACGCTGCTTACTTCCGTGTATACGTTCAAGAGAAGCAGCACGTGCGAGTCAGTGTTTATGTAGGCTTAAATTCTGTTACTGAAAGTGTGTTATGTTTACAGTGAAGGACTGTGTGCACTTTACATTATTTTTTTACTTAATACAAGAAATTAATGGATGCCAACATTTTTACCAAAATGGTATTTTATTTTCCATTGTTTAGGCAGCTTCAGAATACTGTGAGATTCTGTTCAAATTGTTTTTTTTTCTTCTATGAAGCCTGAGCCATTTATTTTATTAGTTTATAATTATTGTTTAATAGTCTTCAGGAGAGACTGCCTGCACACAGTACTAGTATTAATAGTTTTTTTTCTTACATGAAAGCTGAGGCATTTATATTATATTTTAAGGTAACTTCATGTTGTGCTGTGAGGTTCTATGCACTTTAACTTTTGAACCAACAGGTGCATTTGGATAAGTAAAGCCTATTTTTCTGCATGTTTGTAGTCCTGGTAATCTTTTATATTGGTAAAGTTGTTTATAGGACCATTTCTCAGTGTCTTTGTTTTTTTAATCAATAGTTTTTCAGTAATAACTTAATATTTAACATATTACTCAATTTTAATCACAAAAAGAGAAAATCGCAATAATTCCTTGCACCTTTCTCTTCCTCCCGCAATGTAATCGCAACAAAAACCTAAAAAATACCGCAACTTTCATCGCAATTCGCAATTTTTTGGACCCCCCCCTGCAACATCAGACATTTTAGCCCGCAACAGTCACAAAAAAGGCCCGCGGAATCCTGGGGGGACTGAAAAATGAATCGCCTGCTTTCTATGAAAACTTCTGGACCCGTCTTGTGTCTTCTTTTCTTCTCTTGTGAATCTTTGTATTGTCCTGTCATCCGATTTTAATAAAAAGTAATACAAGACATGGTTTTATTTTGAATCCCTATTCCACGTAGATCCATAATAATTTTTTTGTCTGCTAATGTACACTTTTGGGGGGAGGGAGGGGGGTTGCTCAAAAGTCTACTCTTTGTAGACTCATGATGATGATGAAAATTATGGATGACACCTTAGTTCCAGTGACAGAAAATTCTAATGTTGCAGTATACAATGACATTCTAGATAATTGTGTGCTTCCAACTTTGTGGCAGCAGATTTGGGAAGGCCCGCATATAGGTGTGATGGTCAGGTGTCCATAATGTCAGTCCTGCACATTGTGGTGCGTGCACCTGAAGGTGCACCCTGGGCTGCGCGCGTGTTGAGGGGACTCCGGAACACGCACTGGTAATGAGGCGCATCTGAGCTTAATAAAGGAGCTATATGTGCACCTATTTAAGGACTGTTCTGATGCACGATCAGTGTGAAGTATTACACTACATCACTATGCATTACCAAGTCTTTCTACCCTTGTTTCTGATTTCCTGTTTCCTGTGCCTGTTTCTCATTCTTGCTTTGCCTCTGATATCCTGTTTGCGCCTCACCTGACCCTTTGCATGTTTAACGTTTTGGATTTAGCCTGCCGATTTGGACTGTTTGCCTGTGTGTTTTTCTCACTCTTGTATATATCTTCATGATTGGAAATAAACATCACTTCTGCACTTACGTCCGCCTACCTTGTACCTGACAGAATATTTCACCTAACAATGGATGTAGCGGAAGTGATCCAGTTTGCCATACCCCGCATCTACCGGGTTCCTGTATCTCGGCCCCTCACCTCGTATTTCTGGCAGCATTTTGTAATGGGCCTCCCGGCAATGGACTATGGAATATATCACCCTAGGGGATTCAGCCTGCAATGTGATCTGCAATGTGATCTTCCCTTTGAAGAACCCAAGCCACCAGAACCGATCTGGTTGAGCACCCATGCCTTCGGAGTTCACAGACTTTCTTAGCCATGCTCCAGTTTATTTTTGAATCTTTGGAAAAGGAGGAATCCCATGAATTTTTTATTTTTTTTGGGGGGGGGATCACACTGATTGCCAACACAGTGGCAGCAGAGGAGGCTGTCGCTTCAGAGCTCCCTCCAGTGGCTGATGCAGGGGAGGAGACCATCACTCCAGAGCTCCCTCCAGACCTCCTTCCAGTAGCCGATGCAGAGACAGCAGAGGAGACTGTTGTTCCTGAGCCCCTCCTAGAGGCTGTCTTTCCAGAGCTGGTTTCTCAGCCAGAGCCAGCACCTGAATCAATGCCTGAACCAGAGCCTGCATCAGAACCTATGCCTGAACCAGAGCCAGAGCCGGTGCCAGCTCCAGCGTCAGAGCCAGAGTCTGAGTCAACACCAGAACCAGCATCTGTTCCAGAGCCAGCGCCTGTTCCAGAGCCAGTGCCAGCATCAGAGCCAGCACCAGCTCCAGAACCAGTGCCAGAGTCAGAGCCAGTGTCAGCTCCAGAACCAGTGCCAGAGTCTACTCCAGAACCAGTGCCAGCACCAGTGTCAGAGTCAGCTCCAGTGCCAGAGCCAGCATCAGAGCCTGCCTCAGTGTCTACTCCAGAGCTAGTGCTGGTGTCAGCTCCAGTATCAGAGCCAGTGCCTATGCCAGAGTCAAGGCCAGTGCCAGAACCTGAGCCTGTTCCAGAACCTGTGTCAGAGGACGATGGAGCAACCTCTGTCTCAGCTGGTTATGAAGACATCATCGTCGTCATCCTGCTGCCCGGTCAGGACCATAGCAGTGCACTGACAGAGCTTGAGCCCATGCCTGAGTCCAAGTCATGTCCACAGTCCAAGTCAAGTCCAGGGCCCAAGTCAAGTCCAGAGCTCGAGTCCAGTCCAAAGCCCAAGTCAAGTCCAGAGTTCGAGCACACTTCCAGGCCCAAGTCCAAGCCAGTTCCAGAACTCAAGCCTGAGTCATCTCCTGAGATGGAGCCATTGTCCAGTCCAGAGCTCAAGTCCTTTCCAGAGCTCAAGTCCAGCCCTGAGCTTGAGCACATTACCAACCCTGAATCTTAGCCAGATCCAGAGCCCAAAGCTCAAGTCATCTCCAGAGCTTGAATCCAGCCTGGAGCTCGAGTCCACTGTAAGTCCTGGATCCGAGCCAAGTCCAGGGTCCAAGTCAAGTCCAGAGTCTGAGCATGCTTCCTGCACAGAGCCCAAGTCATTTCCAGAGCCCAAGTCCAGTCCAGAGCCAAAGTCATCTCCACAGCTCGAGCCCAAGTCCAGTCCAGAGCTTGAGCCCGAGTCCAGTCCAGAACCCAAGCCATCTCCAGAGCCTGAAGCCAGTGCAAGTCAGGAGTTCAAGTTTTGCCCTGAGCCTGAACCTGAGCCCCCACCGGAGCCAATTAGAATGGATTTTTGCTCCTGGAGGGAGCTCTTTGGTGGGGGGGTTCTGTCAGTCCTGTGCATTGTGGCGTGTGCACCTGAAGGTGTGCCCTGGACTGTGCGCATATCGAGTGGACTCTGGCACATGCATCAGTAATGACGTGCACCTGAGCTTAATTAAGGAGCTATATGTGCACCTATTTAAAGACTGTTCTGATGCACGATCAGTGTGAAGTATTACGCTGTCAGTACGCATTACCGAGTCTTTCTACCCTTGTTTCTGATTTCCTGATTCCTGTGCCTGTTTCTCATTCTCGCTTTGCCTCTGATATCCTGTTTGCACCTCGCCTGACCCTTTGCATGTTTAACGTTTTGGATTTAGCCTGCAGATTTGGACTGTTTACCTGTGTGTGTTTCTCACTCTCGTATACATCTTCAGTACTGTAAATAAACATCACTTCGGCACTTACATCCTCCTACCTCGTACCTGACACATAATAGCCATATAGTGTACCTCAGCTCTGACCAGACAATTTTACATGAGCATATCTTTGTTGGATCATTGAATTACAAGCCAACAAAAAGTGCTTAAGAAAGATAACAGTACAATGTGTGATGAAACAGTGTTCAGTTTGAGCATCATAATCTTTATGATTAGCAGTTAATAGTCTACGCTATCCAGTTGAGTTTATCCACTGAAGAAAGAGTGTACAACAGCAGAAAATAAGTCAGAAATGCAGAAGATCCAAGTATAAGAGGGCAACAAGAGCTGTAGCAGTAAAAGTGTGTCACAATTGACAGCATCCCTACCGGTACTTACCAGATCTATCTCTATACTAGTTAATACCCCAGAAATGCACCTTCACTTAAGCTATTTGACAAAATGCCTAAACAAAAACTAAACATAACATTTTTAAACCTAGACTTAAAAAATATGAAGTAGTTTTTATTTTTCTAGGTACTGATAAATAACTTGCAACTTTTGAGTGAAGTAGAAAGATTTGCGCAGTCACTGTAGGGTGAGACCATTGGGGGAGAGGCTTTATATAGCATTCCATTTTGATGAGAAGTGACTCAAGGAGTGGTTTTCTTCTGGAAACTCAACAATAAATACTTGACTGGTGTTTCAGAGATGATTGCCTTGGTTATCACTCTGGCAGGTTTCCTCATCTCCACAGGACATTTCAAGTGTTTGATAATCTCCTTGACATCCTTCTCCTTGTATTCTTCCCTGTTTGCTTAGTTTAGCTGGACAAGCAGCCATAGTATAAGCCTTGTACAGTATAAGCTGTAGGATAAGTCTTTGTGGTTCTCTACTCTTTGGGAACTTCAAAGCCATAGGAATATTTTAATACACATCCTTGCATCTGCACCACTCCTGTGTTGTAGGCAGTGGTGCTTGAAAGTTTGTGAACCCTTTAGAATTTTCTATATGTCTGCATAAATATGACCTAAAACATCATCAGATTTTCACACAAGTCCTAAAAGTAGATAAAGAGAACCCAGTTAAACAAATGAGACAAAAATATTATACTTGGTCATTTATTTATTGAGGAAAATGATCCAAGATTACATATCTGTGAGTGGCAAAAGTATGTGAACCTTTGCTTTCAGTATCTGGTGTGACCCTGCTGTGCAGCAATAACTGCAACTAAACGTTTCTGGTAACTGTTGATCAGTCCAGCTTGGAGGAATTTGAGCCCGTTCCTCTGTACAGAATAGCTTTAACTCTGGGATGTTGGTGGGTTTCCTCACATGAACTGCTCGCTTGAGGTCCTTCCACAACATTTTGATTGAATTAAGGTCAAGACTTTGACTTGGCCATTCCAAAACATTAACTTTATTCTTCTTTAACCATTCTTTGGTAGAACGACTTGTGTGCTTAGGGTCATTGTCTTGCTGCATGACCCACCTTCTCTTGAGATTCAGTTCATGGACTGATATCCTGATATTTTCCTTTAGAATTTGCTGGTATAATTCAGAATCCATTGTTCCATCAATGATGGCAAGCCATCCTGGCCCAGATGCAGTAAAACAGGCCCAAACCACCACCACCATGTTTCAGAGATGGAATAAGGTTCTTATACTGGAATGCAGTGTTTTCCTTTCTCCAAACATAACGCTTCTCATTTAAACCAAAAAGTTCTATTTTGGTCTCATCCATCCACAAAACATTTTTCTAATAGCCTTCTGGCTTGTCCATGTGATCTTTAGCAAACAGCAGATGAGCAGCAATGTTCTTTTTAGAGAGTAGTGGCTTTCTCCTTGCAACCCTGCCATGCATACCATTGTTGTTGAGTGTTCTCCTGATGGTGGACTCATGAACATTCACATTAGCCAATGTGAGAGAGGCCTTCAGTTGCTTAGAAGTTATCCTGGGGTCCTTTGTGACCACGCCGACTATTACACACCTTACTCTTGGAGTGATCTTTGCTGGTCGACCACTCCTGAGGAGGGTAACAATGGTCTTGAATTTCCTCCATTTGTACACAATCTGTCTGACTGTGAATTGGTGGACTCCAAACTCTTGAGATGGTTTTGTAACCTTTTCCAGCGTGATGAGCATCAACAACGCTTTTTTTTGAGGTCCTCAGAAATCTCCTTTGTTCGTACCATGATACACTTCCACAAACGTGTTGTGAAGATCAGACTTTGATAGATCCCTGTTCTTTAAATAAAACAGTGTGCCCACTCACACCTGATTGTCATCCCATTGATTGAAAACACCTGAGTCTAATTTCACCTTCAAATTAACTGCTAATCCTAGAGGTCCACATACTTTTGCCACTCACAGATATGTAATATTGGATAATTTTCCTCAATAAATAAATGACCAAGTATAATATTTTTATCTCATTTGTTTATCTGGGTTCTCTTTATCTACTTTTAGGACTTGTGTGAAAATCTGATGTTGTTTTAGGTCATATTTATGCAGAAATATAGAAAATTCTAAAGGATTCACAAACTTTCAAGCACCACTGTAGGCAATTCCTCTGATATCATGATATCATAGCTTTATTCTTGCTTGATATCCACTGTCAGTTATGGAGTTTTATATAGACAAATGTGTCACATTCTAAATCATGCCTAATCAACTGCATTTATAGCTACTAGTTCAATATAAAGTCCATGTAAAGCAGTAATGTGTTCGGAGTTTGTCAGAACACAGAAAAATGTGTTATTAAACACCTAGCCAAATTTGAATGATTAAAAAAAATTGGCAAGAATATAAAATTAGGTATTAAAATCATGAAAAAATAAGCAGTACTCTCTGCTCTGAGAAACTGTGGGCATGTCCACTAAAGGTGCTTAGGTGATAGTGCTTGTGAGACACAGAGAAGATGCATTTATGGGATGAAGGCATAACTGGCTAGAAAACTGTTGGCTGTCGTATGTGTAATAACTCATAATAAAGTGGGATAACCACTGATGCTAATGCAGCTGTAATTTTTTAACATTATAGTGTTAGTGGAGGGGTTATGCTAAGTATGGCTTCAGAGCATCATCAAGCCATGATTTCTGACCTGCCAAAAAATCCTGAATATAAAAATGATAAACTCCACAGTTCATACTACACAGTTCAGTCTTTTTTGCATTTTTAGGAACTATTTTCTAACATGTATGATGTGTTTAGCAACAAATCTCTGAATTTGCTTTACACAGATTTTAATCAAGTTATCTCTACAATAAAATGTTTTCAATATTTGTGCAATATATGTGATTTTAAAAATACAATTAAAAAGTTACAAATGTTACATATTTTATTATAAAATGATAAACAAGATAAATGACTATAAAATAAATGCATTATAACAAAATGAAATAAAAGTGATGAGGTCCGAATACCTTCTGAATACATTGTTGAATTCTCTTATATAATATGTTTCAGGATAAGTGGCATTGTGCCTGACAGTTGTGCCTTATATGTCACAAAACTCAAGCCAAAATGAAGAACACATTACACATAGTTACAAGTGGACTATTTATACTACTTGTTGATTCTGTTTTCCTCTGTGAAACTTAGCTGAAATTTTTGTGAATTCCTTTGCAAATTTCTTTCACAAAATAAATTAATTTGAACATTGGAACACTGGCAAACTGTTCTTTTATAAATTGTAAAATTATATTAAATTGGTTTATTATTTTATAGTGAGAATGTACTCCTGTATATGCAAATATGCAATAATAGTAATGCCTCAGAAAAGTATCTACATATTTTAAAATATGGACAATGTTTCATGCATCCTGGAATTAAGGCAGTTTTCAATTAGAAATTTACCATTTACAATTTACCATCGGGCAGCAGAAGGTTTTCTTGCTTTGTTGCATGGCCATTCTCCAAACTTCCCAAAATGTTCCATATCCTGTCTAAATATCAGCCTAAAGGAAGCCTTGCAGAAACTTTTACAATCACAAAACATACCTTTTTGATATGTAATTTAAAGAGCTATCATATAAAGCACTTTATAACTCAAAAATGTAAGTGCTATACAGTGTCTTGCAAAAATATTCATCCCCCTTGGTGTTTGTCCTGTTTGTTGCATTACAAGCTGGAATTAAAATGGATTTTTGGGGGCGTAGCCCCATTTGATTTACATAACATGTCTACCACTTTAAAGGTGCAAGTTGTTTTTTATTGTGACAAAAACAATAATTAAGATGGAAAAAAAACCAACCCAGAAATTTGGAGTGTGCATAGGTATTCATCTCCCAAAGTCAATACTTTGTAGAGCCACCTTTTGCTGCAATTACAGCTGCAAGTCTCTTGGGGTATGTCTCTATTAGCTTAGCGCATCTAGCCACTGGGATCTTGCCCATTCCTCTAGGCAAAACTGCTCCAGCTCCTTCAAGTTAGTTGGGTTGCACTGGTGTACAGCAATCTTCAAGTTATGCCACAGATTCTCAATTGGATTGAGGTCTGGGCTTTGACGAGGCCATTCCAAGACATTTAAATTTTTCTTTTTAAACCACTCCAGTGTAGCTTTAGCAGTATGTTTAGGGTCATTGTCCTGCTGGAATGTGAACCTTTGTCCCAGTCTCAAACCTCTGGCCGACTCAAACAGGTTTTCCTCCAGAATTACTTTCTGCTGCATTCGACACTGTTGATTACCCCATTCTCCTGCCATCCTTATAAGCTCTAGGGATCTGCAGGACAACCCTAGACTGGTTCAAGTCCTACCTCTCTGGTCACTCCTTCCAGATTACCTGGTCTGGTACTGTATCAGCACCACAGCCACTTACCACTGGTGTCCCTCAAGGTTTGGTCCTTGGTCTGCTTCTCTTCTCCCTCTACATCCAGTCTCTTGGCCTGAATAGATATCCTATCCTACCACTGCTATGCTCATGACACCCGACTGTTTCTTTCTTTTCCTCCTTCTGACACACACGTCTCTGTTTGCACCTCTGCTTGCCTGTGTGATATCCAGAGCTGGATGGACAACCATCACCTGAAGCTCAACCCAGGCAAGACAGAGGTAATCTACATTTCTGCTCCATTCTCTCCACCCCTGGACATTGTTATCTCCCTGGGGGACATCTCTAGGTCTCCTTCACCCAGTGCGAAGAACCTAGGGGTTCTGTTCAACGACAAACTCTCCTCCTCAGTGAACATTGCTGCAGTGACCCGGATGTGTAGATTCCTCCTCTATAACATCTGTAGGATACACCTTTTTTTTTTTTTACCTCCTACTCTACTCAGCTCCTGGTCCAAGCACTGATCCTCTCCTGCTTGGAATACTACAACTCTCTCCTTGCTGGCCAGCTTCTGTCATCAGACCCTTGCAGCTCATCCAGAATGCTGCAGCTCACCTGGTCTACAACCTCCCTCGTTCTTCCCAGGTTCTGCTTGCCGACCTGCACTGGCTACCTATCACAGCTCACGTCAAATTTAAGACATTGGTGCTAGCTTACCAGGCTGTCAAGGGTTTAGGGTGAGCACACCCCCAGAGTCTGATCTGCCCCTACATGCCAGCCAGATCCCTATGCTCCACTACTACTGGTTGCCTGGCCCCTCTCCCTCTCTGCTCCTGCCCAGCCTGCTCAAGACTGCTGTCTGTCCTAGTTCCCTGTTGGTGGAATGACCTTCCCATTGATGTCAGAACTGCCAACTCCCTGATTACCTTCAAGCACAGAGTGAAGACTCATCTTTTCAGGTTGCACCTCTCCCCTACTTCCCTGCCCACTGTGTAACTGCATTTCAGTCTAGAACAACCCAGGCTGTGCACTGTCTAGCCTGGGGTTAGCTTTTTTTAGTTCCCTATTGAGGTATAGTTTATATGTTTAGTTTGTCTCCTTGGCTGTGTAAGTATTGGTACTTCAACAAAATACTACACTAGGTATTACTGTCAGTTGTTCAGTTGGCACCAGAACTTTCTTGTCCAGAAGTTCAGCACTTCGTTTTGCACTTGTATGTTGCTCTGGATAAGAGCATCTGCTAAATGTCATGTAATGTAGTTGCTCTGTATTTAGTGCCATCCATATTTCCTTCAATCATGGCCAGCTTTCCTGTCCCTCCAGATGAAAAACATCCCTAAAGCATGATGTTGCCACCACCATGCTTCACTGTAGGAATAGTGTTCTCAGGGTGATGGGACGTGTTGGGTTTGCACCACATATGGTGTTTCCCGTGATGGCCAAAAAGTTCAACTTTAATCTCATCTGACCAGAGAATCTTCTTCCATGTGTTTGTGGAGTCTGCTACATGCTGTTGGACAAACTCCAAATGTGTTTTCTTATTTTTTTTTTCTTTAAGCAATGGCTCTTTTTCTGGCAACTTTTCCATAAAGCCCCGCTGTGTGGAACGTACGGCTTAAAGTGGTCCTATGGACAGATACTCCCATCTCTGCTGTGGATCTTTCCAGCTCCTTCAGTGTTATCTTTGGTGTCTTTGCTGCATCTCTGATTAATGCCTTTTTTGTGTCACAATTAAAATACATTTAAAAAACAAACAAAATTTTTTTGCACCTTTAAAGTGATCAGCGTGTTGTGTAAATCAAATGGTGCTAACCCCCCAAAAAATCAATTTTAATTCCAGCTTGTAATGTGACAAAACAGGACAAACACCAAGGAGGATGAATATTTTTGCAAGACACTGTGTATAGCACCTGGTCATTCAATGCAGTTATTCATTCAGCCAATGCGGCAACAGCACTATGAAATCATGCAGATACAGGTCAAAATTTTAATGTTCAAGAATGGTCTTTTTCCAATTTTCAACTGTCCAGTTTTGATGAGTCAGTGCCCACTGTCACCTCAGTGTAGAACTCTGGTGTGTGAGGGTCTGGAGGAAGACTCAGGAGGTCAGTGGAATTTTATCTCCAGGCTCTGGTTTATTCAATCCATGCTTTTCTGGGATTTTTTTTCCTGGGGGGAGGGGGGTTAATCCTTTATTCCTCACATGTACATTAGAGGACAGTGAAATTATTTCTCTGCATTTAACTCATCTGGGGATGTGAGCACACATACCCAGAGCAGTGGGCCATTGTGCTGCAGCACCCAGGGATCAGTTCAGGGGTTAGATGCCTTGCTCAAGAGCACTTCAGCCATGGATGTAGAGGTCCCAAAGCTGCTTCTCTAACCTTTAGGACATGTCTCCCATATGTCTCCCTCTTCTGCACACTATCAACAACTCAACATGAACAGGACAACTCAACAAAAAAACGGTTCCATCCTGTACTCACAGCTTTTGCTCCATCAGTTTCAAGTTCACACAACCCACATCACTCCCCTCACACAGGTCATCCCCGGTGCACTCCTCTCCCTCTCCACCACACGTCAGCAGATGGGCCATTGTCTGGACTTCTCCACAGTCGCACTTTTCAGTTTCATCAAATTGGTTTTGCATCATCCTACACCAGTGTGGAGGCAGTTAAGGGCTTTCCAAGTAACAGAGGGCTGGTGGTGTCCTGCTGCCATGAGTTGCTAGGGTTTTGTTGGTGGTACAGTTGGCTCCAGTTTCATGAAGCTATGCTGGCTTGTCAATTGTTTCTTAGTGTGCTGGTGATTGTAAAAGAGGTGTTGAGGGTCTGTGTCCACCTTGAAACACTCACTTGTAACAGCTTGTCTGCATCTTTCAGATGGTGCCTTAATGCCAGCCAGCTTACAGAGGTGTTGAACTTTTGTTGGTCTGAGGCATCCAGTCATTTCCCTGCTGGTAGTATTATGCGCATGTGTAGAGCAGCTCCAGACATGACTAGCATATTCTGCTGCTGAAAATCAGAGTGCCAGGACAGTAGTACAAATTGTTGGTGGGTTACTTCCAAAGGAACTGTTTGCAAGCTTGTCAATGAAGTTGTTTTTTTGTTTTGACCTTTTGCCTTGGTTTTCTTGACATGCCTGCAATAAGATAGTGTGTGATCAAGGACCATGCCCAGGTACTTTGGGGCTTCACAGTGTTTTAGGAGGACATCATTCCATTGTACTTACAGTTGTTTGTGTCCTGATTTTGGAGGTGGAAAGCTGCAGTCTGTGTTTTTGTGTTTTCATTGGGTTTGGTTGCAGAGAGTTCTCTTCATACTATGTTGTCATGTTCTGCAGTGGAAGGTCAAGCACAATCTCAATTTTCCTGAAGTTTGATCCTTGTGTTGCAGTGCACAGGTCCTTAGCTTAGACAAATGACTTGGTTTGGGGAGCGATCAGCTGGCCATTGGTATAGATGTTGAACAGTGTGGGGGCAAGGACACTGCCATGGGGTAGGCTATTTTTCTGGCACCTCCATCTGCTGTTCTGACCATTCAAGCTGATGAAGAAGCGTAAGTTCTCCATTGTTGTCATGATAAACTGATAACAATAAAGGTGGGAGTCTTGTAATGTCTGCTGCAACTTGACTTTCATGATGCTGTGGTTCACAGTGTCATATACTGCGGACAGATCAACAAATACTGCTCCTGTGATTAGCTTCCTTTCAAAGGAACCTGAGCCTGAACAACTGCTGAACAACTGCTGAACCTGTGTTCTGTCAGGTTCAGCAGTTGTCCTGTTGTTGACCTCCCATGATGAAATCTAGCCTGCTCAGGTATCAAAATGTCATCTACATCCTGAACAGTGCAGTTCAGGATGCATCTTTCCATCAGCTTGTATGGATGGCACAGTAGCGATATCGGTCGGCAACTGCTAGGAATGTTTGTGTCTTTGCCTAGTTTTGATAAGCTAATGACCTCTGACTTCTGCCAGACTCATGGGATGGTGTTGGTTGCCAAGCAGGTGTTAAACATATCAAATTGCCATTTCTGTGTTCTGAGTCCCCTTATAGTGAGGTCATTCAGCTGCCTGGTGATGTCTGAAAAATTAAGTAAAAACCTCTGATGCCTCACCCACTTTTTGGTCTTGGGTCCACAGAAACAATCTCTCTCCATAGTTTCAGGAGATCAAGGTGGTATGTTTTAAGTGCATTGCCTCTATCCATTCATCTGACCTCACAGTTAAGTTCTCTGACTCACCGCATCACCTCAAAGAGTTCTTACAACTTTGCAAGTAATTTGAAGCTCAATGTGGGTATTAATACCTTATTTCCCAGTGCAAATTCCCATAGTCAAGTACCCCATCATACAGTTAGGACTGTCATTCTTGAGCTTGACACAAATTGTCCTATGTTAGGTGACTTAAGGTGTAGAGTTTTGCACTCAGGTCCAGAACATTTTGGGGCCTCTCATACTGCACATAATAGGGGCTCAAATCACTTATCCCAATTTCATGCATCTTCATGAATGAGTTTAGAAATTATGCTTTTTAGCATCTGATTAAACTGCTCCACCAGGCCGTCTGTTTACAGATGGTAAACAGTATTCATTTTGACAAGAATTTTACATTTAGTTTTGGTCTTAGTCATGTACTGAAAATTGTAGTTCCATTTTCATCATGTTTTAGTCTTTTTTGTAGTTTTGTTTTAGTCAAGATTTCATCAGTAGAACTAAGTTTTAATTTTAGTCTAATTTTAGTCAATGTTTTAGTCATAATTTTCTCAGACATGTTCATGATACTTGTAAAATGTGCCCTGTAACTTTAAGGCAGGCTATTACCAGAGGGGTACTGCCTGATATGGTTGGGGTTTTTTTTTTGTTTGTTTTGGTATGCAACTGGTGTTGTTGTTGCTATGATGTGTTGTTTCTGTGTGGAAGTAATGTGGAGTTAGCCACAACTCTGTTAGTGTTTTGCTGCACCAGCAGATTACTTGTAAACATCCCTATGCTCACACCTAACCTTCAACAGTCATGCATTCCTCAATGCCCCACAATGAATCAGGCTTTGATGGATGGTGATCTGGTTACATCCTGAGTCCAGCAAGGCCTGATGTGTATCCTCTTGTATACTTACTGACACATGGTACATTCCTGCTCAATCAAGGAGTGCATCCCACCTGCAGTGCATCTGGGATCCAGATCAGTGTTCCTACTTCCATGAGGCACACTGATCATGGAAATGCCCAGCTTTCCCACTGCACATGCAAAGCTTTGCTGTAGTTCTGGTGGGTTTGGAAGGTTGTAGAAAGAGAGAGAGTTGGGGAGACATCAGAGGTTAAGGAGAAGATTGGGGAGGAAAATCGGGGAGGAAACCAGGTTTGGGAGGCTGGATTTGGTGCTCCTGCAACTCAGTTCTGGGGAGAGAGCAAAAGGGAGACACCCAGATCAATGGTCACCACCACGTGATCTTCTGACAGCTCAGTGGCTTTGTGCAGGGTTGTGGTCCAGTGGCAATGGACCCATTCTGCCAGTCCTGTTGAGAATCAAATGACAAATTAATCCAGTACCACCAGTTCGATGATCTGCTACACATCCTACTCTTCTGCCATCAAACACCAGTGAGTTCTGGTGCTGTTGCTTTGGTCTGAATCTGTGACATAACCATGCCCTGTTTCTTTGAATATAATTATTCACTCACCCAGAGTGTTGTGGGTTGGGTCCCTTTCCTAGGGTTTCTTGGCTAAGTAAGTACACTGCAAAAATGATATCTTAGCAAGTGAAAATATCTTGAAAATAGTTGAAACGATCTAGCATTTTCTATTAGAAGAATAAAAGACACCAATTCTGAGATTGTTAAACCTAGTTCCAGATTGTGACTAACTTATTCCAAGATGTCTTATCAAGTAAAAATATCTGTCCTTGCAGCAAGATAATTTCACTAGTAGTAATTTTCTCCTCAGATTCAGTTTTCAGATTTTTTGCAGTGTACAGCCAGCTCCTCTGCTGCACTGCTTTTGGCCATGGAGTAATCATTTAGAGTAGTTAATTCACCTAACTGCATGTCTTTGGACTATGGGGGAAACCGGAGCACCCGGAGGAAACCCACACAGACACAGGGAGAACATGAAGAAAACTCCACACAGAAAGGCCCCTCATCAGCCATGAGGTTTGAACACAGAAACTTCTTGCTGTGAGGCAACGGTACTAACTTCTGCACCACCATGCCTTTTAAATTTGTACATATTTGAATATAACAGATGAAAATAAACAGAGCTGGGAAATGAATGTGGCATTAGGAAGTAAAAAGTCTTCTAAATAAATGAAAGTAGTCCTTTGAAAAAGATCGTTTTGAAATAAAAAACTATTTATTTATTGAACTATATTGACTCATTTATATTTATGTGTATATTTTAATATGTATTTCAGGATTTATTTCATAGCCATATTATTTATGTTGGTGGCACTGTGGTGTAGTGGAGTGGTTAGCGCTGTCGCCTCACAGCAAGAAGGTCCGGGTTCGAGCCCCGTGGCCGACGAGGTCCTTTCTGTGTGGAGTTTGCATGTTCTCCCTGTGTCTGCGTGGGTTTCCTCCGGGTGCTCCGGTTTCCCCCGCAGTCCAAAGACATGCAGGTTAGGTTAACTGGTGACTCTAAATTGACCGTAGGTGTGAATGTGAGTGTGAATGGTTGTCTGTGTCTATGTGTCAGCCCTGTGATGACCTGGCGACTTGTCCAGAGTGTACCCCACCTCTCGCCCGTAGTCAGCTGGGATAGGCTCCAGCTTGCCTGTGACCCTGTAGAACAGGATAAAGCAGCTAGAGATAATGAGATGAGATTATTTCATCTCATCTCATCTCATCACCCGTGATCTTCGGGCCCTTAGATGGCACTGCATCACATACAGGCATGCTTCTGTATTGGAAATCGCAAAATAGGCTCAGGAATATTTCCAGAGAACATTATCTGTGAGCACAATTCACCGTGCCATCCGCCGTTGCCAGCTAAAACTCTATAGTTCAAAGAAGAAGCCGTATCTAAACATGATCCAGAAGCGCAGACGTCTTCTCTGGGCCAAGGCTCATTTAAAATGGACTGTGGCAAAGTGGAAAACTGTTCTGTGGTCAGACGAATCAAAATTTGAAGTTCTTTATGGAAATCAGGGACACCGTGTCATTCGGACTAAAGAGGAGAAGGACGACACAAGTTGTTATCAGTGCTCAGTTCAGAAGCCTGCATCTCTGATGTTATGGGGTTGCATTAGTGTGTGTGGCATGGGCAGCTTACACATCTGGAAAGACACCATCAATGCTGAAAGGTATATCCAGGTTCTAGAGCAACATATGCTCCATCCAGACGACATCTCTTTCAGGGAAGACCTTGCATTTTCCAACATGACAATGCCAAACTACATACTGCATCAATTACAGCATCATGACTGCGTAGAAGAAGGGTCTGGGTACTGAACTGGCCAGCCTGCAGTCCAGATCTTTCACACATAGAAAACATTTGGTGCATCATAAAACGGAAGATACGACAAAAAAGACCTAAGACAGTTGAGCAGCTAGAATCCTACATTAGACAAGAATGGGTTAACATTCCTATCCCTAAACTTGAGCAACTTGTCTCCTCAGTCCCCAGACGTTTACAGACTGTTGTAAAGAGAAAAGGGGATGTCTCACAGTGGTAAACATGGCCTTGTCCCAACTTTTTTGAGATGTGTTGTTGTCATGAAATTTAAAATCACCTAATTTTTCTCTTTAAATGATACATTTTCTCAGTTTAAACATTTGATATGTCATCTATATTCTATTCTGAATAAAATATGGAATTTTGAAACTTCCATATCATTGCATTCCATTTTTATTTACAATTTGTACTTTGTCCCAACTTTTTTGGAATCAGGGATGTAAATTATGTGGCAGATTTGTTGCAGTCACTGTCCACATGCCAGCACTCCATGGTGAAGGACTCGGCTAATATGTGGTGCCAGCATTCCATGGTGAAGGCCTTGGCTCATAATATGAAAAACCTCCACCTCAGGCAAAAATTCCAAGTGGGCTCAACCATGATTAACCTCACTGAAGGTAATTCATCTGCTTGGTCTGCACAATGGAGCAACAGATGCGCTCTCCAGACAGCACATATGTTTGGGAAAGTGACATCTCCAGAAATGGTGCAGCAGATCTGGGAAAAGTTCAAACACAGGTAGAAATAGAAATAGAAATCTTGATTATCATTGTAACATACAACGAAATTAAATTAAAGTGCAGACCTTAATAAGTGCAACATAAAAGGGGAAAAGTTGTTATATACAAAATATAAAATATATACAAAAATATAAAATACTTTAAAAAGAAAGAATAAAACACAGCCACACAATACAAAACATCTAGACACTTGCAGCATTCAGTGTACTGACAGCTACTGGGAAGAAGCCATTTCTTAGTCTGTTTGTCCTTGTTTTAAGTGTTCTGTATCGTCTGCCTGATGGCAGCAATTCAAGCAGTTTATGACCCAGATGTGTTGAGTCTTGCAGAATGTGTTGAGCTTTCCTGAGGCAGCAGGAACTGTGTAGTTCTTCCAGTGGGGGAAGAGGGCAGCCTACTATTTTCTGGGCATCCTTTATAACCCCCTGGAGTGCCTTCCTCTGTGCCATTGTGCAGCTGGTGTACCACACACAGAGACAGTAAGTTAGAATACTCTCAATGGAGCAGCAGTAGAAAGACACCAGCAGTTTTTGGGAGATGTTTTTCCTGAGGACCCTCAGGAAGTAAAGTCTCTGCTGGGACTTCTTTACCAGTACCGTTGTCATGGCGCCCCAAGTCAGGTCTTCTGAGATGTGGACACCCAGGAAGCGGAAGTCAGAAACCCTCTCCATGCTGTCCCCATTTATGAATAAAGGCTGAATTGTTGTTTTCTTCTTCCTAAAGTCCACAATTAGCTCCTTGGTCTTTGTCGTGTTTAGGAGCAGGTTGTTGTCACTGCACCACGTCGCCAGCCACCCCACCTCATCTCTGTAGGTGGACTCATCCCCTCCAGAGATGAGCCCCACCACTATGGTGTTGTCCGCAAATTTGATGATGTTGCTGCTGTGGTGGGCGGGGGTTCAGTCATTAGTGTAGAGGGTATAGAGCAGGGGGCTCAGCACACAGCCTTGTGGGCAGCCAGTGCTGAGGCTAATAGTTGTGGAGGTGTGGGGGCCTACTCTAGCCCTATGAGTGTGGCCAGTTAGGAAGAACTTTATCCAAAGGCAGGTGAGGTGTGGAACTCCCAAGGCTGACAGTTTAGACACCAGTTTGTGAGGAAAGATGGTGTTGAAAGCAGAGCTAAAGTCCACAAAGAGCAACCGTGTGTAGCTCCCCTGTTGCTCCAGGTGGGTCAATGCAGCATGGAGGGCTGTGACTATGGTGTCCTCAGTAGCCCTGTACTCAAACTGGTGTGCGTCAAAGCTGGGAAGGATAAATGACATGATATGACTGTGGACCAGCTTCTCGAAGCACTTCATCACCACAGAGGTGAGTGCTACTGGCCGGTAGTCATTAAGGCTGGAGATGGTTGGTTTTTTGGGCAGGGGGACTCTGGTGGAGGCCTTCAGGCAGGGTGGGGTAGGGACTGGTTGTAGATCCTGGTGAGGACCCCAGCCAGCTGGCCTGCACAGTCCTTCAGAATGCATCCAGAGATGCCATCAGGTCCTGCAGCCTTCCTTGGGTTGACAGCTTGCAGTGTGCGCCTCACCTGACCCTCCTCCACTGTGAGGGTGAGGTTGCTGTGGGCCACTGTGTCTAGTGTGGCTGCCTGTGGTGGTTCCTCCTCAAATTGGACAAAGATGATGTTCAGCTCCTTCACCAGTGAAGTGTCCCCATCAGCCGTTCCAACGTTGGTCCTGTAGTTGGTGAGGTGCTGGACTCCCTGCCACACCTGCCTGCTGTTGTTGCTGTCCAGATGGTCCTCAATCCTCCTCCTATAGTCCGACTTGGCCTTCCAGATGCCTCTCTTCGGTTGGCACGGGCTGCGCTGAAGAGAGCCATATCACCAGTCCTGAAGGTGATGTCCTTTTCCTTCAGCAGTTGCTGGACCTCCCTGGTCATCCAGGGCTTCTGATTGGGATAGACCTGGATGCATTTGTCCACTGTGACAATGTCCGTGAAGTACTTGATGTAACACAGAACATGGTCAGTGAACATGTTCAAGTCTACATGTTTGAAGATATCCCAGTTGGTTCTGTCAAAGCAGTCCTGCAGCTGCTGAGAGGCTTCATCAGGCCATGTTTTAACAATCTTAATGGTGGTAGGAGCAGTTTTCCTGATGGGGGTATATGTGGGGAGTAAAAGCAGAGACATATGGTCCGACTGGCCCAGGTGAGGTAATGGCCCAGCTTGATGTTAATATAGACCTTGTCCAGAGTGTTGGCTCCCCTAGTAGCACACTTAACATGCTGATGGAATTTGGGGATCACTGATTTTAAGTCCACGTGGTTAAAGTCCCCTGCTATGATGCACACAGTGTCAGGATAAATGCTCTGCTGACTGCAAATGCTGCCATGCAAATGCCCAAGAGCCAAGTTAGCAATAGTATCCAGTGGGATGTAGTCAGCAGTGATCATGACCACAGTAAACTCCCTGGGAAGAAGGTAAAACAGGTCTGCATTTGACAGTCACATACTCCAAGTCCGGGGATCAGTGACTGTCTGTGTTAGTGCACCAGGTGTTGTTTGTTCAAAGATAATCTTCGTTGCTGATGCTGAGTCAAGCATGATTATTCCTAATGAAATCAAATGACCCTCTGGGTCAGGACACACGAGACCATGACTGGCCTCATGGCCTTCTGGATGTGATTCTGTGTTTTTCACTGTTCCTGCTCCACAGGATCTAGCAGTAGAACCACAGGGTTTTGCTCATAGTCCTGAGCTGGCCAACAAAACCCTGGTTTCCACTATTACTTTCACTAGTAAGAGTCCTAGCAGGCATTAGAGCCCCTAGTATGGTTTTCTCTACACCAAGGTGCCTTGCCATCAGATTATAATGAGCTGTGTGGAACAGCAGTTTCCTGTGGCTTTTTGGTCCCTGTGGCTTTTTTGTCTTTGGTCTGGAGAACATGGCGTTTATTTCTTCAAAATGTAGTTGCAATAGGCTTATCAAATCACTCATATCAAAAGAGATCAGTCTCATAAATTCATTAATCATTAATTCAGGTGTCTAATAGTTTATAGACAAACTATTAAAATCAATGGAATAACTTAGCGGTGATGTTGCTATAGTTTGAGTATTGTAGCTCTAATGTAATATGTTTACTCTAGATCTATGACATTCATATAACAACCAAATGGGTGAAGGCAATTAGAATACTTATTTGGCAGAGGTTGGCATTCAGTGGGTGTTGTAGCAATAAACAGGACACAGTTTATTCCAAAGATACCATTTATTGAAATAGCTGCCATGAATTAGCAAACTAATACTGATCAGATATAGCAACAATAGCAGCTAAGGGATAATTCAGTATAAATGGTGATACAATGTATACAAATAAGAATCAGTAGTGTATATGATAATTAAGGCATTAATGGAAATCAGAAGTAATAAGCTATATGCCAGTGTTACAGTGTAGGGGCGAGTGGATATTAAAATGTGATAGGGAAATCACGATTGTGTGGGTGGGTGTATGAGTAGGTATGTGTGTGTGTGGATTGTGAATGGAATGCGCGAGCCTTGTGCCAGGCCGCGCCCTGAGGGGGATGGTCAACACAGGGAGAGCGCACGAAAAAGAAGAAACAAAGGAATCTGTAGTTTAAACTAGTCTTGGCTAGGCCTTAAACCCAACTTCTACTTAACCCTTAGCTACTCCTGAAATCCCGATGTTGAGGAGTGGAGTATGACGGAGGGAGTTAAAAGAGAGGGAGAGAGAAAGAGAACTTATGCACGATCTAACTAAATACAAATAGTAAACAAAGTAAATCAAACAACACGCGGTCTAAGACCGACTTTCATGTGAATCAAAATGTGCACATCTCATCTCATCTCATTATCTCTAGCCGCTTTATCCTTCTACAGGGTCGCAGGCAAGCTGGAGCCTATCCCAGCTGACTACGGGCGAAAGGCGGGGTACACCCTGGACAAGTCGCCAGGTCATCACAGGGCTGACACATAGACACAGACAACCATTCACACTCACATTCACACCTACGGTCAATTTAGAGTCACCAGTTAACCTAACCTGCATGTCTTTGGACTGTGGGGGAAACCGGAGCACCCGGAGGAAACCCACGCGGACACGGGGAGAACATGCAAACTCCACACAGAAAGGCCCTCGCCGGCCCCGGGGCTCGAACCCAGGACCTTCTTGCTGTGAGGCGACAGCGCTAACCACTACACCACCGTGCCGCCAAATGTGCACATTTAAACCATAAATGAATTCAAATGAACAACATTCTTCATGGGCGGCACGGTGGTGTAGTGGTTAGCGCTGTCGCCTCACAGCAAGAAGGTCCGGGTTCGAGCCCCGTGGCCTTTCTGTGCGGAGTTTGCATGTTCTCCCCTTGTCCGTGTGGGTTTCCTCCGGGTGCTCCGGTATCCCCCACAGTCCAAAGACATGCAGGTTAGGTTAACTGCACTCAAAAAAATATGACATTGGATTTACTTAACCGAGTTATGGCATCCGGTCCCACGAAACTGTGTTAATTTAGATGTATTGAATACAGTTATGTTTTGAATAACTCAACATAACTGTATTCAATACATCTAAATTAACACAGTTTCGTGGGACCAGTTGCCATAACTCGGTTAAGTAAATCCAATGGGGTTTTTTTTTGAGTGTGGTGACTCTAAATTGACCGTAGGTGTGAATGTGAGTGTGAATGGTTGTCTGTGTGTCAGCCCTGTGATGACCTGGCGACTTGTCCAGGGTGTGCCCCGCCTTTCGCCCGTAGTCAGCTGGGATAGGCTCCAGCTTGCCTGCGACCCTGTAGAACAGGATAAAGCGGCTAGAGATAATGAGATGAATGAATGAACATTCTTCACATTAACTAGCCACAACTAAGACTAACAACTGCCCAGATGCCAGCCTTACTTGAGATCACTCTTGCGCCTTCTGTTATCCGAAGACAGTGCGGAGCGCAGGTCCAGGGAGAAGACAGTTTTGTTTCTTTCACTTTTACAGCTCATCAGCTAAAAGATCTTCAGTGTTCCGTTGGTCATCCGATGATCTGGAAGGAATCTTGTTTATAGTTCATCGACGTTGAGAAAGGGAAAAGGGATCCGGTCACCTTTTCTCTTTGAAATACTGCGTGGGCTGCAGTAACTAACCGGTTCAGTTATTATTACAACTCTGCAAAGGTCAAATACATTGAACTTTGGCAAAAGGTCAGGTATCAACAGCTCGTTCTTTGTTCTTTGTCCTTCTGTAGCACCGATGCATCGGCTTCTCTTTCATGCGTGAAATCCACCGCCAAAGAGAGAGAATTTTGATTCTGCCGTGAGTTTAAAGCACAGTCGTGATGTCACTGTATTTGGTATCTGGTATCATCTCTGTATCCAATACCATTACAGGGAGTCAGAAGAATGGGTGGAGATGGAACATGGTGTCGAGTACAGGGATTGGTGTGTTCAATGCTGTACAGTGAAAGGGAGAAGATGGTTCATAAATGGTTACTATGGCTACGGGCATGGCAATCCATCTCTACATCCCCCTCTTTGGTCTCAAGATCAAAGGTTCTTCCATAGTCCTTGAGAGCAACAGAAGGCTGTATAGTTCATGTCTGTAGTTCACTCACGCTCTTTCAGTCCTGAAAACATTAGCAGGTTATGCAGGCTTTGGCATCTGGGTACATATAAGGCTATTAGCATCTGGGCAGATGATATGTCTACTATTCGTGTAACTAAGCAACACTAAGTAACTATGGGGTAGTCTACACTTTAAAAGGTTACATTTCAAAATATATTCAACACATTTCAAGTATATTTTCAAGTATACCTGGAAAGAGAAACAAAGAGGTGTTAGTTATAGGGGTCAGCAAGCCTATTCTTTGGGAAGGTTAGTGGCGGCCTGCGATGAGGGGGTGTACCGGACACTGCAGTGCTTCCAGCTGCCGGGTACATTGACTAGGGAGTCAAGTTTGGTTTGTAGTGTTTGTATAGCATGTATGCAATTCCTGCCATGATGACCCAGCCACTGAGGAGGAGTGACAGGATGTCCTAGATTAGATGACTGTCCGACTAATTACTTAGAGAATATGGTTTTTAGTCCAGCTGGTTCTAGATTGAACTTTGCCATTTTAGTCCCTTCAGCCAGGAGCTGCTGTTGAAGAGTGTCATCAATGTTCAGGTCGTGACCTTGGAATGCATCTATCATTTCAATTTTGGTCTCATACCTATCAGGGTTGAGGTGATGTAACGCAATGTCATCTATATGAATGGTAGCTCCCTGTGGGACATTGAGGAACACCGTCTGGTTGGGAATTTTCATCCTAGTGACTGTGTCATGCCAGGCGTAAGACATCAGGATTTCAGTGTTTGGGGTGCTAACTATCCATTGATTACCTACTTGTTCTACCCTAGTCTCAACGCTCTCATCCTTGATGGACATACTACCGTCACACTTTTGTTCAGGGGCATCAGTTCTTAGTCCACACAAACGCCCAGTTGTGTCCCTAATGAATGGGTTGCTTGGGCAGACTCAGTGTATATCTTTGGTGGAGGTGCACATGTTCAAGTTAGGGATGAGGTAGAGAGATGGATTGTCATCATGGTACGCTAACATGGGTGGTGTTTTGATGTGTATGTGGATATTGTCTTTCCAGAAGCCTATGTTTAAGACAGATTTCAACCTATAAATGTTCTGTCTCTCAATGATGGGTAGATTAAGTATGAATCCTATTTCCAGGTCTTGCGGGTTAACAAATATGGGAATAGCACTGCCAAGACTATATGCCAGGTGTACTTGTGAGGTATATACATTCGTGGTGGTAGTAGCTTTCAGTATGTTCTCAACCATGCTAAGAGGAACTAGGTAAGGAGGGATTTTTTTCCACCACTTAAGCTGTTAACTGAGCTACTAACTTCTCTCAACAAGTCCTGCATCAGATCTCTAATTACACACACACAGGTTATATCTAACCATACAATTCCTGACAATGTGTCTAAAGCATGCAGGGTGTTATTTATTAATGCTGAGTGCATGTTGACTGTGAGAATGGTTCCCTGCAGGGTTCTGCCTAGGCCCTGCAGCTGGTCCTGTTGGACAAGCAGTCTCTGTTGGATTTCTGGGTGAATACTTAATGGTGGTGCATGCCTATGTGGTTAGCGATGCATGCAAGGTAAAAAAAAAGAAAAGGTGGAGTGAGGCTGCTATGGGCTGTCTACCCCCCTTTGGGCTGGGGGAGCATTTATAAGATGTAGCAAGCTGCTTCTTGATGTCAGCCACAAGCTCCTTCAAGGTTTCTATTTCTGCCCTAAGTTGGCCCTTGGGTTTGGTCTCTTTGCCTTTGAACCCATGCTGGGGGCCATAACTGAACCAATCATTTGGTCTCCTATCAAAATGATTTCTCTGCGGCTCATGGGGGTAACGATCTTGTTGTCGATTACTCTGCTCCTGATGGGTCAGTTCCCTTCATGGGTGGCGGCCATCCGGCTTGCTCAGGTCGTTGGTACCAGAACCAACAGCTCTCCTGGGCTCGCCTTGCTGGCTCTTCTGCCTGCCCTGTTGGTGGTTTGGTGTGGTTAGTTTTCCGGTTGACCCTTCTGAGAGTACTTTGCAGCCCTCCAATTCCAACAGTGCGCTACCCTGAGATTGTATGTTGAGCACCCTTACGTCCTCATCCAGTCTGTCGGTTGGGCGCACAACTGTCTCCCATGTCATCTGGGCCATCTGTCTGATTTCCTGCATTGTTTTCTCACGTTGTCGGCACTTTAGCATAACGTGAGTGTGCACACACGGGTGAAGGTTGTGCAGAAACAAGGATCTGAAACCTCGGTCTTCTTCCAGGCCTGGTGCCTTGGAAGTAGGCGTTCCTCAGTCGCCTGTAGTACTCTCGTAGGGGTTCTGCTCATTTATGCTTAATTTGAATGGTGCTGATGGTCTGTGTAAGTCGAGTATTCTTTGCGCAGAACCTTGCAGAGTCTGGAGTACTTGTCGCGGATACAGGGCGGCTGGGTTTCAATGAACGCATGAATGCTTCTACTGATTGTCTTCAAGATAAGCTTCAATTTCTCCCTTGGTGTGGCTTGGGGCAGGTCAGAGAGGCAATGTTCCACTTCCCTTCAATGGTGGAATTGCGGCTGTCAGGGTCGAATTGCTCGATGTCCTTTGCAAAGGAATCAAGCTGGCGCATACGGAGGCCAGGGGAACGGTTCCTTTGTGTCCTCCTGGACCTTTGGGGAGGTTTGCTCTCTGAGCTACTTGATGATGAGTTTGATGGAGGGGGATACCTCACATGGTACTCATCAGAAGAGGAGGAGGAAGAGAAAGAGTGTTTGTAGGTGGGGTTTACTGCTGAAGACCCCATTCTTCTTCTCCCTTTTAATGGTCAGGAGCTTTGGGGGCCCCTCAAGTGCAGGTGGGCATGATTCTGCTCCACCAGGATTGCGGGAGGGGGCAGCAACTTGGCACTTTGGTTTGGAAAGGGGGGGCATTTGGTGACCGACCAAGAAATCTTCGGAGTCTGTGTCAAACTCAGCCCCTCCCCCAAATCCTGGCTCTGTTTCTGCCTTTGCCTCCATGGATGGTGCATGAAGCATCGCTTTGGCCCTGGCACATGTTTTGTGACTTTCTTCCTGGGCCCAGTTGTTGGCAGCTTTCCTGCTAGACCATTCAGCTAGCTGGAGTCTATTGGCACACTCCTCTAGCGAATCATTGGTAAGCTTGAGTTCATCGCGTAGGGTCGAATTCATTGCATTTAGCTGGTCGCGGCTAGCGCTCAACTCCCTGTTCTCCCCCCAGAGCATTTCCAACTCCAAATGGGTACATTGGTGATGGAGCAGAAACAACTTGCCTACCACCTCTTGGATGGTGATGACACCGCATTGGGGATTCTGCATGTATTGTATCAAGCTGTCAATCTCTGTCTGACACTCATCCTGGGTTAATTGCCCAAGTTCTTCCCTTTCCTTAGGAGAGATTTTGAGGAGATCAGAGATGAAGTCAGAGAGGGGAATAGGTTCCAGAGGAGGAAGGCTATCCTTCTCACCTCCTGACGTATGTGGGGTATTACGGTGGCTCATCCTGACTGCCTGGTTTGGGCACGGACCTACACCTGACGAGCTAGTGACGTGGGCACTATTTCTCAGTCTACCCCTTTGAATGTAAGCTAATGTCATGGCTACGAGGTGACGACAGACAGGCTGTGCTCAAACAGTGAAAATAAGAAAATGCACAGGTGAGGCTTCAAACCTGTCGCTCTTGTTTACTATCACTCTCTCTCAAAGTATGCCAACTAACTATGGCAACCATACTTGTTTCTACCAATGGCTACTGGTGATACAGTTACTTACCCCCTACTAGCTGTGTTCACAGGATGACTGACACACAAGACTGTTTGTTAGTTAAACAACACTACTAAACAACACTATCACTACACTGCAATTAGCCCAAAAAACACTCTGGTATAGCCTTGGCAATTCCAGTTGACTAGCCTATTACTGAGTAGAGGCTTGGAATGGCTCAACACTGACAGTATTCTGTCAGGTATGCAAGGGAGGTGGATGTATGTGCAGAAGTGTTCAGTTTAATAAAGTGCATATATGTACACAAATACAAAGGCAAACAGTCCAAATCGGCAGGCTCGAGCAGAAACGTGAAAACGGGCAAAAGGTTTGGTCGAGGCGCAAACAGTACATCAAAGGCAAAATGAGAGTGAGAACGAGAACAAGGCACAAGAATCAAGAAACCAAGAAAACAGGAACACCGGAAGAAAGGCTTGGTAATGCGTACTTAATGTAGCATAATGGATCTGGCTTGGGCTCAGGGCTGGACTCAAGCTCTGGAGATGATTTGAGCTTTGGCGACGACTCTGGCTCCAGCTAAGGAGATGACTCAGGCTGGAGTTCTGGAACTGGCTTGGAAGTAGGGCTGGGCTCGAGCTCAGGAGATGACTTGAGTTCTGGACTTGGCTTGGACTGTGGACTTGGCTCACTTTTGAACTCTGGACTTGGCTCAGGTACAGGCTCGAGCTCTGTCAGTGCACTGCTTTGGTCTGGGTTAGGACCTGGTGACGGGAGTTCTGCAGAGGTCTTCCTGGCCGGGTGGCAGCAGGACGACGCAGATGTCCTCCTGGCCGGGTGAGGCAGAGGTCATTCCGACGTCCTCTGATTCAGGTTCTGATGCTGGCTCCGGCACTGGCTCTGGAGTAGACTCTGATGCTGGCTCCGGTGCTGGCACTGGTTGTAGGCCCTGACGCAGGCGCTGGCACTGGAGCAGGCACTGACACTGGCTCTGGCACTGGAGCAGGCGCTGACACTGGCTCCACCTCTGGAGCAGACACTGGCGCTGACTCTGGCTCCACCTCTAGCACTGAAGTGAACACTGGTTCTGGCATGGGAACAGACGCTGGCACGGGAACATGAACAGATGCTGGCACAGGTTCAGGCATGGATTCTGATACAGACACAGGTTTAGGCATTAATTCAGGTGCTGGTTCTGGCTGAGAAACCAGCTCAAAAGAGACAGCCTCCAAGAGGGGCTCAGGAACAACAGCCTCCTCTGCTGTCTCTATATCAGCCACTGGGGGGAGCTCTGAAGCAACAGCCTCCTCGGCTGAGTTGGTCACTGAAGGGAGCTTTGGAGCGACAGTCTCCTCAGCTGAGTAGGCCACTGGAGTGGTTGCCTTTAGGAGGCACTCAAGAGCAATGGCCTCCTCCACTGAGTCAACCACTGGCATGATTGCCCCTCCCCAAACATTTTCATGGGGTTCCTCCTTTTCTAATGACTCAAAAATAAACTTGAGCTTGGCAAAGAAAGTCTGTGAGTTTTGAAGGCATGGGTGTTCAACCCAAATCAGGTAGTCCACCTATCTGCATGCTCGTTCAGCAATGAATGTTAGTACGAAGCTTACCCAGATGGATTCAGGTGGCTTGGGCTCTTGGAAGTTCTCATAGAACAGATCACATTGCAGTCTGAATCCCATAGGGTGATATATTCCGTAGTAAATTGCCGGGGGACTCCAGTCAGACTTTAGATGAAAATACAAGGTGAGAAGCAGAGACAGGGAAACCTGGAAGCAGCGTGGGATTGTGTACTGGAACACTTCTGCTACATCCATTGTATGGCGAAGTATTCTGTCAGGTACGCGAGGGAGGCAGATGTATGTGCAGAAGTGTTCAGTTTAACAAAGTGCACATATGTACACAAATACACACAAAGGCAAACAGTCCAAATCGGCAGGCTAGAGCAGAAATGTGAAAACAGGCAAAAGGGTCGGTCGAGGTGCAAACAGTACATCAAAGGCAAAACGAGAACAAGGCACAAGAATCAAGAAACCAGGAAAACAGGAACATGGGAAGAAAGGCTCGGTAATGCATACTTAATACTTAATACTTCACGATGCTACTGCATCAGCGCAGTCCTTAAATAGGCAAATTCAATGTTCTCTAGTAGAGTTCAGGTGTGCCTTGTTCATGGTGTGCGTGCTGGAGTCCACTCGGCACGTACGCACCCCGAGGCGCGCCTTCAGGTGCACGTGCTATAGTGCGCAGGACTGACACTATGCAGTTCAAGGACAAAGTGGACTCGAGATGAGCTGACCTGGGAGCATTTTTTTTCATGCCTCGACACAAGGGCAAAAAAAAAAAGCAAACCACAGAAAAAAAAGAGAAACAGAAAACCAGCAGCTTTCCAGCAGCTCTGTTCAGTTCAGTTCAGCTTTACTGTCACACACAAAAATCAGAGGTTTTCCAGCTGCTTGGATTGATTCAGTTCATTTCAGTTCAACTCAGCACCACTGTCACCCAAACTCACAACAGATACGTTAGCCTTGTTCACTGAGAGAAAGAGAAAAGTAAGAAATCCTGCATGTTAAATGAGCAGGCGGTTTGGGACACACCAGCGCTTTGCGTGGCGGAGCTTCTCTGCTCGCTTTGTGGATCCATGGCGTGGTGTTCGAGCGATGTTGCTGACGGCGTCGCGGCGGCGGTGCTGGAGATGTGGGACTTGTTTTCGTGCGCCTTTTGGTGGGACTGTGGCTGCTACACCACGGGAATTACATCCTGACCCCTACTTGGTGGACTTTTTACTTTTTATTTTTTATTTATTTATTTTTCTTACAACCCCGATTCCAAAAAAGTTGGGACAAAGTACAAATTGTAAATAAAAACGGAATGCAATGATGTGGAAGTTTCAAAATTCCATATTTTATTCAGAATAGAACATAGATGACATATCAAATGTTTAAACTGAGAAAATGTATCATTTAAAGAGAAAAATTAGGTGATTTTTAAATTTCATGACAACACATCTCAAAAAAGTTGGGACAAGGCCATGTTTACCACTGTGAGACATCCCCTTTTCTCTTTACAACGGTTAGGACTAGGACTGTTTTGGCCTCTAGAGGCCGCTGTTATTTCCTTTTCATGTCATGTTTATTTTGGCCTCTAGAGGCCGCCACTGTTCCTGTGTTTTGTGTTTTTGTTAATTGCCTGTTTGTCCTGATTATCTTCACCTGTGTCCTTAATTAGTTTGTGTATTTATACCCCTGAGTTCAGTCCTCTTGTCACGGAGTCTTTGTGCTGTTATGTTTATCTCCAGTTTCCTCTGTACTGTGTTCTTTGTTTTGTACTTTGCTTTTCTTTTGGATTTAGTAGTGACTGTTTTTGGATCTTCTGAGCTTTTGCATTTTTGCCTTTTCCTTTTTGGACCTTAAACTTTTGATATTTTATTTTTCCCTTTGTCTTCCCAGTGTTAGATTATACTCTTTGTTGTTTTTTGCTTTGCCCTGTATATAGTGTATATAGTATAAATAAACCTTTTGATTCTTTTTCTACTTCCACCTCACGCCTCTGCATTTGAGTCATCCCCCTGGTGGCTTAGTGGGGGTTTGCTGGATTATCACACCAACGAACCAGGTTCAAATCCCAGCAAAACCCTAACAACAACAGTCTGTAAACGCCTGGGGACTGAGGAGACAAGTTGTTCAAGTTTAGGGATAGGAATGTTAACCCATTCTTGTCTAATGTAGGATTCTAGTTGCTCAACTGTCTTAGGTCTTTTTTGTCGGATCTTCCGTTTTATGATGCGCCAAATGTTTTCTATGTGTGAAAGATCTGGACTGCAGGCTGGCCAGTTCAGTACCCGGACCCTTCTTCTACCCTTCTTCTACCATCATTACATGATGCTGTAATTGATGCAGTATGTGGTTTGGCATCATCATGTTGGAAAATGCAAGGTCTTCCCTGAAAGAGACATCGTCTGGATGGGAGCATATGTTGCTCTAGAACCTGGATATACCTTTCAGCATTGATGGTGTCTTTCCAGATGTGTAAGCTGCCCATGCCACATACACTAATGCAACCCCATACCATCAGAGATGCAGGCTTCTGAACTGAGCGCTGATAACAGCTTGGGTCGTCCTTCTCCTCTTTAGTCCGAATGACACAGCATCCCTGATTTCCATGAAGAACTTCAAATTTTGGTTCGTCTGGCCACAGAACAGTTTTCCACTTTGCCACAGTCCATTTTAAATGAGCCTTGGCCCAGAGAAGATGTCTGCGCTTCTGGATCATGTTTAGATACGGCTTCTTCTTTGAGCTATAGAGTTTTAGCTGGAAATGGCGGATGGCACTGTGAATTGTGTTCACAGATAATGTTCTCTGGAAATATTCCTGAGCCCATTTTGTGATT
Organism: Neoarius graeffei; assembly: GCF_027579695.1. Classification (NCBI taxonomy): domain Eukaryota; kingdom Metazoa; phylum Chordata; class Actinopteri; order Siluriformes; family Ariidae; genus Neoarius; species Neoarius graeffei. The sequence goes on from NC_083580.1 coordinate 30,614,435, forward strand.
TCCAATACAGAAGCATGCCTGTATGTGATGCAGTGCCATCTAAGGGCCTGAAGATCACGGGCACCCAGTATGGTTTTCCAGCCTTGACCCTTATGCACAGAGATTCTTCCAGATTCTCTGAATCTTTTGATGATATGATGCACTGTAGATGATGATATGTTCAAACTCTTTGCAATTTTACACTGTCGAACTCCTTTCTGATATTGCTCCACTATTTGTCGGCACAGAATTAGGATTGGTGATCCTCTTCCCATCTTTACTTCTGAGAGCCGCTGCCACTCCAAGATGCTCTTTTTATACCCAGTCATGTTAATGACCTATTGCCAATTGAACTAATGAGTTGCAATTTGGTCCTCCAGCTGTTCCTTTTTTGTACCTTTAACTTTTCCAGCCTCTTATTGCCCCTGTCCCAACTTTTTTGAGATGTGTTGCTGTCATGAAATTTCAAATGAGCCAATATTTGGCATGAAATTTCAAAATGTCTCACTTTCGACATTTGATATGTTGTCTATGTTCTATTGTGAATATAATATCAGTTTTTGAGTTTTGTAAATTATTATGAATTATTATTATTATTATGAACTAGCCCCCTCAAGTTCAAGTCCAGTCACTCAAATAAACGAAATTTCTGGAACCAAGATTGCAAACTTGACAACACTATATTTACACTTTATTGACAATGAAAATATATACAAATTAAAAAAAGCTGGTAGAAACCGTATGTAATGAATGAAATCGAAATGTAAGCTGATCTCTTACAATACACCACAGCACTTGCGAATCTGCATGGGACTGAACTGAAATTGACCGCTGCCTGTCTATATTTGAAACGAGCTGTCAATCAAAGAAAATATCCGGCTGCTTTCACCAATCAGCAGTCTCCTCGCGGAAAGCTTTGCCATGTCCCTCCCACTGTGAGGCTGGGAGTCCGTGGGCAGGCGTTTTCGCAGTATTTGTCCAATAATCGTCTTGCATTTTGATATTGAAAAGTGCATAGCTCCCAAATGCCATTGAAGTGCACTGAGGCTGGGCTGCATCAGAAAACTCACACACACATTAGGCGAACTGGGGAAAGTTATAACGGAATGATTTCGCACTGTAGTTGGGTTGAGCACATATATTTCTATGATTCTGGATCTGAAATAGCAATGTTATAAGGTCGGCTATAACATAAGCCTAGCGCAATTCATCCTACACGATGTTCGTCATTTTTAGAGGAGGCTGAGCCTCCCTCGTTGCCTTAGAGCAATCGCCCGTGATAAGTACTATGGCACTGTTATAGTATGTCTTTCTAGTAATGGTCTCAATATGAGCATGCACATGAGAAAATAGATATTTCATAAAACCACAGTTATCTCTGAAATTTCATCAACAAAGCATTTCTGCCCACAGAACTGCTGCTCACTGGATGCCCCCCCCCCATTATATCTGTACAGTATATATGGACAGTTGTGTCTGAAAATCCCAGGAGACTAGCAGTTTCTGAAATAATGAAACCACAAAGTCACTAAGGTCACAGGTATTCAATGTGAATATTATCTGAAGCTCTTGACCTGTATCTGACTGACTTTAAGCATGATGCTGCTGCCACATGATTGGCTGATTGGATAATTGTGTGAATGAATAGGTGATCCTAATAAAGTGGTTGGTGAGTGTGCATATAGAGTGGATATTTAGAACTCTGTATATAAAAGAAATTTTAAATTTTGTGGGTTAATACATTTAGCCAGCATACATAACCCTGAAAACACTACAAGCCTGGTCAGAAGGTCACCCAAACCTTACCTACCCCAACTCCCAATTACCTGCAGGCAAAGTCAGCCTGTCTATCCACTCTCCTCGTGTGGCTTCAGGCAACCCTACTCCTCCAGTCTCACCAGCAACTCCTCCTATTCCAGGTACAGTATCAGCTGAAACTATCCTGTGTCTGAAGTTTCAGCTAAAAGTGTATCACCACCCCATAGCCTGCCTATGCAACTTCTGTCCAGCCAAGCTTGCCGAAGCTTTTGCCATGTATGTGCCCAATATTGCTTTAATCAAATAATTTAATCATTAAAATAAGATAATTATTGCATTAACTCATTTAGAAAATCTGAACTGGAAATAGTTTTACAAGATTTGTGTAAGTAAATTGAATGCTTTGAAGGCTTTCTGTGTGGTCACTGTCATTTGTCTTGAATTGGATGATGACAAGAAGTGTCTGTGTACTGAATGTTTTAGTTGCTGAATGGCTGCACTCCAGCCTTGCAAGCTCATGCGAACCATTGCTGTGGCTTTTCACATTAGAAATCCTCTCTACCATGAAATGATTTTGTATGAGTGTAATTTTTTTTAGATTTATTTCAGTATATGATTTTATACCAATTAAATTCAATTGTGCTTTAACAATAGACATTGTTGGAAAGCAGGTTTACTGAAATCCAGAAAAATTACAGATTATTAATGAGCAAGCCTGAAGTGATAGGGCAAGAAAGAACTTTGAGATGGCATGGAGGAGAAAACCTGTTCGAGGCAACAGGGGTATTTTGAATATTATAATAAAGAGCCACTTTGTCAAGAGGCAGGTAGACAAAGAACAAAATGTTATACATTTGACAGATTTACTGTATAATTCAGGGGTTACCAAATGGATGAAATACCTTTTCTGTGACCCCAAGACTTGACCACCCTGCATTTTTAAAATTCCATATTTATAATATACTGTGTTCCAACTATAAAGCATTTGAAAGATTGTTAGTAACACATCTCATCTCATTATCTCTAACCGCTTTATCCTTCTACAGGGTCGCAGGCAAGCTGGAGCCTATCCCAGCTGACTACGGGCGAGAGGCGGGGTACACCCTGGACAAGTCGCCAGGTCATCACAGGGCTGACACATAGACACAGACAACCATTCACATTCACACCTACGGTCAATTTAGAGTCACCAGTTAACCTAACCTGCATGTCTTTGGACTGTGGGGGAAACCGGAGCACCCGGAGGAAACCCACGCGGACACGGGGAGAACATGCAAACTCCACACAGAAAGGCCCTCACCGGCCACGGGGCTCGAACCCAGGACCTTCTTGCTGTGAGGCGACAGCGCTAACCACTACACCACCATGCCACCTTAGTAACACATGTATGTGTAATGTAAATGACAGTGTCAAAAAGGCAGGCAACAGATAGATGTAAAAGGAGAAAAGAATGTAATCAGGCAAACTGGCAGAAAAATCCAAAGCATTAGGCAAAAGGCAGAGTCAAAAAGAAAAAAAAGCAATGGTCAGGCAAGGCACAAAGACGGATATCAGAGACGGTAGAGCAAAAATCAAAACCTGGCTATCTAAGGCTTGGTAAAGTCAGACTAATAGTAACTGAGCATTTACTTGACAATGAATGTGAAAAGAAAGTACCTTTCTAGTGTGCTCTGGTGACTGTGAACAGCTGCAGATGATTTAGAATCAGGAGACTATGAGCAGTGAGGTACAAGAAGGGTGCTGTAGTCCATGGTGGCCATATTTGAAGGCCGCTGTGAATGCTGGGAAGTGGAGTCTTGAGTGCAAGCAGGTGCAGCTGTGACAGAAAGGCATATTGCTGTTGTTTGTTGTATAGCTATAAATGTAGAAAATAATTCACAATGGGGACAGCACAGTAGTGTAGTGGTTAGCACTGTCGCCTCACAGTAAGAAGGTTCTGGGTTTGAGCCCAGCGGCCGGCAAGGGCCTTTCTGTGTGGAGTTTGCATGTTCTCCTTGTGTCTGCGTGGGATTCCTCCGGGTGCTCCGATTTCCCCCACAGTCCAAAGACATGCAGGTTAGGTTAATTGGTAGCTCTAAATTGACCGTAGGTGTGAATGTGAGTGTGAATGGTTGTTTGTCTCTGTGTCAGCCCTGTGATAACCTGGTGACTTGTCCAGGGTGTACCCCGCCTCTTGCCCATAGTCAGCTAGGATAGGCTCCAGCTTGCCTGCGACCCTGTAGAACAGGATAAGCGGCTACAGATAATGGATGGATGGATGAATTCACAATGGGGTGGTGTGATGCGCAACAGAGGGGCCTCACAGAATTTAAAATAGGTTGTATTGAGGTGAACAGTGAATACTAGTTCACCTCAGTGCTTGCAACTGGTACATTACATTAGCTAATTATACTTACAAAGTAATGTAAGTGTAATTAGCTAATGTAAAGTACCAGCTGAACATATTGTAAATATACTTACAATACTTTCAGCTGGTACTTTACATTAGCTAATTATACTTACATTACTTTGGTTAAAATTATGTACAGTGTCTTGCAGAAGTATTCATCCCCCATGGTGTTTGTCCTGTTTTGTCACATTACAAGCTGAAGTTAAAATGGATTTTGAGGGGTTAGCACGCCTACCGCTTTAAAGGTGGAAAATTGTAAATTTATTATTATTATTTATTTATTTATTTATTTCTAATTGTATCACAAACAGTAATTAAGATTAAAAAAAAAAAACAGAAATCTGGAGTGTGGTAGATAGGTATTCACCCCCACAAATCAATATGTTGTAGACCGACCTTTTGCTGCAATTACTGTTGCAAGTCTCTTGGGGTATGTCTTTATTAGCTTAGCACATCTAGCCACTGGGATTTTTGCCCATTCCTCTCGGCAAAACTGCTCCAACTCCTTCAGGTTAGATGGGTTGCGTTGGTGTACAGCAATCTTCAAGTTATGCCACAGATTCTCAATTGGATTGAGGTCTGGGCTTTGACTAGGCCATTCCAAGACATTTAAATGTTTCCTTTTAAACCACACCAGTGTAGCTTAAGCAGTATGTTTAGAGTCTTTGTCCTGCTGGAATGTGAACCTTTGTCCCAGTCTCAAACCTCTGGCTGACTCAAACAGGTTTTCCTCCAGAATTGCCCTGTATTTACTGCAATCCATCTTTCCTTCAATCCTGACCAGCTTTCCTGTCCCTGCAGATGAAAAATATCCCCACAGCATGATGCTGCCACCACCATGCTTCCCTGTAGGAATGGTGTTCTCAGAGCGATGGGAAGTGTTGGGTTTGCCAAAAATGTAAATTTTAGTCTCATCTGACCAAGGAATCTTCTTCCATGTATTTGGGGAGTCTGCCACATGTTGTTGGGCAAACTGCAAATGTGTTTTCTTATTATTATTATTTTTCCTTTAAGTAATGACTTTTCTGGCCACTCTTCCATAAAGGCCTGCACTGTGGCATGTACGGCTGAAGGTGGTCCTATGGACAGATACTCCCATCTCCACTGGGGATCAGTGCAGCTCCTTCAGTGTTATTTTTGGTGTCTTTGTTGCATCTCTGATTAATGCCCTCCTTGCCTGGACTATGAGTTTTGGTGGACAGCCTTCTCTTGTCAGGTTTGTAGTGGTGCCATATTCTTTCTATTTTGCTATAATGGATTTAATGTTGCTCCATGGGATATTCAAAGTTTAGGATATTTTTTATAACCCAACCCTGATCTATACTTCTTCACAACTTTGTCTCTAACATGCTTGGAATGCTCCTTGGTTTTCATGTTGCTTGCTTAGTAGTGTTGCAGAGTCAGGGTCCTTCCAACACAGGTTGATTTATACAGACATCATGTGACACTTTGATTGCACACAGGTCAATCTTAATCAATTAATTATCCGACTTATGAAGTTCATTGGTTGGACCAGCTCTTATTTAGGGGTTTCATACAAAACAGGGTGAATACCTATGCACACTCCAGATTTCTGGGGTTTTTTTTTAATCTTAATTATTGTTGTGTCACAATAAAACAACAACTTGCACCTTTAAAGTGATAGGCATGTTGTGTAAATCAAATGGTGCTTACCCCCCAAAGTCCATTTTAATTCCATCTTGTAATGCAACAAAACAGGACAAACACCAAGGGGGATGAATACTTTTGCAAGACACTGTATATTTATACATACAGTACAGTCATCATCAGCATAGTGGTAAGACTAAAAATGCGTGCATACTATTTATTTAAATGTAGCTTGTCTGAAAGTGACTGTCAGTAACATTTCAAAGTATTAGCACACAAGATCCATCTTCAATATTTCTAACAGTATTTTGTAAAATAATTGAATGAAACAAGAGAGGGGATTATGAGTTTCTGTTACAACCCCATTTGTAAATAAAAGAGACCCCAAATGGGGTTGTGATCCCTATTTTGGGAACAATTGTTATAATTTAATGCTGGGGAATGTCCACAAATTAAATAGGTTCCTGTTATCACTTATGTTATAGCAATTATAACATGATCACAAGACAGAACAAAACAGTTTGTCATGTTACCATGTAAATAAAAACACATTTTAATCAATTTATTATTAGATTCAGATTTGCTGTGTTACAGTTTACGCAGATAAAGTGTACACCAATCAGCCATAACATTAAAAACACCTATCTAATACTGTGTAGGGCCCCCTTGTGTCACCAAAGCAGCTCTAATCTGTTAAGGCATGGACTTCCCACAAGAAGATACAAGATGCCTTTATTTTCAAGATGCAAAAAAAAAACTCTGAAGGTGTGTTGTGCTATCTGGCACCAAGACATTAGCAACAGATCATTTAAGTCTTGTAAGTTGCAAAGTGGGACCTCCATGGATTTTTCCAGACCTCCAAAGAAGACCTCCTTCTCTGTCCAGCATATCCCACAAATGCTCCATCAAACTGAGATCTTGGCAATTTGGAGGCCAATTTAAAACTTAATTTGAAATAGGCCTTGAAACATTTGTCATGTAACACAAATCATTTCAGAACAATTTTTGCAGTGTGGCAGAGCATATTATCCTGTTGCCGTTAGAGAATAATATTGCCATGAAGATTGGTACTTGGTCTGCAACAATGTTTTGGTGGGTAGTATGTGTCAAAGCAACATCCACATGAATGCTAGAATCAAAAGTTTACCAGCAGAATGTTGCCCAGTGCATCACACTGCCTTCACTGGCTTGCCTTCTTCCTATAGTGCATCCAGGTGCCATCTCTTCCCCAGATAAGCGATCATTTGGTACCATTGTAGAAAGACCTGAGGACTACAGACTCAACCTTCTTAGCCATCATAGGTGGCAGGGGTGTTATTGTGCCTCCTTCACCACAGCTCTAGATTATTCTGAGTGCACTATGTGTTCTTGCCTGCTTCCTGTAGTCTATGACCAGTTATTTTGTTGTCCCAACATTAAAGGAGAGGTTGTTATCCTGGTACCACTGTGACAGTGCTCTGACCCCCTGTACGAGGTCTCACAATTGTTTGAGATAAGGCCTATGACCACTGTCATCAGCAAATGTGATGATGAATTTTGGGAGCTTTCAACACTAGTTTATATTTTGTGTGCAGCCACCAAATGAATCCCTATGAGTGAGCTGTTGCTATGGAAAATATATGCTTCCGACCAAGCAGATAAAAAAAAAAAATTAACAGTGCTGTGGTATAATAAACTATAGTACCTCAATATGTACTTTGGCCTAATATCCAGTGCAGTTACATTTGCCCTGCACAAGCTGCTGGCCACATATTGGGCCAAATGGGACCAAACCAGAATTTATCTGCTGCCAACACAAAACCATTTAAGTTTAGTTCTTTAAGATTTGGTATTTCAAAACAGGGGTTAAATGCCACTTAGTAATACTTCATAACATTTAATTTATATATGGTTATATACCTGTGTTTCTCAGTTGATATGATAACAGGCTGCTGGAAAGAAAAAAAAAATTCCATCCATTATCCATAACCACTTATCCTGTGCAGGGTCGTGGTCAAGCTGGGGTACACACTGGACAAGCCACCAAGTCATTGCAGGGCTGACACATAGACAAACAACCATTCACACCTACAGTCAATTTAGAGCCACCAATTACCCTAACCTGCAAGTCCTTGAACTGTGGGGGAAACCAAAGCACCTGGAGGAAACCCATCCAGATACGGGGAGAACATGCAGACTCCACACAGAAAGGCCCCCATCGGCCACTGGGCTTGAACCCAGAACCTTCTTGCTGTGAGGCAATAGTGCTAACCACTATGCTACCATGCTGCCACATATGTACACAAGTGTTTTACTGGGAAATATGCCACTTGTATTTTTCATACAAGCTACATCTAGGACACGGGGAACCAAAACTGTGACATAAATCTCTATATGTTACTTGTGAGGATTTTGATGAATTATTTTGATAAATTTGGGTACTTTTTGTTTGTGAATGTGTCTATATAATAAAAAGAACATCACACGAAAAATGCAAATTTTTCGACACAAGAAGATAAGCTTCATACCTTCAAGCCAACGCTTGAAGGTATGAAGCTTATCTTCTTGTGTCGAAAAATTTGCATTTTTCGACCACTACACCTCCATGCTGTCAAGAAAAAGTTGCTAAATGCAAATGATAGAACATAACAAAATGGAAAACAATGGAAAAATATACTAATAAAGCAAATTGCTGTTTTAATCAAGTAAAAAAAAAAGCATAGCCTAATAAAAAAGGAATGCTTACCATAGCCAGCGAAATCACATCATGCTGTGCATCCAATAAAATTCTGTCAATTTACCTGTAACCAGTTGATCATTTTTAAGATGTGTCCTGTAACATTGATGAATGGAGTAAAATTGCTTCTTCCTGTAGAAGGCTCGGGGGGAAACAACAACTATGCAAGGTTAATGAAAATATGACAAGCATGGTTTGTGCAGCCCACAGTGTGTGGTGAGTTATAGGCTGTGGAAAGCATGAAGCCATAAAAATTAATAAAGTACTTCGAGACAAAACACTCAAGCCATAAAGACAAGCCTGTTGGCTTTTTTTCAAAAGAAAGCACTGGGATCTGGACAGATCTTAAAAATGATCAAAAATGTGTGCACTGTTCAAGAGCAATCACTTCATGCATCATTCAAACACACTCATCACATTTCAAAATGCAAAAAAGGCCCATGCAATTGCAGAAAAGTTTGTTTTACCCGCTGGTGTCCACATGACCAGAAAGATCTTGGGCAGAAATCTGCTGTAAATCAGTTGAAAAAATCCTGATCTCCAATGACGCCGTACAAAGGAGAATACAAGATAGCCTATGTCTGAGGTCATAAAGCAACGGAAGGTAATAAGCATTAAGGCAAGTGACTATTATGCACCCAAACTAGACAAATTAACAGATGAATCCAATCATGCCATCCTGATTTTGAGACACTTATCAAAATGAAATCACATCCCCAAGTTTCTCATTCATTTGCCCAGGCAATGAGTTCAGCTCTGTTCTTGTTAGCTGCAGTTCATTCTCATTATTATATCTATGCACTTAATAGTAGTACACATTTCATATTGGTGTACAATTTGTCATTCAGTATTTGGATCGATGTTTGTTTTATTGGTTAGGCTAGATAAATCACACTCCAGATTATGTGTATACATTTATATAGTGACCCACTTTCATATTAATGCCATGTGAATAATTTTGCACTTGATTAAGCATGCAATGCATTTAATAAACTGATATTTTCCATTGTAAATACAGTTGTGGTCAGAAGTTTACATACAGTGATGTGAATGTCATCTTGGATATGAATTGTCATGACAATAAGTCATGGCTTTCAGTAATTTCTTTGAACTGTTCTTTTTCTGCGGCAGAATGTACAGCATACATCTTTAATTAAAAAAAACTAGAATGTGGTACACAAGTTTTAATTTTCTTTGGGTTTTCTGAAATCAACACAGGTTCAAAAATATACATACAGCACACCTAATATTTGGGTAAAATGTCTCTTTGCAAAATTCACCTTGACCAAATATTTTTGTTTACCATGAACAAGCTTCTGGCAGAATTCTGGTTGGATATTTTATGGTAGAATTGGTAGAGTTCAATTAATTTTTTTTCTTGGTATGGACTCGACTTATAAGCATGGTCTATATATTTTCAACAGGGTGGAAGTCAGGACTTGTTTTAAGCTTAATATTTGCCTGCTTTATCCTCCACAACCAGCTCTGATGCATGTTTGGGTTCATTGTCCTGTTGAAAGTCCCAAGTTGTGTTCAAGTTTCTGATGGTTTATGCTGAAGAATTCTGAGGTAGTCCTCCTTCTTCATTATTCCATCCACTTTGTGCAATCAATCAGTTCCACTGATGGCAAAACAGCCCCAGAAAATGATGATCTTACCACCACTACCAGTTGGTACAGTGTCCCTCTGTACATGGTCATTGTGGCCAAACAACTCAATCTTTGTTTCATCTGACCATACAGCTGTCCTCCAGAAGGCTTTTTCTCAAATTTGCACTGAGCTCCTTGGACTTTCCCATTGTATTGTGTATTGGTCAATCCAATGAGTGCTGTAAACAAACCCTTTTTATGAAGGCACAGAGAAGCTACCAGCTATAGTCAATCATGATCACTAACAGGAAGTTAAGAGACCTTGGCCTTGGTACGATAAAAGATATTTTGGAAGTTTTAGCACCCCTGAATTAATAATCTAAGTGAGCATATGTAAATTTTTGACCCTGTATGTATAATTTTGACCCTGTGTTGATTTCAGAAAACCCAAACTTAAAACTTGTGTACCAAATTCTAGTGTTTTTTTTTTTTTTTTATTAAGGCCACACTGGCCATTAGTTGGTTCTCGGATTTTTTCAGGAAAAATATGAAGCGAGCGCGCGAAATAAAAATAAAATTTAAAAAATGCTCTGATGGTAAAATTAGCAGTGGAAATAGAGGGCTTTCATAATAGAGAAACAAAACAAAGACAGTACATTATTGTTACACATTTCATATGGCTCTTTTAATAGCTTATCTTATTTCCACCCATATGCATTAAGGGCTAGCTCTGGCTGCACGTCTTTTATCAGGCAAACCAGTAAACAGATAGGGTAAATAAACGATTGAATTACAGTCAATTGAACATCTACAATGCACAGAAAAAAAGATTTGACCAGGAGTAGGCTACTTCTGATGGCTAAATACTTCGAATGATTTTTTGTTTGCCCCTCACATCAATCAATGAAATATATAAATCAAACCCACCTCCACAGAGTTGTAGTCCAAGTTGGCACATCGCAGGGTAACAATCTCATGGCATCTTGAGTACAACTGTGCAAAGTTTTCCCCCTCTTGAATTTCGACACACCTGTCAACGATTTTACGCTTCTGTTCGCTGAATATCCTAACAATCACAAACAGGCTTTGCAGGATTCCCCTCCACAGCCATGTTTCTTCCACAAGTCTTTATCTAAAGTGAAAGGGGCGATTTGATTGGTTTTCGACGTCACGTGACCTCAACCTGCAGTTGATTTCGATTTTTTTTTTCATTTTGCATTTTCTTCAAGCGGTGATTCCGAGAACCAACTAATCGAATTGGTGTGGCCTAAAGATGTATGCTGTGCAATCATTCTGCCACAAAAAAAGAACAGTTCAAAGAAATTACTGAAAGCCCAAATATTGCCATGACATTCATATCCAAGATGACATTCATGTCACTGTATGTAAACTTCTGACCACAACTGTATTTATGAGGTACAGCCTTAAGAACTCAATACATACATTGATTTATTTCCTGTTATCTGAGATAGTAAATGATTATTAATATCCAACTTTATTAGCCCTATTCAATGGCTAATTATTATTAGCATTAACAACATTATTATGCAAAATTATTATGCATTTCTTCATTGATAAACAACTTAAGCTAAACAACTTTGATAAACAACATATGATAAACAACTTAAGTGTAGTTTTGGGTCATGACTTGATGTCCAACATAAAATGTGGGTTCTGAAGCAAAAGCAGTTGAGAACCTCTGAGAAAATGAAAGCTGAAATTTTGACCTATTATCTCATAGTCATCTTCTGATCTCAAACCTAAATGTCTTCAGTGTATAGCAGCAAAAAAAAAAAAAAAAAATCATCTTGCCATTCCAATACTTTAAGAGGGGACTATAAATGTACCCTGGCTACACCTCCCAATAACTTGTGTTTGTTAAACAAATCTTTTGTATGTTGGCACAGAGACACTATCAACTATAGTCAATCATGGTCATGGCAAAGACATTTTGTAACTTTCTGCACCACTGAATTGATAATCTAAGTGGGAGTATGTATTTGACCCTGTATGTTTAATTTTGGCGGCACGGTGGTGTAGTGGTTAGCGCTGTCGCCTCACAGCAAGAAGGTCCTGGGTTCGAGCCCCGGGGCCGGCGAGGGCCTTTCTGTGTGGAGTTTGCATGTTCTCCCCGTGTCCGCGTGGGTTTCCTCCGGGTGCTCCGGTTTCCCCCACAGTCCAAAGACATGCAGGTTAGGTTAACTGGTGACTCTAAATTGACCGTAGGTGTGAATGTGAGTGTGAATGGTTGTCTGTGTCTATGTGTCAGCCCTGTGATGACCTGGCGACTTGTCCAGGGTGTACCCCGCCTTTCGCCCGTAGTCAGCTGGGATAGGCTCCAGCTTGCCTGCGACCCTGTAGAAGGATAAAGCGGCTAGAGATAATGAGATGAGATGTTTAATTTTGACCCTATCTTGATTTCAGAAAAAAACCCAATAAATTTTCACCAAATTATTGTATTTTTCTTCTTCTATTTAATGTATGTTATACAACCATTTGTCCCCAGAAAAAGAACAGTTCAAAGAAATCACTGAAAGCTCAGTATTGCCATGACATTCATGTCCATGATGAATGTATGCAAACTTCTGACCGTAATGTTGTAAGTGTTGCAGTGCAGGTTTGGGGTCACTAATCAATGAATAATACTGTACTGTATTTATATATGTATTTATATATGTATAGCCTTTAAACTTTGTATCTCATCTGTTTGGTTAGATTTCCCTCACACAGATTTGTTACTGTTCATACAAAACCAGATATGGCAAAACAAAACTGTAATATTGTATGACACACAAAAACATACATGGCAGCTATTGTACATCTTGTCATGATGGGGCTACAACCTTTGGCATAACTAGATACTGTATTAGCCTGAAAACTAAGGTTTCCCCACATGAATTACCTGCCTCTTGTCATATTACAATCAGCCATATGACAGTCAAAGCCATTGAGATCCATTTTCTGAGGTCTGACATGTTCTGTGAACATTAAAGCTAGGGTAGGCAATGTTGGAGAAACCAGTAAGAGTATGCTAGATTTTGAAAGTATCCAACTGAAAAATCCCACCCCCCTCCCTTCAGGCCTCCCTCCAAAGCCACTCTTCCAAAGCACATGAATGCGCACTGCCTGCCTACTGCTGGAGGATGAGTCCATGAGAGACAGTGTTGGGGAGAGGAGTGTAGTGCAGCATTGTCATATTCAACTACCTCATGTCCCATTCACATGTAAGAAATTACCTAATGTTATCGTAATGAATGTAAACAATAAACATGGCTATTGTTCATACTCACAGCTGTCGACTAGCTCGCTAGCTTTAGCAATATGTCTGCAATTTGTCTGCATAGTCTGGTGGAAGACTCCAGTCATGTACAGTGAGTGCATGGGTAGAGTACATGCAGTTTGGCAGGTCAACCATCCAATGATTTTTTTTCAGACTGAATGAATGATTGGACAAATTAAATGATTGGAGTCTTTGAATGAAATGACTGGAGTCTTCCACAAGGCATCTGCTACAGATGACAGATTTTGTTTTTTGTCAGAGCATTTGATTTGTTCATTGCTGTAGGTATATGAAGAGAATTTCAATTATATAGAATTTCAATTCAGAAATGTAACAAAAAAGCTTCATAGCTGAAAAATTTTATGCATTGTACTGCTACCACATAATTGCTGAGTGGATAATTGCATGAATGAGCAGGTGCTGGAATGCCTGATGGTGGAAATGACACTTTCACCCATTTTCTGTTGCATTACACAAAGTAGAAAAAAAGAAATACAGTGAACATTTCACTTCTGTGCAAAAATAACTTGCACACAAGTACCTGTATTAGTTGCAGAGCATTCTGTTTTTTTTTTCATGTGTCAAAAGAAGGTGTGTGGTTTTCCTGCATGTTCAGTGCTAATGTGTGTGGTTTCCCTGCATGCTCAGGTCACTGTGTTTCTCCTTAGTTTTAAATTAATTTTATTAGACATTATTTTTTTAAAGCATTTTAAAACACCATATAGGTTAAACTAATAAAGTTTTGCACTGTTGCTAGTTGTGTCTTTGATCGCAACTATACAAGGGGGCTTCAGGTAAGTTACTGCCAATTAGCTGGTTGCAGTTTACAGCTATAGTTATCTTATCATTGTATTTAAGTTGTTAATTTCATAAATTTAGCTTAGTAGCTTCATGAAATAGGTTGGATGTTTGTGTCTTTGTGATAAAGGAAATAACTTTGATGTTCCTGTGTTTATGAAGGTTCTCTCACTCGCTTATTATGGGGCCATCTGGAATGCACCCAACAGGAATCCCACACCCTGCTATAGTGCCCTCTTCAGGCAGGCAGGAGCATGACCAGTTTGACATGTATGTGTAAAAAACAAAACAAAAAAACTTTAAAGGTGCATTGTTTTAAATTAGGCCTCTGGTTCTTATGTAGGCCTACAACATTTGAATGTGTTTTTACTCCTTGACATCCACCACCCATTATATGGTGGTGGATGTCAAGGAGTATGATAACCACTGTCAAGAATATGGTAGCCAGAAGAGTTCATTTAGAGTTAGCATTACCACTTCACTTTCAAGTGATGAATTAGGCCATTTATTAAAGGTATTGTCTTACTTTTTTTTAAATTTAGATATAGATGATAAATTATATTAATTGTCTAATCTTTTTACCCAGTTGCTCTTCATAGACAGTCAGTGCAGGCATTAAACTAAAACTCCCATTTCCAGAAAAGTTAGAAAAGTTGGGATATTTCCCAAAATGCAATAAAAACAAAAATCTGTGATTTTTTAATTCATACAAACCTTTATTTAACTGACAAAAGTACAAAGAAAATATTTTCAATAGTTTTACTGACCAACTTAATTGTATTTTGTAAATATAAACAAAGTTAGAATTTGATGCCAGCAACACTTAAAAAAAAGAAAAGAAAAAAGTTGCCACAGAGGCAAAGTAAAACTGAAATGCTTGTCTGATATTCAAGTAACACCATTCTGGGATATTCCACAATAGGCAGGTTAATTGGTAGCAAGTGAGAGTATCATGATTAGGTACAAAAGGAGCATGCACCAAAGGCTCAGTCTTTGCAAGCAAGGATGGGTCGTGGCTCTCCCCTTTGTGCCAAAATTTGTGAGAGCATTGTTAGTAAATCCAAAAAGAACATTTCTCAGTGCAAGATTGCAGAGAATTTAAGTCTTTCAAAATCTACAGCACATAAAATTGTGAAAAGATTCAAGGAATTCAGAGACATTTCAGTGCGTAAGGGGCAAGGTCAGAAGCTACCATCGAATGTGTGTGACCTTCAAGCCCTCAGGCGGAACCAATGTGACAAATGTAGCCACATGGACTCAGGAGTACTTCAGAAAATCGTTGTCACTTAACACAGTCCACCGCTGCATCCAGAAATTGAACCCGAAACTGTATTACGCTAGGAGGAAGCTATTCATTAATTCAGTGAAGAAACATTGTTGATTTCTCTGAACCTGATCTCATCTCATATGCACTGCAAGACAATGGAAATGTGTACTGTGGTCAGATGAGTCCACATTTCAGCTTGTTTTTGGGAAAACCGGACGTCGAGTTATCCGTGCCAAAGATGAACATGACCATCCAGTTAGTTATCAGAGAAAGGTGCAGGAACTGTCATCTGTGATGGTATGGGAGTGCATCAGTGCCCAAGGTATGGGTAAATTGCAGATTTGTGAATGTACCATTGATGCGGAGGCATATATTGGAATTTTAGAGAGACATTTGTTGCCATCAAAGTGACTTCTTTTCCCGGGAAGTCCATGCTTATTTCAGTAGGACAATGCCAGGTCTCTTTCTGCATGGGCTACAACAGTGTGGCTTTGTAGACACAGAGTGCTTGTGCTTGACTGGCCTGCTGCTAGTCCAGATCTGTCTTCTTTTGAGCATGTATGGCACATTGTGAAGAGGAGAATCAGACAATGGCAACCACGGACTGCACTGTAAAAATGATAACTAGTAATTATTGATCTCATAAAAGTTTCACATTGATCTGACTCAGAAATAAAGCTTGGTTATTTGCAACTAACAAAGATTTGTCTCTCCAGCAAACTTCTCGTTATTGTTGTCTGAACAAGTATTTTCAAAATACTATAACAAGGATTTTTGAGTTGCAGTTGGCTTTGTTAGCCCCTTGAGGGAAACCCTGCGCATCTCCTAATTTGTGTGAGCAGGAGATTGTTTTGCATTTTATGGACAGAAGACCTCATGGCCTGAAGTTCATAACAACCAAGTTGTAGCTTTTTGCCGAGGACAACATTTTATAATGTTTGTGAAGTGGTTGAGGTCCTTTTTCAGTATATTCAGTCAACACATTTTTGTATGTTGTACTTGAGGCAAGACTTACCTCAGTCTTTACAGGTTATTCCTCATGTTCATAAACAGGGCTTCAGCTAACTTTCAGTTGGGTGTTCTTAATTTTATTTATATATTAATTTTATTTGTTGAGTGTTCCTTCAATACAATTGCAACAACAAACATTTTCATTGTTAAATTTCATTGTTAGCCTCACAAGAATATTATAATTAGATGAACAAGAAGATTCATTTGGCAGAACTCTTGGCTAACCTTGAAAACATTACAAAATCAATAACAGTTGTCAAATGTTGAGAAAACTCAATCTCTTGCAGCATGTTGCCTTGATAATTTGAGTTTTCTCAACATTTTCATTTTTACAGTATGTTGAGCAGCTGAAGAGTTGTATCAAGCAAGAATGGACAAAAATTCCAATTGCAAAACTACAGCAATTAGTATGCTCAGTTCCCATATGATTAAATGGGTTATTAAAAGGAAAGGTGATGTAACCCAATGGTAATAATGCCACTGTCCCAACTTTTTTTTTTTTGAGTGTGTTGCAGGCATCAAATTCTCACTTTGTTTATATTTACAAAATACAATTAGGTTGGTCAGTAAAACTATTGAAAATATTTTCTTTGTACATTTGTCAGTTAAATAAAGGTTCATGTGAATTAAATCACAGATTTTTGTTTTTATTGCATTTTGGAAAATATCCCAGCTTTTCTGGAACTGGGGTTTGTACTTTGTCTCTTGGTGTTAGCAATTTACTCTGACCTGTGGCTTTGCCCATTTGGCCATTCAATAAGCTGACCACCACTACTGGTATTGGCTAGTCAACATCATTAGCTGCAGTTTTTAATCATGTTCCACATAATTCTGACTCATAAGAAAAAAAAAATGGACTACTGCACCTTTAAGGAAACTACAGATGAGGATTTTTTATGTGCTGAAAGTATTACAATTTCATAACTGCCTAATGTTTTTAGAATTATGTTATTAATGTTTCATAATTATATGGATTTGATTAAATTAAATAATATGGGATTTCTTTAGGATTTGAAAGACATTGAAATGTTTAACAAATGAAACTTGAAAATTTTCCTTCTGCATTGCAGTAAGCCTCATCCAGAATCAAAGAGGGAGAGAGAGCCAAAGAAGCCAGTCATCAAGAAGCCTCTGAATGCCTTTATGCTCTATATGAAGGAGATGAGGGCAAAAGTCATTGCAGAATGCACCTTGAAGGAGAGTGCAGCTATCAACCAGATACTGGGCCGCAGGGTGAGGGTTCTCCAAACAGATAGTGTTGGACAATTAATAACAGTAATGTGCTTCAATACAGGGAAATACTGTAATTATATTTTAGTACAATATTTTATCAGTTATTTGTCAAATGTTTTAAGTAGTGCAATTTATTCTTCAAAACATTGGTTTCAAAAATCTACACCACTATTGTAATTTGATGAAGCCTCCTGGAAAGAATAAAAGCAGAAAGCCTCTGCTTGAATTGTGGAACAAAGCTAAAAAATTTTGTAGTGGGAGCCTGAACCAGTCCTGTGTATAGACCACTTAAATCTATTTATAGATTTTCACATGTGGACTGGTTGAAAGATCAGAACAAAGATTGAAAGATCAATCAAGTTTAACCTCTTGGCAGCTTGCTGTTTTCCTGCTGCAGATATGGGATCTCAATAGTATGCCCTCAAGAATAAACTATGTGCATTGGACCTGGATGTCACTGGTGGAAAGCTGGACTCAATCTCCTGGTTGATACCTAGTTTCTGTCTGATGTTTGTCAGTGAACTCTTTGTTGTTATGCGCCACTTGTTCCAGATGCTGGTGAGTGGTTTTACACACCTGTTCATGCCACCTCGGGGTGGCATGGTGGTGTGGTAGTTAGCACCATTACCTCACGGCAAGAAGGTTCTGGGTTTGAGCCCAATGGCTGACAAGGGCCTTTCTGTGTGAAGTTTGCATGTTCTCCTCTGTGTGGGTTTCCTCTGGGTGCTCCGGTTTCCCCCACAGTTCAAAGACATGCAGTTAGGTTAACATGGGGCAGCCATGGCCTGAGGTTGTGCCCTTGAGCAAGGCAGCTAACCCCCAACTGTTCCCCAGGCTCTGTAGCATAGCTGCCCACTGCTCTGGGTAGGTATATGTGCTCATTGCTCACTTTTCTGTGCATGTATGTCTTCACTGCTTCAGATGGGTTAAATGCAGAGAATGAATTTCACTGTGTAGTTAAGTCTGTGCTTAAGTGTACATGTGACAAATAAAGGCTTCTTCACCTGAACCACTTGTCCATTGCTGGAGAATCGGTGGGTTTAACACTCCATGGGAACAAGGGAGGTTGGTAGCCAAGTACACACTGGGAGGGAGGGAGTTGGGTGGCAAAGTACAGTACCTCAGTGAGTTCTGTGCATATTCCACCTGTGCCAGGAAGTGAACCCACTCCTCTGGATATTGGCACAAAAGGATCATAGGAACCTGCCAATTTCTTGGTTAGTTCACTCCATTTGACCATTAGCTTGTGGACCATAGCCAGAAATGAGGCTAATTGCAATTCCTAGCATTTCTATAAAGCTCTTCCAAACATGGGGTGTGAATTGTCCTCCTCAGTCACTCATGATGCCCTCTGGTGACCCAAAGTATCTGAACATATGGTGAAACAATAGCTCAGCAATTTTAAAGGCTTTAGATAGCTTATTATCACCACGATTGCTGTCTTTCCTTGGGATACCAGTACATCTGTTTTGAAATCTAGAGCAAAGTGTGAAGATGGGCATTGTAGCGCGGACGATGCGTGGGTGGAGCACAGAGGACGGCAGGACAACGTTTGGGAGGTAGTAACAGCGTATTTTATTAATAAACTTTTCAGTCTAAAAGAACTCGCAGCACACAGACACACTCTCAGCCTCCACTCCCGGGTCGCGCTCCCTCTGCTCTCTCTCAGCCTCTTAAAATAGGGAGCGGTTTACTGGGAAAACACACACAAAACACAGGTTAATTACCGTCAGGTGTAGCGAATCTGCCACTCACCTTCCCCGGCTCCACCCTCCTGTCACAGACCGATGCTTGACCACGCCCCCGCTGCCACATACCCCCACCGCCCGACTCAGGCCGGGCGCCCGTCCGGCCCGCAGCCGACTCCCCCCCCCCTTGACGGGAGAGGAAGTCCGCCACGACCATCTGCGCCCCCGGCCTGTGGACCACCTTGAAGTTGAAGGGTTGGAGTGCCAGATACCAATGGGTGATCCGCGCGTTGGCATCCTTCATGCGGTGGAGCCACTGGAGGGGCGCGTGGTCCGAACAGAGGGTGAAAGAGCGCCCCAGCAGGTAGTAACGGAGGGCGAGGACCGCCCACTTGATCGCCAGGCACTCCTTCTCAATGGTGCTGTAGCGCCCCTCACGCACTGACAGCTTGCGGCTGATGTATAGGACTGGGCGGTCCTCCCCCTCCACCTGCTGGGACAAAACGGCCCCCAGCCCTCTGTCCGACGCATCCGTCTGCAACAAAAAAGGGAGAGAGAAGTCAGGGGAGTGTAAGAGTGGCCCCCCACACAGTGCAGCCTTTACCTCAGAGAAAGCCCGCTGGCACTGCTCCGTCCACTGGACCGGATCTGGTGCCCCCTTTTTAGTGAGGTCAGTCAGCGGGCTGGTGACGTCCGAATAATTAGGTATAAACCTACGATAGTAGCCAGCCAGCCCCAGGAACTGTCTCACCCCCTTTTTGGTCTTGGGCCTCGGGCAGGCCGCAATCGCTGCAGTCTTATTAATTTGGGGACGCACCTGCCCGTTGCCCAAGTGGAAGCCCAGATACCGTACTTCCACCCGCCCAATCGCACACTTCTTCGGGTTGGCTGTGAGCCCCGCTCGCCTCAGCGACCTAAGGACGGCCCTCAGGTGTTGCAGGTGCCGCTGCCAGTCATTGCTATAAATGATGATGTCGTCTAGGTACGCGGCCGCATAGGTGGCGTGCGGCCGGAGGACTCGGTCCATCAGCCGCTGAAACGTAGCGGGCGCCCCAAACAGCCCAAACGGAAGTGTGACGAACTGGTGTAAGCCGAACGGTGTGGAAAAGGCCGTTTTCTCTCGGGATAATGGAGTCAAGGGGATCTGCCAATATCCCTTCGTCAAATCCAGTGTCGAGTAAAAGCGAGCCGTGCCTAGTCGATCGAGCAGCTCATCAATACGAGGCATTGGGTATGCGTCGAATTTAGACACCGCGTTGACTTTTCTATAGTCCACACAGAACCGGACCGACCCGTCGGCCTTGGGAACCAAGACCACTGGGCTGCTCCAGTCACTGTGGGACTCCTCGACGATGCCCATTTCGAGCATGGCCTGAAGTTCTTCCCGAACCACCTTTTTTTTGTGTTCGGGTAGTCTATAAGGGCGGCTACGCACTACCACCCCCGGGGGCGTCTCTATGTGGTGTTCTATGAGGTTCGTGCGACCGGGCAGGGGCGAGAACACATCCGAAAACTCGGCCTGCAACTGGGCGACCTCCGCGAGTTGGGTCGGGGAGAGGTGGTCTCCACAGGGGACCGGAGAGGTACGTGATGCCAATGACCCTTTGGGGACCTCCGGCCCCAGCTCCGCCTTCTCCGGAACTACCGACACCAACGCCACGGGGACCTCCTCATTCCAGAGTTTCAGCAGATTGAGGTGGTAGATCTGTAGCGCCCCCTCCCTGTCCGTTCGCCTAACCTCGTAGTCGACGTCCCCGACTCGCCGTGTGACCTCAAAGGGTCCTTGCCACTTGGCGATTAATTTGGAGCTCGATGTGGGCAACAGGACGAGTACCTTCTCTCCCGGAGTGAACTCTCTAAGGCGCGTGCCCTTGTTGTACAGGCGGACTTGCCGTTCCTGGGCCTGCCGCAAATTCTCCTGAGTTAGGTGGGTGAGCGTGTGGAGTTTTGCGCGCAGATCCATAACGTACTGAATTTCGTTTTTGCTCTGTGAAGGTCCCTCCTCCCAATTTTCCCGCAGTACATCTAAGATGCCGCGCGGCTTACGCCCGTATAATAATTCAAACGGGGAAAACCCCGTGGAGGCTTGGGGGACCTCTCGCACTGCAAACAACAAGGGTTCGAGCCACTTATCCCAGTTACGTGCGTCCTCACTTACGAATTTTTTAATAATATTCTTGAGGGTGCGATTGAACCGTTCAACTAAACCGTCCGTCTGTGGGTGATAAACGCTGGTGCGGATCGGCTTAATACCTAGTAGTCCATACAGTTCGCTCAGTGTTCGTGACATAAACGAGGTGCCTTGGTCAGTCAGAATCTCTTTCGGGATTCCAACCCGGGAGATGACGTGGAAGAGGGCCTCTGCAATACTGCGTGCTGAGATATTGCGAAGAGGCACCGCTTCCGGGTATCGCGTTGCATAGTCCACCAGGACTAATATAAAGCGGTACCCTCGTGTTGACCGATCTAATGGCCCAACGAGATCCATCCCAATTCTTTCGAACGGGGTCTCGATTAATGGTAGGGGGCGCAAGGGCGCTTTTGGAATGGCCGCTGGATTTACTAACTGGCATTCGCGGCACGCCGTACACCACTTACGGACGTCGCCGCGAATCCCCGGCCAATAGAATCGGGCCATTATCCGGGCGAGTGTCTTATCCTGCCCGAGGTGTCCAGCCATGGGATTAAAGTGGGCCGCCTGGAATACCAATTCCCGGCGGCTCTTTGGAATTAATAACTGGGTGACTCGCTCTTTCGTCTGAGTGTCCTGCGTCACTCGATATAATCTATCCTTCAAAATGGAAAAATAGGGGAAGGACGGGGTGGCGTTCGGCTGGAGCGTTTGACCATCGATTACTCTCACTTGGTCAAACGCGTGTCGCAGAGTCTCGTCTCGCGATTGTTCCAGTGGGAAATCCACGAGGGATTCCCCAATAGAAAGAGGAGGGGCCGGCGGCTCCTCCCCCTGTCGCGGAGGTGATGTAGACGGCTCTGCGACCGCCGCTCCAGCCAAAGCGACACCGGGACCCTCCCCCGTCAACCGGCAGGACCCACTCTTTACTAGGCGTGCCATTAAACCCCGAAATCCCGGCCAATCGGTCCCCAAGATCAAAGAGTGGGTAAGGCGAGGATTAACCGCCGCCTTCACTATAGATTTTTCCCCTCTAAAATATATGTGGACTGACACCAACGGGTAGCTGTGAATATCCCCGTGCACACACAACACCTTCACCCCTTGTGCTCCCCCCAATGCCTCGTCTTGCACCAGGCTTTGGCGGATCGAGGTCTGATTGCAGCCTGAATCCACCAACGCCTGATATGTAGCCCCTTGTACACTTACCGGTATGCGATACGCTCCGGCCCGATCGAGGGCAGCCTCTGGCGCGTCGGGGATCCGCACCACCGCCCCCACCTCCATCGCTGCACATTGTTGCTGCAGGTGGCCCGGTTCCCCGCAGCGCCAGCAAACCGGCCCGGGCCTCCCCTCTGCAACTGTGTTCTGGGGCTCACTCACCTGAGGGGGGGGAGAGACAGACACAGAAGGGAGAAACGGGAGGGCACCACGGGTGCGGCGGGCCGGCTGGGGTGGGGCCGGCCCCCGCCTCCGTGGTGGGGGAATGGGGCGAGGACGGGACACGGGAGGAGGGGGGGAAGACAGAGAGAGAGGGGGGGAAGACAGAGAGAGAGAAGAGGAGACAGAAGACGATGTCATCCGTTGTCCTGCCGCCGGTACAGCCGCCAGATGATCCTCCGCCAGTCCTACGGCCTGATCCAGCGACGCCGGGCGGTGGCACTGGACCCACTCCGCGGTTCCGGCTGGTAAGCGGGCAACGAACTGTTCCAGCGCCACCTGGTCGATGATTCCCTCGGCGTCGCGATCTTCGGCCCTCAGCCACCGCCAGCAGGCGTCCCGGAGCTGCTGGCCAAACGCGAACGGGCTGCCGGCTTCCTCCATCCGCAGCGCGCGGAAGCGCTGGCGCTGCTGCTCCGGCGTGCGCCCCACGCGCTGGAGGACGGCCCGGCGAAGGTCAGCGTAGGCCAGCCGGCGGTCGGCGGGGAGCTGTAATGCGGCCAGCTGCGCCTCTCCAGTCAGGAGGGGGAGGAGGCGCGCCGCGCGCTGCTCCATCGGCCACCCCGAGGCTTCGGCGACCTGCTCGAACAAGGTGATGAAAGCCTCGGGGTCGTCCTGCGGGCCCATCTTGGTCACAGTGAGGGGAGACGGGCCCGCGGCCGGGGCGCTGGTGGACCCCGCCGACGCGAGGAGCCGCCGGAACGCCTCTCGATCTTCCTGTTGAGCCAGCACCAGGGCTTCGAAGCGGCGCTCCTGCTCCGTTCGGAGCGTGACGAGTGCCTGGTGCTGGCTCTGCTGAGCCGTGGCGAGGGCGTGGACCAAGTCCGCGAACGGGGAGGATTCCATGGAGCTGTAGCACTGGTGCTCCACCTTTTCCCGGGTTTCGGCACCACTGTAGCGCGGACGATGCGTGGGTGGAGCACAGAGGACGGCAGGACAACGTTTGGGAGGTAGTAACAGCGTATTTTATTAATAAACTTTTCAGTCTAAAAGAACTCGCAGCACACAGACACACTCTCAGCCTCCACTCCCGGGTCGCGCTCCCTCTGCTCTCTCTCAGCCTCTTAAAATAGGGAGCGGTTTACTGGGAAAACACACACAAAACACAGGTTAATTACCGTCAGGTGTAGCGAATCTGCCACTCACCTTCCCCGGCTCCACCCTCCTGTCACAGACCGATGCTTGACCACGCCCCCGCTGCCACAGGCATTATGGGACTGGTAGAGGTACTAATTTTCCTGTGGTTAAGGTGTATGTGGCCTTGTCCTGGGCACAAATGGTGCATGATGATATGACCTGGTATATGTCAGTGAGCATATTGGCTCACCAGTACCTGTTATGGAGGAGATGGAGGTTTTGTGAATGTGATGAGTTTAACCTGCAAACTGAAGGGAACATAGGTTTTTCCATTGGAGCAGATTTCAGGATACTGAAGCTGGTTGGGCAGAATGGTGAATAGGGAGTCAGAAAGGGAGTCAGCTTTGCAATCTTTTTGAACCAGGACAAGGAACTGCTAAAATTTAAATATGGTGAAAAAAGAAAGCCCATTTTGCTTGGTGGGACTTGAGATGTGTGGCAGTTTGCATTTCTTACCCTTGACATACAGTGGTTATAAAAAGTGTACACACCCTGTTAAAATGATAGGTTTTTCTGATGTTAAAAAAAAATGAGACCTTGATAAATAATTTCAAAACTTTTCCCCACCTTTAATGTGACCTATAACCTGTACAATTCAATTGAAAAACAAACAAATCTGTTAGGGGGAAAACATAAAAAATAAAAACGTACAATAAGCTGGTTGTATAAGTGTGCACACCCTTAAATCAATACTTTTTTTGAAGCGCCTTTTGATTTAATTACAACATTCAGTCTTTTTGGGTACACACCTGCTATCAATTAAAATGACTCTGATTAACCCCAAATAAAGTTCAGACATTTACTCAGCTGCATCCTCCAGCAAAAGCCATGGTTCGCAGAGAGCTTACAAAGCATCAAAGGGATCTCATTGTTGAAAGGTATCAGTCAGGAGAAGGGTACAAAAAAATTTCCATGGCATTAGATATACCATGGAGCATAGTAAAGAAGTGGAGAAAATATGGGACAACAGTGACATTACCAAGAACTGGACATCCCTCCCAAATTGATGAAAAGACAAGACGAAAACTGGTCAGGCAGGCTGCCAAGAGGCCTACAGCAACACTGAAGGAGCTGCAGGAATTTCTGGCAAGTACTGGTTGTGTACTACATGTGACAACAATCTCCCGTATTCTCCATATGTCTGGACTACGAGGTAGGGTCAAAGAAAAACATCCAGGCCCGGCTAAATTTTGCAAAAAAAATAAAAATACATCAACTCTCCCGAAAGCATGTGGGAAAATGTGTTATGGTCTGATGAAACCAAGGTTGAACATTTTGGCCACAATTCCAAAAGGTATGTTTGGTGCAAAAACAACACTGCATCACCAAAAGAACACCATTACCCACTGTGAAGCATGGTGGTGGCAGCATCATGTTTTGGGGTTGTTTTTCTTCAGCTGGAACAGGGGCTTTAGTCAAGGTGGAGGAAATTATGAACAGTTCTAAATACCAGTCAATTTTGGCCCAAAATCTTCAGTTGTCTGCTAGAAAGCTGAAGATGAATTTCATCTTTCAGTATAACAGTGACCCCAAAAAAGTTTCGGAATGGCCCAGCCAGATCCGAGACCTAAATCCAATTGAAAATCTGTGGGATGACCTGAAGAGGGCTGTGCACAAGAGATGCCCTCACAATCTGACAGATTTGGAGTGCTTTTGCAAGGATGAATGGGCAAATATTGTCTAAATATGATAGACCCCTACCCAAAAAGACTGAATACTATAATTAAATTAAAAGGTGCTTCAACAAAGTACTAGTTGAAGGGTGTGCACACTTATGCAACCAGCTTATTGTACATTTCTTATTTTTTATGTTTTTCCCCCTAACAGATTTGTTTGTTTTTCAATTGAATTGTACAGGCTATAGGTCACATTAAAGGTGGGAAAAGTTTTGAAATTATTTATCGTGGTCTCATAGGATTTCTGATGTAAAAAAAAAAACATCATTTTAACAGGGTGTGCACACTTTTTATATCCACTGTATAAGTGATTTTTGCAGTAGTCTGTGAAGCCCTTGTTCTACATGGTTAACATAGTTGTCTTGGAAAGGCAAGTAAATTAAAATATCATTATCGTTATTCAATATTAAATATCATGATTACATTTAATATTTATCCAAGTCTTTGCCCATGTCTGAGTCCAAGCAGATGTCCATGCTAACGCCAAAGCCTATGCCAAGGTCAGAATTCAAACCCAGGTCCATGCCTGAGTTCATGCCCATGCTGATGCCAGGGTCTATGCCCATGATCAAGCCCAGGTCCAGTCCTGAGTTCATGCCCATGCTGTTGCCAGTGTCTATGTCCATGCTCACACCCAGGTCCAGGCGTGAGTTCATGCCCATGCTGATGCCTGAGTTCATGCCCATGTTCGAGTCCATGCCCATTCTGACACCAGAATCCATGCTCATGCTTATGCCCAGGTCCACATCTGAGTTCATGCCAATGCCTGAGTCCATGCCCATTTTCAAGTCCATGCCCATGCTCAAACCCATGTCACTGGCTGAACCCATGTCTATACCTGAACCAAAAGCTATGCCTGTGCCTGAGCTCACGTCCATGCCCAAGTTCAAGCCCATGTCTGTGCCAGAATCCATGCTCATGTTTATGCCTGCACCCCTGATTATCCTCATCCCCATGTCCAAGCCTGAAGCAAAGCCTCCACCTGTGTCTACACTCCTGTTCATGGCCTGACTGGAACCCAGGCCTCTGCTTATGTCCAGGTTCCAGTGTCATGTCCTACCTGAGCCAAAGCAGAGCTCCAAGGGGACTTTGTCCAGTGCCCGGTCCTCTTCTCCAGGGCCAGCCAAGGAGGTTTTTAGCTCCTGGAGGGAGTTCTTGGGGGGTCCTATCATGTCCACTTGCTTTGAACTGTTACTCTTGTCCATGCACATTTGTGTGCTGCGCATACATATCACATGCACCTGTCTTGGATTAGATTGCAATCAGCAGGCACTTATAAGGATGGCAATAACTAAAGGACTTTGTGAAATATATGCATTGTACCCTGTGTGTCATGTTGCCTAGCCCTGTGTTTACTCTGGCTCTTGACCTTGTTCTGTTTATTTTGATTCTGCCTTTTATGTTGTCTCTAATGTTCTGTTCATACTTCTAATGACCCTTGCCTGTTTCCTGACTCTGCTTTTTCCTTATGCTTTTGTGTTGTTTGTCTGTGTGTCAATAAACCTTCCTGCAGTTACATTCATCTTCAGCCACCTTTACTGACAGATGCCAGCAATACAGTTCAAGAAAGTTGGGACAGGGGAACGTTTATCACTGTGTTGCTTCATCTGTACTCTTAACAACACTATGTAAATATTTGGGAACTGAGAATACCAATTGTTATAGTTTTGAAAGTGAAATGGTGTCCAATTCTTTCCTGAAATACAATTTCAGTTGCTCAGTAGTTCAGAGCCTCCTTTGTCATATTTTGTGCTTCATAATGCACCAAATGTTTTCAAATGGAGAGAGGTCTTTACTGCAAACAGGCCAGATTAGCATCCACATTCTCTTACTACTGAGACATGCAGTTTTAATGCATGTAGAATGTGGTTTGGCATTGTCTTGCTGCAATAAGCAAGGCCTTCCCTGAAAAACATGTCATCTGGATGACAGCATGTTACTCCAAAATCTGTATATATTTGTAGCAAGAGTTCTAAGTGGGTGGAGCACAGAAGCACAGCAGGCCAGAACTGAGTTCTCAAAAACTTTTTTATTTAGCTTTTCAGCTTTTATATTCACTCTCTCATACACACACGCACACAAGCATCCAAGTTGGGGGAGAGCTCCCTTCCTCTGCTCTCCCTCTCCTTTATAGGGCACGGTCACTAGGGAAGACGCACAAACACAGGTTAATTCCCATCAGGTGTAGTGATTCTGCCACTTACCTTCCCTAACTCCGCCCTCCATTCACAGACTGACACTTGACCACGCCCCCGCTGCCACAATATCGTTCAGCATGAATTTTGCCTTCCCAGATGTGCAAGCTCCCCATGCCATATGCACTAATGGACCCCCATACCATCACAGATGCTAGCTTTTGAACTGTGCATTGATAACAAGCCAGATGGTACCTCTCTTCTTTAGCTCAGAGGACATGTCCATGCTTTCCAAAAAGAATTTCACATTTCAATTCGTCATTCTACAGGACAGTTTTCCACTTCACCTCATTCCATAGTAAATGAGCTTGATCCCAGAGACAATGGTCATGTTTCTAGATATTGTTTATATATAGTTTTATCTGGCATTTGTGGATGCAGTGATGAACTGTGTTCACAGACAGTGGTTTTCAGAAAATTTTGGTTTTTGGCCTTGTCCTTTGTACACAGCGACTTCTCCAGATTCTCTCAGTGTTTTAATGATAATATGTACTGTAGATGATATGATCCCCAAAATCTTTGCAATCTTACATTGAGGAACATTATTCTTAAATTGTTGTACTATTATTGTCCTCACCATTTTTCACCTAGTGGTGAACCCCTCCCCAGTTTTACTTCTAAGAAACTCAGCCTCTCTGGGATACTCTGGGATGTACATGTTACTGACCTGTTGCAAGTTAACCTTAGTTTTTTGTTACATTTCACAACCTTTCCAGTCTTTTGCTGCCCCATCCCAATATTTTTGAAACATGTTGTGGGGACTAAATTCAAAATGAGTACAGGTAGTCGTCGACTTACGACCGATGCAACTTACGACCGATCGACTTTACAACCGTCTGGTTATGACTGGCAAGTGTTTCCCAGCTGAGCTAGCTGAGTGTACGACAGTTTCCGCCCTAGCTCCCGGCAGCACCTCTCACCGCGTACAACAGTTTCCGCCCCAGCTCCAGGCACATGCGCAGTCTCTCTTGCGCTCCCTCGCGCACTCCGTCATACAGTTTCCGCCCCAGCTCCAGGCACATGTGCAGTCTCTCTCATGCTCCCTCGCGCACTCTGTCATACAGTTTGCCCCAGCTCCTGGTTATGAAATGAGCAAATGCTCCCGCCAGCCCGAGTGCTGCAACAGCTGATGATGACGTAAATGACCCACAGCCAAGCACCAGTGATGCCAGCGGTCACTAAATTTTGTATTTTGCTGTGTTTTACATTTGTATTTTGGTATGTTTCAAACTAAAATGTTTTCTATTTTTCACACCTGTATTTCATATTTTTTGTTTTGCACATATGAAACGAATTGTACTGTATGCATTGTAGTATGCAGTGTTTGACTTAAACCAAATAATGAGCCAAGGTAATGAAATAAGAAAATGTTGATAAAATAAGACTTTAAGATGATTACAATATCATTACACATCACAATATACTTGCATTCATTTAGCATAGGCCGACTTACGACCAGATTAGTTTACGACCGGTCAGTCATAACCAAACACAGTCATAAGTTGACGACTACCTGTATATATTAAAAAAAAAAAAAAGATTTCTCAGTTTCAACAATTGATACATTGTCCTTATGTTATTTTCTCTGAAATATAGGGTTTCCATGATTTGCGAATCATAACATTGTTTATTATTTATTACATTATTTATTATTTACATTTTACACAACGGCCCACCCTTTTTGGAAATGGGGTTGTATACTCTTTCCCCCCCCCCTTAAGGTTTATAACTGAAAGCAAATAAATTGTGTGTTTTACACATGTTTTACATGTGTTTTACAGTGGCATGCTCTGACACGTGAGGAACAGGCTAAGTACTATGAGCTTGCCAGGAAAGAGCGGCAGCTTCATATGCAACTCTACCCCAGCTGGTCTGCCCGAGACAACTATGTGAGTGCTCTTAGATATATACAGATACACCCAGACATAGGCAGATGGATAGACAAACACATTGCCAAGAATATCTACAAAAGCAGTGGTCCATTCCATTCAAAGCTATATGCAGTGCCAAAATCTATCTTATCTTTCATGTCCTTATAATGCTCAACACAGCAGTCTCAGTCTCTGTTAAATTCTGAACACCTATCAAATTAGATTTGAGTGGTTATTAAGAATAACTAAAAGATATTTAATTCTATAATTGTAAAATAACACTGAATTGGTAAATTACAACTGAAGCATTTGAGTCAAGTCAATTTAATTTGTATAGCACTTCTAATAACAAATATTTTTGCAAAGCAGCTTTACACACACACACACACACACACACATATATATATATATATATATATATATATATATATATATATATATATATATAATTCCAGATATAAATTTTAAACATATTTATACATTTTCCCGAATGAGCAAGCCTGAGGCAATGATGGCAATGGAGGTAAAACTTCCCAAGATGACATGAGGAAGAAAACTTGACAGGAAACAGACTCAAAAGGGAGCCCATCCTCATTTGAGTGACAACAGACAGTGTGATTATAAATAACTTACTTCTATAACTTTGTCTTATATGGTCAAATAGTGTAATTGTGTAAGCAGGAAAGTCATTATAGACTTTACATGAAGTCTATTTTGTTGAGGTTAACTGTTTTCTGATTTAGACTTGAGTACAAACTGTTCATGGCAACTGCAGTTCTAAAGTTATCAGGCAATTTTAGTCCTAAGCCATAGTAGCAAAACTGTTTATATTAATTGTGTAAAGCCATCTTCTAAGTGTATCTTTAAGCTGTCCATATGGGGCCATCCTCCACAGGAGTGAAGTGATGGGAACTCAAGCCAGAAGTAGGGCATCAGAATGGATCAGGCAGGTCCAGAGAGGAGGAGAGATCAGCATCACTGTTATATCAGGAGCGGTATCTGTTGCTTAGAGAGAGAGAGAGAGAGAGAGAGAGAGAGATTGTTCAGCATGCTCATTGTCACATAATGGTTAAGAACAGTGTACAATCTGCACTGAATGTAAGCAGGGACTCCAGCAAGACCGACTATGATAGCAAGAGAGAGCCAGAAGGTAACAGACATGAGGGTGTCATGGGACATAAAGTAGCCAGCCACTCCACCATTAACAAACCTAAGTGAAGAATGCGGGGGGGTGACAGCATCCAAACATCCCAGTTTACCAAAACCCTCTATGCCTAAGAACCCTCCAGATCTGTTCCTTTACCTGATTAAAAGCTATTAACAAAAAGCTTGACTAAACAAATATGTTTTCAAGCTAGACTTAAACACTGAGAATGTGTCCGAGTCCCAAGTCTCAGACTGTGACTGAGATGGTGTCTGAGTTACTATTTGGAAGGCTGTTCCATAACTGTGGGGCTTTGCAAGAGAAGGCTGTGCCCCCTGCTGTAGCCTTCACTATTTGAAGTACCAACAAATAACCTGCACCTTTTGAACTAAGTAGGCATGGTGGGTCATAAAATACCAGAAGTTCGCTCAGGTACTGTGGT
This sequence comes from Neoarius graeffei, assembly GCF_027579695.1. Lineage (NCBI taxonomy): Eukaryota > Metazoa > Chordata > Actinopteri > Siluriformes > Ariidae > Neoarius > Neoarius graeffei. The sequence continues at coordinate 30,645,787 of NC_083580.1, forward strand.
GCAAGACCATTCAGTGTTTTATAGCTGAATAGTAGCATCTTATCAATGCAAAATTTGATTGGGAGCCAGTGCAGTGTGGATAAGATAGGGATGATGTGGTAAGATATTCTGGTTTTAGTAAGGACTCTCACTGCTGCATTCTGGACTAACTGGAGCTTGTTTGTGCACCTACTAGAATTACTAGAACATCCAGACAGTAAGACATCACAATAATCCAACCTTGAGGTAACAAAAGTATAAACTAATTTTTCTGCATCATGTAGTGACATGTTTCTTATCTTAGCAATATTTCTGAGATAAAAGAAGGCTATCCTAGTAATATTATCTATATGAGCTTCCATTGAAAGACTGGAGTCAATAATCACACCAAAGTCAGTCTTCTGCTGTTGCACGTGATTAAATGGAAAGGCCATCTAGAGTTAGTATGTAATCTAACATTGTTGGGGGGGCCAGTTGAACGGGTCGGAGGAATGGGGGTCTTTCATTAATAATATTATTATTAGTGTTGTTGTTAATAACACTAATAATTATTATTATAATTATTATAATTGTTATTAATAACTGCTCAGACGGCGGCATGGTGGTGTAGTGGTTAGTGCTGTCGCCTCACAGCAAGAAGGTCCGGGTTCGAGCCCCGTGGCAGGCAAGGGCCTTTCTGTGCGGAGTTTGCATGTTCTCCCCATGTCCGCGTGGGTTTCCTCCGGGTGCTCCGGTTTCCCCCCACAGTCCAAAGACATGCAGGTTAGGTTAACTGGTGACTCTAAATTGACCGTAGGTGTGAATGTGAGTGTGAATGGTTGTCTGTGTCTATGTGTCAGCCCTGTGATGACCTGGCGACTTGTCCAGGGTGTACCCCGCCTTTCGCCCGTAGTCAGCTGGGATAGGCTCCAGCTTGCCTGCGACCCTGTAGAAGGATAAAGCGGCTAGAGATAATGAGATGAGATGAACTGCTCAGACTTGCAGAAGAAAGGATGACACATGGCACTGACAATTCAACCAAATACAAAGTCTTTATTCAATTTCCATGTATTGAATAAGTGTACATGTGTGTGTGAGAGAGCAGAGAGAGAGAGAGAGAGATTATGACTGGTGTTGTTTATTGTAAGTGTCTGTTGCCTTTTTGGAGTCCATCATTTGTGTTGTTGGCTCCCACTTAAAAGAGTTTGGCTCAAGTCCAGCCATTTTCAGGGTCATGATAGAGGCCAATGACAAGAGACAAGCTGTTTCGGGTTGAGGTTTTGTTCAGACCGACCATTGAAAACACCCTCTTGGCATCAACATTTGAATGAGGAAGCACCAAAACCAAGGTTGCGATCTTTGATAGCCTCCCAAATTGGTTCAATTTTTTTCACCTTTGAAAAAGAAACCAAGGGCCTCTATTACTTAAATGTTTTCCTTTTATCTTAATAATGAGCAAGTCATGTTGTGTACAAAAAATTTCTTACTTTGTTCTTTTTTGAGGACATTCTTCACCAAAAACTCCTCAGCATCAAAGGATGTTGGGTTTTCCTTTGCTTTTTATAAGTTCTTTGTGCTTGTAATGTTCGAATTTGGCTATTATTGGAGGTGGCTTTTTATTGTCTTTGGAAGTGAGATGGTGGACTTGATGAAAGGTAATCCTGTTGACTGCCTCTGATGGGATTTTCAGGAATGATTGCATGAATTCTTTAACAGCTTTCTCCGGATCATCAGGTGTAGCTGTTGGTAGTGGGATTCCTGAAAAAATGAGGTTGTCACGCATGCTGCAACATTGGAGGTCTAGTATTTTTTCTTTCATGATTCTATTTTCGCAAGTGAGATGAGTTACCTGGTTGGATAAGTTTGAGACATTTCCTTTTAGTTCACTGTTTTCTAATAATGCCGCTTTTTCACTACAAACGCGGCTGAGCCGTGCCGTGCCGAGTCGAGCTGAGTCGGGCTGAGCGGGGCTGTTGGAGTTGCATTTCGACTACAACCGCGCTGAACCGTGCTGGCTGGAAGTGGGTGGACACATTGGGTGGAGTTAGCGAAAGTGGGTGGACGTCATGTGATGTCGTTAAGCAGCGCAAACAGTGACATCAGTGACAGTGGCGGAACAAGTCAGAGCCGGGCCGGGGGCGGGGCAAATGACCGGGCCCTTTATTAAAGCTTATCATAACATCATTTTAGGCTACAAAATGTCCGCAACTGCGGTGTTTACCAATTTCAACACTACCGGGTGCAACTATGTTATTTAGTACATCAAGTCCTTCAAACGAACATGTAACTCAGAAACAAAAAACATTAGGATACTGTACATGGCTCATAATAAAACATCAATAGCCTACTGCGCACATTATTTGAAGGGCATACGAATGAGCGCTCAGAGGTTGCAACGGTGACAGGAAGAGTCAGAAATAAAAGGAGGGCGGTGCAAACCTCACTGAATGCACTGTGTTTACCAATTTCAACACTACGGGGTGCAACTATGTTATTTTGTACATTAAGTCCTTCAAACGAACATGTAACTCAGAAACAAAAAAACATTAGGCGACATACTGTACATGGCTCATAATAAAACATCAATAGCCTACTGCGCGCATTATTTGAAGGGCATACGACGAGCCTTGCGCTCCGCGAACTCGTCCACGATGCTCTGTATGTCACTGATTCAGTGATCTTTTAAGCGGTAGTCTCACGACCCGAATAGTAAACAATAAACATGGAGGACATGGAGTCGTTAGTGTTGCTGGTCTTGGTGCTGTGGCTTGTTGTCACCGACAACGCCAACAGATACTGGCAAGAGCGTATAGATGAGGCGAGGCGCATAAGGCTTCAGAAATTCTCGTAATTCGTAATTATTATTCTTCCGGGTTTGCGGTGTTTACAGATCCCAGCGCGCTCGCGGGGCGTGTGTGGGCATGTGAGGACACTCCTCCTCACCAATCAGTGCACAGGGGAGTGTCTGCTCACGCCCCCAGCCTCAGTCGGCTCGCTTCAGCCCCACTCCAAAACGGTGCGAGTTTTAGGGGCTAAGCAGGGCTGAAGCGAGCTGAGTCGTGCTGGTTTTTGGTAGTCGAAACGCGAGCCGTGTCGGGCTGAAGTGAGCTGAAGCGAGCTGAAGTGAGCTGAAAAAGGGTAGTGGAAAAGGGCCATAAGAGTGTGTCGATCTGTGATTGAGAAAATGCGAGACTGGCTTTTAATTCCTTGATGTCCTCATGAAGATGTTCAAGTATATCAAGTTTGTTGTTTATGGATTCCAGTAAACTGACCTCGATGGATGTGACCTTGGCGGTAACGATAGTGGGGGGAGTCTCTGGAGCCTCGTCTGTCTCAGTTGACCAGTCACATGTTGGGCGTTTCTTGCTGGGTTCAGATGTCATAGTGTCCGGAATGAAAAAGTAGCCGTCGGAAAAGGTAAACAGATTGTCCAGTTCTTGTTGAGAGGTAATAACCAGTTTAAACAGAAGAAAAAGATTATTCCTGTAATCCTGTGTTTACAAACGGTATTCAGCGTGCCGCCATGTTGGCTCTCACCCAAAGTCTTGCGATAGTCTCAGTGTAACATCGCCCTCGAACTATCTATCCACCTTCCACCAAAACTTCTCAATCCGTGCCCTCATAGAAACATAGAAAACAAAGGAAAAGAACTGAAAGGCACATCATATGGATTAAACGACCAATTCTCACAAGAAATCCAGGAAAGAAGAAGAGCCTTCTTGCCTATAATGAAACAACTCAGGCAAGAAGGTAAACGTGCCACACTGTCTGTCGACAAGCTGTACGTCAATGGAACACTCTACCGTGACTGCAATATCACCACCTGGTTATAGCAAATCATACCCCATGCCAATATTTATCTTGACTGTAATTTTGTCACTCTTCCCTCCCCCTAACTTACTGTATTGACTCTGATGCATCGAACTCTGTCTCCACACCTTTTTCTCTTTCTAAGCCTCTCTCTCTTTTCCTTTTGTTTACTCCATCTCATTTTTTCTCTCAATGTTCAGTGTATTTCAATGTGTTGTGTCTTTATATGTCGGCTCGTATGTCCTGTCTATTTTTGTTCAATATGTCTAAAGGCTGAATTTAAATTGTGATCATGTTTTTAATACTAAACAGGAAATTATCATGTTGTCACCATTTCAGAACCAGATTTCTTCTACTTTATTTTGTATCTATCCCACCCCCTTTCTTGTACAACTCGTATATATGCTATGCTACATACCTATCCCTCTCCCTCTCTTCCCCCTCTTCTTTTTAAGCCATATACATGCTTGCTCACACCCTCACACACACACACAGCCCATCTTTTCATCACACATTTTCATACCTTTAAGATCAGAACATAGCATCACTTACATTGCTGACTTGGAACATCCGTGGGATTGGATCTCAGGCAAAGAGGATCAAAGTCTTAAATCATTTGGATAATTTAAAAGCTGACATATGCCTCTTACAAGAAACTCACCTCTCAGAATCAGATTACACCCGTATCAAATCAACACAATTCAGTCACTTGTTCTCAGCACATTACAACACAAAACAGAGGGGAGTTTGCATCTTGATTAACAAAAGAATCTCCTTCACTCATAACACCACTATCACAGACCCAGAAGGACATTTTATCATTATAAACATTTCAATTAACAACACCCCTGTTGCAACTGCTAATGTTTATGGCCCTAACACAGATGATCCAGTTTTCTTTCAGAACCTTTTTGTTTCCATCTCAACTTTATCTGACTGTCCCATCATAATTGCAGGCGACTTCAATACAGTTTTAGACCCCACAATAGATAGATCTGATCATTCAAAAAACAAACGAATTTGGCAATCCACAAAAACAATAAAACAGTTCATGAGAGATTTTGGCCTTGTTGATAGTTGGCGGCTTCAGCACCCAGACTCTAAAGACTACTATTTTTTTCTCACCAGTCCACCACTCTTATTCCCGCATTGACTATTTTCTCACTAGCAATTCTATCATGCCAAATATCTCTGATTCAACAATTCATCCCATAGTCATTAGTGATCATGCCCCTGTAACAATCAAATGGAACAGAACCCCCCCACAGAAATATAGTAATAGATGGCGCTTCAATATTTCCCCCTTGCAAGACCCCAAATTTAACAGTTTTATTAGGAAAGAGTGGGCATACTTTCTAGAAATGAATGATTCCTCTGGATCATCTCCTTCCCTTCTGTGGGAAACAGGAAAGGCAGTGCTTAGAGGAAGAATAATCTCATTTTCAGTATACAAAAAAAGAAAGAAAAAGAACAGGAAGTAGAACTAAATAACAAAATTAAACAATTGGAAGAGATTGACGCAAGTAACCCAACAGAAGAAACGCAGATTGAACTAAGGAAATGTAAATTCAAAATCAATGAAATACTTAATAAACAAACTCAATTTATGATCCATCGTTTAAGGCAAGAAAATTTCCACTATAGCAATAAATCAGGTAAATACTTAGCAAATCAAATCAGATGGAACATAGAAAAAGCAACAATCCCAGTCATAAAGAACTCAGCAGGGAAGCTAACCAGCTTACCTGAAGAAATAAGTCAGGTTTTCTACAATTTTTACAATAAACTATACTCTTCAGAAATAAACCCCAACCAGAACGCCATTGACTCATTTCTTAACAGTATCAACTTACCACAACTTAATGAAAACCAAACAAATAAACTAGAGTCACCTATAACTCAACAAGAACTGTTCGAGGCTCTTAAACGTATGCCTAATAACAAAGCACCAGGTCCAGATGGCTTCCCTGCTGAGTTCTACAAACAATTTTGGTCCATTTTGGCTCCACTTTTTTATCAGGATGATCAATGAATCAAATCAAAACAAAAGCAAAAAAAGACTTCCAGCTAGTATCACCACAGTTTCAATTTCACTTCTCCTTAAGCCCAATAAGGATCCAACAATGCCATCCAGCTACTGGCCAATCTCCCTACTCGATGCTGACAATAAAATAATCACCAAAATGTTAGCGCACAGATTAGAAGAGGTCTCCCCACCCAGATCAGACTGGCTTCATTAAAGGCAGAATTTCTTCCTCCAACACCCGCAGATTGTTTAACATAATGTATCACTCCTCAACTTTACAAGAAAAACCCATTATAGCAACTCTTGATGCGGAAAAAGCTTTTGATAGGGTCAACTGGAATTTCCTGTTTTCCACATTAGGGCGGTTTGGTTTCGGGGAATCATTCATTAATTGGATTAAGATTCTCTACACTTCACCCTCAGCCACAGTGATCACCAATGGACTAACATCACACAGTTTCACTCTGCACCAGGGAACTAGACAGGGATGCCCACTCTCCCCTTTATTATTTACCATTTTCATTGAACCTCTAGCTGCTGCCATACGTCAGAACCCCCACATTAAGGGAGTTCAGACTCTAAATATGCATCATAAAATCAGCCTCGGGCGGCACGGTGGTGTAGTGGTTAGCGCTGTCGCCTCACAGCAAGAAGGTCCTGGGTTCGAGCCCCGGGGCCGGCGAGGGCCTTTCTGTGTGGAGTTTGCATGTTCTCCCCGTGTCCGCGTGGGTTTCCTCCGGGTGCTCCGGTTTCCCCCACAGTCCAAAGACATGCAGGTTAGGTTAACTGGTGACTCTAAATTGACCGTAGGTGTGAATGTGAGTGTGAATGGTTGTCTGTGTCTATGTGTCAGCCCTGTGATGACCTGGCGACTTGTCCAGGGTGTACCCCGCCTTTCGCCCGTAGTCAGCTGGGATAGGCTCCAGCTTGCCTGCGACCCTGTAGAAGGATAAAGCGGCTAGAGATAATGAGATGAGAGATGAGAAAATCAGCCTCTATGCCGACAACATCCTACTTTTTCTTCAAGACCCCACAGTATCAGTAAAAGAAACCATTAAACTTATTGACACATTCTCTGATATTTCTGAATACTCAATCAATTTGAATAAGTCTGCAATTCTTCCATCACACTCCAACAGCTGGGATGTGACAGCCCATTCATCACCTATCCTGCTATGTACTAATTATATTACATATTTAGGGATAAAGGTTTCCCCCAGGCTGTCAGATTTATTTAGTCTAAATTTTACCCCCCTGCTCAATTCAATAGATGATGATCTCCAGCGATGGATGAACCTTCCATTATCCATCATGGGCAGGATATCAGTCGTCAAAATGTCAATATTACCCAAAATAAATTATTTATTCTCAATGATTCCGACATAGCCCTCCCCTTCCTGGTTTAAATCACTAGACTCAACAATTATTAAATTCTACTGGAAAAATAAGACACCAAGAATCAAACTGACCACTCTACAAAAACCTAAAATACTCAGAGGACTAGAGGCTCCACACTTCCAACATTATGCCCTGGCCAACCAGCTTCATTACATATACAAATGGTTACATCCCACCCCCTCAGACAACACCTGGTTAGACATAGAACAAACCATTTGCAAGGATATTCAGATCTCAGACCTTCCTTTCTGTAGTCAGTCAGTTAAAAAACATCCATCCTTCAAAGCACTAACAATATCATCTAGTCTGACAGCTTGGTGGAAATTCTATCACATCACTGATTCACCTGTAACACCGTCAAATTGCACCCCGATTTGGAATAACCCCGATTTCACTGTCAACAAAAAAACACTCAATTTTCTCACATGGATAGGCAAAGGCATCACTCAACTCCATCACATTATTCAAGACAAAAATCTGGATTCATTCCCTTGTTTGGTCCAGAAGCACGGCATTGAGAGTAAACACTTTTTAGAATACCTACAAATTAAATAATCTATCCAAGTTAAAATTAATATCGAGACAGCGAACCTAGACATCCCCTCACCAATCATGGATTTGATCAACATTTCCTCCCCCCAAAAAATTCTTTCCAAAATATACAAAATTATATCTCGTTTAGAAAAAAACTTTAAGCCTACCATATCATAAATGGGAATCAGATATGTCCATTACTCCCGGTGCCAACTTCTGGACCCAAATCTGTAAAAACAGCTACCTCATGACAAAAAATAGCAATCTACAATTAATACAGTACAAGGTTCTTCACAGATTTCACTTCACTGCACAGAAACTATATAATATGGACTTTGACTCTGATTTGTGTTCTCACTGCATGCAAAATAACCCAGACACATACATTCATGCTGTCTGGCATTGCACTCCAATCAACAGGTTTTGGATAAGTGTCACAGAATCACTCTCTACCATTCTTGGCTGTCACATCCCAGCAACCCCTTCCCTATGTATACTTGGTGATACAACCGCAATCAATATAAGCACGACATGCAATAAAATACTGCTAGTAGCGCTGACTATCGCCAAGAAAACAATCCTCATGAACTGGAAATCAAGGAATACTGTACACATCACTCATTGCAGTGTAGGAAATGGGTGCCCGCCCCACCGCCCGTCACGGTCAGTTTGCAGCAAGGGCGGAATGAATTTATAAGTTGCCAGCCCCATGGGCGGTCCCTCTTTGAGGGGGTTAATCGTTCTCTCGATATTTCATCATATTGAAGGACTTTTCAAGACATTTTCACTAGATTCTGTTGGTTTGTTTACCGACGCAGGCGCGGCCATATTGTTTTCGCTTAGAAATGAAACGAGCGCTCTGATTGGCTGTTGCTTCGGAGGTTCAGCAAATCAGAGAGCTCGATACACACAGCTCAGTGAAATCCACCCCAAGTCTCCCCAAGTCACATCTATGTCTGTGACTTTGAAAACCAGCGAGCCAGCTAGCATACTACAGAGAGTGGGTTAGGGGTTGAAGGGTACATAGTGTGCAGGATAGATAACAAAGATAACAGCGCTAACACCACATTATTTTTTGTTAGATAGAAACTCAATCAAACATAGGTCACATATACATTTATATACATAAACACCAGTAATAAATCATAAAACTAAATTGAATATATGAAATTACATGCATGATACAACATTACATGCATTGCCTCTTTTACAATTTTTCGAAAATTATGCGATATTACAGCGGATTATAGTTGAAATTGGGGCAGACAACTTTTGAGCAGGGCAGGCAACTTTTCAGAGCCCCTGGGCCATCAACTAAAGGGGAGCTCAAAAGGAGTGAATCCTGTGGAAGCTTGGGGGGTCTCCGGCATTGCAAAAAGGACATAGGGGAGGAGTAGGTCCCAGTTTTGTCCATCTTTGTCCACCACCCTCCTCAGCATCTGCTTGAGCATCTGCTTGACTCGCTCGATGAGGCTGTGGGTTTGACGGTGGTAAACCAAGGTCTTCAGATGGTTGATCTACAACAGCTGATACAGCTCTGCCACAAGCTTGGAGATGAAAGCAGTCCCCTGGTCCTTGAGCAGGTCTTTGGGGATCCTGACCCAGCTGAACAGGAGCACCAGTTCTTTGTTAATGTTCTTGGAGGTGAGGGGAACAGGTTCTGGATAGTAGGTAGCATAATCAATGATCACAAGGATGTACTCATGGTTATAGGCAGACTTAGGAAGCAACCCTACAAGATCCATGCCCACCTGATTAAATGGGACCCCAATGATAGGCAGAGGAATCAACAGGACTGTAGTGGATTTGTAGGGGGAGGTTTGTTGGAATTGGGGACACCACTGGCTGAATTAGCTTACTTCAGCTGCCATCCCTGGCCAGTGGTCTCAGCTCTTCTTGAGGGTATTTTGGGATCTCAGATGGCTGTCTTGCAGGTAGGTGTGGGCCAGGTGCATGAGAGTGTTGACCTTGGACCTGGGGACACCGAGGAGGTTACAGGGCTCTCCCCATTACTAACATAGTACAGTAGACCCTTAGGTGCTAAAGAAGGCACCTTGCTTGAAACCTCTCATGTGAAAAGCTTCTTCAGTTCTGTCTGACTAGTGGGGAGTTTCAGGTGTTTATCCTCTAGTGGACCAAAAGCAAATCTAAGGCAAGTCATTGAGGTTACATGGGTCATTGACACTTTTAGTCATCCTGTAGGTGTTAGGGTCACTACCTGGAGGCCAGGTGTGAATGGTATTAGCACCCTAGAGGGCCATTAGGGTGATCTGTGGGTCATTGCCTCTCTCTGCCATCATGTAAGTCATTGAAGTCAGCTGAGTCTTGATGTAGATGTGTATTCAGTTTTCTGGGAAGTGTGCCAAGGACTGCATTGTAGGTGGCTGATAAGTGATGTCTCAGACCACCTCCTCTGTTCAGTGATGGTCGTTCCAGGTTGAGGAAGATTGCTTCTTTTTCTCCTCTTTTAAACCACCAGTCTTCTCTGGCTAGAATGTGTACATTGCAGTCCTGAAATTAGTGTCCTTTGTGATTGAGATGAAGATAGACTGCAGAGTCTTGGCCTGCGGAACTGGCTCTCCTTTGTTGAGCCATGCACTTGTGAAGTGGTTGTTTCATTTCCCCAATGTACAGGTCTGTGCATTCCTCACTGCACTGAATTGCATACACTACATTGTCCTGTTTGTGTCTGGGTATCTGCCTCAGGGTGTTATTGGGTCTGAAGTCTACAGGGATGTTGTGTTTGTAGAAGATCCTCTTGAGTTTCTCAAATAGCCCAGAAATGTAGGGAATGACAGTGTTCTTGCATTTGTTACTGTTTTCTTCCCTGTCCATTATGTTTCTTTTTCTGGTCTTGATGAAAGCCCAGTTGGGATACCCGCACTTCTGAAGTGCTTCCTTGATGTGTTTTTGCTCCTTCTCTTTTCCCTCTACCGTTGTAGGAATATTCTGAGCCCTGTGATGTAAGGTCCTAATGACCCCCAATTTGTATTCCAGTGGGTGGTGAGAGTCAAAGAGTAGGTGCTGGTCTGTGTGTGGGGGTTTCTGGTAGACCTTGATGCTAAGGCATCATTTGATGTGCATGCTGCAGTCCAAAAAGCCTAGGTTGTTTCCACTGATGTCCTCCTGAGTGAACTTGATGTTGATATCCACTGCACTGATGCACTCTATGAAGGCTTCTACTGCATGGTAGGTTGATTTTTACCTTCACAGACCTACAGTAGGCCCTTCTTTACTAGGAAGTAGGTCAGGGGTAGGTCGGAGCATGGGCCCTCATCATTGACCTGCAGCACCTAGCCCCAGCAGTGCTTCAGCCGGTCGTCCTCCTGAAGTTTTCTTCTCCTAAGGTCTGTTGGCTCTTCCCTGGGAGATGGTTGGGGTGTGGGTTCCTCAGGTGTCCTCCGGGTTGCCACAGGACAGTGGCAGGGTTCCCACTGAAATGGGATTCTTCCTTCTCCCCTTCCCATCTTGAGGGTGGCTAGTGTACACTCCAGGGCAGTGACCATGTCCTTGGGGGTTTGAGCCACCTTCATTCACACAGCTTGGTGCTCCTCCCCTGGAAGGTCCCTTAGGCAGTGGTCAAGGGCACCTCACTCCACAGTTGCTCAGGCTGGAGTCCCCTCCAAGCGATCCAGGAAGTTGGTCCATCTGTGTCCGGGAGTCCTGCCTCAGTTGGTAGCTCCAGCGGTGGAACCACTGAGCTCTCTATAAAATCTGGCTGCCATCTTACCACTCACATAGCATATATGGTTTATGTGTTAAACCATTGTATCCGATCAAATTTGCCCCAAGAAAAGTATCTCCTGACTTTTCCTTTCATTATCTCCTCTTATTTTCTCAACTTTACCCACATTCCTTACATATCTTTATAGTGCTCACTTTCACTGATTTTCCCTTTTCCAATCCAGTCTGATTTTTTTTAATGGCTCTTTTACTACTATAATTATTTTTATGGAGATTATTTCAGTTTTTTTCTCTTATACAGTGTATCTTTCATGTCTTTCTTCTTCTGATCTATCTATCTATCTATCTATCTATCTATCTATCTATCTATTTATCATACCAACACAAAGGCTGTACAATACTTCCTTTCTGTTTCGGACAGTCGTTGAAACAAGATTTTCTCATATTTGCCATTTTCACTTCATTCTCACATGTAACAGTATTTATTGGTCACATAATTCACTGTAATTTTAGACAATTCAATTTTGGTGCTTTTTCTTTTTAAGATCATTCAGTGTTTAGCAAACGGGGTAACCTTTAAAGCTAGATGGCCGTTCAATTTCATAAAATCGGTAAAACTTCGTTCCCTCTGAAATTTGGTCCTTGTGATATATGTTTATTTCTGTAATATCTCAAACAAAACAGGCCATTCTGTGGCTGGGAAGTTATTTAATTTGAGGGGATTCCCTAGCAAATAATATGCATGAAATTGTTCGCTTCAAGCAGACAGAGGAAGTCCGTGTGCGCATGCACAGGTTCACTTTCTTCTTATTTTGGGGTTTTTAGCAGCTGGCATCCACAGTGTTGCATTACTGCTATCTACAGGTTTACCTTGACCATGCACTGATGGTTACATTATTCTGTTGCTAAATAAACAGCTGATCACACCGAGGTGCTCACTGACTGCTGATATTTATTAGTTTGGGCCTGCGTTTCCTCTCCTTTGCAACGTCACGTCTTTTTTCTTCTTGATTTCCGTTACTGTAGTCGATCTTTCAGATTTCATTTGCACACTCACTACCTCCATTTTTTTCTCCTGTTTCAAATTTGTATCCCATCATGCCTTGCGTGAATGGGGAAAGCCCACCACGTGGTGCTTGACATAGTACATAGAATTGGGTCATGTTAGAACAGGAAAAAATAGCAGATAATTTAGGGCCACGTGGCCCTAAATTCTTTAATTGTACTCATCTCATTATCTCTAGCCACTTTATCCTGTTCTACAGGGTTGCAGGCAAGCTGGAGCCTATCCCAGCTGACTACGGGCGAAAGGCGGGGTACACCCTGGACAAGTCGCCAGGTCATCACAGGGCTGACACATAGACACAGACAACCATTCACACCTATGGTCAATTTAGAGTCACCAGTTAACCTAACCTGCATGTCTTTGGACTGTGGGGGAAACCGGAGCACCTGGAGAAAACCCACGCGGACACGGGGAGAACATGCAAACTCCGCACAGAAAGGCCCTCGCCGGCCACGGGGCTCAAACCCGGACCTTCTTGCTGTGAGGCAACAGCGCTAACCACTACACCACCATGCCGCCCCTTAATTGTTCTATTTTAAAAAATAAATAAATAAAATTGCAAGTCTGCGATTTTAATTCAGTAGCTTTCGGTCCACTAACCAAAAATAATTGGGTGTCAGGGAAAATTCTTTTTATGACCTACACTTGAAAAATCTGAAAGGCAGTTTACCTTTAATGTGGTAAACAAATGCAATGAGAAATACAACTTGGCAAACAATGTGACAAACAAATGCAACTTTTATCAGACTTATGAACGAGGTATGCATTGGAAAATGAAATTGCTCATGCTTATGCAGGATGAGTTTTGCAGATGCATTTATTCAGAAACTGCATTGTGCAGGATAAGACACCAATTCTCCATGTGTCCAGATCAAGACCACATCCAGGTGCAAACAACAAAGACGAGGAAGACATAATTCTCATCAGAAGATATGATCTTGAAGACCACAATACAAGGTTACCACATTTGCTAAACACTGCGTGGTCTTAAAAGAAATCAGCATCAAAATTTAATTGTTTGTGTCTAAAATGACAGTGAATTATGTGATCAATAAATACAGTTAAGATGTGAGAATGAAGTGAAAATGGCAAATAACATGAGAAAAAAAATCCTGTTTCGACAACTGTCTGTCAGGATGCAGGCACTTATGGATGTATGTACAGGGGAGAGCAGGGAACATAGACTGGCAAACAAATCCAAAACACTAGACGAAATTGACATCAAGGGACAGGCAGGGGTCGGTCGATCAGCGGACAGAGTAATAAGGGCTAGACTAAAGAGTAACGAGAAAGAGACAATAATGAAGGTTGAGAACATATATTTTTACTTGATAAGACATCTTGGAATAAGTTGGTTGCAATCTAGAACTAAGTTTAATAATCTCAGAATTGGTGTCTTGTATTCTTCTAATAGGAAATACTAGGTCATTTAAACTATTTTCAAGATATTTTCACTTGCTATCATTTTTTGCATTGTGACCAGTGGCAGGAGAAGTGTATGCCCATGTGATGAGTCTGCTCCTGAGATGATTAGGGATGTACAGGTGGCCCGGTGGGCATTTGACTGGAGGATTCTGTGGTTGCAAGTCCCTTATCTCCTTGTTGAGGTCCCAAGTGATCGCCTGGTTGAAGCATTCAGGTGTCAGGATGGGATGAGGTTCCTGGTCATGAAGAGATGGGCTGAAGATGCATGACAGGGCATCAGCCTTGGTGTTTTTGGTGCCAGGACGATAGGATATTGTGAAGTTGAAACAGGTGAAGAACAGTGCCCATCGGGCTTGCCGTGGGTTCAGTCTCTTTGCCTTCTTGAGATACTTGAGGTTTTTATGATCAGTAAAAATGACAAAGGGGTGTATGCCCCTGTGGTATTTTCCCTGTGGGTGGGTGGAGCACAGAGGACGGCAGGACAGAGATCAGGTGAAACAAGGCTTTTATTGCCACACTTTTCAGTCTAACAATCTCGGACGCACAGAGACACACACATATATCAGCGTCTCGTCCAGGGATGAGCTCCTTCTGCTCTCGCTCTCCCTCCTGATATAGGGCGCAGTCACTGGGAAGACACACAAACACAGGTTAATTGCTCTCAGGTGACGTGATTCTGCCACTTACCTTCCCTGACTCCGCCCTCCTGTCACAGACCGGTGCTTGACCACGCCCCCGCTGCCACATACCCCCACCGCCCGACTCAGGTCCCCCCTCCCCGACGGGAGAGGAAGTCTGCCATGACCATCTGCGCCCCCGGCCTGTGGACCACCTTGAAATTAAAGGGTTGGAGCACCAGATACCAACGGGTGATCCGCGCGTTGGCATCTTTCATGCGGTGGAGCCACTGGAGGGGCACGTGGTCCGAACAGAGGGTGAAAGGGCGCCCCAGCAGGTAGTACCGGAGGGCGAGAACCGCCCACTTGATGGCCAGACACTCTTTCTCTATGGTGCTGTAGCGCCCCTCACGCACCGACAGCTTCCTGCTGATATACAGGACAGGGCGGTCCTCCCCCTCCACCTCCTGGGACAAAACCGCCCCCAGCCCTCTGTCCGACGCATCGGTCTGCAACATAAAAGGGAGAGAAAAGTCAGGGGAGTATAGAAGTGGCCCCCCACACAGTGCAGCCTTTACCTCTGAGAAAGCCCGCTGGCACTGCTCCGTCCACTGGACCGGATCTGGTGCCCCCTTTTTAGTGAGATCAGTCAGCGGGCTGGTGACGTCCGAATAATTAGGTATAAACCTGCGATAATAGCCAGCCAGCCCCAGGAACTGTCTCACCCCCTTTTTGGTCTTGGGCCTCGGGCAGGCCGCAATTGCTGCCGTCTTATTAATTTGGGGACGCACCTGCCCGTTGCCCAAGTGGAAGCCCAGATACCGTACTTCCACCCGCCCAATCGCACACTTCTTTGGGTTGGCTGTGAGCCCCGCTCACCTCAGCGACCTAAGGACGGCCCTCAGATGTTCGAGGTGCCGCTGCCAGTCATTGCTATAGATGATTGTCATCTAAATACGCTGCCGCATACGTGGCGTGAGGGCGGAGGACTCTGTCCATCAGCCGCTGAAACGTCGCGGGCGCCCCAGACAGCCCAAACAGAAGGGTGACGAATTGGTGTAAACCAAACGGTGTGGAAAAGGCCATTTTTTCTCGGGATAGTGGAGTCAAGGGGATCTGCCAATATCCCTTCGTCAAATCCAGTGTCGAATAAAAGCGAGCAGTGCCGAGTCGATCGAGCAACTCATCAATACGAGGCATTGGGTACGCGTCGAATTTAGACACCACGTTGACTTTTCTATAGTCCACACAGAACCGGACCGACCCGTCGGCCTTGGGTACCAAGACCACCGGGCTGCTCCAGCCACTGTGGGACTCCTCGACGATGCCCATTTCGAGCATGGTCTGAAGTTCTTCCCGAACCACCTTTTTTTTGTGTTCGGGTAGCCTGTAAGGGCGGCTATGCACTACCACCCCCGGGGGCGTCTCTATGTGGTGCTCTATGAGGTTAGTGCGACCGGGCAGGGGCGAGAACACATCCGAAAACTCGGTCTGCAACTGGGCGACCTCCGTGAGTTGGGTCGTGGGAGAGGTGGTCTCCACAGGGGACTGGAGAGGTACGTGATGCCAATGTCCCTTTTTGAACCTCCGGCCCCAGCTCCGCCTTCTCCGGAACTACTGACACCAACGCCACGGGGACCTCCTCGTTCCAGAGTTTAAGCAGGTTGAGGTGGTAAATCTGTAGCGCCCCACCCCTGTCCGTTCGCCTCACCTCATAGTCGACATCCCCGACTCGCCGTGTGACCTCAAAGGGTCCTTGTCACTTGGTGATCAATTTGGAGCTCGACGTGGGCAACAGTACGAGTACCTTATCTCCCAGAGTGAACTCTCTAAGGCGCGTACCCTTGTTGTACAGGCGGGCTTGCCGTTCCTGGGCCTGCCGCAAATTCTCCTGAGTTAGGTGGGTGAGCGTGTGGAGTTTTGCGCGCAGGTCCATAACTTACTGAATTTCGTTCTTACTTTGTGAAGGTCCCTCCTCCCAATTTTCCCGCAGCACGTCCAGGATGCCGCGCGGCTTACGCCCATATAATAATTCGAACGGGGAGAACCCCGTGGAGGCTTGGGGGACCTCTCGCACTGAGAACAGCAAGGGTTCGAGCCACTTATCCCAATTACGTGCGTCCTCACTTACGAATTTCTTAATAATATTTTTGAGGGTGCGGTTGAATCGTTCTACTAAACCGTCCGTTTGTGGGTGATACACGCTGGTGCGGATCGGCTTAATCCCCAATAACCCATACAGTTCGCGCAGTGTTCGTGACATAAACGTAGTGCCTTGATCAGTCAGAATCTCTTTCGGGATTCCAACTCAGGAGATGACGCGGAAGAGTGCCTCTGCAATACTGCGTGCTGAGATATTGCGCAGAGGCACGGCTTCCGGGTATCGCGTTGCATAGTCCACCAGAACTAATATAAAGCGGTACCCTCGTGCTGACCGATCTAATGGCCCGACGAGATCCATCCCAATTCTCTCAAACGGGGTCTCGATTAACGGTAGAGGACCCAAAGGCACTTTTGGAATGGCCACTGGGTTTACTAACTGGCATTCGCGGCATGCCGTACACCACCTACGGACATCGCCGCGAATCCCCGGCCAATAGAATCGGGCCATTATTCGGGCGAGTGTCTTATCCTGCCCCAAGTGTCCAGCCATGGGATTAAAGTGAGCCGCCTGGAATACCAATTCCCGGCGGCTTTTCGGAATTAAAAGCTGCGTGACTCGCTCTTTAGTTTGAGTGTCCTGCGTCACTCGGTATAATCTATCCTTCATAATCGCGAAGTAGGGGAAGGACGGGGTGGCGTTCGGCTGGAGCGTTTGACCATCGATTACTCTCACTTGGTCAAACGCATGCCGCAGAGTCTCGTCTCGCGACTGCTCTAATGGGAAATCCGTGAGGGATTCCCCAATAGAGAGAGGAGGAGCCGGCGGCTCCTCACTCTGACGCGGAGATGACGTAGACGGCTCTGTGACAGCTGCTCCCGCCAAAGCGACACCGGGACCTCCCCCTGTCAAATGGCAGGACCCACTCTCTACTAGGCGTGTCATTAAACCCCGAAATCCCGGCCAATCAGTCCCCAAAATTAACGAGTGGGTAAGGCGAGGATTAACCGCCACCTCAACTATAAATTTTTCCCCTCTGAAAATAATGTGGACCGACACCAAAGGGTAGCTGTGAACATCCCCGTGCACACACACAACACCTTCACCCCTTGTGCTCCCCCCAATGCCTCGTTTCGAACCAGGCTTTGGCGAATTGAGGTCTGATTACGACCAGAATCCACCAACGCCTGATATGTAGCCCCTTGGATACTCACCGGTATGCGATACGCTCCGGCCCGATCGAGGGCGGCCTCTGGCGCGTCGGGGATCCGAACCACCGCGCCCACTTCCATTGCTGTGCACTGCTGTTGAAGGTGGCCCCCCCAGCGCCAGCAAACCGGCCCGGGCTTTCCCTCTGCACTGGTGATCTGGGGCTCACTCACCTGAGGTGGGGGAGAGACAGACACAGAAGGGAGAAACGGGAGGGCACCGCGGGTGCGGTGGGCCGGCTGGGGTGGTGCCGGCCCCCGCCTCCGCGGTGGGGGAATGGGGCGAGGACGGGACACAGAAGGAGAGAGAGAGAAAGAGAGAGATGAGGAGAGAAGAGACGATGCCATCTGCTGTCCTGCCACCGGGACAGCCGCCAGATGATCCTCCGCCAGCTCGACTGCCTGACCCAGCGACGCCGGGCGGTGGCACTGGACCCACTCTGCGGTTCCGGCTGGTAAGCGGCCGATGAACTGTTCCAGTACCACCTGGTCGACTACTTCCTCGGCGTCGCGATTGTTGGCCCTCAGCCACCGCCAGCAGGCGTCCCGGAGCTGCTGGCCGAACGCGAATGGCCGGCCGACTTCCTCCAGTCGCAGCGCGCGGAAGCGCTGGCATTGTTGCTCCGGTGTGCGCCCCACGCACTGGAGGACAGCCCGGCGGAGGTCCACGTAGGCCAGCCGGCGGTCAGCGGGGAGCTGTAGCGTGGCCAGCTGTGCCTCTCCTGTGAACAGGGGGAGGAGGCGCGCCGCGCGCTGCTCCATCGGCCACCCCGAGGCTTCGGCGACCTGTTCAAACAACATGATGAACGCCTCGGGGTCGTCCTACGGGCCCATCTTGGTGACAATGAGGGGAGACGGGCCCGCGGCCGGAGTGCTGGTGGACCCCGCTGACGCCAGGAGATGCCGGAACGCCTCGCGATCTTCCTGCTGGGCCAGCACCAGGGCTTCGAAGCGCCGCTCCTGCTCCTTTCGGAGCGTGACGAGCGCCTGGTGCTGGCTTTGCTGAGCCGTGGCGAGGGCGTGGACCAGATCGGCGAACGGGGAGGATTCCATGGGGCTGCTGGTTTGGTGCTCCACGATCCTGGGTTTCGGCACCACTGTGGTATTTTCCCTGTGGGTAGGTGGAGCACAGAGGACGGCAGGACAGAGATCAGGTGAAACAAGGCTTTTATTGCCACACTTTTCAGTCTAACAATCTCGGACGCACAGAGACACACATATATATCAACGTCTCGTCCAGGGATGAGCTCCTTCTGCTCTCGCTCTCCCTCCTGATATAGGGCGCAGTCACTGGGAAGACACACAAACACAGGTTAATTGCTCTCAGGTGACATGATTCTGCCACTTACCTTCCCTGACTCCGCCCTCCTGTCACAGACCGGCGCTTGACCACGCCCCCGCTGCCACAGCCCCCCTCCAACCAGTGCCTTCGTTCCTCTAAGGTGAGCTTGATTGCCAGTAGCTCTTGGTTCTGATGTCATAGTTTCTCTCTGCTAGAGTGAGTATTTTGGAGAAGAATGCTACCGGGTGGAGCTTGGGCCTTTCGCCGAAGCACTGAGTGAGAACCCCTCCTACACCAATCCCGGAAGCATCCACTTTGACTGTAAAAAGTCAGGTCGGGTCTAGATGCTGAAGGATGGGGGCTGTTGCAAAGATGGACGGGGGTGGAGCAGACAGAGAGCCGGAAAACTTCTTCCTCCAAAAATATATATTTTTTATTTTTTCTATTTTCAAAACTTTTCTTAAAATAGTGCAAATATTTACAGTGCGCCAACCAAAGGTTCAAATTGCCAAAAACAAAACTATACAAACAAAATAAGAAAACACAAAAATAGAGAGGCTTCAAGTTTGCCAGACTAAATCAAAAAGACCCTGAACAAAACTATTAGTCAGCCAAACCACAGTACCTTCAAACAAGACATTCCAACCACAACCGAGGCTCTGGAGCTACTGCAGAGCTTACATACCCACAGCCCCTCCCACAGTTGAGCCCAAATCAGTCAATCAATCAATCAATCAATCAATCAACTAAATAATGACATCCTAAATACAAAATAACAATTTAAAGAAACAAACACAAAATATACAAACATCCAAAATAATTTTCATTAACCAAAAACCCTTCAGTGCCTAATAAAATACATGTTTCCCCAACACCAGTAAAACACCCCTGTTAAAATAGTCCATTCTACCAAACACCTGCAAAACCCCTCCATAACAAGCCAATGGTACAGTCCCTCGGTTTCTCGCAACAAACAGGAAGTATGTGGAGTTCACGTGATGAGTTACTAAAAACTGTTTTGTGTTATAAAAATGCTAGAACTAAATAAACTTGATGTTAGAAATAACCGGTTTGTACATGTGTTTCCTAGACCATAGACAATGCTTAACAGATGGGAGATGAAAATGCTTAGAAATATGTGATGCGTTTTACATATGAGTGGAGCCAAACAAATGTTACTAGAATGCCGGTCGGCCTTTCCCTGCACTTGTAACAAATGCTGCTCTCGTTAGAAACTATGGCAAACGGTGGAGTATGAAATGCTTGAAAATCAGTAATACCCATACAGAAAACAGTAATGGAAATGAAGTGCAACTCACAGCAACAGGTCAGCCAAGATGTTTGAACATTGCCGGCAGATTGCTGCCTATACGCTGTGCGCTTGCATGAGAGGTGTGTGTGTGTGTGTGTGTGTGAAGGTGTGTGTGCGCAAGCGTCACGCATCACTCCGTGACAGGGGCTATGATGAAAGCCGTTTTGAGGCTGTCAAAGGCCTCTTCAACTGTGGGGTTCCAGTGGAGGCGTTTGGGTCCCTTCTTCAGGAGGGAGGTCAGGGGCGCCACAAGGGAGCTGAACCCTCTCATGAAATGACAATAAAATTTTGGGAAGCCTAGGAAACATTGGAGCTCCTTCACCGAGGTGGGTACGGGTCAGGATGTGACTGCAGTTACCTTGGAGGGGTCCATGCTGACCCCCTCAGCACTGATGTACTCCAGGAAGGAGATCTTACTCATGTGAAATTCACACTTCTCAGCCTTGACGTAGAGATGGTTCTTAGACAGGCGCTTGAGTACTGATCGAACATAGTTAGGATGACTCTCTTCATCAGCGGAGTAGATCAGGATGTCATTGATGTAAGCTGATGTAATACTTCCCCAATATGTCTCACAGCACATCGCTAATGAGGCACTGGAACACGCTTGGCACCAAAGAGAGGCCATAAGGCATGACCCGGTATTCAAAATGGCCGGCGCTGGTACTGAAGGTGGTCTTCCACCTTCCCTTGTGGATGCAGACCAGGTTGTAGGCACTATGTAGGTCAAGCTTGGAAAAGATCGTGGCTCTGCGGAGCTGCTCCAATGCGGAGGGCACAAGTGGAAGTGGATATGGATATTTCACTGATATCTGATTGAGTCCTTGAAAGTCTATACATGGATGAAGTCCGCCCCCTCTCTTTTCCACGAAAAAGAATCCCACTGATGCTGGTGAAGTGGACCAGCATATGTACCTCTGCTTGAGGGCCTCCTGTATGTACCCTTCCATAGCAGCTTGTTCATTCTGGGACAGAGGGTACATGCGGCTGCATGGGGGAGAAGTACCAGGCAGGAGGTCGATGGCACAATTGTATGGATGATGTGGGGGTAGGCCGCATGCTTTACCCTTGTGGAAGACCTCCCCTAGTTCCAGGTAGCACATGGGGATCCCTTCCAGGGAGTCAGGGTGAGGACTCTCTACGGAGGTGGAGGAAGGATTTAACTGAGAATGTTGGAGGCAGTTCTGGAAACATGTCAGGGACCAGTGGAGAGTCTCCTTGTTCTGCCAGGAGATGAGTGGGTCATGAAGCTGTAGCCACAGATAGCCCAGGATGATGATGTGATGCTTGGTAGCTGTGACGAGGAGTGAGATTTGTTCAGAGTGAAGAGCTCCCACCGGAAATGCACAGGAGTGGTCTGGGAGGTGATGAGGCCCTTCCCTATGGGGCCTCCATCGATAGACCAGATGCTGAATGGACTCTGCAGCGAGTTTGTGGGCAGATTGAACCTCTGGATGACTGAGCTGGTGAAGTTTCCCACTGCCCCTGAGTTGATAAATGCAGACAGTATGTGGGTAGAGGAAGACAGTTTCAGTAATACTAGAAGCTTGAAAGATCGAGCGCCTAGTGATTCTCATGGGACTCACCGAATCAGCCTTGGTCTCCTCAGAGCTGGTGCGTGGCGGGTGGACTGGACACTGGTTGATAGGGTGACTGGAGCTCCTGCAATAGAAGCACAAGCCCTTCAACGATCTCTGTCGAAACATTTCAGGTGAGCACAAGAAACTTCCATGGGAGAGGGAGAATCAGAGGTCATGGCAGGCTTGGCTTCCTCTTGGAGGGATGGACAGCTGGATAGCAGATGGTCTAGCTGAATGGCGAGATCAATGACTGTGTCCAGAGTGAGATGTTCATCGTGGCATGCGAGTTCAGTCAATACTGAAGGGTGAAGTCCCTGGTGAAACACCACCTTTAACACTGGCTCATTCCATCTGCTGGTGCCTGCAAGAGTCCGGAAATCTAGGGCATAATCGGCAACTGTCCTTGAACACGGACCAGAGGGAATTGAAGTTGGCGAGAGCCTACATCACCTGATAATGAGTAGGCTCTCGCCAACTTCAATTCCCTCTGGCTCATGATCAAACACACACTTGAATAACTCCAGAAAGCTGTCATAGGAAGTGGTGTGTTTGCCTCCACTCCTCCACGCTACACTGGCCCATTGTAGCGCTTTGCCGGTTAAAAGCAAAAGAAATCCGGCAAGCTTGCCTTCATCGAAGGTGTGTGGGAGCAAGGAGAAGTACATGGAGCACTGAAGCAGAAACCCCTTGCAGCTGAGCACATCCCTGGCATACTTCTCGGGGCATGGAAGTGGGAGCATGGGACTCGGAGGAGCTTTGGGGGCGCATTAGGAGGGCCTGCAGCATCATTGCAGTGAGCTGAGCCATCTTGGTGTTGAGATCAGCGAGCATCTGCTGATGTTCTCCTAAGAGGTGCCTTTGAGCGATCAAAGTAGTCTGCCATGCCTCCTCTGCTGCATCCATATGCAGCAAAATATCCTGTCAGGATGCAGGCACTTATAGCTGTATGTGCAGGAGAGAGCGGGGAATGTAGACTGGCAAACAAATCCAAAACGCTAGACGAAATCGAAGTCGAGGGACAGGCAGGGTTCAGTCAATCAGCAGACCAAGTAATAAGGGCTAGACTAAAGAGAAACGAGAATGAGACAATAATGAGGGTCAAGAACATGATAAGGCAGGCAGAATAACAAGGCTTGGTATGACAGGTAAGACACTGAACAATACTTTGCATCGAGTGAGTGTGAGAGAGGTGTTTATATAGCATGGGCTGATTAACCAGGAAATGAATGACAGGTGTAATTAATAGACAGGTGATGGAGGGCGCTGTGGCTCTTGGGTGTTGTAGTTCAGATTGGCCATATTTGTAGTCTGACTGGAAGTGGCGCTCTCTATTGCGTTACTGGCACTGTCCTAAATAGAAAGCAAGTATTATACAGACTTTGTGTTGGTATTATAATAAATAAATAAACAGAGATATAGAAAGAAAGGAAGAAGAAATATATGAAAGAGAAAGATACACTGTATAAGAGAAAAACTGAAATAATCTCCATAAAAATAATTATAGTAGGAAAAGAGCAATTTAAAAAAATTATTAAAAATCAGACTGGGAAAAAAAACCAATAACAGTGACGGAGAGTGCTATAAAGAATGTGGGTAAAGTTGAGAAAATAAGAGGAGGTAATGAAAAGGGAAAAAATCAGGAGATATTTTTCTTGGGGCAAGTTTGATTGGATACGATGGTTTAACATATAAACCAAATACATGGTATGTGAGTGGGAAGATGGTGGCCAGCTGGCTTCACTCTGATGAGCCTCTGAACTTTCTAGATTTTATATAGAGCTCAGCCTGGGATAGGCTCCAGCTTGCCTGCGACCCTGTACAGGATAAGCGGCTACAGATAATGGATGGATGTAAGTTCAGCCAGTGAAGTACACTATTATAAATTAGTATGTTAGTAAATTAGTCCAATTACAAAATAATCCTCAGTTATGTGACTTTGTTACAACCCACTATTTGTACTGCCATGCAAGTATGTATGAAACGTTAATTTTGGGCATGTTAATTTTCATTTGTGTAGAACCAAATTAAATTTATATTTACATGTATTTTTATATGTATTTATTATGTATTTATCTATTTGTCTTAATTATAAGTCGTTCAACTGAAGTGAAAAATCAGAATGTACATTGTTAGTAACTGGTCTCATAAATGATAGATGTTATACTGCAATGATTGTCCTACATGTTAAAAATATCTGAATACAACTAATTGCTGTTTGTTACTTTTACTACAGTGTCCTTGATGATTACTGGCAACCCTTGTAAAGATTAGTAAAAAAAAGGGTTAGAAAAAAAATGCACCTTTGGGTGAAAAATCCAACCTTTAATTGAAATACATTTATTCAGAGTAAAACAAATCCCTTATCAAGAAATAATTATTTTCAACGAAAACACATTATTGGCACCCCCACATTTAATACTTTGCACAATCACCCTTTGCCAGTAAAACAGCACTAAGTCTTCTCCTATAACATTTTATCAGGTGAGAGAATACAGAGCAGGGCATCTGAGACCATTCTTCTTTACAGAATCTCTCCAGATCATCCAGGTTCCCAGGCTCTCTCTTGTGCACTCTCTTCTTCAGCTTACCCCGCAGGTTTTCAATGGGGTTCAGGTCAGAGGACAGAGATGGCCATGGCAGAAGCTTGACTCTGTGGTCAGCTAACCATTTTTGTGTTGATTTGGACATATGCTTCAGATCATTGTCCTGCTGGAAGATCCAGTGACGGCAGAGTTTTAGTTTCCTGGTAGAAGCAACCACATTTTTATTTAAAACGTCCTGGTATTTCAGAGGAAAAACAGCCCCAAAACAATCCAGACCTGTGAAAAGAAAACCGAACCAAAAACCGAAAAGAAGACAGAGGAGGACAAAATAAACTTGAGTCCTCTTCCAGGCAAGTTTGTAGCGATTCCAGTTAATGTCCACTTTTTTATTATTGCCCTAACAATGGAAATGGGCCTTTTCAGGCAGGTAGCTTTTTTTAAAAATAACTGTCCTCTGACTTATGAAAGTCAACACACTTCTCCCTCATTTAGTTTGGGTGTTCTCTTATCTTTCCCATGCTGATGGATGACGAGGGGAATTTAGCCTCTGTATCACCTCATATTTGTACCCCAGTTAATACAGTTAATACAAGTGATGGATTACAGCTTAAAAGTTCAATCAAATAAAAAAATGTAGAATTCAAAGCCAAACACAATCCAAAAAATAAATTCCTTTATACTGACAAATAATATCCATACAAGAGATGTTTGATTATTCATTTGTTCATATATGTACCTGTATACTGTGTCCAGATTGTTTGTTTTTCTTTTGAAATAAATTGTCAGTGGGTGCTGACATCATACTCTCGCTGAGGTTCATGCATCATGCTGAGTACAAATTATGTGAGAAAATCTGAGACTGTGACATCCCTTACACGCTACATGACTTACTCATGGCTTAGTGGATACATCGCATCTAAATTGTTTTAAACAATCCTGAAGATGCCTGAGTGTCAAATGTGTGGGTGTAAAAATAAGACCAATCATTTACGCAATGAAAACACACACACACACACACACACACACACACACACACACACAGGTGAACAGTGAGCACACTCATACCCAGCCTTTGAGAAGCTGTTTTGCTGCCTTTAAACACTCCATCATTGGCTACTTGCAGTGGGTTTTTTTTCTTTTTTTTCTCCAAAAAAAAAATAATTTTTCCTTGTATTTTTATGCGATATGCTTTTTGTTTGTTTTTATTCACTGAGAAATCAACCTGTTCTGGAAGGACCATGACTCTGCAACACTACTAAGCAAGTAACATGAAAACCAAGGAGCACTCCAAACATGTCAGAGACAATTTTGTGAAGAAGTATGGATCAGGGTTGGCTTATAAAAAATATCCCAAACTTTGAATATCCCACAGAGCACCATTATAGCAAAATGGAAAGAATATGGCACCACTACAAACCTGACAAGAGAAGGCCACCCACCAAAACTCACAAACCAGACAAGGAGGGCATTAATCAGAGATGCAACAAAGACACCAAAAATAACATTGGAGGAGCTGCAAAGATCCACAGCAGAGATGGGAGTATCTGTCCATAGGACCACTTTAAGCCATATACTCCACATAGCAGGGCTTTATGGAAGAAAGGCCAGAAAAAATCCATTGCTTAAGAATACACATTTGAAGTTTGCCCAACAGCATGTGGCAGACTCCCCAAACACATGGAAGAAGACACTCTGGTCAAATGAGAATAAAATTGATTGTTTTGGCCATCGTGGGAAATGCCATGTGTGGCGCAAACCCAACACCTGAGAACACCATTCCTACAGTGAAGCATGGTGGTGGCAGCATCTTTCTGTGGGGATATTTTTCATCTGCAGGGACAGGAAAACTGGTCAGGACTGAAGGAAAGATGGATGGCACTAAATACAGGGCAATTCTGGAGGAAAACCTGTTTGAGTTTGCCAGAGGTTTGAGACTGGGACGAAGGTTCACGTTTCAGCAGGACAATGACCCTAACCATACAGGCCGTGGGCCCTTGGCATGAAATGTGGCTAGAAATCAACTTTCGTGACCAAACCAAGCAGACTACTTGAATTAAATTTTTTTCGAGACTATTTCAACCTGTAGAATCTGAATCTGGTTGTTGTCACATCATAATCTTGCACATTATGGAGCTATATGGCATTTTGGGTCAAAACTGCCCAATTTTGAAATTAGCCTCTAAGTCAATGAAATTGTTAATAGCATCGTAGATACTGCTTATGAAACCTTCAAACTTTGTCTGCTATGAGCTAGGACATTCAGCTAGATGGCCAGAAAGCAACACTTGTGCTGACGATAGATATCAATGAGAAAAAGCAAATTTTTTCAAGAAAATGGTATTTTGTCATTTTTAATTTAAAAATGAAAAAAATTTACAGAAAACATCATAAATTTTTTTCTCTACATGGAAATCTGCTCCTGATGCCATTTGAAAGTTTTTGGTAAAGTTAAGTGAAATTTGACATGAAATTGAATTTTGTGTGTATTTTTTTCGATGGCATCAATTATCACAATACATCACAGTATGATGAACAGTCATTTCAGAATTCACTACTGAATGTAAGCAACAAGGCAACATTTGTGCTTGCTGTAGAGATGTCAATGAGTAGAAATTAAATTTTAATTTTTTTTTTAATTCAGAAAATATACAGAAATAAGTGGTCATTTTTTTTCCTCGATATGGAGATCTGCTGCTGATGCCATTTGAAACTTTCTGGGAAAAATAAATGAAATTTCACAGAAACATGAATTTTCTATATTTTTCCCTATAACATGACTCATCACACTATGAAGTACAGTAATGTCAGAATCCAATACTGAATGCTAAGCTCACCGCACACCTTCCCGATTCGCTTACGATTTTGTCGGGCCGATTAAATCGCTTGTGAATTATAAACGTGTGCGGGGGCACCTTGTAGCTGATTTCATCGGTTCTTGGTTGCTCGGTTCAGATCAAACTGGTCTTGATATTTTCGGACGCGATCTCCTCATACGCAACACAATCGGTAGTGTGTACGTTGTTACTATGATCTCATCGGTTACAATAATTTTAAACAGCCAACTGGAGTGCCAGGATTGATCATACATGGACTGCAGACCGGGAGGCACAACTTGTGTCACTTTGGGAAGCGTCCACCTGTCTTTAGATTAGATTAGATTAGATTAGATTAGATTAGATTAGATTAGATTAGATTAGATTAGATTAGATTAGATAAAACTTTATTGATCCCTTTGGGAGGGTTCCCTCAGGGAAATTAAGAATTCATTTAAATAAATACATTTTTGACATTAGTTCACCTGATTACAGCAAACGGGAAAGGGGAATGAGGCTATAGCTGTAATCGTGTCAGCTTTGAAAATGCCTGGTAAAGTATTATAGCATTGTCAGTGGTACAGAAATCGCTTGTCCGGAATCCCGGAACAAGTTGAACTTTGAGAATGACTGAACAAATTAGAATCAATTCTTATTATTGGATTTGTCTAGTTGGGATTATTATACTTTTTTGATTCTAATATTAAAAATTAAATACTCCTCTATGTATGTATGTATGTATGTATGTATGTCTCATCTCATTATCTCTAGCCGCTTTATCCTTCTACAGGGTCGCAGGCAAGCTGGAGCCTATCCCAGCTGACTACGGGAGAAAGGCGGGGTACACCCTGGACAAGTCACCAGGTCATCACAGGGCTGACACATAGACACAGACAACCATTCACACTCACATTCACACCTACGGTCAATTTAGAGTGACCAGTTAACCTAACCTGCATGTCTTTGGACTGTGGGGGAAACCGGAGCACCCGGAGGAAACCCACGCGGACACGGGGAGAACATGCAAACTCCACACAGAAAGGCCCTCGCCGGCCATGGGGCTCGAACCCAGACCTTCTTGCTGTGAGGCGACAGCGCTAACCACTACACCACCATGCCACCCATGTATGTATGTGTATATCTTATTTCATCTCATTATCTCTAGCCACTTTATCCTGTTCTACAGGGTCGCAGGCAAGCTGGAGCCTATCCCAGCTGACTACGGGCGAAAGGCGGGGTACACCCTGGACAAGTCGCCAAGTCATCACAGGGCTGACACATAGACACAGACAACCATTTACACCTTCACATTCACACCTACGGTCAATTTAGAGTCACCAGTTAACCTAACCTGCATGTCTTTGGACTGTGGGGGAAACCGGAGCACCCGGAGGAAACCCACACAGACACAGGGAGAACATGCAAGCTCCACACAGAAAGGCCCTCGCCGGCCACGGGGCTCGAACCCAGGACCTTCTTGCTGTGAGGCGACAGCGCTAACCACTACACCACCGTGCCACCCATGTATGTATGTGTATATCTCATCTTATCTCATTATCTCTAGCCGCTTTATCCTGTTCTACAGGGTCGCAGGCAAGCTGGAGCCTATCCCAGCTGACTACGGGCGAAAGGCGGGGTACACCCTGGACAAGTCGCCAGGTCATCACAGGGCTGACACATAGACATAGACAACCATTTACACCTTCACATTCACACCTACGGTCAATTTAGAGTCACCAGTTAACCTAACCTGCATGTCTTTGGACTGTGGGGGCAACCGGAGCACCCGGAGGAAACCCACGCGGACACGGAGAGAACATGCAAACTCTGCACAGAAAGGCCCTCGCCGGCCACAGGACTCAAACCCGGACCTTCTTACTGTGAGGCGACAGCTCTACCACTACACCACTGTGCCGCCCCCATATATATATATATATATATATATATATATATATATATATATATCGCCCCATATAAGCCCCAACAGCTAACAGCCTCAACACAAGAGCTGCTGACCTGAGAAGGAAGATCGTGACCCAACTGGAAACCTGGAGCCCCCGACGAATACCAAAGCTGAGTTGCCAAGTACCTTCAGAAGATCTACTAGTAGATGTGAATGCTGCTCTGAAGACAATCTCCACAAGAACCATCACTGAGACCAACAAGCTGATACACAGTACAGCAACAGTAATCATGGAGATGCTTGGACACAAGGTGGGCTCGGGACATAACAAACAGTATCCACCATGGAAGAGATGATTAGAGGCCAAGATAAAGGCAGCACGGAGAGAAGTTAGCCAGCTAGCTGAACTACAGAAAGGGAACATGGTGAATAAAGGGGCACCCAGGAAGTACAACTCACTCTCCATACCAGAGGCACTCGAAACTGCCAAACAGCGACTAACAGCTCTGGCCACCCGGTTGAAGAGATACACCAAGGAGGGAGAGGCCAGGAGAATAAACAAGCTGTTCTCCACTGAACCACCCAAGGTGTACTCTCAGTGGCAGGGAAACAACAACCGGTCAGACCCACTAAGAGCTGAGGTGGAAAAATACTGGAAAGACATATGAGAAAGAAAGGCATCACACAACACCGATGCCCAATGGTTAGTGGACCTAAGAGCTGACCACAGCAACCTCCCAGAACAAGAACCAGTAACCATCTCAATGGCAGACGTCCAAGAAAGAGTGTCAAAGATGAAGAGCTGGACAGCACCAGGCCCCGATATGATCCATACGTACTGGCTGAAGAAGCTAACTGCACTTCATGAACGCCTAGCAGCACAGATGAACCAGCTGCTGAGGGATGAGACCCACCCAGAATGGCTAACCCAAGGCAGGACAGTCCTAATCATGAAGGACCCCCAGAAGGGACCCATCCCATCCAACTACCGGCCAATTACCTGTCTCTGCACAACATGGAAGGCCCTGTCAGGCATCATTGCGGCAAAAATGAGTAAGCATGTGGCTCAATACATGAGCGAAGCACAGAAAGGGATTGGCAGTAACACCAGAGGAGCCAAGCACCAGCTACTGGTCAATAGAACAGTCACCCGAGACTGTAAGAAGAGACAGACCAACCTGTGCACTGCCTGGATTGACTACAGGAAAGCCTATGACTCAATGCCACACACATGGATACTGGAATGTCTGGAACTGTATAAGATCAACAGGAACCTAAGGACCTTCATCCAGAACTCAATGGAAATGTGGAAGACAACCCTAGAGGTCAACTCAAAACCCATTGCCCAAGTCAACATCAAGTGCGGCATATAGCAAGGAGATGCGCTATCACCACTGCTGTTCTGCATAGCCCTGAACCCCCTCAGTTGAATCATCACGAAGAGCGGCTACGGGTACCGATTCAGTAGTGGGGCAACAATCAGCCACCTGCTCTACATGGATGACATCAAGCTGTATGCCAGGAACGAGCGAGAAATAGACTTGCTGATCCACACCACCCGGATCTACAGCGATGACATAGGGATGTCATTCGGATTGGACAAGTGTGGCCGGATGGTCTCAAAGAGAGGCAAGATGATCCGGACTGAGGGGATTGACCTACCAGAGGGCAACATAGGTGATATCCAAGACAGCTACAAGTACCTTGGCATCCCACAGGCTAATGGAAACCATGAAGAGGCCACAAGGAAGTCAACCAAAACCAAATACCTCCAGAGAGTTAGGCAGGTCCTGAAAAGTCAGCTGAATGGTAAGAACAAGGTCCGAGCCATCAACATGTATGCACTACCAGTCATCAGATGGTATCATAAACTGGTATCATAAACTGGCCAAAGGAGGAGATAGAAGCCACAGATATCAAGACTAGAAAGCTCCTCACCATGCATGGAGGGTTCCACCCCAAGTCCAGCACCCAGAGACTATACACTAAGTGGAAAGAGGGAGGCTGAGGGCTAGTGAGCGTCAAGACCACGGTCCAGGATGAAACATCGAAAATCCAAGAATACATCAGAAAGATGGCCCCAAAGGATGAACTGCTAAGTGAATGTCTCAGGCAGCAGAACCCTGATGAGAGCGCAGAGGAGGAGGAGGAACAGACAACCTGGAGGGACAAACCCCTACATGGCATGTACCACCGTCAGATAGAGGAAGTGGCTGATATCAAGAAATCCTACCAGTGGCTGGATAATGCAGGACTGACAGACAGCACAGAGGCACTAATCATGGCAGCACAAGAACAGGCCATAAGCACAAGAGCCAGAGAGGCCAGGATCTACCAGAGTAGATCAGACCCAAGATGCAGACTGTGCAAAGAAGCCCCTGAAACAGTCCAGCACATAGTAGCAGGGTGTAAGATGCTAGCTGGATCAGTGTACATGGAGAGGCACAACCAAGTGGCTGGGATAGTATACAGGAACATCTGCAACCAGTATGGAATAGAAGTACCCAAGTCCCAATGGGCCATACCACAGAAGGTGGCTGAGAACAACAGGGCCAAGGTTCTGTGGGACTTCAGCTTCCAGACTGACAAACAGATCCTGGCTAACCAACCGGACATAGTGGTGGTGGACAAAGAGCAGAAGAGGGTGGTTGTGATAGATGTGGCGATCCCAGCTGACGCCAACATCAGGAAGAAGGAACATGAGAAACTTGAGAAGTATCAAGGGTTGAAAGAGCAGCTGGAACGGATGTGGAAGGTCAAGGGTTGCGTGGTCCCTGTGGTAGTGGGGGCACTTAGGGCAGTAAACCCCAAACTGGGAGAGTGGCTCCAGCAAATCCCAGGAACAACATCTGAAGCCTCAGTCCAGAAGAACGCAGTACTAGGAACATCGGAGATACTGCGCAGAACCCTCAAACTCCCAGGCCTCTGGTAGAGGACCCGAGCTTGAGGATGACATGGATACCCCCCCCCCCCCCCCCCCCCCCCCCCCCCCGCCGGGGGTGAGAAGGAGATTTATATATATATATATATATATATATATATATATATATATATATATATATACACATACATATACATATATATATGGACATACATCTCGTCTTGTCTTCGTCCGCTTATCCGGGGCCGGGTCGTGGAGGCAGCAGTCTGAGCATGGAAGCCCAAACTTCCCTTTCCCCAGACACCTCGGCCAGCTCCTCGGGAAGAACACCGAGGCGTTCCCAGGCCAGCCGAGAGACATAGTCCCTCCAGCGTGTCCTGGGTCTTCCCCAGGGCCTCCTCCCAGGGGGACATGCCTGGAACACCTCCCTAGGGAGGCGTCCAGGAGGCATCCGAAAGAGATGCCCGAGCCACCTCAGCTGGTTCCTCTCGATGTGGAGGAGCAGCGGCTCTACTCCGAGCTCCTCCCAAATGACTGTGCTTCTCACCCTATCTCTAAGGGAGCGCCCAGCCACCCTGCGAAGGACTGCCCAAAGCTCATGACCATAGGTGAGAGTCAGAAGGTAGATCGACTGGTAAATCGAGAGCTTCGCCTTTTGGCTCAGCTCCTTCTTCACCACAACGGACCGGTAAAGCGACTGCATCACTGTGGAGGCTGCACCAATCTGCCTGTTGATCTCATGCTCTATCCTTCCCTCACTCGTGAACAAGATCCCGAGATACTTAAACTCCTCCACTTGAGGCAGGACTTCTCTACCAACCTGGAGAGGGCAAGCCACCCTTTTCCGATCGAGAACCATGGCCTCGGATTTGGAGGTGCTGATTCTCATCCCAGCCACTTCATACTTGACTGCAAACTGCCCCAGTGCATGCTGAAAGTCCTGGTTTGAAGAAGCCAACAGGACAACATCATCCGCAAAAAGCAGAGATGAAATCCTGTGGTTCCCAAACAGGATTCCTTCCGGCCCCTGGCTGCGCCTAGAAATTCTGTCCATAAAAATTATGAACAGAACCGGTGACAAAGGGCAGCCCTGCTGGAGTCCAACATGCACTGGGAACAGGTCTGACTTACTGCCGGCAATGTGAACCAGACTCCTGCTCCGTTCGTATAGCAAAGAGCCCCGAACCCCATACTCCCGAAGCACCCCCCACAGAATACCACGGGGGACATGGTCGAATGCCTTCTCCAGATCCACAAAGCACATGTGGACTGGTTGGGCAAACTCCCATGAACTCTCGAGCACCCTATGAAGGGTATAGAGCTGGTCCAGTGTTCCGCGACCAGGACGAAAACCGCATTGTTCCTCCTGGATCCGAGGTTCGACTATTGGCTGAATTCTCCTCTCCAGTACCCTGGAGTAAACCTTCCCGGGGAGGCTGAGAAGTGTGATTCCCCTATAATTTGAGCACACTCTCCGGTCCCCTTTCTTAAAAAGAGGGACCACCACCCCAGTCTGCCACTCCAGAGGCACTGTCCCCAACCGCCACGCGATGTTGCAGAGGCATGTCAGCCAAGACAGCCCCACAACATCCAGAGACTTGAGGTACTCAGGGCGGATCTCATCCACCTCTGGTGCCTTGCCACCGAGGAGCTTGCGAACCACCTCAGTGACTTCGGCTTGGGTAATGGACGAGTCCACCTCTGAGTCATCATCTCCGCTTCCTCTATGGAAGATGTGACGGTGGGATTGAGGGGATCCTCGAAGTATTCCTTCCACCGCCCGACAATGTCCCCAGTCGAGGTCAACAGCTCCCCACCCACACTGTAAACAGTGTTGGCAGAGTACTGTTTCCCCCTCCTGAGGCGCCGGACGGTTTGCCAGAATTTCTTCGAGGCCGACCGATAGTCCTCCTCCATGGCCTCACCGAACTCCTCCCAGTTCCGAGTTTTTACCTCCTCAACTGCCCAAGCTGCAGCACGCCTGGCCTGCCGATACCCATCAGCTGCCTCAGGAGTCCTGGAGGCCAACATGGCCCGATAGGACTCCTTCTTCAGTTTGACGGGATCCCTTACTTCCAGTGTCCACCACTGGATTCGGGGATTGCCGCCACAACAGGCCCCGGAGACCTTGCGGCCACAGCTCCGAACAGCCACGTCTACAATGGAGGTAGAGAACATGGTCCACTCAGACTCAATGTCCCCCGCCTCCCTCGGAAGCTGGGAGAAGCTCTCCCGGAGGTGGGAGTTAAAGACCTCCCTGACAGAGTGCTCGGCCAGATGTTCCCAGCAGACCCTTACCATACGTTTGGGCCTGCCAGGTCTGTCCGGCTTCCTCCTCCGCCAGCGGATCCAACTCACCACCAGGTGGTGATCAGTTGACAGCTCATCCCCTCTCTTCACTTGAGTGTCCAAGACATAGGACCGGAGATCAGATGAAACGACAACAATGTCGATCATCGACCTCCGACCTAAGGTGTCCTGGTGCCACGTGCACTTATGGACACCCCTATGCTCGAACATGGTGTTCGTTATGGACAAACCGTGACTAGCACAGAAGTCCAATAACAAAACACCACTCGGGTTCAGATCGGGGAGGCCGTTCCTCCCAATCACGCCCCTCCAGGTGTCACTGTCATTGCCCACGTGAGCATTGAAGTCCCCCAGTAGAACAATGGAGTCCCCAGTCTGAGCACCTCTCAGTACCTCTCCCAGGGACTCCAAGAAGGCCGGATACTCTATACTGCTATTCGGCCCGTAGGCACAAACAACAGCAAGAGCCCTCTCCCCGATCTGAAGGTGCAGAGAGGCGACCCTCTTGTTCACTGGGGTAAACTCCCAACACATGGTGGCTGAGATGGGGAGCTATAAGCAAGCCCACACCAGCCTGCTGCTGCTCACCATGGCCGACTCCAGAGAAGTGGAGAGTCCAGCCCCTCTCAAGGAGCTAGGTTCCAGAGCCCAAGCTGTGCATGGAGGTGAGCCCGACTATCTCTAGCCGGTACCTCTCAACCTCCCGCACAAGCTCAGGCTCTTTCCCCCCCAGCGAAGTGACATTTCATGTCCCAACAGCTAGCCACTGTGTTCAGGGATCAGGTCGTCGAGGCCCCTGCCTTTGACTGCTGCCCAATCCACACTGCACCGGCCTCCTACGGCTACCTCTGTGGGTGGTGAACCCACAGGAGGTTGGGCCCATGTCACCGCTTTGGGCTAAGCCCGGCCAGGCCCCGTGGGCAAAGGCCCAGCCACCAAACACTCGCATACGAGCCCCAACCCCAGGCCTGGCTCCAGGGTGGGGCCCCGGCTGCGCCATACCGGGCAATGTCACGGTCCTTGATCTATTATCCATAAGGGTTTTGGTGAACTGCTCTTGGTCTGGCCTGTCACCTAGGACCTGTCTGCCTTGGGAGACCCTAACAGGGGCGTAATGCCCCCGACAACATAGCTCCTAGGATCATTCAAGCACACAAACTCCTCCACCACAATAAGGTGGCAGTTCTAAGAGGGGACACACACACACACACACACACACACACACACACACACACATATATATATGTATGTATGTGTGTGTGTGTGTGTGTATTAGGGCTGAACGATATATCGTTATCGTATCTATATCTAGATATGAACATTCAAGATATTAATATAGAAAAAGCAACGATATAGATGATATAGATTTCCCTTCCCCACGCTCGCCCTGCATGTACAGCTCTGGCAGTCACAACAAACATAATTTTTACGATTGCCCTTGAATGCACCGCTAAGGCCAGCCAACCACAAAACCTTATTTCATGCTTGCTGTGGATCGACAGCTGAAGCCAACCAATGACAAACATACGAGGGCGGGAGTGAGGGAGATGGAGACCGACACACGCACACACTACAGACACAGCGGGGAAATTAAAAAGAAAGAAAGAAAATGAGTGCAGAAGATAATGCGGCTGGTGGTGGTGCAGAATCTGACTTGGTGCCAAAACATAAATCATCCTCCATTATTTGGAGGTATTTTGGATTCAAAAAGGACGATGTTAACCAGAGTGAGGTGTTGTGCAGGTCGTGCTTAGCAAAAATTGCGACGAAGCAAGGTAGCACAACAAACGTGTTTCACCACCTGAAACAACACCATCGCGTGCTGCACGAAGAGTGTATGACAATGAGAGAAACACCAGGGACTTCCCAGTCATCCCAAAATAAACCAAAGCAAAGTTTGATTGCTGATGCATTCAGTAGCGTTACATCGTACGAGTCGACGTCCACCAGACATAAATAAATTACAGACGCTATAACATACCACATTGCAAAAGACATGATACCTGTGTACACAGTCGCGAAAGAAGGCTTTAAAAAATGGTTCGGACACTGGACAAGCCTTATAAAATACCATCCCAAACACATTTTAATCAAGTGGCCATTCCGAAACTCTATAATGAGTGTAAAATGAATGTTGAATCCGAGCTGCAGTAAAATGTTTGATTTTATTCGTAATTTATGTTAATGTTGATGACTGGCAGAGAGTTCTTAAAAATAAAACTGCACTTTCCACATTTTTTTATATTATGATGTTTTTATTTTTCTGAAAAATGCTTGGTTTTCACCGAACCCGTAGTCATATCGTATCGTATCAATATTGATATATCTGGCATGAATATGGAGATATGAAATTTTGTCCATATCGTTCAGCCCTGGTGTATATATATATATATATATATATATATATATATATATATATATATATTTATATATAGTACAAATAAATATATCACGTGATATCTTAAACACGTGACCATCTATTTGGGCTGAACGTGTACGATGTCTCTCGTGTGCGGGTAATTTTGAACCGATCAAATTGGGCCCGTATACTCGTAACCAATCGCCTGAAACACGAAGCCCTGGTGAAATTGGGAAGGTGTACGCTGGGCTTTAGGCAATGGAAAATCTAGGAGTACCTCTTTGAAGAAGCTGGATTTCTCTGCTAAAGATCCAACTGAAATATTCTCCACAAAAATCAGTTCATTGGCATTACGCTTTGATGGTCAGTGGAAGGTCAGCTGTGGATATTTCAGTTGCAGTTGTTCCTTAAGTTTCCCCACTCCTGAAAATTAACGGTGCAGATTGTGGATCAGCATTGATCTTTTCTTCACAGATGAACAATAAAACATGGGTCAACCAACAGGGATAGAAAAAAATAAGAGGAAAATCTAGGTAGGTAATAATAAGGAGAGGGTAATAAAATTAGGGGGATGGAGGTGGGGGGGGGGAGGATGAAGCTAGATGGACTCTAAAATGTCTTAAATTTGGGAGCCCATAGAGAAATAAGGGACCCAATTTTGTACAGTTACAATTTATTTAAAAAATTCAGAATTAAGCAAAGAGGATAAATAATAATAATAAGAAGAAGAAGAAGAAGAAGAAGGAGAAGAAGTAATATTAACATTTATTTTTTCTATAAAAAATATAATTTATCAATTATATTTGACTAGGTAACGTTTTCTCACATGGAAAGAAATTGAAAGAACAGGTTAATTTATAGTGGTCAGTTCAGACTCTAAAGCACACGTGGTGATATGTAACTTAATGAACTACCTGATGGGTGTAGACTGTCGATTGTCAGGGTTTGTGGAGAAATTTGTATACTCCTGGTCAGAGAGCTAATAAAGATTAATGATAAGGATCCTCTTATGTCCAAGGGATAGGGATCAAAGAGTCATGAAAATAGAAGCCCACCAGAATCATCTATCCAGGGTTGTGGGAGCCCACCAACAAATTAAGTTGTGGGATCAAGGATCCCTGCTAAATTTGACTGCTGACCAAAACAAAAATGAAAGTGCTTACTTGTATGATGACAGAGTGAATCCTTCTTGTTCCTGTACAGTCTTGACAAACATCGCTGTAAGTTTGGTTCACCGGAACACTTCATGCTGATGAATGATCCTTGCTTTCACAACATTTTCACAAAACATGCTAAATGACTTCTCATAAAGGACAGATGGTGTTTTAGACCTGCAGCCAAAAAAAAAAGATATTCAGAAATTGTAGGATTTTTTCTACATTTAGTAAAATGTTATGTTATTATAATTGAGTATTATAATAATGATCATGAGACAGTCCATAGTACATTCCAGCCAATACTCACTGAACAGTGAGTATTGGCTGGAATGTACTATGTAGCAACTTTGGTTTTTTTTGTAGAGGAAGTAAGTGTAATTTCTGAAGCAACTTTTATGGTATTTCACTTCAAGTGCCACACAATCCTGTCCTCTAATATGCACAAGGATGCTTTCATCAGCTTTTGTTTCAGCTGCCTGTCTCAGCAAACCTAAAAACCAGTAAATTCAGTAAACAGGATAATTATAGCCAGAGGAGATCTGACAAGATGAAAAAGGGAAAAAATGAATGCAAAAAATTCGGGCAGGGCCTATGACCATTTCCTGATACATGTTTTCTTGTGTTCAACAAATGGCTTTAAATACAGACTACTAGTAGTAGTAGTAGAGGAGTTTATGACTAAATTTGGTTTACAATGCAAGGAAATAAAGTTTATGTGACACCCATGAATAATCTAATCCATGAATAAAATTTATAAATCTGCCAATGAATCTACCCCCTATATAATCCACCCATGGAAAATAAAGAAATACAGTTTCATACTTACCAGCATCAATTGTTTCAGCTTGAACAAGCTTATCTCTGATTCATCTGTTTTTTCCTGAAGTTATGAAAATATCCTTCTTCTTACACACAATGCAAATATCTGGCAACACGTGCTTCATGTGAGGTGGGGCTGTATGGCTGGCCAGTAGGGGTTCTGCTGACCGTAATGTCCTGGTACTTGTGGAAGGGGTTGGAGTAACCTTTTCACATGTTGAAGATGTTGGAGTAGGAAGTGTCATACTACCTGTAGCTTCTGCACTACACTATCCTTCCACCTGTTTATATTGTTTGGCAGCCCTAGTAATCCTCATTTTGTTAGTGAAGTGAGAATAGCAGTTCTTCTGGTATCCGTATGACACTTTCATTACATCCACCTAAGGCTGAGCCCACATGTCTACGTATTCCACTGAAATTTGCTTCTCTATGCAATCCTCTAGGTCTTTCCATCTTTCTGCACATTCACATGCCTTCTTCCAACTTACAGCTTTGAAAGGCGTTACTTTGGATGTTTCTTTCTTAAATACATGCAGCAAACAAGTCAATTTTCCAGGCTTTTCCAACTCAGCCACAGCCGTGCTGGGGGCAGTCATCTTAGATATTTACTTTTTATAATGAGACCACACACCCTCGTATTCGTAATCTGGTTGGCCAAGAGGAGACAAAATAGTTTGCCCAAACACTGTGGATATTTTATTAATTGTGCAAGTTTTGAGCATGACAACAAGTGAATTTTTCTTCTATGAGCAATTACACAGCTATTTTTCTGAAAAATTAAGTAGTCTGTTTGATTTGGTCATGAAACTGAATGATAGACAGCCAGGGCCCATGGCCTAATACTGCTCAAGCTACACTGGAGTGGTTTAAAGGGAAACATTTAAATGTCTTGGAATGGCCTAATCAAAGCCCAGACTTCAATCCAATTGAGAATCTGTGGCATAACTTGAAGATTGCTGTACACCAATGCAATCCATCTAACTTGAATGAGTTGGAACAGTTTTGCCTTGAGGAAGGGGCAAAAATCCCAGTGGCTAGATGTGCTAAGCTAATAAAGACATACCCCAAGAGACTTGTAGCTGTAATTGCAGTAAAAGGTGACTCTACAAAGTATTGACTTTGGGAGGGTGAATACCTATGCACGCTCCAGATTTCCGTTTTTTCCATCTTAATTATTGTTTGTGTCACAATAAAACACTTTTCACCTTTAAAGTTGTAGGCATGTTGTTTAAATCAAATGGTGCTAACCCCCCGAAAATCCATTTTAAGTCCAGCTTGTAATATGACAAAACAGGAAAAACACCAAGGGGGATGAATACTTTTGCAAGACACTGTAGGGCAGCCATGCATATGACATCACTAGCAGACTGTTGTATTGGACAAGGTGGGTGGAGCACAGAAGCACGGCAGGCCAGAACTGAGTTCTCAATGAACTATTTATTTTTAACAATATGTGTGGCTTTTCAACTCATTCGCTCATTTCCCAGCCACGCACACACACACAAGTGTTCTGGTTGGGGAGAGCTCCCTTTCTCTGCTCTCCTCTCCTTTTAAAGGGTGTGGTCACTGGGGAAGACACACAAACACAGGTTAATCCCCATCAGGTGCAATGATTCCACCACTTACCTTCCCTGACTCCACCCTCCATTCACAGACCGACGCTTGGCCACGTCCCCGCTGCCACATACCCCCACCCCCCAACTCAGGTTGGGGAGCTGTCCGGCCTGTGGCCGACTCCCCCCCCCCTCCTTGACGGGAGAGGAAATCCACCACGACCATCTGCGCCCCCGGCCTGTGGACCACCTTGAACTTAAACGGCTGGAGTGCCAGATACCAACGGATGATCCGCGCATTGGCATCCTTCATGCGGTGGAGCCACTGCAGGGGCACGTGGTCCGAACAGAGGGTGAAAGGGCGCCCCAGCAGGTAGTAGCGGGGGGCAAGGACCGCCCATTTGATGGCGAGGCACTCCTTTTTGATCGTGCTGTACCTGCCCTCGCGGACCGACAGCTACCGGCTGATGTACAGCACTGGGTGGTCCTCCCCCCCACCTCCTGGGACAGAACAGCCCCCAGCCCTCTGTCCGATGCGTCGGTCTGCAAAATAAAGGGGAGAGAAAAGTCAGGGGAGTGTAACAGTGGCCCCCCACACAGTGCAGCCTTTACCTCCGAGAAAGCCCGCTGGCATTGCTCCGTCCACTGGACCGGATCTGGTGCTCCCTTTTTAGTGAGATCAGTCAGCAGGCTGGTGATGTCCAAATAATTAGGTATAAACCTACGATAGTAGCCAGCCAGCCCCAGGAACTGTCTCACCCCCTTTTTGGTCTTGGGCCTCGGGCAGGTCACAATCGCTGCAGTCTTATTAATTTCGGGACGCACCTGCCCATTGCCCAAGTGGAAACCCAGATACCGTACTTCCACCCGCCCAATTGCACACTTCTTCGGGTTGGCTGTGAGACCCGCTCACCTCAGCGACCTAAGGACGGCCCTCAGGTGTTCCACGTGCCACAGCCAATCATTCCTATAAATAATAATGTCATCCAAGTAGGTGGCCGCGTAGGTGGCATGGGGGCGGAGGACCCTATCCATAAGCCGCTGGAACGTAGCAGGCGCCCCAAACAGCCCAAAAGGAAGTGTGACAAACTGGTGTAAGCCAAACGGTGTGGAAAAGGCCGTTTTCTCTCAGGATAGCAGAGTCAAGGGGATCTGCCAATATCCCTTTGTCAAATCCAGTGTCAAATAAAAACGAGCCGTGCCTAGTCGATCGAGCAACTCCTCAATACGA
This sequence comes from Neoarius graeffei, assembly GCF_027579695.1. NCBI lineage: Eukaryota > Metazoa > Chordata > Actinopteri > Siluriformes > Ariidae > Neoarius > Neoarius graeffei. Next base: position 30,687,357 of record NC_083580.1, read on the forward strand.
GGCATTGGGTACACGTCAAGCTTAGACACCGCATTGACTTTCCTATAGTCCACGCAGAACCGGACCAACCCGTTGGCCTTTGGAACCAAGACCACCGGGCTGCTCCAGTCACTGTGGGACTCCTCGACAATGCCCATTTCGAGCATGGCCTCGAGCTCTTCCTGAACCACCTTTTTTTGTGTTCGGGCAGTCTGTAAGGGTGGCTAGGCACTACTACCCCCGAGGGCGTCTCAATGTGGTGTTCTATGAGGTGGGTGCGGCCGGGCAGCAGTGAGAACACGTCAGAAAGTTCTGTTTGCAACTGGGCGACCTCCGTGAGCTGGGTCGGGGAGAGGTGGTCTCCACAGGGGACTGGAGCGGTGGGCGATGTCAATTTCCCTTTTTGAACCTCTGGCCACAGCTCCGCCTTCTCCGGAACCACCGACACCAACGCCACAGGGACCTCCTCGCGCCAAAGTTTTAGTAGGTTGAGGTGGTATATCTGTAATGCCCCACTCCTGTCCGTTCGCCTCACCTCATAGTCGACGTCCCCGACTTGCTGTGTGACCTCAAAGGGTCCTTGCCACCTGGCGATCAATTTAGAGCTCGACGTGGGCTTTTTTTTTTGACACGAGTACTTTATCTTCCGGTGTGAATTCCCTAAGGCGTGTGCCCTGTCATACAGATGGACTTGACGTTCTTGAGCCTGCTGCAAATTCTCCAGGGTTAGGTGCATGAGTGTGTGGAGTTTGGCATGCAGGTCAATAACGTATTGAATTTTGTTTTTACTGGTTGAAGGTCCCTCCTCCCAATTTTTCCATAGCACATCCAGAATGCCATGCGGCTTACGCCCGTATAGTAATTCGAATGGGGAGAACCCCGTGGAGGCTTGTGGGACCGCTCGCACTGTGAATAACAGGGGCTCGGCCATTTATCCCAGTTGCGTGCGTCCTTGCTTACGAATTTTCTAATTATGTTTTTGAGGGTGCGGTTGAACTGTTCGACTAAGCCATCTGTTTGTGGGTGATAAACACTGGTGCGGATAGGCTTAATTCCCAGTAACCCATACAGTTCGTGCAGTGTACGTGACACAAACATAGTGCCTTGATCAGTCAGAATCTCTTTGGGGATTCCGACCGAGGAGATAACGTGGAAGAGTGCTTCAGCAATACTGCATGCTGAGATATTTCAAAGAGGCACTGCTTCTGGATATCACGTTGCATAGTCTACCAGAACCAAAATAAAGCGATATCCTCGTGTTGACCGATCTAATGGCCCGACGAGATCCGTCCCAATTCTTTCGAACGGGGTCTCGATTAATGGCAGAGGGCGCAAAGGCGCTTTTGGGACGGCCATGGGATTTACTAACTGGCATTCGTGGCACGCCGTACACCATCTACGGACATCGCCGCGAATCCCTGGCCAATAGAACCGGGCCATTATTCGGGCTAGTGTCTTATCCTGCCCTAAGTGTCCAGCCATGGGATTAAAGTGAGCCGCCTGGAATATAAATTCCCAGCGGCTCTTTGGGATTAAAAGTTGGGTTATTTGTTCCTTATTCTGAGTGTCCTGCGTCACTCGGTATAATTTATCCTTAATAATGGAAAAATAGGAGAAGGACGGGGTGGCGTTTGGCTGGAGCGTTTGACCATCGATTACTCTCACTTGGTCAAACGCATGCCGCAGAGTCTCGTCTCACGACTGCTCTCACGGGAAATCCGCGAGGGAATCCCCGAGAGAGGGAGGAGGAGCCTGCTGCTCCTCACTCTGACATGGTGATGATGTAGATGACTCTGTGACAGCTGCTCCCACCAATGCCACTCCGGGACCTCCCCCGCTGAACTGTGGCAGGCCCCACTCTTCACTAAGTGCATCATTAATTCCCGAAATCCCGGCCAATCAGTCCCCAAAATTATCGAGTGGGTAAGGCGAGGATTAACTGCCACCTGTACTCTAAATTTCTCCCCTCGAAACAGAATGTGGACCGACACTAAAGGGTAGTTGTGAACATCCCCGTGCACACACAACACCTTCACCAACTGTGCTCTTCCCAATGCCTCGTCTTGCACCAGGCTTTGGTGGATTGAGGTCTGATTCCAGCCGGAGTCCACCAAAGCCTGATACGTATCCCCTTGGATACTCACCAGTATGTGATACGCTCCGGCCTGATCGAGGGTGGTCTCCGGCGCGTCGGGGATCCGGACCACCGCACCCACCTCCATCGCCGAGCACTGATGCTGGAGGTGCCCCGGTTCCCCGTAGTGCCAGCATACTGGCCCAGGCTCTCTCCACCAGCGTTCTGGAGATCACTCACCTGAGGGGGGGAAGACACAGACACGGAAGTAGGAAACAGTAGGACACCGTGGGTGCGGCGGGCTGGCTGGGGTGGAGCTGGCTCCTGCCTCCGCGGTGGGGGAGTGGGGCGAGGGCGAGGAACAGAAGGGGGGAGAGAGAGGAGAGGGAAGAAGGGGAGACATACTGTCCTGCTGTCAGAATGGCCGCCATATGGTCCTCCGCCAGCTCGATGGCCTGATCCAGCGACGCCGGGCAATGGCACTGGACCCACTCCGTGGTTCCTTCCGGAAGTCGGGCGACGAATTGCTCCAGCGCCACCAGATCGATGATTCCCTTGGCATCGGGGTTGTCGGCCCTCAGCCACCGCCGGCAGGCGTCCCGGAGTTGCTGGCCAAATGCAAACGGCCGGCCAACCTCCTCCAGGCGCAGCGTGCGGAAGCGCTGCCGCTGCTGCTCCAGGGTGCATCCCACGTGCTGGAGGATGGCCCTGCAGAGGTCCACGTAGACCAGCCAGCTGTTGGCGGAGAGCTGTAGCATGGCCAGCTGTGCCTCGCCTGTTAGCAGGGGGAGGAGGCGTGCCGTGTGCTGTTCCACCGGCCAACCCCACGCCTCGGCTGCCTGTTCAAAAACAGCGAGGAAGGCTTCGGGGTCGTCCTGTGGACCCATTTTCATTAGGGTGAGGTGGGGAGGGTCCGCGGCGGTGGTGATCGGGGCCCCTGCCGATGCGAGCAGGTGCCGGAACGCCTGGTGATCTTCCTGTTGTGCCAGCACCAGGGCTTCAAAGCGTTGTTCTTGCTCCTTCCGGAGGGCGATCAGCGCCTGGTGCTGGCTGTGTTGGGTCATGGCGAGGGCATGGACCAGGTCTTGGAAGGGGGAGGACTCCATGTGGCTGTTCCCTTCTGCACTTTCCCGGGTTTCGGCACCACTGTTGTATTGGACCAGGTGGGTGGAGCACAGAAGCACGGCAGACCAGAACTGAGTTCTCAATGAACTATTTATTTTTAACAATATGTGTGGCTTTTCAGCTCATTCACTCATTCCCCAGCCACGCACACAAGTGTTCTGGTTGGGGAGAGCTCCCTTTCTCTGCTCTCCTCTCCTTTTAAAGGGCGTGGTCACTGGGGAAGACACACAAACACAGGTTAATCCCCATCAGGTGCAATGATTCCACCACTTACCTTCCCTGACTCCACCCTCCATTCACAGACCGACGCTTGGCCATGCCCCCACTGCCACACAGACATGTACACTGTTTTTAGTTCTCTTCTTTTCCCTTTGCTGGAACACTGTTTCAACACACCCAGTAACATGCTTGACATGGCTCTGTGAATGAATGCTGTTTGCAATAAATAAATAGTTTGTTCCATTCATACTGGGTTTTTTCTTGCTGCACATATATATGACAGTAAATAATACATATAGTATGTACATACTTTTGGTTATCTGCAAAATTCAGAACTATGCAGCAGTACCACGGTCTGCGCACATGGTAACTGCACACGTCTTCTTCATGAGAGTATTTTGACTGATTTTGAAAATGAAATGATTGCTGTGCATTGTGGGATGCAGTACACCTTGTAGTGGTGAAAAGTTTAATTCAAATTATTGACTCCTTCAAATGTTTTTAATGACTGACTTCCAACTCTGATTTCCAACCAATTCAATTTAACCTAGAGCAATGTAAAGCCTTCAGCTTGCTCCACATCTGCTCCACATTTTAGCATCTGTATTTCATGTGTAAGCTCATACAGTAGACCATTTTTAAAATTATTTTTTAGACTTGTTTAATAACTTTTCAAGTCCTATTTATGAACAACCTAGGGAACACTGGATAATAAAAGGATACCCTTACTGTTTTTTTTGTTTGTTTTTTTGTATGACTTTATGAAATGCAAAGTTTTCCCTTCTTGTTCCATATTCATGAACTTAAGATTTCAGATTTTATGATAAACTACCAAATAAATCATATGACTACATATGCCCTTATGAGATTAAAATGCTAGATTGTTAAAATTGTGCTGGAATTTGTAAACCAGGGACACTAACATTAAGCCTCATTTATCAAGCTCAATACAAACAGATTTATTTGTAAGAGTGTTTACATAAGAACTTTGGTATTCATGAAAATCCTGTCAATTCAGAAATTTTTTTTTTGGATCCTACTATTGCTCCTGAGTGTGTTTAAATTTATGCATAAGAAGACTACCTAATCTAAACCTTGATTTGATCACCATCAAAACATATATAATTTACATGGATTACTGTAGTTTTATACTGTATATGGAATATACTGTTTAGATTAAATTGCTTGTTTTTTTTTTATTTTTTATGTTTGCAGCATTTATTAGACACCATTATCCAGTAATCTCTATCAAAAATACATCATGTTAATTTATTAGGTCAGGGACTAAGAATACCCCAGAGAAAATTGTGAAAACCAGGCATTTTATATAATTTGCATTAATTAAAGAACATGAAAAATAAAGAAAGTGAGCCAGCACAAGCAGGACAAATAAAACTAATCATTTATTTATGACAAAAAAAGCCATTGCAAAAAGAGAGGATAGGCTTGTCCATGCATAGTCAAGCAATAAACTAATGCCACACCAGGCAAAATATTTATCACTTGTTTATTATTATTAGTAATATATTATGAAATACTTTTATTGGCAAATAGTGTGTCACCAAATGATGTACCTGACTCTCCTCAATCAGTGGTGATGACTGGTTGTTTTTCTGGGGGTGAAATTCAAAGTCACATTCTCCCAAGGACTACACTTTAGGGACAACTTTTTGCATGTTCATAAAATGCACAGATCATGAACCTGTTGTGCTATGCATTCATGGAACTTATTCAAAAATAAACAAACAAAAACCACATGCTATGAAAGGTTCTTGCTTTTCTTCTTTTTTTTCAATTTATTGACGGCTTTCTGGTTCCTGTTTTGATATACCACCACCTAGTATACGGGTTCTCAGCCTTGGTCCTGGAGTACCCTCTGTTCTGCACATTTGAATGTTTCCCTACCCCAACACACCTCAACTACTGCATTAATTAATAGCCCTTTCTGAGATGAAGGGGGTGTGTTTGAATCAGAGGACAGCAGGTACTCTTGGACTAGGGTTAGGGACCTTATTAAACTGATGTTTGTAAACAGTCCCAGGCATGCACATTTCAACAGGGAACTCAGTCACTGAACATGTAGATAATACATAGAAAATAATGTACATATTGCATTTGCTACTAATTTCCACCTACATGTTTTTTTAATGTAGTTGGTCATTTTTATTGGTTATGTCTCCACAAATGTCTTTAACAATGGTTCTATATGTATGTATTCATTTACAGGGCAAAAAGAAGAGAAGAAAACGAGACAAGCAGCAAGATTCTGCCACAGGTACAACCATGGTTATGTTTATATTTCTGCTTTCTTCACAAAATATATCCTGGAAAATTCCATTTACTTCAGCAATGTGGTGCATTATCAGGTAAATCATAAATCAAAAACAATTTCTATATGTGACCCTCCATTACAAAACCTATGTCAGTTTTTCAAAATCGAGCTAGTGTTTTCATGTAAATAAAGCTTTCCAATGATGCTTTATTAAGCAATAAAGCACATTCCAATACATATTCCCTGGTTGAGAACAGAGACAACCTCCAAGTAGAATAATTTAACTAATTTTAAAAGGTTATTTTTTTTATTCTCTTCGCATTGATTTCTTTTTGGAACCTTCAGGAGAGGGTTCTAACTTTTTTTTTTTGCTTCATCATCTTTCTGTCTTTTAACAATGGACTCTGCCCATGTCTTCTCCCTTTCTTCCTTTTGCTCCTCCCTTTTCTGTGTGCATGCTTGCTGGTTTGCACTCAGACCCTGGCTGCCCTAAGAAATGCCGAGCTCGTTTCGGCCTCAATCAACAAATGGACTGGTGTGACCCCTGCAGGTGTGTACCTCTCCTTTTCCTGCCATCCTAAAAAATTTGTCCATCCTTCCTTCTCTGTCTGTTGCTGCTGTGTGCTGCTTTGCATGGTGTCCTGTACTAACACTAGAGCACACAATGGTCATTATGTTTTGGTAAATATTCTTTTAAATTAAATAAATGGAATTAAAAAAAAAACTCTGTTTAAGGTTATAAAACCCATGTTATATTTGTAAATAAGATACATGTTAACCAACTTAATAGCAAAATTACATTTTATACATGCCTTAGTATCCTAAAACATACTGTAGCTTTAGAATCAGCTTTGTCTTGAAATTCATGTTTTTTTTAAATATCTCATCTCATCTCATTATCTCTAGCCGCTTTATCCTGTTCTACAGGGTCGCAGGCAAGCTGGAGCCTATCCCAGCTGACTATGGGCGAAAGGCGGGGTACACCCTGGACAAGTCGCCAGGTCATCACAGGGCTTTTTTAAATATGTAAATCAAATTAATTAATTACTTGATTGATTGAGCAAGAAAGCAGTGTCCTTCAGGATCAATAAAGTTTTCTAATTCTGATAGCTCAGACATCATAATTCTAGTCTTGGAAAGCCCATACTCTATGCTTTAGTGTTTTCCCTGCTCTAACATGCCTGAATTACCTGAAAGATTAACTTATAATTTGAATGAGATGTATTCGATTAGATGTGGTAAAATGTAGAGAGCAGGTCTCAGCTTTTAATTTATAATTGTAACTAAGATTCATAACTATTCACCCCTTTACCAAATACACTGTGTGCTGGGAACTTCCGGTGGCTCAGCTCATGTTACTGATAATGGTACAAAAACAAATATTGGGCTATAAAATCATTGTCCATGTTCAAATATTGGATGAAAGCTGAAATGTGATATTTGATTCTTTATTTGTCTAGTTACTGGTTCCATGGTATTTTTTGTCAGCACAGAAGCTTTTAATTTGTCATTTTTATATTATCACATTGTCTTTGGCTCTGACTGCACTGCCACTGCATTCTGCAGATTCTACAGTCAGTATAGCTTTCACCTCTGTCTGTTCAGTTAATGTCCTTGATGGAATTTCTTTGAACATTTCTCTGTTAGACCAGCAGACTGATAAACATCTGACATCAGTGGGGTGACAAGTGTAATAGTAGCCGAGAATAAGTGTCTGAATTCCGGTCTGCTTTACACCCATACAAATGTACGAGATCTCTCCAATTCATGAAGTGAATCATCAGTAATTACTTTCCAAATATTTTATTCACCACCGTGGACCACTGGGATCAATATAGAATGTTCCTGGTTGCACTGGAAAGCAGAAGAGGTAAAAGGCATTAAATTGGAGTCAAATGTACAAGCAGCTAGCGGCTAAGATGATTTAATGTTTAGCCGAGGCTGAAAAACAATGTTTAATATACAATCTACATCATAGTATTTATTTCTCACTGGACGTCAGTTAGACTATAATAGTGAGCACCACAGAATGCAGTGGCGTCAGTCAGAGCCAAAGAAAACATAACTAGTTAATGACAGATTAGCTTCTGTGCTGACAAAAAATACCATGGAACCCATAACTAGACAAATAAAAGCAATCTAACATCACATTTAAGCTTACATTTGATATTTGAACATAGAAAATGATTTTATAGCCCAGTATTTGTTTTTGTACCATTATCAGCAATGTCAGCCAAGCCACCAGAAGTTCCCAGCATGCAGTACATGCTGGGATTTGGTAAAGGGGCGAATAACAGTGTCATGCAAAAGTATTCATCCCCCTTGGTGTTTTTCCTGTTTTGTCACATTACAAGCTGGAATTAAAATGGATTTTTTGGGGGGTGACCACCATTTGATTTACACAACATGCCTACAACTGTAAAGGTGAAGTGTTCTATTGTGACAAGCAATAATTAAGATTAAAAAAAAAGAAATCTGGAGTGTGCATCGGTATTTCCCCCCCAGGTCAATATTTGTAGAGTCACCTTTGGCTGCAATTACAGCTGCAAGTATCTTGGGATTATGTCTCTATTAGCTTAGCACATCTAGCCACTGGGATTTTTGCCCATTCCCCAAGGCAAAACTGTTCCAGCTCATTCAAGTTAGAAAGATTGCATTGGTGTACAGCAATCTTCAACTTCTGCCATAGATTCTCAATTGGACTGAGGTCTGGGCTTTGGTTAGGCCATTCCAATACATTTAAATGTTAAACCACTCCACTTTAGCAGTATGGTTAGGGTCATTGTCCTGCTGGAATGCGAACCTTCATCCCAGTCTCAAACCTCTGGCCGACTCAAACAGATTTTCCTCCAGAACTGCCCTGTATTTAGCGCCATCCATTTTTCCTTTAGTCGTGACCAGCTTTCCTGTCCCTGCAGATGAAAAATATCCCCACAGCATGATGCTGCACCACCATGCTCCACTGTAGGAATGGTGTTCTCAGGGTGTTGAAACCCAACATGGCACTATACATGCCATTTCTCATGATGGCCAAAAAGATCAATTTTAGTCTCATTTGACCAGAGAATCTTCTTCCATGTGTTTGGGGAGTCTGCCACATACTGTTGGGCAAACTTTAAATGTGTATTCTTAAGCAGTGTCTTTTTTTCTGGCCACTCTTCCATAAAGCCCCACTCTGCGGAGTGTACGGCTTACAGAGATGGGAGTATCTGTGGACAGATACTCCCATCTCGACTGTGGATCTTTGTAGCTCCTTCCGTGTTATCTTTGGAGTCTTTGTTGCATCTCTGATTAATGCCCTCCTTGCCTGGTCTGTGAGTTTTGGTGAGTGGCCTTCTCTTGTCAGGTTTGTAGTGGTGATATACAGTGGAGCAAAAAAGTATTTAGTCAGCCACCAATTGTGCAAGTTCTCCCACTTAAAAAGATGATAGAGGCCTGTAATTTTCATCATAGGTATACCTCAACTATGAGAGACAGAATGGGGGGAAAGAATCCAGGAAATCACATTGAAGGATTTTTAATGAATTAACTGGTAAATTCCTCAGTAAAATAAGTATTTGGTCACCTACAAACAAGCAAGATTTCTGGCTCTCACAGACCTGCAACTTCTTCTTTAAGAGGCTCCTCTGTCCTCCACTCGTTACCTGTATTAATGGCACCTGTTTGAACTCGTTATCAGTATAAAAGACACCTGTCCACAACCTCAAACAGTCACACTCCAAACTCCACTATGGCCAAGACCAAAGAGCTGTCAAAGGACACCAGAAACAAAATTGTAGACCTGCACCAGGCTGAGAAGACTGAATCTGCAATAGGTAAGCAGCTTGGTGTGAAGAAATCAACTGTGGGAGCAATTATTAGAAAATGGAAGACATACAAGACCACTGATAATCTCCCTTGATCTGGGGCTCCGCGCAAGATCTCACCCTGTGGGGTCAAAATGATCACAAGAACGGTGAGCAAAAATCCCAGAACCACACGGGGGGACCTAGTGAATGACCTGCAGAGAGCTGGGACCAAAGTAACAAAGGCTACCATCAGTAACACACTACGCCGCCAGGGACTCAAATCCTGCAGTGCCAGATGTGTCCCCCTGCTTAAGCCAGTACATGTCCAGGCCCGTCTGAAGTTTGCTAGAGAGCATTTGGATGATTCAGAAGAGGATTGGGAGAATGTCATATGGTCAGATGAAACCAAAATAGAACTTTTTGGTAAAAACTCAACTTGTCGTGTTTGGAGGAAAAAGAATGCTGAGTTGCATCCAAAGAACACCATACCTACTGTGAAGCATGGGGGTGGAAACATCATGCTTTGGGGCTGTTTTTCTGCAAAGGGACCAAGACGACTGATCCGTGTAAAGGAAAGAATGAATGGGGCCATGTATCATGAGATTTTGAGTGAAAACCTCCTTCCATCAGCAAGGGCATTGAAGATGAAACATGGCTGGGTCTTTCAGCATGACAATGATCCCAAACACACTGCCTGGGCAACGAAGGAGTGGCTTCGTAAGAAGCATTTCAAGGTCCTGGAGTGGCCTAGCCAGTCTCCAGATCTCAACCCCATAGAAAATCTTTGGAGGGAGTTGAAAGTCCGTGTTGCCCAGCGACAGCCCCAAAACATCACTGCTGTAGAGGAGATCTGCATGGAGGAATGGGCAAAAATACCAGCAACAGTGTGTGAAAACCTTGTGAAGACTTACAGAAAACGTTTGACCTCTGTCATTGCCAACAAAGGGTATATAACAAAGTATTGAGATGAACTTTTGTTATTGACCAAATACTTATTTTCCACCATAATTTGCAAATAAACTCTTTAAAAATCAGATAATGTAATTTTCTGGATTTTTTTTTCTCATTTTGTCTCTCATAGTTGAAGTGTCCCTATGATGAAAATTACAGGCCTCTCTCATCTTTTTAAGTGGGAGAACTTGCACAATTGATGACTGACTAAATACTTTTTTGCCCCACTGTATTCTTTCTATTTTGTTGTAATGGATTTAATAGTGCTCTGTGGGATATTCAAAGTTAGGATATTTTTTATAACCCATCCCTGATCCATACTTCTTCACAACATTGTCTCCTACATGTTTGGAGTGCTCCTTGGTTTTCATGTTGCTTGCTTAGTAGTGTTACAGAGTCAGGGTCCTTCCAGAATGGGTTGATTTATACAGACATCATGTGACAGCTCAAGTGACACTTTGATTGCACACAGGTGGATCTTAATCAACTAATTATGTGACTTGTGAAGTGAATTGGTTGGACCAGCTCTTATTTAGGGGTTTCATACAAAAGGGGATGAATACCTATGCACACTGCACACTCCAGATTTCTGTTTTTCATCTTATTGTTTGTCACAAAAAAATAATTTTCACCTTTAAATTTGTGTGTTGTGTAAATCAAATGGTGCTAACCCCCAATCCATTTTTATTCCAGCTTGTAATGCGTCAAAACAGGACAAACACCAAGATGGATGAATACTTTTGCAAGACACCATATTCTTCACAATGATGTCATCTGGTTTTGTGACATTTTTGCATATTTAAACATAAAAAAACGTTTTCTAAAAGCTGCTGGATGTAGGATTTTGAAAGGTCTGTTCTTTGTTATAGGAAAAAAATGCTCTTTGCAGAAGATCATTTTGTAATGTGGGTTGCACTGCACCCTTCTCTGCCAAGCAGGTTAATGTCAAGTCAATTTATTTGTATAGTGCTTTCAGCAGATGTTGTTGCAAAGCAGCTTTACAGAAAAATAAAGACTTTAAACATATGAACAAATTTTATCCTGAATAAATTTATTTATCCCTGATGAGCAAGTCTGAGGTGATGGTGCCAAGAAAACCCTAACACCCCCCCCCTTTTTAAGGGACCAAAAGTAATTTGACAATTGGCTGCTCAGGTCATCCATTGCCAGGTGTGTTGTTATTCCACTTACATATAAGATGAAAGGGCTAGATTTTATTTCAAGTGTGGCATTTCAATTTGGAATCTGTTTCTGTTAACTCTCAATATGTCCAAAGAACTGTCAAACCATCTTTAGGCTGAAAAATCAAAAACAAAATGTGGCCAAAGTAGCTATTTGGTTCATTCTTAAAAAGAAATACAGTGGGGAGCTCAAGGACACAAAAGGCCCTGAGGACCATAGAAACCATCTGTAAAAGAAAAATTTTCTCTCTGGTGAAGAAAAGACCTACATGAGGTAGGTGTATCTGTGTCAAAGTCACCAATCAAGAGAAGACTTCATCAGAGTGGATACAGAGTGTTTACCACCATATCTAAACCACTGGTAAGCCTCAAAAATAGGATGATTAGAGTTTGCCTGTACAGTTCTACTGTATTTCATTGATTCTGTACTTATACTCTGCACAGTGAGGTTGACTCTAATCTAGAACAAAATCCTGTGGACAGATAAACTTTTATCAAAATTATCATAAGAGAAAAAGTATTGGGGGTGGCACGGTGGTGTAGTGGTTAGCGCTGTCTCCTCGCAGCAAGAAGGTCCGGGTTCGAGCCCCGTGGCCGACGAGGGCCTTTCTGTGCGGAGTTTGCATGTTCTCCCTGTGTCCACGTGGGTTTCCTCCAGGTGCTCCGGTTTTCCCCACAGTCCAAAGACATGCAGGTTAGGTAAACTGGTGACTCTAAATTGACCGTAGGTGTGAATGTGAGTGTGAATGGTTGTCTGTGTCTATGTGTCAGCCCTGTGATGACCTGGCGACTTGTCCAGGGTGTACCCCGCCTTTCGCCCGTAGTCATGTGAATGGTTGTCTGTGTCTATGTGTCAGCCCTGTGATGACCTGGTGACTTGTCCAGGGTGTACCCCGCCTTTCGCCCGTAGTCAGCTGGGATAGGCTCCAGCTTGCCTGGGACCCTGTAGAACAGGATAAAGCGGCTAGAGATAATGAGATGAGATGAGAAAAAGTATTGAGAAAAGAAGGAACTGCTTATGATCCAAAGCAGACTACCTCATCTTATGGTTTGGGCATATATGGCTGCCAATGGCTGCCTTGTATTTATTGATGTAATTGTTCACAAAAACAGCAGGATGGATTCTGAAGTGTTTAAGGCTACCGTATATTATTGACTCAGATCCATCCAAATGCTTCAAAATTAATCGAGAGGATTGCTGTGGGATATTAATGCCAAAACTCTACACACTGAGCTCATATTCAAGTCAAGTTTATTTTTATAGTACTTAACATTGTTGCAAAGCAGCTTTACAGAATTTTAGTGAATTTAAACATGAGCTAATTTTATCCCCAGTGAGCAAGCCTGTGGCGACAGTGGCAAGGAAAAACTCCCTCAGATGACATGAGGAAGAAACCTTGAGAGAAACCAGACTCAAAAGGGAACCCATCCTCATTTGGGTGATAAAAGATAGCATGATAACATTTTAACATGAAGTCTGTTTTGTTGAAGTTATAAACTGTTATTTGATGGACATTTAAGTGCAAAACTGTTCATGACAACTGTAGTCCTAAAGTGAGCAAGTCAACTGTAGTCCTCAGCCATAAGAGCATTACTGTAAGTGTCCAGAGCCATCTTCCAAGTGTGACTTTCAACTGTCCATATGGGGCCGTCCTCCACAGGAGCGATGTGATGAGACTCCAACTCCATAGGGCATCAGGATGGGTCAGGCAGGTCTGAGGAGCAGAAGAGGTCAGCATCTCGATCTCAGGATTGAGATGTAACTCAGAGGGACAGAGAGTTGGGAGGGGGGGAAGAAAACAGGTTGTTAGGTATGTCCAATGTCAACTGATGAGTAAGAACAGGATACATTTTGCACTGTGTGCAAGCAGGGACTCTGGCAAAACTAACTTGACAGCATAACTAAAAGGGAAGAGCCAGAAGGTAACAGGCATGAGAGCGCCCTGGGACATAAAGCAGCCAGCCACTACACTGTCAACAAACTTGAGTGAGCAAGTGGGTGGGGACTGACAGCATCCATACAGCCCAGCTTACCAAAACACCATGTCTGAGGACCCTCCAGATCTACTCCTTTACCTAATAAAATTAACAAAAGGCTTGACTCAACAGATATGTTTTCAGCCTATACTTAAAAATGAGACTGTGTCTGATTCCCGAACATTACTTGGAAGCCTGTTCCATAACTGTGGGACTTTGTAAGAAAAGGCTCTGCTCCCTGATGTAGCCTTCACTATACAAGGTAACAGCAGATAGCCTGCACCATTTGATCCAAGTAGGCGTGGCGGGTCATAGAGGACCAGAAGTTCACTCAGGCACTGTGGCGCAAGACCATTCAGTGCTTTAAAAGTCAATCGTAGTATTTTATAAACAATACAAAATTTGATTGGGAGCCAATGCAGTGTGGATAAGACAAGGGTGATGGTCATATTTTCTAGTTCTAGTAAGGACTCTTGCTGCTGCATTTTGAACTAAGTGGAGCTTGTTTATGCACTTATTGGAACATCCAGACAGTCAAGTTAAGTTTTTGTATAGCGCTTTTAACAATAAACATTATCGCAAAGCAGCTTTACAGAATTTGAACGACTTAAAACATGAGCTAATTTTATCCCTAATCTAGCCTCAGTGAGCAAGCCTGCGGTGACAGTGGCAAGGAAAACTCCCTCAGACAACATGTGGAAGAAACCTCAAGAGGAACCAGACTCAAAAGGGAACCCATCCTCATTTGGGCAACAACAGACAAAATGACTAACATTTACAGTTTTAACAAGAAGTCAGTTTCGTTGATGTTATAAACTCTTCATTGATGGAAACTTGAGTGCAAAACTGTTCATGACAACTGCAGTCCTAAAGTTAGCAAGTCAACTGTAGTCCTAAGCCATAAAAGCATTACTGTAAGTGTCCAGAGCCATCTTCCAAGTGTGACTTTCAACTGTCCATATGGGGCCGTCCTCCACAGGAGCGATGTGATGAGACTCCAACCAGACACAGGGCACCAGGATGGATCAGGCAGGTCTGAGGAGCAGAAGAGGTCAGCATCTCAATCCCAGGACCGACATTTAACTCAGAGGACAGGGTTGGGGTTTTTTTTGGGGGGGGGAGAAAACACAGGTTGTTAGGTATGCCCAATGTCACCTGAATAAGTAGGAACAGTATACATATTGCACTGAGTACAAGCAGGGACTCCGGCAAAACTAACTACGACAGCATAACTAAAAGGGGAGAGCCAGAAGGTAACACAGGCATGAGGGACCCCTGGGACATAAAGCAGCCAGCCACTACACCGTCAACAGACTCGAGTGAGCAAGCAAGTGGGGGACTGGCAGCATCCATACATTCCAGTTTACCAAATCACTATGTCTGAGGACCCTCCAGATCTACTCCTTTTACCTTAAACACTAGTAACAAAAGGCTTGACTAAACAGATATGTTTTCAGCCTAGACTTAAATGCTGAGACTGTGTCTGATTCCCAAACATTACTTGGAAGGCTGTTCCATAACTGTGGGGCTTTGTAAGAAAAGGCTCTGCCCCCTGATGTAGCCTTCACTATATGAAGAGCAGATAGCCTGCACCTTTTGATCTAAGTAGGCATGATGGGTCATAAAGGACCAGAAGTTCACTCAGGTACTGTGGTGCGAGGCCATTCAGTGCTTTAAAGGTCAATAGTAGTATTTTATCATCAATACAAAATTTGATGGGAGTTAATGCAGTGTGGATAAGATGGGGTGATGTCATATTTTCTAGTTCTAGTAAGGACTCTTTCTGCTGCATTTTGAACTAACTGGAGCTTGTTTATGCACTTATTGTAACATCCAGAGAGTAAGGCATTACAATAATCCAACCTGGAGGTAACAAAAGCATGAACTAGTTTTTCTGCATCGTATAGTGACATTAAATTTCTTATCTTAGCAATATTTCTGAGATGAAAGAAAGCTATCCGGGTAATGTTATCAATGAGAGTTTCGAATGAAAGACTGGGGTCAATAATCACCCCAAGGTCTTTTACTCCTGCACGTGAAGAAACAGAGAGGCCATCCAGAGTTACTGTGTAATCAGAAAACTTACTTCTAGCTGCATGTGGTCCTAGTACAAGTACTTCAGTCTTGTCAGAGTTAAGCAGAAGGAAGTTAATAAGCATCCAGTATCTAACATCCTTTACACATTCCTCAATTCTATTAAGCTGGTGTCTCTCATCTGGTTTGCAGAAACATACAACTGTGTGTCGTATAACAGTGTATAACAGTGGAACAGCATAACAGTGGAAACTAATACAATGTTTATGAATAATATCACCCAGAGGTAACATATATAAAGAAAAAAGCAGTGGACCCAAGACAGAACCTTGTGGAACACCAAACTTTACCTCAGTATGTCTAGAAAAATCACCATTTACACCAACATACTGATAGCAATTCACTTAAACCTGAGCCAGGAGAGGGCCATTCCCTTAACTCCCACAACATTTTCTAGTCTATCCAGAAGAATGGAATGATCAATGGTATCAAACACTGCACCAAGGTCAAGCAATACAAGCAGCGAGACACAGCCCTGATCAGACGCCAACAGTAGGTCATTTACGACTTTAACCAGAGCTGTCTCTGTGCTATGATGAGGTCTAAATCCTGACTGATACATTTCATGGATGTTATTCCTATGTAAATGAGCATAACTGCTGTGCCACAGCTTTTTCAAGGATCTTGGAGATAAAGGGGAGGTTTGATATTGGCCGATAATTGGACAGCTGACAGGGATCAAGGTCAGATTTTTTTCATCAGGGGTTTGATAACTGCTAATTTAAAGGATTTGGGTGCATAGCCAATCCTAAGAGAAGTTATTTTTAGAAGCGGTTCAATTACTTCAGGTATTATCTGTTTGAATAGATGTGTAGGTATGGGATCTAGTACACAAGTTGAGGCTTTTGATGCAGAGATTAATGGAAGTAATTCAATTTCTCTAAGGGGAGTAAAACATTCTAATTGCTGATCTGATAGTTATATTGTTAACTACAGGAACTACAGAAACTTACATTGTCTGACCTTAAATTAGTAGTTTGAATTTTGTGTCGGATATTCTCAATTTTGTCATTTAAAAAAAAAAAATTCATGAAGTCTTTGCTACTACATACTACAGGTGTGCATGTGTCTATAGTGGACTTATTCCTGGCTAATTTTGCTACATTATTAAATAGGAATCTAGGATTATTTTTGTTATCTTCTATTAGGGAGGAGAGATATGTTAATCAAGCAGCACTAAGAGCTTTTCTATACTTCAGGAAGCTCTCCTTCCATACTAATTTGAACACTACTAATTTTGTTTGATGCCATTTATGTTCCAATTTTCGAGTGTTCTGTTTTAAAGTGTGAGTGCCATCATTATACCAGGGTGCTAATTTTTTGTCTCTGACCATTTTCCTTTTAAGAGGAGCTACATTATCTAAAGTATAGCGGAACGTTGACTAAGCATTCAGTTGCCTGATCAAGTTCTGCAGGGGCTGACAGTGACCCAATCAAAGTTGATAACTCTGGGAGTTGATAACTCTGGGAGTTCATTTATAAAAGTTGACGTGAATGTATGGTGAGGTGCATATATTATTACTCAGACATATTTTGAATGAGATAAGGTAATGATCTGAGATAACTTCAGACTGTGGAAGTATGACTATATTTTCTACATTTAACCCGAATGTATTAGATTGAGGGTGTGACCACCATTATGGGTCGGTCCTATGACATTCTGATGAATCCCCATGGAGTCTAAAATGGACACCAACGTTGTTTTCAAAGGGTCTTCTGGGTTATTGAAGTGAATATTAATATCCAATAACTAAAGCTTTGTCTCAGGAAATAACCAGATCTGAGAAAATCTGCAAATTCAGAAAGAAACTCAGAATATGTCCCCAGGGGGCTGTAAATAATAAGTAACAGAATTAACTGGGTAGACCTATTTTGAGGCTACATATATTATATGAGTATGAAGAACTTCAAATGTATTAAATTTAAAATCAGGTTTTTGTGTTACACCTAGATAATCATTATAAATAACCGCAATGCCTCCTCCTCTGCCAGTTAGACAAGGCTGGTGTATGTAACTGTATCCAGGAGGGCTAGCTTCATTTAATGCTATATATTAATTTGGCTTAATCCATGTTTCAGTTAAACAAAGTACATTAAACTCCTATATTGATTTCCGGTGAGCGCTTGACCTCTATTCTTTTACTTTTTAGCTTTATTTTCACCTTTCCTATCACAAGCAAGTGGTCCGAATCACAGTCTGTGTTCCTATAGACGCGTGTGTCGAGGAGTGATGACCTAAATTTCTTTCTGACCATAATATGGTCGATTTGATTAATTGTACGGCCCTCAGGTGATATCCATGAACCTTTATGTACTTGTGTGGAAAGATGATGCCTCCGATCACAAGATTATTATGTAGTGTGAACGTAGTCTTATCCCGTTGTCATTGGATTCTTCGTGCAGACTATGAAGTCCTATGGTCCCTTTAAAGGCGTGAACTTGCTTGCCAATCTTAGCATTAAGGTCGCCGAGAACAATCAGGAAGTCATGCCTAGGAATCCTATCTAGCATTGCTTGGGCCTGTTCATACCATGCGTTCTTCACTTTATCTTCAGTCACTTCTGTATGGGCATGCAGGCAGACTACAGTAATATTGAAGAACTTACCCTGTAGTCAAATCTTGGCGATTGTGTTTGACAGCGGGATGAATTCCAATAAGGCTCGATAGGTTTTCTTGGTGAGGTAAAAACCGACCCCTTCTTCCCGTGCCCCTTCCTTCTTCCCGCTGTATAAAATATGTCCATGTTGCAGGTCCCTCTTACCCGACCCTAACCATCTTATTTCCTGAAGAGCTGTTATCTCGATTTGGTTTCTCAGTACTTCCTTCTCCAGGACTTCCACTGCATGAGGCTTGTTTCATGACCTGACATTCCAGGTCGCGATTCTTAGAGCATTTTTCCGTGTGAATATCCTTAATCCGTTTCCAGTGCCTTCAACTTGAAGATCCGTCTGGCTAATTTGGTCATGAGTTTCAATCACGGTGATTTTTTTTTTGCGGCAAGGAGCTGTGAACACCAAGCCAACCCATCGAAGACGGGAGGGTGAGCCTGTGATTAGTACCTTCTGGCGACCTATAGCTCCCCGAGGGTTATAAGAGACTCCTCCATCTCCCGAGCAGGTCATCCAGTCAGGTCAAGCCACCACACCTTGACAAGGTTAAACAGGGAAGGACCTCCAGGGTCATGGTGGCTAATGAATGAAGAATACAGAGGAAGATATGCTATGGAAATAAGCAACCGCTTCGATGTCTTGGAGAATGAAGACGCAGACCTATTGGATTGGCAAAACCTTAGTACAGTAATGGTGGACGCAGCTAAAGATGTTCTCGGTGAGGAAGGACGAAGGAGAAGAAAAAATGCATGGTTCGATCAGGAATGTGCAAATGCAGCAGAGAGAAGAAGATCAGCTAGAAAGCAGTGGTTAGAAGATAAAAATAACAATGAGAGAAAAGAGTACTACCGTGCGGCGAGAACGGAAGCATGCAGGGTAAACAAGAGGAAGAAGAAAGAAGCCATACAGAATCAGTTGAGAGAGATCGAAGAAGACAGAAGGAGTGGAAGAACAAGAAAGCAATTCCAAGGCATCAAGAATCAGAGATCAGGATACCAACCAAGGTGCGAACTAGTTAAGAACTCTTATGGTAAAACGCTTGTCGGGGAAAAAAGGCATCCAAAACAGATGGATCGAGCATTTTAAAACTCTATTAAATAGACTCCCCCCCCGAGAACCCGTAACGTACGATGGTGATCCAGAAATGATTAGGGCCAATGATAGAGTTGAGATACCATCAGAATCTGAGATCAGGTTAGCTATAAAGCAGCTTAAAAATAACAAAGCTGCAGGTATAGATGGCATGTACTCTGAGATGATTAAGTTTGGAGGAGAACAGTTACATCTAAGACTGATAGCTTTAATTAGAAAAGTATGGGAAGAGGAAACTATGCCTATGGAATGGGAGATGGGAGTGATTGTTCCACTGCACAAGAAAGGCGAACAAATGGATTGTAGCAACTACAGAGGAATCTGTATTCTATCCATCGGATACAAAGTTCTAGTCAATATTTTATATCAAAGATTGCAGCCTTACACAGAAAGACTTATAGGAAACTATCAGATGGGTTTTAGGCCGATGAAAAGTACTATCGATCAGATATTTATTCTGTGACAAATCCTTGAAAAATACCATGAGTACAATAAATCATCCTATCATCTCTTTATTGACTTTCAACAAGCCTATGACAGCGTTCATAGATCATCGCTGTGGGCCATTCTCAGGGAATTTAACATCTCTGATAAGATTATATCCCTCACAAAGATGTGTTATAATAACACCCAATGCAGGATCAAGATCAGTGGCAAAATCACAGACACCTTCTCGATCGAAAGCGGACTGAACCAGGGCTGTCCGCTTTCAACCCTTCTGTTCAACCTGGTATTGGAATGGGTTGTAAGACAAACGCCGCCTACTCGTCAGCCGATACAGCTGGGCAGCGCAAGCTTTGACAAGCTCGCCTTCGCTGACGACTTAGATCTTTGTGGAGAGGTTTTATACTATCTCGAAGACGCGTATCTATATTTCAAGGAAAACGCAGAGAGAGTAGGCCTATCTGTCAATGATAAGAAGACGAAGCTTATGGAGGGCACGAGAGGAGTACCTCTGCTTGGTGAGATGGACTTTGGAGGCTCCAGGCACGAGGCAGTATACTCCTTTAAATATCTCGGTTCGACCGTCAACCAAGCGGATCTCATATCGGAGGAAATCCAGCTGCGCATTCCAGCAGGAGCTCGATGTGCTTGGTCATTGAACAAAACTCTAAGAGCACTAACATTATCAAATGCAATGAAACTCCAGATTTATACCATTATCATAAGACCCATAGTGTTTTATATGGGTGCGAGACTTGGAGAACTACAAAAGCACTTGAAGAACGACTGAACGTATTCTAACAAAGCATACTGCGCAGGATATGGGGCCCAATTCAAGATGAAGGAACCGGGGAATGGCGAATCTTGTATAACCAGGAGCTCATGGATCGCGCTCGCATACTGCCAATCGCCGACGTAGCACGGTTGTATCGACTTAGATGGGCTGGGCACGTCGCACGTATGGACGAAGATGTGCTCTCAAGAAGTGCCATGATCGGTCAGCCCAGAGGCCGACGGCCCATTGGTCGGCCACGAAAACGGTGGGCCGATAATGTCAGAGAAGACGTGGCACAGCATGGAGTGCCACCCGATGCCTGGATGGAAGTGGCACAAGATCGACGGCGCTGACGACATCTGGTCAGAGCGGCTAGGGATCACCACGATCCGAGGCCCCCGGAGTAAGTAACAAACATTAAACTCCTGATCAGTAAGAAGTTCATTAACCATGAGCGCTTTAGATGTAAGAGATCTAATATTTAATAGCCCCACCTTTAGATCAAAGGTGCTGGCAATGGCTGTTCAGTCAGTATGATCTAATTTTATATTGATTAGGTTACTAGAACAAACTCTGAATATTTCTACTTTTTTGTTGAGCTCAGGGAACAGACACAGTCTCGATGTAGTGGACCCTGAGTGACGACTCTGTGCAGCTAGCAGACAGTCTGTTTAGCCTGTTCGTCTGCTCCCTGGCCTTGGCTCTGGATTGTCAGAAATTAACTAGGCCTGTTCTGAGACTATGACCTATGCTGCAGGAAATGAGAGCAGCACCTTCCCGAGTGGGATGGATACCGTCCCGCCCTAACAGGCCAGCAGTGCCCTCAAAATTAGCCCAATTATCTATAAAGCCCACACTGTTTTCAGAGCACCACCTGGATAACCAGCAGTTCAGCAACCATAACCTGCTGTAAGCTACATTGCCACGCCGCATTGGGATGGGGTCAGAGCATACTACAGCACTGGACATCGCCTTCGCTAATTTAAACACCTACAAAGTTACTCTTAGTAACCTCAGACTGACGGAGGCGTATATCATTTAGCTCCTGCATGGATAACTATCTTTGAGAACCTGTGCTTGCCTAGGACCCTAAGAGTACCTGCTATGTCTGGCACCCTGGCTCCCGGTATACACCTGACTAAAGCTGCTGGTGCCCCTAAAGGCTGAGCTAATTTCACGTGCTGTATGATAGAGTCCCCTATAACCAGAGCTCTTTCAGGTTTCTCAGTGGGTGCATCACTAAGGAGAGCAAACCTGTTTGACACGTGATGCAGAGAGGAGTGGTGCTCCTGTGGATGAGCCTCAGCAGTAGCTTTGGCTCTACGCTTATGCTGCCAAGCCGTCACCCATTCGCCCCGCTGTAAGGGCTCTAATGCCGGAGTTGGGGGATTACTAACTCCACCTAGGGCATCCAGACTTTCCCCCTACAGAAACTACACTGTTCTCATTCTCTAAAGACTGGATATGCGCTTCTAACACTGTAATCTTCTCTGTCAGAGAGCTAACTAATCTATACTTATCACAAATAAAGCTATCGCTAGCGACGGAGGAAGAATGACTAAACATCCTGCACTCAGCACACTGAACAGACTGAAGGTGTGCCATGATGAAGGGATTTATGTACCTTAATCGAAGATCTGTTGATATTAAAGCAGATCCGATGTGGATGGCCTCCACTTGTGGTCTTTACACAGGAGGCCATCCACAGTAAGGCATTACAATAATCCAACCTAGAAGTAACAAAAGCATGAACAAGTTTTTCTGCATCATGTAGTGACATTAAATTTCTTATCTTAGCAGTATTTGAGATGAAAGAAAGCTATCTGGGTATTATTGATATGAGTTTCAAATTAAAGACTGGGGTCAATGATCACCCCAAGGTCTTTTATGGCTGCATGTGAAGAAACAGAAAGGCCATCCAGAGTTACTATGTAAATCAGAAACCCTACTGTGGTCCTCGGACAAGTATTCATATTCATTATTAGTGTGATTGCACAAGCAATCACACTATTGTTATCTAATAGTAGCATTGTGTAATTGCTCACATATTTATTACTGTCAGAGTGCAGGCACTTACGGATGCAGGTGCAGGGGAGACCGGGTCTGAGCAAACTGTCGAGGAAATCCAAATCAGCGTTCAGGAAGCCATGCTGTGAAACTAGCAAGGGTCAGGCAATCAACAAACAGAGCAACATAGACAAGGCAGTAAGGTGAGGTCGGGAAAAAACAAGAATACAGATCATACACTGAATAAGCAACCGGGAACCAAATGGCTCAGTATGTAAGGGAGAGAACACTAAATGATACCGGTATTTCACAATGTACTGGTCTGAGAGCTGGGCTTAAGTAGGTGAGGTGCTGATTGCACAATGATCTGCAGGTGATGTACTCAGGTGACAGAGGGCGCTGTGGTTCTTGGGGTTTGTAATCCAGAGCAGCCATGTTCGAAGGCCGTTCTAACCTCATGTTCTCTGAGCCGTTACTGACAAGCTTGTTCTCTCATATATTTATTGTGTGTTTGCTGTTTACAGCAGAGTATATTCTCTTGCAGTTATTTTTCTTATTATTATGTGATTGTGAAGAAGTCACATTATTATTATTCTCAAATTTTATTATTATGTGATTGCAAAGCGATCACACATTCTTCTTCTTAAGTTTTATTATTATTTTATTATTCTGGAAAAATTGGAGCCCTTCTCACACAGTTTTCACTCATACCTGCTTAAAATATATATATTGATTTAACAAATATCAGTTGTGCTTTGGAGTTAAAGAGGGGTCATATTTATTTTATATGTGTGTACCCCTAACCCTGCAGAATAGGGATGGTAAGATTCACTGATTCGCATATGTGCACCAAATTAAAAGTTCACGATGCAGTTGCCCCGTGTAATTAAAAAAGTATGCACCAGATATAATTGGGAATGAAATAGGGACGCATCTTTTATAACATCTTTGCATCAGTAAAATGTGATTTTATTAATATATAATTATTAATAGAGGCTCTATGCTGTTATTATTTAGAAATGTGAACAATAGACATGTAATGATATATCGTGCATTGACAAATCGCGGTACAAATTTATGACAATTCAAATTGTGGAAAAGAAGAAAAGGACTGTGATTATCATTAGGCTGCATAATCTCTTAGTTTTCCCGAGCTATAATTGTGTTGTTTAGACAGAAGAGGGTGCAATAACGTATAACAAGGGAATGCCCATGAGGTCACCTTATGCGACAGTAACACAGCTCAAACACAAAAAGCAGATCTAAAATGGTTAAGACTGCCAAAACAAAAGTTTGTTTATAATTTAACAAAAGGAATATTTAAGTTGATAAGGAAAATAAATATTGCATTTCTTTGGTAATGAAATCCTCAAAAAATCAAATTTTGAACTCAATATTGAACCGAATCTTGAATTGGGTGAATTATTACATGTCTAATTAACTATAAATTTTGACCAACAATTTTATATTTAGATTGATTATTCCTCTATAAACTGTTTCTTTAAGGCATTTAAACATGATCGATATCGATCGTACAAGCCCTAATTATATAAATGCACACAAGTGCAGCCACCTAATTAGCTATCATAAGCAGCTTTAAGTGCTTAAAAGTCCAAAAGCACATCAAGCTTTTTGCACATGGGCAATCAATATAGCACCCAGGATGTGACAAGTCATTGATAGGCAGGTACCAGAAGTTAAGTGTATTCAATGTAAACATACTTGGTAGCCTGTATTTAGTCAGATTAAAGAGTTATCTTCAAGTCAGTATGGATAGTGGAGAAACCAGATATCTGTATGGACCTTGGTAAAAGGACTATCCACATCTGGTAAATGATTTCATCAGCGAAACATCAGATGATTCTCATGATGAGATAATCATTGATGCTTTGCAAATGCAAAGTCAGGAAGGCAGGTGAAAGGGTTCAGCAGCTATCTGGTGCTGATGTGGAAAGTGTGC
The DNA here is from genome assembly GCF_027579695.1 of Neoarius graeffei. NCBI lineage: Eukaryota > Metazoa > Chordata > Actinopteri > Siluriformes > Ariidae > Neoarius > Neoarius graeffei. The sequence goes on from NC_083580.1 coordinate 30,711,905, forward strand.
ACAGCAGAAAACTGAAATTAAATGTGTTTGTTGTAAAGAGCACAAACTTTTATGCGATATAATACAGGCACAGTCATTGAATTGTTTCACGGATAAACCCAGTTTGGAAACTTATGTTGCACACAAGCTTACATTGGAAATGGCCGATATACTGTACAAGCCATGATAGCCAGGCATGTGAGAGGACCAGCACCAGATGGAGAACTCACAAATTGGTAAGCAGCCTATTATATATAGAAACTCAGTGTATGCATGTGTTTATGTAAATATGTGTGGCCATACTAGCTATAAAGCTTATTTATTTATTCAGTCTGTGAATACAGGTATAGACAGGCAATGTGCCACACCAATTTATATGGTCTAAATCTAGGCTAGTGACAGTTCAAAGCCGAGTGTGAATTTGTAGCGGAGTGGAGCAAAGCTCCATACTTAGAATATGGTAATGCATCAATGTGATTTTTAATGGCTTTTGTGACCACAGGGTACCTGATCGTAAATGTATCTCAGAAATACTTAAGATCACAATATATCTCAGAAATACTTGACCACTGGGCAACGAAATTTGTATCTTTTTTTACATAAGATAGATGGGCTTTTATCCAGTGCTTATTTTTAATTTGCTTTTTAAAAAATAATGTGGGATTATTTACAAACACAATTTACCATCATCGGGAGCTCTGCTTTTAAGCAGAGCTTGAAAAAAAAATTTATATAAAGCTTTGGATGTCTATACTATTCCAGTTAATCAGCTTGCATGGCCTGAATCCCTTTACTTGGACAGTGTTGGAATACTGTTGGCACAGCATCGGGTTTGAGTCTAAAGGCCAATTTATGCTGACAACCCAGTCCTCGCAGACGGTGTCGCAGATAGCGTTTGCGTAGCCCCCCCACCTTCGCAGACGCTCTGCGCGCACCTCCCAAAAATTGTGACCACCGCAGAAGCCTCGCAGACAGCGCCGCAGACAAGAGGGCTCTGATTGGTCCATTCTACCCGCTGTACACGCACTTCCGCTTCCCTACTTTCCCGGTTTGTTTTGTTTTCACGACCGGTATTTTTAAAAACACGAGCGAAGATGGAGCAGCATGAAGAGAGGTTGATTGAGGAAGTACATACATCTATACGACTCCAGTTCTAGTCATTATAAAAAAAAAGTTCTAGTCATTATAAGTAACCGGAGGATAAACACTCCACTAACCACACCCACCAACTACTCCTAGCGACTTCGCGCTCCCTTGCGTTGTGCCGGTGAATAACATCGCGCATGCCGATTACTCCCCGCTCAACGATAAATTACAACTGTCTGCGAAAAGCTATCTGCGAAAGCCTTGTCGCAAGAGCATGCAGAGGCCTTTACACGACCCACGCAGCCCAAGAGCTCGGCCTGTAGATTAATTTCAAAGCAATTGGGCTCGAAATGGTCCTCGCAAACAACAGAATTTTGACCAAAGGAGAGTGTTTGTAAAGTTCGACCTGTTCTCAAGTTGTGTAGCCACTGATTTATAAAATCATTTACAGTGCTCTGTTGTTGGCAATGGAACACAGAAAAAATGCTTTTGCTTATTACTGCGTTTATTATTTTTGCAACCATTGAAGTTATGGGAAAGAGTAGTGGAAGCTAGGCTAAGAGGAGAGGTGAAGATATGTGAGCAGCAATATGGTTTCATGCCAGGAAAGAGTACTACTGATGCAATATTTGCCTTGAGAATGTTGATGGAAAAGTATAGAGAAGGCTAGAAGGAGCTGCATTGTGTGTTTGTGGATTTAGAGAAGGCATATGACAGGGTGCGCTGAGAGAGGAGATGATTTGGACACGAACAGAGGAGAGATCCAGGGTATATTGGGAAAATAATGCTGGAGATGGAGTTGCCAGGTAGAAGGAAAAGAGAAAGATCAAAGATGAGATTTATGAACGTGGTGAAGGAGGTGGACATGAGGATGGTTGGTGCTACAGAAAAATATATAGAGGACAGGAGGAGATGGAGGGACACTATCCGCTGTGGCATCCCCCAACAGGAACAGCCTAAAGAAGCAGATGATTATTTTTGCAACCACAGGCTTTGCACGGCGGCATTTTTCAACGTTTTGAACATCTAGCTGCATTGTGGTGTCAGGAGCAGTGACCCAATCAAGATACAGGAAACCTATCAGTGGTTCTATGTCATGCTGACCTTTGACACCACCCACAAAATGGCAGTATGGCTGCCTCCTGAAGTGGAACTTAAGTGAGCAGGAAAACAAAAGAATTGTAAAGCACTGCTTTATGCAACACAGTGTGACAATACAGGGTAGTCAAAATGCATTTGTGCAAAATGTGTAATAGTCCTAGTCCATGTTTATTTTCCGTTGTGGGTACCCTTTAAGCATGCTCTATCGTCTCCACTGCTGTCAGTGGCCCATTCTTCTCAATTCTCACACAAATTGACAGTGTGGCTCCAGTGGGATTTCAAAATGAAAGTCCCTGTGGCCCTCTTGCCATCCCTTCTTATGCTGGACAAGCCATATGGAAGATTACCATGGAGCAGGAGGAGCTGTGATATTGAATATATGGCAAACTCCAGGCTGCTGAATGCAACTCCTAAATAGAAGTTAATTTTTTTAACATAGCTGCCAGTATTTCTTTGTGCTTCTCAGTGATAATACTGGTGGAAATTTACTTACATATATCTTGAATTATGAACTCCCTGTGGATTAATTAAAGCCTGTTTTACAGCAAATATTGTGTTCGTTGTGATTCAAGATCAAATCAAATCAAGTTTATTTGTATAGCGCTTTTAACAATAAACATTGTCGCAAAGCAGCTTTACAGAATTTGAACGACTTAAAACATGAGCTAATTTTATCCCTAATCTATCCCCAATGAGCAAGCCTGTGGCGACGGTGGCAAGGAAAAACTCCCTCAGACGACATGAGGAAGAAACCTCGAGAGGAACCAGACTCAAAAGGGAACCCATCCTCATTTGGGCAACAACAGACAACCTGACTATAATATTAACAGTTTTAACAGGTATAACCCTCAACTGTCCTCATGGGGCCGTCCTTCACAGGAGCGGTGCGATAAAACTCCGACCAGACACAGGGCCCCAGGATGGATCAAGCAGGTCCGAGGGGCAGAAGAGGCCAGCATCTCAATCCCAGGATCAACATGTAACTCAGAGGGACAGATTGGGGGGGGAAGAGAGAGAGAAAGAAAACACAGGTTGTTAGGTATGCCCTAAAAATGACAAGTATTAAATCTGTGTGGTAGGCTCGCAGAGACGAGAGTCTTTACATCAGGCATAACACACAACAATGGCATGTTAATATGGTAAAATATATCATGACCTACTCTGGCTGGATGCTTGATTGGGTAATGGGAGCACACTCCTCAGCAATGATGAGATGCAGATGGGACCCTTAGGGCTGGCCAAGACAATTTAGTTACATTTCACCAGGTCTGGGACATGCGACAGAATGTCTGACGGCCGATTCCCTGCAGGCTACGATAGCCAGTCGAGGTCTCCACCAAAAGATTTCCTGTTGACTCCATGTAACTCAGAGGGACAGATTTGGGGTGGGGGGGAGGGAAAGAAAACACAGGTGGTTAGGTATGCCCAATGTCACCTGAATAAGTAGGAACAGTATACATATTGCACCGAGTACAAGCAGGGACTCCGGCAACTAACTATGACAGCATAACTAAAAGGAGAGAGCCAGAAGGTAACACAGGCATGAGGGAGCCCCGGGACATAAAGCTGCCAGCCACTACACCGTCAACAAACTCGAGTGAGCAAGCGAGTGGGGACTGACAGCATCCATACATCCCAGTTTACCAAAACACTCTATGTCTGAGGACCCTCCAGATCTACTCCTTTACCTCATAAACACCATTAACAAAAGGCTTGACTAAACAGATATGTTTTCAGCCTAGACTTAAATGCTGAGACTGTGTCTGATTCCCGAACATTACTTGGAAGGCTGTTCCATAACAGTGGGGCTTTGTAAGAAAAGGCTCTGCCCCCTGATGTAGCCTTCACTATACGAGGTACCAGCAGATAGCCTGCACCTTTTGATCTAAGTAGGCGTGGCAGGTCATAGAGGAGCAGAAGTTCACTCAGGTACTGTGGTGCGAGACCATTTAGTGCTTTAAAGGTCAATAGTAGTATTTTATAATCAATACGAAATTTGATTGGGAGCCAATGCAGTGTGGATAAGACAGGCGTGATGTGGTCATATTTTCTAGTTCTAGTAAGGACTCTTGCTGCTGCATTTTGAACTAACTGGAGCTTGTTTATGCACTTATTGGAACATCCAGACAGTAAAGCATTACAATAATCCAACCTGGAGGTAACGAAAGCATGGACTAGTTTTTCCGCATCATGCAATGACATTAAATTTCTTATCTTTGCAATATTTCTGAGATGAAAGAAAGCTATCTGGGTGATGTTATCAATGTGAGTTTCGAATGAAAGACTGGGGTCAATATGTTAATTCAAGATGTTAAGGTAGCTTGAAAAAGTGAAATGGCTCACTTGCTGTCCAGGTAACAAGCAGCTGCTCTAGAGTGCTAAAAGGCTTGGAGGCGCTGTGGGAGTGAGGTAGATGTAGGACGTGTTTCGCACAGGCTCCGCTGGAATGTGACTTTTTTTACACTTTTATATTACACTTTTTATTTGTTTTGCCGGCGTTAAGCTCTATTATTGCAGCCTTTCACTTTATGTAAACTTTTTTCGCTTGTGGACACTCTATGATGGCAAGCCGTGGGAGAGGTGACGCTACTAAAGCAGGCCGCAGCAAGTCCTGGCTATCACCTCAACCACAATCCCCAGATCAGCCAGATGCTAATGCCACCTTGTTGTTGAACATGAGGGAGATGATGGATGAAATGCGCTTGGACATCCTCAGTAAGTTTGAAACCACCATCTCGGCAGCAGTTAAAAGAGAGATTGTGGCGGCTTTGGAGCCCTTTGAGAACAGACTCGCTTCATATGGCGAAGCGATCGCGGACCTCGAGCGCTCGGCGAATGCTAATGACAGGGAGCTATCCGACCTCCGAGCTAATGTTAGCAAGCTAACCACCACTGTTGACTCCCTGTCAAAGAATTGCGAGGACCTGGAGAGTCGTTCAAGGTGGAATAATGTTCGCCTAGTGGGCCTGCCTGAGGGTACAGAGGGTCCTTGTCCCACCGAGTTCACGGACCAGCTCCTACAAGACTTACTCGGTCTTGACAATAAACCTCTACTGGACCGGGCTCATCGCACTCTACGCGCCACGCCTAAAGGCCAATTTATGCTGACAACCCAGTCCTCGCAGACGGTGTTGCAGATAGCGTCTGCGTAGCCCCCCCACCTTCGCAGATGCTCTGCGCACACCTCCCAAAAATTGTGACCACCGCAGAAGCCTCGCAGACAGCGCCGCAGACAAGAGGGCTCTGATTGGTCCACTCTACCCGCTGTGCACGCACTTCTGCTTCCCTACTTTCCCGGTTTGTTTTGTTTTCACGACCGGCATTTTTAAAAACACGAGCGAAGATGGAGCAGCATGAAGAGAGGTTGATTGAGGAAGTACGTACATCTATACAACTCCAGTTCTAGTCATTATAAAAAAAAAAAGTTCTAGTCATTATAAGTAACCGGAGGATAAACACTCCACTAACCACACCCACCAACTACTCCTAGCGACTTCACGCTCCCTTGCGTTGTGCCAGTGAATAACATCGCGCACGCCTATTACTCCCCGCTCAACGATAAATTACAACTGTCTGCGAAAAGCTATCTGCGAAAGCCTTGTTGCAAGAGCATGCAGAGGCCTTAAGGATGGCAAGCCCCCTCGTCCACTCATTAATTCGGGTGAGCCTGTTTCAAGCCCAGAACCAAATTCTGCGCTGAGCCGGAGAACCTTCCCCTCTTTCCTACATGGGCAGGAGGATCTCGATCTTCCCCGACTTCACCCCGGCGGTGGCTAAAAAGCGGGCCGCCTTTGCTGCAGTAAAAAAGGAGCTCCATTCCTGCCCGAACGTCAGGTTTGGTCTTTTTTACCTGGCAATGCTATGCATTACTCTGCCCAGCAGACAGACCCACAGGTTTGAGGATCCGACATTGGCGCTGAACTTCATTGAAAAGAATATTAAAAAGGGAGTCACCCCGGACACTATTTAGCTGACATGTTAACTTGCTGTTTTGCTGTTATTGTTGCTGGCCTTGAGGACTACATTTGCTCCTCACCAGGGTTGCCTTGGTTTCTTAATGAGCTACAGTTCTGAGGCGACACTGATTTTTGTTTTCTTGTTTACTCCTTGCTTTCTCAGTTTTCCCTGACTTGGCTTATGGTGGCTATTTGATTGGAATACAGGAATACCTCAGGTAAAAACTGTAGCACCGTAGGTGCCCTTGTGATTTATCACAATTGATTGTGAGATGCTGCAAGGTTTTTTTTGTTTGTTTGTCTCTTTTCTTCACGTTATTGTTCGATAAGATTGTTTTATGTATTGATTTAATAGTCAGCTTTAGCTACCCGACTTAATTCTTATTACATTTATTACAGTGCAATTTCATTGACATAACTTCATGTCACATTTCTAATGCCTAAGTAGTTGTAGTTCATTAGCTGTTTGGTATAGGTTTTTTTCAGAACTATAACAGGTGTGACAGATTGGTTGCTTAAGGGGCTATTTTGCACGCATCTCGTTTGGGGGGATACTTCTGCTAAAGTTCGTGTAGGTGGGAAGGGAAAGGTACAGTGGTGCTTGAAAGTTTGTGAACCCTTTAGAATTTTCTATATTTCTGCATAAATATGACCTAAAATATCATCAGATTTTCACACAAGTCCTAAAAGTAGATAAAGAGAACCCAGTTAAACAAATGAGACAAAAATATTATACTTGGTCATTTATTTATTGAGGAAAATGATCCAATATTACATATCTGTGAGTGGCAAAAGTATGTGAACCTCTAGGATTATCAGTTAATTTGAAGGTGAAATTAGAGTCAGGTGTTTTCAATCAATGGGATGACAATCAGGTGTGAGTGGGCACCCTGTTTTATTTAAAGAACAGGGATCTATCAAAGTCTGATCTTCACAACACATGTTTGTGTAAGTGTATCATGGCACGAACAAAGGAGATTTCTGAGGACCTCAGAAAAAGCGTTGTTGATGCTCATCAGGCTGGAAAAGGTTACAAAACCATCTCTAAAGAGTTTGGACTCCACCAATCCACAGTCAGACAGATTGTGTACAAATGGAGGAAATTCAAGACCATTGTTACCCTCCCCAGGAGTGGTCGACCAACAAAGATCACTCCAAGAGCAAGGCATGTAATAGTCAACGAGGTCACAAAGGACCCCAGGGTAACTTCTAAGCAACTGAAGGCCTCACTCACATTGGCTAATGTTAATGTTCATGAGTCCACCATCAAGAGAACACTGAACAACAATGGTGTGCATGGCAGGGTTGCAAGGAGAAAGCCACTGCTCTCCAAAAAGAACATTGCTGCTCGTCTGCAGTTTGCTAAAGATCACGTGGACAAGCCAGAAGGCTATTGGAAAAATGTTTTGTGGATGGATGAGACCAAAATAGAACTTTTTGGTTTAAATGAGAAGAGCTATGTTTGGAGAAAGGAAAACACTGCATTCCAGCACAAGAACCTTATCCCATCTGTGAAACATGGTGGTGGTAGTATCATGGTTTGGGCCTGTTTTGCTTCATCTGGGCCAGGACGGCTTGCCATCAGTGATGGAACAATGAATTCCGAATTATACCAGCGAATTCTGAAGGAAAATGTCAGGACATCTGTCCATGAACTGAATCTCAGGAGAAGGTGGGTCATGCAGCAAGACAACGATCCAAGCACACAAGTCGTTCTACCAAAGAATGGTTAAAGAAGAATAAAAGTTAATGTTTTGGAATGGCCAAGTCAAATTCCTGACCTTAATCCATCGAAATGTTGTGGAAGGACCTGAAGCAAGCAGTTCATGTGAGGAAACCCACCAACATCCCAGAGTTGAAGCTGTTCTGTACGGAGGAATGGGCTAAAATTCCTTCAAGCCGGTGTGCAGGACTAATCAACAGTTACCGGAAACGTTTATGGCCCTTTTCCACTACCCTTTTTCAGCTCACTTCAGCTCGCTTCAGCTCACTTCAGCCCGACACGGCTCGCGTTTCGACTACCAAATACCAGCACGACTCAGCTCGTTTCAGCCCTGCTTAGCCCCCAAAACTCGCACCGTTTTGGAGTGGGGCTGAAGCGAGCCAAAGCGAGCCGACTGAGGCTGGGGGCGTGAGCAGACACTCCCCTGTGCACTGATTGGTGAGGAGGAGTGTCCTCACATGCCCACACACGCCCCGCGAGCACGCTGGGATCTGTAAACACCGTAAACCCGGAAGGAGAAGAATTATGAATTACGAGAATTTCTGAAGCCTTATGCGCCTCGCCTCATCTATACGCTCTTGCCAGTATCTGTTGGCGTTGTCGGTGACAACAAGCCACAGCACCAAGACCAGCAACACTAACCATGTCCTCCATGTTTATTGTTTACTATTCGGGTTGTGAGACTACCGCTTAAAAGATCACTGATGTCACTGTTTGCGCTGCTTAACGACATCACCTGACGTCCACCCACTTTCGCTAGCTCCACCCAGTGTGTCCACCCACTTCCAGCCAGCACGGTTCAGCGCGCTTGTAGTCGAAATGCAACTCCAACAGCCCCGCTCAGCCCGACTCAGCACGGCACGGCTCAGCCTGACTCAGCCGCGTTTGTAGTGGAAAAGCGGCAGTTTAGTTGCAGTTATTGCTGCACAAGGGGGTCACACCAGATACTGAAAGCAAAGGTTCACATACTTTTGCCACTCACAGATATGTAATATTGGATCATTTTCCTCAATAAATAAATGACCAAGTATAATATTTTTGTCTCATTTGTTTAACTGGGTTCTCTTTATCTACTTTTAAGACTTGTGTGAAAATCTGATGATGTTTTAGGTCATATTTATGCAGAAATATAGAAAATTCTAAAGGGTTCACAAACTTTCAAGCAGCACTGTATATGTGTGTTATGTTTGTTTGTGTTTTTCTTTCTTTCTTTTTGTTTTACATCAGTCAAGTTTTTGCTTTCAGTTTTGCTTCAGATCATCACTATTACATAATACTATTGTTACCTAGCCATGATCCCATCTAATGTAACAACATCATCCAGTGGGTGTGACATTAGATTCACGAGTTTTAACTGCAAAGGGCTCAATAATCCTATAAAATGAAGTAAGATACTGCACCATCTTTACCATCTTGGGGCCCATGTAATTTTTTTGCAAGAAACTCACCTCAAGGTCTCAGACCACTCTAAATTGAGGAGGGGATGGGTAGGTCAGGCTTACCATTCCTCATTTCAAGGCAAATCTAGGGGTGCAGCTATCTTGTTACATAAATCTGTTCCCTTTGTGCATTCAAGTACTATCTCTGACCCTAATGGTAGATTTGTTATAGTTGCTGGTCAGATTCATAACACCCGGGTTTTGGTTATGGTCTTGGCTAATATTTATGCTCCCAATTTTGATGATGATGCTTTCTTTAAACGCCTTTTTCTAACTCTCCCTGATTTGTCATCACACCACTTAATACTAGGTGGAGACTTTAATTGCAGGCTTGACCCCCAGCTGGACTGTTCCTCCCTCAGAGCTTGCACTCCATCGAAATCAGCTAAAGCAGGGCTTTTCAAAGTGTGGGGCGTGCCCCCCCTGGGGGGCGCCAGAGTTCTTCAGGGGGGGCGCAACGTGAGGAAAAATAAACCAGAATAAGTTACTATTGCGGACATTTAGCGAACTTCAGCTAGCCTTTACCAGAGACAAAATGGATCGATTTTTAGTACCTAAAGCTACAGTGAGTGAGGAGACAGTCTGGGCCAAGCAAAAAAAACAGAGCCTCCAGGATGTTGCAATTTGCAACTTCAACACAAATTCAACCAAGCCCCATGAATTCAGGGCGGCGTTGCAATTATATCCAATCACCGCAACTTTCCCGCAAATTTGACCAATCGTTGGCGTCGTCTTGAGGTGACGTCGACAAACTACCTTCCGCCTTACTTCCGTGTATACGTTCAAGAGAAGCAGCATGTGCGCAGTGTTACCAGATTGGGTGGTTTCAAGTGCATTTTGGCGGGTTTTGAACATATTTTGGACTGGAAAACATCAGCAGTATCTGGCAACATTGCATGATGTGCGAGTCAGTGTTTATGTAGGCTTAAATTCTGTTACTGAAAGTGTGTTATGTTTACAGTGAAGGACTGTGTGCACTTTACATTATTTTTTTTTACTTAATACAAGAAATTAATGGATGCCAACATTTTTGCCAAAATGGTATTTTATTTTCCATTGTTTAGGCAGCTTCAGCATCATACTGTGAGATTCTGTTCAAATTGTTTTTTTTTCTTCTATGAAGCCTGAGCCATTTATTTTATTAGTTTATAATTATTGTTTAATTTAGTCTTCAGGAGAGACTGCCTGCACACAGTACTAGTATTAATAGTTTTTTTTCTTACATGAAAGCTGAGGCATTTATTTTATATTTTAAGGTAACTTCATGTTGTGCTGTGAGGTTCTATGCACTTTAACTTTTGAACCAACAGGTGCATTTGGATAAGTAAAGCCTATTTTTCTGCATTTTTGTAGTCCTGGTAATCTTTTATATTGGTAAAGTTGTTTATAGGACCATTTCTCAGTGTCTTTGTTTTTTTTAATCAATAGTTTTTCAGTAATAACTTAATATTTAACATATCACTCAATTTTAATCACAAAAAGAGAAAATCGCAACAATTTCTCGCAACTTTCACTTCCTCCGCAATGTAATCGCAACAAAAACCTAAAAAACACCGCAACTTTCATCGCAATTTGTTTGAAAAACCCCGCAACATCAGACATTTTAGCCCGCAACAATCACAAAAAAGGCCCGCGAAATCCTGGGGGGACTGAAAAAAGAAGGAAGTATGACCACGATTATTTAAAGTCTGGATTTTCATGGACTGGATCTGAAGATGCTCCACTGCCACAGTGTGTTGTCTGCCAAGAGGTGCTAGCTAACGATGCTATGAGATGTTTAAAATGTGTAAAACAAGATGTTTTAAAAAGCACAGATGTTTAAGATGTGAAAAAGAAAAAAAGAAAAATGTGTACAACAACCATTTTTTAAAAATACGAATGGAACATTAAGTATAGCAACAACAAAAATTGTAAGGGGGGGCCCCTGTTGTTTATTTGCTCTCTGAGGGGGGGCTGACTCTCCCACACTTTGAAAACCCCTGAGCTAAAGTAATCCAGTCCTTTATGGAGGAATTTGCTGTCACCGACATCTGGCACTTTTGTAACCCTTCTAAGAGGGAATATTCATTTTTCTCTCATGTCCATCACACTTTCACCTGCATTGACTATTTTTGGGTTGATAATAGATTTCTCTCATCGGTATCGAATTGTAAATATGATGCTATTGTTATTTCTGATCATGCCCCTATTTCTATGGATATTTGCATTAAGAGCTTTAATATGCGTGCGCCATGGCGTCTTAATACACGCCTTCTTTTAAATGAGGATTTTGTTAACTTTGTCTCACAACAAATTGACTTCTTTGTGAGCTTGAATAAAACACCCGATGTTTCTGCCTCAGTACTTTGTGAGGCCTTAAAGGCATACATCAGGGGGAAGATAATCTCCTACGCAGGATATGAGAAGAAACTCAGGAGAGAGAAATTAACTAAGCTGACACAACGCATATCTGAACTCGACAGGTTGTACGCTACTTACAAAACTCCAGAGCTATATAAAGAGCGACTCTGTCTACAGTCAGAATTCGATGCCTTAACGACACACCGTACCACTGAACTTCTCCTACAAACGAGGTCCCAGTTCTATGAGCATGGAGATAAGGCTAGTAAATTGTTAGCACACCAATTACGTCAGGCATCTACATCTCACCATATCCCTCAAATTCAGACTAATTCGCGTATCACCACTGAACCCATGGAAATTAATAACGTGTTTAAGGAATTTTATATGTCTCTCTATTCATCTGATCAAGATGCCACTCCTGATTTTGACAGTTTCTTTGAAAATGTGGACATTCCCTCACTCGATCAACCAGCTGCAGAAGAGTTAGAGAGGCCAATTACTATCGCTGAACTTAATACAGCTGCATCATCTCTGCAAAATGGGAAAAGCCCTGGGCCAGATGGCTTTCCTTCTGAATTTTTCAAAAAGTTCTGGCACAAGCTTGCCCCTTTGTTATTGGATATGTTCAATGAATCATTTGAATCCGACCGCCTTCCCCAAACTCTCAATCAAGCCTCCATTTCCCTTCTCCTAAAAAAAGGCAAGGACCTGTTAGCCTGCACCTCTTATCGTCCGATAAGTTATTGAATGTTGATTTTAAATTGTTATCCAAACTATTAGCATTACATCTGGAATCCATCCTCCCTTCTATCATTTCCTTGGACCAAATGGGGTTCATTCGAAATAGGCACTCCTTCTCTAACCTTAAGACGTTTGTTCAATGTACTTTACAATGTCTCCTCTTCTGACACCCACGAAGCTGTGATATCATTAGATGCCGAAAAGGCATTTGACAGAGTTGAGTGGGATTACCTCTTCTATGTCTTGGAGAAATTTGATTTTAAGAATAGTTTTATTTCATGGATTAAGTTGCTTTATTCAGCCCCACAAGCCTCAATCAGGACGAATAATATCCAATCAGAATATTTTCGCCGATATCGCTCTACTAGACAGGGTTGCCCTTTGAGCCCTCTATTATTCGCAATCGCTATTGAACCTCTCTCGATAGCCCTTCGGTCCAACCACCTTATTACAGGCATATTTAGAAATGATATTCAGCTGAGAATTTCCCTTTATGCAGATGACCTACTTTTATATGTTTCCAACCTGCCTGTCTCAGTTCCCGCTGCTCTTGCCACTCTTCATTCATTTGGTCAAATTTCTGGATATAAATTAAATTTAAACAAAAGCGAGATATTTCCCATTAACCCCGCTGCTAAGAAGTATCCCCTGGAAAACTTTCCCTTTAAAGTTGCTCAACATAGTTTTGTATATCTTGGAATTCATGTTACGCACAAATTTGAAGACCTCTACAAAACTAACTTTGCCCCCCTATTGACCTGAATCCAGAAAGACTTTGAACAATGGTCTCTGCTTAATATGTCTTTGATTGCACGTGTCAACTCTGTTAAAATGAATGTACTCCCAAGACTCTCCTACCTGTTCCAGTGCGTACCACTCTTCCTCCCTTAGTCTTTTTTCCATAAACTAGATAGCCTGATCTCTGAATTTATCTGGAACCAGAAGGTTCCTAGGCTGCGCAAACAATATTTGCAAAGGCCGAAGCCACTGGGAGGGCTGGCCCTGCCAAATTTTAGGTTCTATTATTGGGCCACCAATATCAGGATTCTTAAGCACTGGCTTCAATATGAGGCTTTTGATCCTCCCCCAGCATGGCTGGTTATGGAGGCAAGTTAAGCAAAACCAGTGACCTTGAAAGCCCTAGTGCGCTCCCCTATCCACTCCTCCACGTTTCCCTACACCAAGAATGTGATTGTTAAGGCCTCACTTAGGATTTGGGTCCAGTTTAAGTGCCACTTTGGTCTACAGACATACTCTATTTATGCACCACTAGTGGCTAACCATGCTTTTCCTCCTTCCCTCATAGACAGTGTTTTCTTAAGGTGGACGAATCTTGGTATTCATAACTTCAAAGACCTGTATATTGATAATGTTTTTGCTTCTTTTCAGCAATTTTTAGTTAAATTCTCACTTCCTAAGCAGCACTTCTTTAGATATTTACAAGTCCGCAGTTTTGTTCAGGGCACAAAACTAGCTTTCCTAATTTACCCTCTGACTCTGCTTTGGATGGCTTCCTGATGCCAATTCCTACTCTTAAAGGATCTATCTCATATATCTATAATCAAATTAATCTTTTATGTTCAGAGCCCCTCAGCTTAAAGGATATGGGACATGGATTTTTACCTGGGCATAATTATGTATAAAGGACATAAGAAATGCCATCTAAATCACTGCAGGGTGTCAAAAATGTGAAAATCATCACATTATTCAAGTTTTTTTATACATCAGCGTAAAACAAGGATTCGTTAATGAGCTAGATGGTCGCGTGACCCGTGATGTCACAAAAACTTTCCAAGGAGCCAGCGCTTGGGTATCTAATGTAAACAGGTTACCGAAATGGACACCATCGACAGTGATATTCCCGATGTTTCACAGAGATGTGAAGTTAGACCCTATCAATTCGAACCGATAGCTGGAAATTCACATGAACATGGATCTTGTCTTTACTCTGACGGGTCAGATGATTCTGAGAGTGAGAGTTCATTCAGCCCTCATGAAACTGAAAGTGGTCGGCTCGATAACACTTCCTGGTAAGTTAAAAACAATTCTGCTCAAAGGCTAATGATCTATTGAAAGAAGTATTATTTTTGTATCATACATTGAAAGTTCATCATAGATCTAGCTAAAGTCCGTTGCAAGCTAGTTTTTTTTTTGCTGATATTTTTCGAGATTGATTGAGATACGGGCGGCACGGTGGTGTAGTGGTTAGCGCTGTCACCTCACAGCAAGAAGGTCCTGGGTTCGAGCCCCGGGGCCGGCGAGGGCCTTTCTGTGTGGAGTTTGCATGTTCTCCCCGTGTCCGCGTGGTTTTCCTCCGGGTGCTCCGGTTTCCCCCACAGTCCAAAGACATGCAGGTTAGGTTAACCGGTGACTCTAAATTGACCGTAGGTGTGAATGTGAGTATGAATGGTTGTCTGTGTCTATGTGTCAGCCCTGTGATGACCTGGCAACTTGTCCAGGGTGTACCCTGCCTTTCGCCCGTAGTCAGCTGGGATAGGCTCCAGCTTGCCTGCGACCCTGTAGAAGGATAAAGCGGCGAGAGATAATGAGATGAGATGAGATGATTGAGATACAATGCTTCCAGAGTCCGAGATGAAAACATTCAAAATGGCGAAACGAGTCAGAATTATGATAATCAATAATTGATACACCCAAAATTATAATACTAATCCTTACCTCGGCTTTCAGATGCTTAGCGCAGAGGTCTTCAACAGAGGGGTCGCGAAATCGCACCGGATCACTCATATCAACAAAAATATTCCTGCCCTGTCCCCTGGCCTCCGTGCAGGGATGCAAACAGCGCGCCTTTCGGCGGATGCTGCCTTTTTCACGGCTGAATCGTGCAGATCCGATTTTTTTTTAAAAATAGCGATATTAATTCATGAAACATGAAGTATAAGGATGAGAAAAAAACAGTTTAAATCAGGAAGCTGCGCACATTTGTGCAGCCTGGCGCAAATGTGCGCAGCTTCCCGATTTAAACTGGTTTTTTTTCTCATCCTTATACTTCCTGTTTCATGTTTCATGAATTAATATCGCTCAGTACCTGAGTATTAATGTTGAAAGAATCCTCAGTGAAATGGTCCGAACACAGTTTGTGGGAAACAGTAGGTGCAAAGTTTTTTCAACAGGTGTTCTGTAAAGTTATCCTACCTCTTGGATTTGTCCTACCAAGCCTACTGCGCATGCGCGAAGCCTACTGCGCATGCGCAGGTGAGCCCACACTTTCCTCAGCTTCGGGTCCTTGGGGAATGCAAAAAAACTTACTCCAGGGCATTTCCCATTGGAATTCTTGCAACCATAAGCAGCACAATACACCATGATGTCCAATGTATGATGTCCAATGTACTTTAAAGACTATAAAAACAATTTTCTTGTCATCCACTTCTCCATTCATCTACCCGCTTGTGCTGTGCCCGAAAGTTTTTGTGACGTATGATCACGTGACAGCGGCTCTTCCGGTTGCAAAAAATGCATATTGGAAGTCGAGCAGAAATGCCATATAATCATCACGAATATAACAATTTTGCTGAATTTAATAGATGATTTTGTATTTGTTGATGCAATTAATTCATATTTTTAATGGAAAGAAACTGATATAGCGTGCATTTATGTTTCATGTCCCATATCCTTTAATAAAGTCACTCTGGGAGGAGGACCTGGGGGTAGAGATATCAGAGGAAGTCTGGACAAAGATTTTGAGACGGGTACATAAATCTTCTATTTGCGCTAGACACAGTCTTATTCAGTGTAAAGTTGTACACCGTACCTATTACACTAAGGCTCGACTGGCTAAAATTTATGATGGTGTAATTCCAACTTGTGATAGGTGTCAGCAATCTCCTGCAAACCTTATACATATGTTCTGGCATTGTCCATCTCTACATAATTATTGGGTTGAGATTTTTAATACCCTGTCAGAGGTAGTTGGGGAAAAAATAAAACCAAATTCTCTGAGTGCACTGTTTGGGGTTGCCCCCCCTTCCCCTTCCCTTTCTAAGTCCAAAAAGGATGTGCTTGCTTTTGCTACCTTGCTAGCCAGAAGATTAATTGTAATTAATTGGAAATCAATGATTCCGCCCAGTCACGCCCACTGGATTAGAGACGCCCTTTATTTTCTGAAGTTGGAGAAAATTAGACTGTCTTTGACTGGCTGCTCCAGTAAATTTGGGAAATTATGGGGCCCATTCTTTCAATTCGTTATGAGGACAGATCTTTCACTCGCCCCTGACTGACTGACACGACTGAAGCAGCTAAGAGAGGTGCCATTACTCTGACTTGGGATGTCTGTTGCTATGTTTATTGCTGTTTACTGTTACCTGACTGATGTGCCTGTCCCCTTTTTTTTTTTTTGCTTTTTTTTCTTTCCCCCTTTTTTTGTTGTCTAAAAAGAAAGAATGTATACTTAATTCTTTGTAAATGTTTCAATACAATTGTATACGTCTGCAAAACCCAATAAACAAAGTTTTTTAAAAAAGAGTGCTAAAAGGCTTTCGTGCCAAAACATTTCCAAACAATTTGTCAAGTTCATGATCAAAGCAAATTAGGAATATACACTGAACTCTGGGAAAGATTGAGGTACTAGGATATTGACTAACGTGCCTCACTTACCTCTCTTCTGGTTTCAGTATATTTTGTCATTATTTGATGTGTTTTGTCGACATATTGTTGTTTATTCATAATGTATTTTCATGAGCATTGATGTGTTTCATATTGTGCGGGAGACACATTTTGCTGTTGCAACCTTAAAAAAAAGTGGAACAGGAATTTTATTCTCCATTTAAAAGTTTGAGATTAAAAGTTTTTGCTTATTTTTTAAATAAAAATCCCATTAAATCTGCATATTGTTGGCATCAAAACGATCCTGTGAAATTACCTGAAATTAAGCATGTAATTCCATATTTTAAATAAACCATATTTTCTTATGCCAGCAGTTTAAAAGAGACTTTCAATTTATTGACTGCTCTTGCATATTTTAAACTCTCAAAAAAAAAAATCTTGCACAGTCTACACATTTTGGCATCAGATGATGAGATATCTATCCTTGATCCAAACTGTATAATTTACTAAGTGACTTGGTGAATATTTTCTGAGTTTTGGAGGTTTGTTTAACTATCGTGCTGAGCATATAAATGTGCCTAATTTTCTCCAAATTGATTTCACGCTTGTCATATTTGCTGGGTCAAAAACAGACAAATTTCAGATTAAATTACATATATTAAGCATGAAAATGACCATGTTATTAACTAAGTGACATTTTTAAAAATATTTGTCAAGTTTTGAGAGCTTTTTGAGCTGTTTATAAAACACCTTGTGCTTCAGACTTCTGCAAGTATGGATGGAGAAAAGTGACAAATTATTTTTCCTTATACTGGCATTATGGATGGAGAAAAGGGACAAATTAGTTATTTTTCCTTATACTGGCAATATACTGCAAAAATGGAAGGGGGATAAAATGGACAAACTAGCATCGAGTGAAATGTAACATGTAATAGATTATAACTGTAGAATTGACATGTGTTTTTCAGTGTTTGTGATGCTTAGGATTTGCTATCGCAACACACTCATAGTTTCTGCAGGAACTGCACTATCTCGTCCACTTCAGATGCTGACATGTATAATGCTATATTTTTTATATTATATTTTTAGATATTTAGGGCCCAAGCACCGAGGTGCAGGCCATAGGTGCAAAGACCTATTGTTTTTGGCCTGTTTTTTCTTCTTATTATCATTATTATTATTAGGGCCCGAGCAGAGAGGTGTAGGCCATAGGCGCAAAGCCACATGTTTCCTCTTCTTATTTTTTTCTCTGTGGAAAAACTCATTTTTGATGCTCAAAAACTCGTGAATTGTGGCACACTGATCAAATGTGCATAAAATCACAAAGTTACACTGAGCAAGGACCTGGGCGTGGTCCCCGAGCTCTATAGTGCCCCTGAGAACAAGCTATGGTTGAGATGAAGTTGCCTGGGTCAGCACGAGATTTGGTAGTATTGATACTCATGTAATACAAGACAAAGGTGACTTAGTTGTATTTGACTGCACCCAACAGGAAGTCAGCCATGTTGGATTGAATGTGGGATTTTGAAATTTTCCCGCACTGTTTTGAGGGACTTACCATGGCTGATGAAATTTTGCACATACATTTGTCTTATGATACAATTTGAGTTGATAGGGTAAATTAGCCTAGGTGGGCTTCATTAACTCTATAGTGCCACCTAGTTCAAAAACACAGATTTGGCACCTTGTACAAATACAAAAACTCATGAGATTTGTTAGACACGTCAGTAATGCACACCGAAACTCAGCGACAGGGGCTTGATCCCAGGTGTGTCTGGGGGACTCCATAGCACCCCCATATGTCATGGAGACTCCTGCCTGGTGTATAGTTTCACCTATCTGTGTGAAATTTGGTAGGTGTGTGAATTGCCCTGAGATGAACAAAATTGCTTATACATTGCATCAGCCATACTCAACAGGAAGTGAGATATTTTTGGTTTTGTGCGTTTTGACACGTTATGTTTTAACAAACTCCTCCTAGGTGGTTTGATGGATCCATGCCATAGTTGGTATACGTCATGTCAAAATGTTGTTGATGTTAAATTGCTAAGGGATTTCCAATATGTTGCAAGATGTTGAAATGGCAAACCAATAAATTTAAACATTACGCCACGCAAACAGGAAGTGAGTCATAAATTCAACATGCATTGCCTGATACGGCTCAAACTTCACAGGTTATAGGACATCATGGTTCTGAAGATATCCACATACCCAAAGACACCCTCTGGTATAGCGACACCATTTGAACATGGACAGTAATGATTCCATTGCCAAAACACGTGTTACGTTTTGATGTACTCTTCCTAGGCGGTTTGTTGGATTCATGCCATATTTGGTAAAAACGTCATGTACTCAGAGGTCTGGGGACTTTCAGACAGTTTGAGGCAGTCTGCTACACCTTGACATTTTTAAGTTTTTCATCTAACTAAAAACATCTGTGCAAAAGTGGCACATATTGTGATATTCTAGAAAACCTCAGCAATAACAATATGAGAGTAAACTAAATGTAATGAAATTAGTTTTTATTAAAATTCAGTGTAAACACAATTAGACAAAAACCTATTTTCAAAGGTCTTCAAATCTTGTAAAAAAAACACACACTATAAATATATCTAGCCAAGACTTTTGAAGTTTGAACCTTGTAAACATAAATATTGGCTACATAAAAGTAAGAAGAGCATTCAGTAATGTTATGTAGTTTCAATACAAATTGCAAAAAAGTCTAGACAAACTGAAGCCAGTGGTTATTTCAAATGAATACTGATTAGATGGGTGTATCACACCTGTAACTGCCCCCACCCCCCTGTCATTGTCTATGTGGTGTTGGCTGTCAATCTGTCAATGGCTGTCTTTGTCCTGTCAATGGCTCTGCCAGGGCACTGTCGTTACCTTCCCCCAAAGCTTTGCAAGCTACTGCAAAGAAAGTAAGTGTCACTGTGGCTCTCTGCTCCCATGTACAGTCTGTCACAGGCAACCCCGTTCCAAGTGTATCCAAATCCAAAAGAGCTTATAAAAATCCTCTTCAGCTGTACATACTCAATAAATTGTTCAGTAGGTAATGGTGCCTGTAATGTCACTGTGACTCTCTGCTCCCATTTCCATCTCTTTGTAAAGTCACAGGCAAATCAGTTCCAAAAGTGTGTCCAAATCCAAAAGAGCTTATAAAATATGACCTCTTCAGCTGTATGATAGCCAATAAGTTGTGAAGTCACAATCAGCAAAGAAAAGAGCTTCAGAAAAATCAAATGGCATCTTCAGCTGTATCAGCCCAATAATCTTTGCCTCAAATCACCAGTCCTCATCTGGATGCCAAACATCAAAACAGTTTCTGTCTGGATGAAGGCAGAGGTAGACATCACATGCTTTGCACTTCCACTGGGTCTTTGTCTTCCTTGCTGTCTGCAGTACACACAGCATCTGCGACCATCACCGGCCCTCTTCCCATCTGTGCTAAGCACGATCCCACAAACTGGATTGTGTGCCTTGCCAGCTTGCTTCAGGGGAGCCTGTGGGGCCTGTGATGTTACTCATCACAAATATCTTCGGCGGGATCAAGATGAAGCTCAAAGTGCATTTCTTCATCATTGCTGTCCTCACTGGATACATCTGACCTTACATCATCTGACTCACTCTCCAAAGCAAGTTGTTCTTGGATCAGCTGTGAAGCTTTGGCAGGCGACATCTTCTGTGTGTTGGTCGTAGTCTCTCCTCAAAGTTTCTCAGTTGGTATGTAAACAAGTGAACATGTGGACTTGTCTCATTGCATCGCTCCTGTGGAGGATGGCCCCATGAGGACAGTTGAAAGTCACACTTGGAAGACACTCTGGACTCTTACAGTAATGCTTTTATGGCTGAGGACTACAGTTGACTTGCTAACTTTAGGACTGCAGTTGTCATGAACAGTTTTGCACTCAAGTTTCCATCAATGAAGAGTTTATAACATCAACAAAACTGACTTCTTGTTCATCTCATCTCATTATCTCTAGCCGCTTTATCCTGTTCTACAGGGTCACAGGCAAGCTGGAGCCTATCCCAGCTGACTACGGGCGAAAAGCGGGGTACACCCTGGACAAGTCACCAGGTCATCACAGGGCTGACACATAGACACAGGCAACCATTCACACTCACGGTCAATTTAGAGTCACCAGTTAACCTAACCTGCATGTCTTTGGACTGTGGGGGAAACCGAAGCACCCGGAGGAAACCCATGCGGACACGGGGAGAACATGCAAACTCCGCACAGAAAGGCCCTCGCTGGCCACGGGGCTCGAACCCGGACCTTCTTGCTGTGAGGCGACAGCACTAACCACTACGCCACCCTGACTTCTTGTTAAATTGTTAATATTATAGTCATGCTGTCTGTTGTTGCCCAAATGAGGATGGGTTCCCTTTTGAGTCTGGTTCCTCTCGAGGTTTCTTCCTCATGTCGTCTGAGGGGGTTTTTCCTTGCCACCGTCGCCACAGGCTTGCTCATTGGGGATAGATTAGGGATAAAATTAGCTCATGTTTTAAGTCGTTCAAATTGTGTTAAACTGCTTTGTGACAATGTTTATTGTTAAAAGCGCTATACAAATAAACTTGACTTGACTTGTTTATACTGGTGAAATGGGGCGTGTTCTCACCCAGTCCTGCTAGACAATGACCCAATGACGCTATTGATTGCCCAAGTGCTTCGCATCTGAATAGCTGAGGGGTGTGTCATTAAGAGGCTGCTACTGCCCAGAGAGCTGAAAATCCTAAGATTTATTTTTATTGTCTTTACAAAGAGCCATCGATAAAAATTATTTTAAACACATATATATTTGAAAACTAGAAGATTCAAGGTTTCTAATGGTGTCACTTATATGTCTCCAGGACAAAAACTTGCATAGCTTCAGATGTGTATTTGGAATAGTCCTCAATATCCCCCCGGGGGGGAGCAGACCTTTAAGCGTTAAGATGTTGCTGATTTTAAGTTGTGAAGGGATTTGCGATATCTCCAAGATGTTTAAGGTGAACCAATAAATTTGTTATGCCACACAAACAGGAAGCATGTCATAAATTCACTATACATTGTCTGATATGGCTAAAAATTCACAGGTTATAGCATATGATGGTTCTGATGACATCCACATGCCCAATTTGACCCTCTGGAACAGCATCACCATTTGGACCTGGACAGTAATGATTCCATTGCCTAAAAACTTTGACTCATGAAATTTGGTAGTCACATCAGTCCTGGCCACTGCTACTCAGGGATAGAGTCTTGACCCCGGGTGTGTCCACTGGACTCCATAGCGCCCCCACATGTCATTGAGGTTTCTGCCTGGAATATAGTTTCACCTATCCTTGTCAAAATTGGTAGGTGGTGTGGGTGCCCCAATATGAACAAAACTGAAATGCACATTGTTTTAGCCAATTGACTTGTGACAGGATTTGCAATATCTTGCATGATGTTGAAAAGGCAAGCCAATAAATATGTTTTGCCATGCAAACAGGAAGTGTGTCATGAATTCACCATGCATTGCTTGATGTAGCTGATGCTTCACAGGTTATAGAACATCAGGGTTCTAATGATATCCCCATGCCCAAAGTGAGCCTCTCATGTAGCACCACCATTTGAACCTGAACAGTAATGATTTAATTGTTGAAAAACTCTGACTCATGAAATTTGGTACATGTCAGTCCTGGCCACTGCTACTCAGGAATAGATGCTTGGCCTCGAGTGTGAGGGCCCTTTATCGCTGCTAGCGGCTATATTTAGGGCCCGAGCACTGAGGTGCAGGCCTATGGACTGCACCATGGGTGCAAAGCCCTCTTGTTTTCGGCATGTTTTTTCTTCTTCTCCACTTTATTATCATTATTATTATTATTATTATTATGGCGGCGGGCGGCACGGTGGTGTAGTGGTTTAGTACTGTCGCCTCACAGCAAGAAGGTCCGGGTTCGAGCCCCGTGGCTGGCAAGGGCCTTTCTGTGTGGAGTTTGCATGTTCTCCCCATGTCCGTGTGGGTTTCCTCCGGGTGCTTCGGTTTCCCCCACAGTCCAAAGACATGCAGGTTAGGTTAACTGGTGACTCTAAATTGACCGTAGGTGTGAATGTGAGTGTGAATGGTTGTCTGTGTCTATTGCCGCTTTTCCACTACCAACGCGGCTGAGTTGGGCTGAGCCGTGCCGTGCTGAGTTGGGCTGAGTCGAGCTGAGCGGGGCTGTTGGAGTTGCATTTCGACTACAACCGCGCTGAACCGTGCTGGCTGGAAGTGGGTGGACACATTGGGTGGAGTTTAGCGAAAGTCGGTGGACATCACGTGATGTCGTTAGGCGGCGCAAACAGTGACATCAGTGACCTTTTAAGCGGTAGTCTCACGACCCAGATAGTAAACAATAAACATGGAGGACATGGAGTTGTTAGTGTTGCTGGTCTTGGTGCTGTGGCTTGTTGTCACCGACAACGCCAACAGATACTGGCAAGAGCGTATACAGTGGTGCTTGAAAGTTTGTGAACCCTTTAGAATTTTCTATATTTCTGCATAAATATGACCTAAAACATCATCAGATTTTCACACAAGTCCTAAAAGTTGATAAAGAGAACCCAGTTAAACAAATGAGACAAAAATATTATACTTGGTTATTTATTTATTGAGGAAAATGATCCAATATTACATATCTGTGAGTGGCAAAAGTATGTGAACCTCTAGGATTAGCAGTAAATTTAAAGGTGAAATTAGAGTCAGGTATTTTCAATCAATGGGATGACAATCAGGTGTGAGTGGGCACCCTGTTTTATTTAAAGAACAGGGATCTATCAAAGTCTGATCTTCACAACACATGTTTGTGGAAGTGTATCATGGCATGAACAAAGGAGATTTCTGAGGACCTCAGAAAAAGCGTTGTTGATGCACATCAGGCTGGAAAAGGTTACAGAACCATCTCTAAAGAGTTGGGACTCCACCAATCCACAGTCAGACAGATTGTGTACAAATGGAGGAAATACAAGACCATTGTTACCCTCCCCAGGAGTGGTCGACCAGCAAAGATCACTCCAAGAGCAAGGTGTGTAATAGTCATCGAGGTCACAAAAGACCCCAGGGTAACTTCTAAGCAACTGAAGGTCTCTCTCACATTGGCTAATGTTAAGGTTCATGAGTCCACCATCAGGAGAACACTGAACAACAATGGTGTGCATGGCAGGGTTGCAAGGGGAAAGTCACTGCTCTCCAAAAAGAACATTGCTGCTCGTCTGCAGTTTGCAAAAGATCACGTGGACAAGCCAGAAGGTTATTGGAAAAATGTTTTGTGGACGGATGAGACCAAAATAGAACTTTTTGGTTTAAATGAGAAGCATTATGTTTGGAGAAAGGAAAACACTGCATTCCAGCATCAGAACCTTATCCCATCTGTGAAACATGGTGGTGGCAGTATCATGGTTTGGGCCTGTTTTACTGCAACTGGGCCAGGACGGCTTGCCATCATTGATGGAACAATGAATTCTGAATTATACCAGCGAATTCTAAAGGAAAATGTCATGACATCTGTCCATGAAGTGAATCTCAAGAGAAGGTGGATCATGCAGCAAGACAGCAACCCTAAGCACACAAGTCGTTCTACCAAAGAATGGTTAAAGAGGGATAAAGTTAATGTTTTGGAATGGCCAAGTCAAAGTCCTGACCTTAATCCAGTGGAAATGTTGTGGAAGGACCTGAAGCGAGCAGTTCATGTGAGGAAACCCACCAACATCCCAGAGCTGAAGCTGTTCTGTATGGAGGAATGGGCTAAAATTCCTCCCAGCCAGTGTGCAGGACTGATCAACAGTTACCGCAAACGTTTAGTTGCAGTTATTGCTGCACAAGGGGGTCACACCAGATACTGAAAGCAAAGGTTCACATACTTTTGCCACTTACAGATGTGTAATATTGGATCATTTTCCTCAATAAATAAATGACCAAGTATAATATTTTTGTCTCATTTGTTTAACTGGGTTCTCTTTATCAACTTTTAGGACTTGTGTGAAAATCTGATGATGTTTTAGGTCATATTTATGCAGAAATATAGAAAATTCTAAAGGGTTCACAAACTTTCAAGCACCACTGTAGATGAGGCGAGGCGCATAAGGCTTCAGAAATTCTCGTAATTCGTAATTATTATTCTTCCGGGTTTACGGTGTTTACAGATCCCAGCATGCTCGCGGGGTGTGTGAGGACACTCCTCCTCACCAATCAGTGCACAGGGGAGTGTCTGCTCACGCCCCTAGCCCCACTCGGCTCGGTTTGGCTCGCTTCAGCCCTACTCCAAAACCGTGTGAGTTTTGGGGGCTGAGCAGGGCTGAAGCGAGCTGAGTTGTGCTGCTCTAAGATAGTCGAAACGCAAGCCGTGTCGGGCTGAAGTGAGCTGAAGCGAGCTGAAGTGAGCCGAAAAAGGGTAGTGGAAAAGGGCCATAAGTGTCAGCCCTGTGATGACCTGGCGACTTGTCCAGGGTGTACCCTGCCTTTCGCCCGTAGTCAGCTGGGATAGGCTGCAGCTTGCCTGCGACCCTGTAGAACAGGATAAAGCGGCTAGAGATAATGAGATGAGATGAGATTATGGCAGCACGGTGGTGTAGTGGTTAGCACTGTCGCCTCACAGAAAGAAGGTCCGGGTTTGAGCCCCGTGGCCGACGAGGGCCTTTCTGTGCGGAGTTTGCATGTTCTCCCTGTGTCCACGTGGGTTTCCTCCAGGTGCTCCGGTTTTCCCCACAGTCCAAAGACTTGCAGGTTAGGTAAACTGGTGACTCTAAATTGACCGTAGGTGTGAATGTGAGTGTGAATGGTTGTCTGTGTCTATGTGTCAGCCCTGTGATGACCTGGTGACTTGTCCAGGGTGTACCCCGCCTTTCGCCCGTAGTCAGCTGGGATAGGCTCCAGCTTGCCTGCGACCCTGTAGAAGGATAAAGCGGCTAGAGATAATGAGATGAGATGAGACTTGCGTTGCTTGAAAACTCATGAATTTTGGCACACTGATCAAATTTGTGTTAAATCACAAAAATACACTGAGGAAGGGACTGGGCATGGTCCCGGAGCTCTATAGCGCCCCCGAGAACAAGCTATGGTTGAGATGAAGTTGGTCGGATTGGCATGAGAGTTGGTGTGATCCATATTTGTGTGACACAGTACAAAGTTCACTTCGTTGTATTTGACTCTGCCCAACAGGAAGTCAGCCATGTTGGATGGAATGTGGGCTTTTGAAATTTTCCTGCACTGTTTTGAGGGGCTTATGATGGCTAAAAACTCATGAAATTTTGCACATACATTTGTACTTGATCCTGAGATCAAGATGCTGACCTCTTCTGCTCCTCGGACCTGCCTGATCCATCCTGATGCCCTATGTCTGGTTGGAATCTCATCACATCACTCCTGTGGAGGATGGCCCCATATGGACAGTTGAAAGTCACACTTGGAAGACGCTCCCAACATATAACATTAACAGTTTTAACATGAAGTCAGTTTCCTTGATGTTACAACTCTTCATTAATGGAAACTTGAGTGCAAAACTGTTCATGACAACTGCAGTCCTAAAGTTAGCAAGTCAACTGTAGTACTCACAGTAATGCTTTTATGGCTGAGGACTACAGTTGACTTGCTAACTTTAGGACTGCAGTTGTCATGAACAGTTTTGCACTTAAGTTTCCATCAATGAAGAGTTTATAACATCAAGGAAACTGACTTCATGTTAAAACGGTTAATATAATAGTCATGTTGTCTGCTTTTGCCCAAATGAGGATGGGTTCCCTTTTGAGTCTGGTTCCTCTAGAGGTTTCTTCCTCATGTTGTCTGAGGGAGTTTTTCCTTGCCACCGTCGCCACAGGCTTGCTCATTGGGGATAGATTAGGGATAAAATTAGCTCATGTTTTAAGTCATTCAAATTCTGTAAAGCTGCTTTGCGACAATGTCTATTGTTAAAAGCACTATACAAATAAACTTGACTTGAAACTTGACTCCTATGATACAATTTGAGGTCTCATCTCATTATCTCTAGCTGCTTTATCCTGTTCTACAGGGTCGCAGGCAAGCTGGAGACTATCCCAGCTGACTACGGGCGAAAGGCAGGGTACACCCTGGACAAGTCGCCAGGTCATCACAGGGCTGACACATAGACACAGACAACCATTCACACTCACATTCACACCTACGGTCAATTTAGAGTCACCAGTTAACCTAACCTGCATGTCTTTGGACTGTGGGGGAAACCGGAGCACCTGGAGGAAACCCACGCGGACACGGGGAGAACATGCAAACTCCGCACAGAAAGGCCCTCGCCGGCCCCGGTGTTAGGGTTTTGCTGGGATTCGAACCTGGTTCGTTGGTGTGATGATCCAGCAAACCCCCACTAGGCCACCAGGGGAATGACTCAAATGCAGAGGTGTGAGGCGGAAGTAGAAAAAGTAACAAAAGGTTTATTTATACTATGTACACTATACACAATCCAGGGCAAAACAAAAAAACAAAAAGAGTATAATTCAAAAAGAAAAAGGCAAAAATGCAAAAGCTCAGAAGATCCACAAAACACAGTACAAAGGAAACTGGAGATAAACATAACAGCACAAAGACTCCGTGACAAGAGGACTGAACTCAGGGGTATAAATACACAAACTAATTAAGGACACAGGTGAAGATAATTAGGACTAACAGGCAATTAACAAAAAAAACCACAAAACACAGGAACAGTGGCGGCCTCTAGAGGCCAAAATAAATATGACACGAAAAGGAAATAACAGCGGCCTCTAGAGGCCAAAACAGTCCAAGTCCTAACAGGACCCCCCCCTCTAGGAGCGTCTCCTGACGTTCCCAGGGCGATCCGGATGGGCCGAATGGAAGTCCCGACACAGTTCTTTATCCAGGACATCCCGAGCAGGAACCCAGCAGCGCTCCTCAGGACCATAGCCCTCCCAGTCCACCAGATATTGCAAGTCGCCGCGGACCCGGCGGGAGTCAAGCAGGCGATGCACAGTGAACACAGTCTGCCCCTGGAAGATGCGGGGGGGTGGGGGGTTCCTAGGGGCAGGGGCATACGTAGACGTCAGTACGGGCCGCAACAGGGAAACATGGAAAGTGGGGTTGATCCTGAGAGTCCGGGGCAACTGGAGCCGGTAGGAGACAGGGTTCACCCTGCGCACCACCTTGAAGGGGCCAATGTAGCGAGGAGCAAGCTTGCGGTTCTCCACCCGCAGCGGAAGGTCCTTAGTGGACAGCCAAACCCGCTGCCCAGGGCGGAAAGTGTGTGCAGGTCTTCTATGGCGGTTGGCCTGAGTCTGGTTGGTTCTGGAGGTCTGTATGAGGGTCTTCCTGACCTTGCTCCAGGTCTTGCGACACCGTCTCACATATTGGTTGACCGAGGGCACCCCCGCGTCCTCCTCCTGGTCCGGGAACAGAGGTGGCTGGAACCCGAATTGGCACTGGAATGGCGACAGCTTGGTGGCCGATGACTGCAGGGTGTTGTGGGCGTACTCTGCCCATGGCAGCCAGGTGCTCCACGATGTCGGGTTATCCATAGCCAGGCCTCGCAGGGTGGTTTCCAGGTCCTGGTTGAGCCTCTCCGTCTGACCATTGGACTGTGGGTGAAACCCAGAGGAGAGGCTGGCAGTGGCTCCGATGACCTTGCAGAACCCGTGCCACACTCGGGAGGAGAACTGGGGCCCTCGGTCTGAGACGATGTCCTGTGGAAGACCAAAGACTCGGAAGACATGATTAAATATAAGTTTCGCTGTTTCAAGAGCAGAGGGGAGTTTGCACAGAGGTATGAAGCGGCAGGCCTTGGAGAATCTGTCAACAATGACCAAAATGACCATGTTACCTTGTGACTCAGGGAGACCCGTGATGAAGTCGACTGCCACGTGGGACCAGGGACGCCGGGGAATGGTCAGAGGATGCAGGAGACCCTGGGGACTCTGTCGTGGGTTCTTGGTTCTGGTGCAAACCTCACAGGACAGGACAAATGACCTTACTTCCTGCTCCATGTTAGGCCACCAGAAGCGTCTTTTCAGGAAGTCCAGGGTCCTCCGAGCTCCCGGGTGGGCGGTGAGAGGGGAAGAGTGACCCCACTGGAGAACCTTGGCCCGGGCTTGATGTGGGACGTACAAGAGGCCCGGTGGCCCCGTCCCAGGACCGGGGTCCTGGCGTTGGGCTCGTCGAACAGCCTCCTCAATACCCCAGCGGACAGGGGCCACAATCCGGGACACCGGGATAATAGGCCCGACTTCATTCTCCCTGTTAGTGGCAGAGAACAGCCTGGACAGTGCGTCAGGTTTGGTGTTCTTGGAGCCGGGACGGTACGAGAGGGTGAAGTCAAACCGACTGAAAAACAGGGCCCACCTAGCCTGTCGAGGGTTCAGTCTCTTGGCTTGCTGGAGGTACTCCAGGTTCTTGTGGTCAGTCCAAACCAGGAATGGATGTTGCGCTCCCTCCAGCCAGTGCCTCCACTCCTCAAGGGCCAGTTTGACCGCTAGCAGTTCTCGATCCCCCACATCATACTGGGACTCCGCAGGACTCAGGCGGTGGGAGAAGTAAGCGCAGGGGTGCAGCTTTCCTTCCGAACGTTGAGAGAGTACCGCGCCGACACCACTGTCCGAGGCGTCCACCTCCACGATGAATGGTTGGGAGGTGTCCGGGAGGACCAGAATGGGTGCCGTGCAGAAGCGGGCCTTGAGGTCTTTGAACGCCTTTTCTGCCTGAGGAGACCAGCCATAAGATCCACCTGTCCCTTTGGTGAGGTCTGACATGGGTGCTGCCACAGAACTGAAGTTCCTGATGAACTTGCGGTAGAAGTTAGCGAATCCTAAGAACCGCTGAACCTCCTTAACGGACTTGGGAGTAGGCCAGTCCCGGACGGCCAGAGTCTTGGCAGGGTCCATTTGGAGTTGGCCTGTCCGTACAATAAATCCCAGAAAGGAGACCTCGGGAACATGAAATTCGCATTTCTGGGCCTTGGCGAACAGATTGTTCTGTAGCAGCCTCTGGAGAACCTGGCGGACATGGTGGCGGTGCTCCTGCACGGTCTTGGAAAAGATAAGGATGTCATCGAGGTAGACAAAGACGTACAGGTTAATCATGTCCCTTAAGACGTCGTTGATTAGGGCCTGAAAAACAGCTGGTGCGTTGGTGAGTCCGAAGGGCATCACCTGGTATTCGTAGTGCCCAGACGGGGTGTTAAAGGCAGTCTTCCACTCGTCTCCCTGTCGGATACGGATGAGGTGGTATGCGTTCTGTAGGTCCAACTTGGTGAAGACGGTGGCGCCTTGGAGCAGGTCGAAAGCAGTGGACATCAGCGGAAGGGGATATCGGTTGCGCACAGTGATCTTGTTCAGGCCCCTGTAGTCAATACATGGTCGAAGCCCCCCATCCTTCTTGCCGACAAAGAAGAAGCCGGCACCAGCAGGTGAGGTGGAGGGTCGAATGAACCCAGAGACCAGAGCATCTTTGAGGTATTCCTCCATGGCCTTGCGTTCCGGCTGAGAGAGGGAAAACAGTCTGCCACGAGGAGGGGTAGTCCCAGGGAGCAAGTCGATGGCACAGTCGTAGGCCTGGTGCGGAGGAAGAACGGCGGCCCTGCTCTTGCTGAAGACCTCCTTGAGATCCCAGTACTCCGTGGGAACTTGAGATAACTCGGTGAGATCAGGGGGCTCGGCAGGAGACACAGGAGAGCTAGAGAGCAGACAAGAGGCATGGCATGCAGGGCCCCATTCCACAACCTGGCTTGTTACCCAGTCTATGTGAGGGTTGTGGCGAGAAAGCCAAGGAAGGCCTAGAATAACTGGGAACTCAGGTGAAGGAATCAGGTGCAGGGATATTTCTTCCTTGTGACCTTGAGACTGGAGGAAGACTGGAGAAGTAACTTGGGTGGCTCTTCCATCACCTAACGCTTGGCCATCGAGGGCAGACACAGACAGAGGGACTTCAAGAGGTGCAGTAGGTATATTGATGCTTTGGGCGAAGTGAATATCCATAAAGTTCCCAGCCGCCCCTGAGTCTATCAAAGCTTGACAAGAGTGGACAGACTCACCCCAGGAGATGGAGACCGGGATGTAGATTCCTTGGCCAGGGAGTCCGGGAGAGAGGGTAGGCCCCGTCACAACCCTCCCTCGGCTGGACGGGGCGGTCCTTTTCCCAAGAGTTCGGGACATGATGCTCGGAAGTGACCAGGCTTGCCACAGTAGATGCAGCACTTGTCCCTCCTTCTGCGCTCCCTCTCAGATGCGGAGAGGCGAGTACGACCCACTTGCATGGGTTCTGGACAGTCACTGAAGGAGGTAGACGGTCTCCAGGTAGAGGTAGGGAGGCTGGGGGGGCTCAAGGCTTGGTGGCGTTCTCTCATCCTGTTGTCCAGACGAATAGCATGTGAGATGAGGGTTTCGAGGTCACTTGGGCATCCAATAGAGGCCAGACCGTCCTTGATGGGGTCAGACAGACCATGGTGGAAGGCTGACACCAGGGCAGTCTCGTTCCATCCACTTACTGCTGCGAGTGTTCGGAATGAGATGGCATAATCTGCGACGCTTCCTCCTTGCCGGATGGACATGAGCTTTCGGGCTGCGTCGGTACTGATGTCTGCCTGATCGAAGACCCGAAGCATCTCTTCAGAAAACAGCTGGAAATCAAAGCACTCAGGTCCCTGTCTTTGCCAGATAGCAGTAGCCCAGGCTCGCGCCTTACCAGCTAATAAGGTGATCACAAAGGCAATCTTGCGGCGATCCGTAGTGTAGGTGGTAGGCTGAAGCTCAAAGGTGAGTTGACACTGGGTAAGGAACTCTCGGCACTCACTGTGCTTGCCGTCATACCTCTGTGGTGCAGGAAGGCTGGGTTCACGAGGTGAAGAAGGCAGCATGGCAGGAGGCACTGGAGCAGGAGTGGGAGCTGGATCAGGAGCAGGAGATGCAGGCAGAGATGTCAGCTGTGCCAGGGTTTTCCCAATTTGCTGAAGCAGTTCCTCGTGGCGAGCAAGGGCCTCACGTTGGCTGGTGAGCGTACGTCCATGAGCGTCCATGGTCGCTCCGAAGCGTGTCAAAGCTGCCATAATTCCCTGAAGGTTGGCCGGGTAGACAGTTGAAGCAGCCTCTGCTGAGTCGGTCATGACGGAGTCTTTCTGTTAGGGTTTTGCTGGGATTCGAACCTGGTTCGTTGGTGTGATGATCCAGCAAACCTCCACTAGGCCACCAGGGGAATGACTCAAATGCAGAGGCGTGAGGCGGAAGTAGAAAAAGTAACAAAAGGTTTATTTATACTATGTACACTATATACAATCCAGGGCAAAACAAAAAAACAAAAAACAAAGAGTATAATTCAAAAAGAAAAAGGCAAAAATGCAAAAGCTCAGAAGATCCACAAAACACAGTACAAAGGAAACTGGAGATAAACATAACAGCACAAAGACTCCGTGACAAGAGGACTGAACTCAGGGGTATAAATACACAAACTAATTAAGGACACAGGTGAAGATAATTAGGACTAACAGGCAATTAACAAAAAAAAAACACAAAACACAGGAACAGTGGCGGCCTCTAGAGGCCAAAATAAATATGACACGAAAAGGAAATAACAGCGGCCTCTAGAGGCCAAAACAGTCCAAGTCCTAACACCCGGGGCTCGAACCCAGGACCTTCTTGCTGTGAGGCGACAGCGCTAACCACTACACCACCGTGTACACTACACCACAATTTGAAGTTATATGGTAAATTAGTCTCGGTGGGCTTCATTAACTCCATAGCGCCACCTAGTTTAAAAATACAGATTTGACACATTGTACATATTCGAAAACTCATGAAATTCGGTACGCACGTCAGTCATGTGCACCACTACTCTGTGTCCTGGGGACTCCATTGCGCCCCCATACATCATTAAGACTCTTGCCGGGTATATAATTTCACCTATCCATGTCAAATTTGGTAAGTGTGTGGAGTCCCCCAAGACAAACAAAATTCCCTATAGATTGCATCAGCCATACTCAATAGGAAATATTTTTTGTTTTGTGCATTTTGACATGTGTTATGTTTTAAAGAACTCCTCCTAGGCGGTTTGTGGATTCATGCCATATTTGGCGTACATCATTTTAAGATGTTGAAATGGAGAACCAATCAATGTATATGTCACGCCACGCAAACAGGAAGGGTGTCATAAATTCACCATGCATTGCCTGATACGGCTCAAACTTCACAGGTTATAGGTTATAATGGTTCTGATGATATGCACATGCCCAAAGTGACCCACTGGAATATTGCCACCATTTGGACATGGACAGTAATGACTCTATTGCCGAAAAACTCAATCTCATGAAATTTGGTACACTTCAGTCTTGGGCACTGCTAGTCATGGATAGAGGCTTGACCCAGGGTGTGTCCATTGGATTCCATGGCGCTCCCACTTGTCATTGGAACTTCTGCCCGGTATAGTTTCACCTATCCGTGTCAAAATTGGTAGGTGTGTGGAGTGCCCCAAGGTGAACAAAACTGAAATGACCATTTGATTAGCCAATTGAATTGCGAAGGGATTTGCAGTATCTTGCATGATGTTGAAATGGTAAACCAGTAAATTTGTATGTTTTGCCATGCACACAAAGTGTGTCAAAAATTCATTATGCATTACCTGATATGGCTAAAACTTCACACGTTATAGGATATAGTGGTTCTGATGATATCCACATGCCCAAAGTGACCTTCTGGTATAACGCCACCATTTGGACCTGGACAGTAATGACTCCATTGCCGATAAACTCAAACTCATGAAATTTGGTACACATATCAGTCCTGGCCACCACTACTCAGGGATAGAGGCTTGACCCCATGTGTGTACAGGGGACTCCATTGTGTTAGGACTAGGACTGTTTTGGCCTCTAGAGGCCGCTGTTATTTCCTTTTCATGTCGTGTTTATTTTGGCCTCTAGAGGCCGCCACTGTTCCTGTGTTTTGTGTTTGTGTTAATTGCCTAATTATCTTCACCTGTGTCCTTAATTAGTTTGTCTATTTATACCCCTGAGTTCAGTCCTCTTGTCACGGAGTCTTTGTGCTGTTATGTTTATCTCCAGTTTCCTTTGTACTGTGTTTTTTTGATCTTCTTAGCTTTTGAATTTTTGCACTTTGCTTTTCTTTTGGATTATACTCTTTGGTTTTTTTTGTCTTTTGTTTTGCCCTGTATATAGTGTATATAGTTTAAATAAACCTTTTGATTCTTTTTCTACTTCCGCCTCACGCCTCTGCATTTGAGTCATCCCCCTGGTGGCCTAGTGGGGGTTTGCTGGATTATCACACCAACGAACCAGGTTCGAATCCCAGCAAAACCCTAACAGAAAGACTCCGTCATGACCGACTCAGCAGAGG
Organism: Neoarius graeffei; assembly: GCF_027579695.1. NCBI lineage: Eukaryota > Metazoa > Chordata > Actinopteri > Siluriformes > Ariidae > Neoarius > Neoarius graeffei. The sequence goes on from NC_083580.1 coordinate 30,746,150, forward strand.
CTGCTTCAACTGTCTACCCGGCCAACCTTCAGGGAATTATGGCAGCTTTGACACGCTTCGGAGCGACCATGGCCGCTCATGGACGTACGCTCACCAGCCAACGTGAGGCCCTCGCTCGCCACGAGGAACTGCTTCAGCAAATTGGGAAAACCCTGGCACAGCTGACATCTCTGCCTGCATCTCCTGCTCCTGATCCAGTTCCTGCTCCTGATCCAGTTCCAGTTCCTGCTCCTGATCCAGCTCCCACTCCTGCTCCAGTGCCTCCTGCAATGCTGCCTTCTTCACCTCGCGAACCCAGCCTTCCTGCACCACAGAGGTATGACGGCAAGCACAGTGAGTGCCGAGAGTTCCTTACCCAGTGTCAACTCACCTTTGAGCTTCAGCCTACCACCTACACTACGGATCGCTGCAAGATTGCCTTTGTGATCACCTTATTAGCTGGTAAGGCGCGAGCCTGGGCTACTGCTATCTGGCAAAGACAGGGACCTGAGTGCTTTGATTTCCAGCTGTTTTCTGAAGAGATGCTTCGGGTCTTCGATCAGGCAGACATCAGTACCGACGCAGCCCGAAAGCTCATGTCCATCCGGCAAGGAGGAAGCGTCGCAGATTACGCCATCTCGTTCCGAACACTCGCAGCAGTAAGTGGATGGAACGAGACTGCCCTGGTGTCAGCCTTCCACCATGGTCTGTCTGACCCCATCAAGGACGGTCTGGCCTCTATTGGATGCCCAAGTGACCTCGAAACCCTCATCTCACATGCTATTCGTCTGGACAACAGGATGAGAGAACGCCACCAAGCCTTGAGCCCCCCCAGCCTCCCTACCTCTACCTGGAGACCGTCTACCTCCTTCAGTGACTGTCCAGAACCCATGCAAGTGGGTCGTACTCGCCTCTCCGCATCTGAGAGGGAGCGCAGAAGGAGGGACAAGTGCTGCATCTACTGTGGCAAGCCTGGTCACTTCCGAGCATCATGTCCCGAACTCTTGGGAAAAGGACCGCCCCGTCCAGCCGAGGGAGGGTTGTGACGGGGCCTACCCTCTCTCCCGGACTCCCTGGCCAAGGAATCTACATCCCGGTCTCCATCTCCTGGGGTGAGTCTGTCCACTCTTGTCAAGCTTTGATAGACTCAGGGGCGGCTGGGAACTTTATGGATATTCACTTCGCCCAAAGCATCAATATTCCGACTGCACCTCTTGAAGTCCCACTGTCTGTGTCTGCCCTCGATGGCCAAGCGTTAGGTGATGGAAGAGTCACCCAAGTTACTTCTCCAGTTTTCCTCCAGTCTCAAGGTCACAAGGAAGAAATATCCCTGCACCTGATTCCTTCACCTGAGTTCCCAGTTATTCTAGGCCTTCCTTGGCTTACTCGCCACAACCCTCGCATAGACTGGGTAACAAGCCAGGTTGTGGAATGGGGCCCTGCATGCCATGCCTCTTGTCTGCTCTCTAGCTCTCCTGTGTCTCCTGCCGAGCCCCCTGATCTCACCGAGTTATCTCAAGTTCCCACAGAGTACTGGGATCTCAAGGAGGTGTTCAGCAAGAGCAGGGCCGCCGTTCTTCCTCCGCACCGGGCCTACGACTGTGCCATCGACTTGCTCCCTGGGACTACCCCTCCTCGTGGCAGACTGTTTTCACTCTCTCAGCCAGAACGCAAGGCCATGGAGGAATACCTCAAAGATGCCCTGGTCTCTGGGTTTATTCGACCCTCCACTTCACCTGCTGGAGCCGGCTTCTTCTTTGTCGGCAAGAAGGATGGGGGACTCCGACCATGTATTGATTACAGGGGCCTGAATAAGATCACTGTGCGCAACCGATATCCCCTTCCGCTGATGTCCACAGCTTTCGACCTGCTCCAAGGCGCCACCGTCTTCACCAAGTTGGACCTACGGAACGCATACCACCTCATCCGTATCCGACAGGGAGACGAGTGGAAGACTGCCTTTAACACCCCGTCTGGGCACTACGAATACCAGGTGATGCCCTTCGGACTCACCAACGCACCAGCTGTTTTTCAGGCCCTAATCAACGACGTCTTAAGGGACATGATTAACCTATACGTTTTTGTCTACCTCGACGACATCCTTATCTTTTCCAAGACCGTGCAGGAGCACCGCCACCATGTCCGCCAGGTTCTCCAGAGGCTGCTACAGAACAATCTGTTCGCCAAGGCCCAGAAATGCGAATTTCATGTTCCCGAGGTCTCCTTTCTGGGATTTATTGTACGGACAGGCCAACTCCAAATGGACCCTGCCAAGACCCTGGCCGTCCGGGATTGGCCTACTCCCAAGTCCGTTAAGGAGGTTCAGCGGTTCTTAGGATTCGCTAACTTCTACCGCAAGTTCATCAGGAACTTCAGTTCTGTGGCAGCACCCATGTCAGACCTCACCAAAGGGACAGGTGGATCTTATGGCTGGTCTCCTCAGGCAGAAAAGGCGTTCAAAGACCTCAAGGACCGCTTCTGCACGGCACCCATTCTGGTTCTCCCGGACACCTCCCAACCATTCATCGTGGAGGTGGACGCCTCGGACAGTGGTGTCGGCGCGGTGCTCTCTCAACGTTCGGAAGGAAAGCTGCACCCCTGCGCTTACTTCTCCCACCGCCTGAGTCCTGCTGAGTCCCGGTACGATGTGGGGGATCGAGAACTGCTAGCGGTCAAACTGGCCCTTGAGGAGTGGAGGCACTGGCTGGAGGGAGCACAACATCCATTCCTGGTTTGGACTGACCACAAGAACCTGGAGTACCTCCAGCAAGCCAAGAGACTGAACCCTCGACAGGCTAGGTGGGCCCTGTTTTTCAGTCGGTTTGACTTCACCCTCTCATACCGCCCCGGCTCCAAGAACACCAAACCTGACGCACTGTCCAGACTGTTCTCTGCCACTAACAGGGAGAATGAAGTCGGGCCGATTATCCCTGTGTCCCGGATTGTGGCCCCTGTCCGCTGGGGTATTGAGGAGGCTGTCCGACGAGCCCAACGCCAGGACCCCGGTCCTGGGACGGGGCCACCAGGCCTCTTGTACGTCCCACATCAAGCCCGGGCCAAGGTTCTCCAGTGGGGTCACTCTTCCCCTCTCACCGCCCACCCGGGAGCTCGGAGGACCCTGGACTTCCTGAAAAGACGCTTCTGGTGGCCTAACATGGAGAAGGAAGTAAGGTCATTTGTCCTGTCCTGTGAGGTTTGCACCAGAACCAAGAACCCACGACAGCGTCCCCAGGGTCTCCTGCATCCTCTGACCATTCCCCGGCGTCCCTGGTCCCACGTGGCAGTCGACTTTATCACGGGTCTCCCTGAGTCACAAGGTAACACGGTCATTTTGGTCTTAGTTGACAGATTCTCCAAGGCCTGCCGCTTCATACCACTGTGCAAACTCCCCTCTGCTCTTGAAACTGCGAAACTTTTGTTTAATCATGTCTTCCGAGTCTTTGGTCTTCCACAGGACATCGTCTCAGACCGAGGGCCCCAGTTCTCCTCCCGAGTGTGGCACGGGTTCTGCAAGGTCATCGGAGCCACTGCCAGCCTCTCCTCTGGGTTTCACCCACAGTCCAATGGTCAGACGGAGAGGCTCAACCAGGACCTGGAAACCACCCTGCGAGGCCTGGCTATGGATAACCCGACATCGTGGAGCACCTGGCTGCCATGGGCGGAGTACGCCCACAACACCCTGCAGTCATCGGCCACCAAGCTGTCGCCATTCCAGTGCCAATTCGGGTTCCAGCCACCTCTGTTCCCGGACCAGGAGGAGGACGCGGGGGTGCCCTCGGTCAACCAATATGTGAGACGGTGTCGCAAGACCTGGAGCAAGGTCAGGAAGACCCTCATACAGACCTCCAGAACCAACCAGACTCAGGCCAACCGCCATAGAAGACCTGCACACGCTTTCCGCCCTGGGCAGCGTGTTTGGCTGTCCACTAAGGACCTTCCACTGCGGGTGGAGAACCGCAAGCTTGCTCCTCGCTACATTGGCCCCTTCAAGGTGGTGCGCAGGGTGAACCCTGTCTCCTACCGGCTCCAGTTGCCCCGGACTCTGAGGATCAACCCCACTTTCCATGTTTCCCTGTTACGGCCCGTACTGACGTCTACGTATGCCCCTGCCCCTAGGAACCCCCCACCCCCCCGCATCTTCCAGGGGCAGACTGTGTTCACTGTGAATCGCCTGCTTGACTCCCGCCGGGTCCGCGGCGGGTTGCAATATCTGGTGGACTGGGAGGGCTATGGTCCTGAGGAGCGCTGCTGGGTTCCTGCTCGGGATGTCCTTGATAAAGAACTATGTCGGGACTTCCATTCGGCCCATCCGGATCGCCCTGGGAACGTCAGGAGACGCTCCTAGAGGGGGGGGTCCTGTTAGGACTAGGACTGTTTTGGCCTCTAGAGGCCGCTGTTATTTCCTTTTCATGTCGTGTTTATTTTGGCCTCTAGAGGCCGCCACTGTTCCTGTGTTTTGTGTTTGTGTTAATTGCCTAATTATCTTCACCTGTGTCCTTAATTAGTTTGTCTATTTATACCCCTGAGTTCAGTCCTCTTGTCACGGAGTCTTTGTGCTGTTATGTTTATCTCCAGTTTCCTTTGTACTGTGTTTTTTGATCTTCTTAGCTTTTGAATTTTTGCACTTTGCTTTTCTTTTGGATTATACTCTTTGGTTTTTTTTGTCTTTTGTTTTGCCCTGTATATAGTGTATATAGTTTAAATAAACCTTTTGATTCTTTTTCTACTTCCGCCTCACGCCTCTGCATTTGAGTCATCCCCCTGGTGGCCTAGTGGGGGTTTGCTGGATTATCACACCAACGAACCAGGTTCGAATCCCAGCAAAACCCTAACACCATTGTGCCCCCACATGACCTTGAGACTTCTGCCCAGCATATAGTTTCACCTGTCCATGTCAAATTTTGTAGGTGTGTGGTGTGTCCCAAGACGAACAAAATTGCAATATACATTGCCTTAGTTATACTCAACAGGAAGTGAGGTTTTTTTTTTTGTTTTTGTGCATTTTGACACATTACATTTTGACCTACTCCTCCTAGGCAGTTTGTTGCATTCATGCTATATTTGGTATTTGTGATGTCAAGATCTTGCTGACTGTGACTTGTGAAGGGATTTGTGACAACTTGCAAGCTGGTGAAATGGCGAAACAGTTCATTTATGTTACACCATGCAAACAGGAAGTGTGTCATAAATTTACCATGCATTGCCTGATATACTTTGAACTTCACAGGTTATAGGATATGATGGTTCTGATGATATCCACATGCCCAAAGTGACCCTGTGGTATAGTGCCACCATTTGGACCTGGACAGTAATGATTCCATTGCCGAAAAACTCTGACTCATGAA